>NC_141700.1:734064947-734664947 GCF_964263255.1 Lissotriton vulgaris
TGACGTGCAGGTCACACTGTGCTGCGCATGTCCATACTAGCCCACCCTATGCCTCACCCTGATCCTCATGCTGAAAACCACACAGCTTGCGTACAGCGTAAAATGTCATCACGTACGCGCCGGTGGGTTTTATTTTAAAAGTACGTTTACGTTACAGTTGCAGACAGACCCTGCTGTCGGCAAATGTACTGTGTGACCAGGGTCCCCGCGAGGGGCCCCTAGAGCTGGGGGGCTGTGTGGGCCTGTATTACGCCCCTGACGCCAATATATATCCTTAATATAATAATTCTCTGAGGATGGATACATATTTGCGTGGCAGCCCCTGGCAGAGATTTGGCGGCCTCCGGCTCTGTTCCACTTCCAAACACCCTGATCCCCCCTCCCCATCCCTCTTCACTGGCCTCCGCGCTCTGCCCCGCCCGGACCCCCTCTTCCGGGGCCCCCTACCTACGCTCCCTGCCCAGGGCCCCCATGAGCCTAGAGCCGCCCCTGCAGGCCCAGAGCTGCTCTCGCTTCAAAGTTAACATTACCTAGCACCACATACAGGGGTTGCCTACAGGCAACAAACCCCTGATTCTGCTGCATGATCCTTACGCCTGCTTTGTGTGCGATGTACAAGTCCAAATGCTGCTCCTAGCTATGAACTGGCTTACTCTATATTCGCAAAGTTGTCAGCCATAGATGAAAAAGAGGCCTTTTTGGCACACCCTGCCATAAACAAAACAGACTTTAGAACTCTTTAACAGGAGTAAATTCCTTTTACTTTCACAATAACCAAAACAAACCCTTTCTAATTTCGACTTCTACAAATCTCTATTGACCCAACAACGATGCAAGCCACTGTTTAGAAATCCCAAAGTTGAACAAAAAGGGCTTCCAGAGTAAAAAACAACACTTTTATGCCATAGTACTAGTTGAAACGGCTACCCCTTTGCTGAAAACATGATATAATCTCAGTTTTCCCACTGTACCGCATGCTCTCATTCTAGGAAAGTCCCAGTGAATTGGGCAGACTATTTCCGGTCAAAGCAGAAGTTGTTCAGAAAAAATGGAAAACAATCCTAGTAGCTTGGGCCAGGGCAGTGGTATTGGTGTGTGACCCAGATTGCGCTGTGTTGTTTGACTCGGTGTCCTGGCAGGCAAGGAACAAGATATACTGGCCTTTTCATGCCATCATATCTTATGTTTCAGCTCCAGGACTGGATGTTGTCTTGATAGAGTACTTATTGTTGTGCTTAGAATCATGCATGTTATAGCAGAAAAGGATTGCTGAACAATTTGTGGCTGGGACTCCCCCTTTTCATGTCTCCTCCCCCTGCATGCTGTGTGTTTGCTGGGACAGCAGGTCTGCAGTGCTTGCTTGGCGCTGGGGGCCCAAGGGGACTGCACTTTTAAAGCCACATTCTCAAACTGCAACAGGACTCGTACCTTCCCCCACCCCGCTATCTATTAACCCTCAAGTAGCGGATGCTCACTTCTAGTAAAGCATAAACAAACATATGGTTGACTTGAAAACCCGCCAGACCTGAGACATTAATTAAGGGCACATCAAAGGTGCTAAAAAATAACCTTCATAAGTAAAAAACATTTCCATTACAACGCCAATAGCTCTAACCCTAAACAAATGCTAGACCCGTTGCATTGCAAATGCTTGTTTCTGTTATTGCATCCCATCGTCACACAAAAACAAACACTATACATCTTTCTGAAATCCTCCATCTGCACATCTTGCCCTTTTCCACATGTACCTTGGGCACATCTATAGCTCTGTGAGGTCTGCAGAGAGGCCAAGCATTGGATGTGCATGTAGTCTGCACATCTATATCATCTTTAAGGGTTTTACAGTCATTGTTGAAACATTGATTAGCCTTTTATATATGAATCTAGGGCTAGGTTTATCAATATTTCATTCAACGCAGCAAGACATCTTGCTGCGCAGTGCTGCGTGAAAGGGAGTGGATAGGAATGTGCCATATTAACCAATACATGGTGCATTCCTGCTGTAAGTCTGCATTGGCACACAATCTTCTGCCTAGCGCCAACACAGTCAGGATTGCTTTTGTGCAGGAAGGGACACCTTACTGAATGCGATAACAAGGATCCCCTGTGTCTAAAATGATTTCTAGGGCAGGGTCAAACAGTGTGTAGGTATCTCCCTAGACAATCTGAATAGTACATAGATGCGTCACGCTAATTGCCAAGCTTGTAAATTGTCAAACGGAAACAAACAAAACAAATATAAGAAATCTAGATTTATTATGTAATTAAAAAAGGTCTTCTTCTTTCTCCCCCTTTTCCTCATAAAACTCCTCTGGACTGATGTCATTTAATATTATATTCCTATGTACTTTTTTCTAACTTTTCATGGCATGTCGTTTGTATTACTTTTTAATGCCTAATAAAAATTTCTTAAACAAAAAAATCTTTGTATCTCTAAAATGCAATGCATGAGATATTCAATCATAAAGTACAATGTGCATTAAATGAATATACAAGAAATCATCAATAAAAAAATACATTAATTAAACAGTGCATGGTATTATATGGTTAAGGGTGTGGCGAGATTGAGATAAATTCCGACGCGCGTTTCGGCGCTATACCAACGCCTTCTTCTAGGGAATCGAGCCACAGATTCCTGGGTTTCTAAATGCAGGTAGGAAGTAAGGGTGTGGATCTTTTCTTGTCTTTAAAATACGAACATAATTGTTGTTCTGTGAGGGAGTGCCAATAGTTCCTCCAATAGTTCTGTATATAGTGTTGTTCTTGGCGAATATAGGTGGAGGATGCTCCTCTATTTCGTCATGGAATTGGGGAAGAGGTACTATACTTCAATTAGATGAACTTAATATTGATAAATTCTGGGGGCAGGTGCCAGCCCGTCCAAGTATGATAATATGTTAGGCAGGGTTGCTGATCAAAAACCAACAAGTAGTGAAGATCGGGATAAGTGATCCGTGGATGTGTTTTTTCACTGGCGTAGACCGCGGCCAAGGCCGTGATGCCCCTTTTCAAAGTCGGGTTTGAATACCGCCAGGTGGGACGCCCAGCCCACTAAAAGCCCTGGATGGACATGCATGCATAAGGTCACTACACGGCTCCATGATATTGGGGCACCGTTGTTCCATTTCAAGGACTGTGCTTCTGCATATCCATGCATGCTGGGAGTTGTAGTCTTTGTTCAATGAATTTAAGCCAATTAGACCAACAAACCTGATGACAAAAAGGTGTAGAAGCAAAGTCCAGAAATGGGAAAGCCGTATCCGCGTGTCGTGAGGCCATCTGGTCACCCTACATACAGGTAGGATAGGAAGGGAAAAAGACCGGTGTGCAAGAAGAGGGAGAGTTAGACAACAAGTGAGACATAGTAAGCTGATTTGTTACTTTCCTTTATCCAAGCGTTCAGTGTCTTTAGGACGCTTTTAACTCCCCCCCCCCCCCCCCCATTGGTCTCAGGCTTACCTTACCCCCCCCCCCGTTTCCACTTGACCCTACCAACCCCGTTTTCATAAGTGTCAGCGGGTTCAATTCTCAGCTCCTCTAAAGGCGAGAATCTGTAAGACGTGGATTCGTCCTAAAACAGCCCTACGTCAGCAGGGTCAGCTAGCGTGACGCATTCACCTTTTAATTCTTCCGCAGTTAGGTTACGTGGGGTCCTGCGTGACCCAAGAGGTGGGAAGTAAAACATCTGGATGGGAGCGGGGCACAGCGCTAGTGAGGTCACCGGTTCACACTCACGTCCGACGCGCAGTGGGAGGCCAGCGATGACGTCCAGGACAGGGTGAAATTAAAAACAAAACACGACGCAAGTTGGCGAAGGACGAAACCGCGGCTGTGCAGCCGGGGCGGCCCCAGTGCACAGCGCACCGCAGCACTGCAATATAAGAGCCCGGGCATGCACGAGCGAGCACTGGCCGCCTGGGAGGCGCTGCGCACTGAGAAATACGGCACTTTATAGCTGGACAGCACTCGCAGGAGAACGCTATAAACACTGGAAGGTGCTCAACTGGATAGCACTTCAAACGCTGGAAGCACTGTGCTGCAAACTGAAAAATACAGTGCTTTGTACACTGGACAAAATTCATCTGAGAGCACTTTACGCTCTGGAGGGTACTTCCCCGCAGGCACTGGACAGCACTTCAAACACTGGCGAGCACTGCGCTGCACATAAGAAACACTGCCGGAGGAGACTGGGCCACCCCGAGGACATCACGAGACTGCTCAGTGCCGGACAAAGAAGTGAGTAATTATTAGAGTGAAGTGTGACCGAGTTAGTGTGAACAGATAGTAATTAAGACAGGGCCATAGACAGGCACCTTTCACAACCGCACTATCGGGCATCCGTCCTCGCTGCAGCATCGCCAGTCACACCAACGCAGAGGCTCTCACGGCACTTCCAGTGGGACTCAGTCCTGGTTGCACTCAGTCCGTCATTTAGTTAAGCCGCTTTTTAATGTTTTAAGCCTAAAAGGCAAAAAATTGAGCCAGGACGTCAAAGGCACTGATATGTGCGGTCTCATTACGCCCCTCCCTTTACTCCCCGTTCCAACAACTGGGGCTCCTGCAAGTCTCACGGGCTTCTCCCACTTCTGTTTTCCTCTCAGAACTGGAAAAAAAAACCACAAACCACGAGGGTTCCGCCAGGCGCACCACCCAAATATTGACATGCTTTTCTTGCGCTAGAGACTTACTCCTAACACAGTAAAGGGCGGGAGTATTCAGATGTACAAAAACGTGAAATTAATTCAGGGTAGGACCGAGGCAAAAAATAGGCACGGGGACGAAATAAAATTGGCCCCCATTAGCAAACCAGATAGCCATAAAGGTGGCCCACATTTCACATCTGGCTAGTTTTTAACATGTAAAGACGTGCTGGCAAGGCATGGGAGATTGCATTTATTTGTGTTTGTGCATGGAATGAATGTTCTGACTTCTTCTTCTATTTTTTTTTATCTGTTTTGTTAGGCGCCTTGATGCCTTCGGGTTACTTTTTGCGCGTTATAAATTTTACTCATTCATTTTACTCATTCATTCTTCCTCTAAATATTGCACTAGGATGTGCTTGTACGTCCGATAGCCGCAGTTATTCTAATTGTCAGATGTATGTTCTTGCTTAGTCACAGAAGACGTAGGGGCAGATTTACAAGACCCTTGGGCCACTTTTGCATCACTTTTAACATGGGAAAAATGACGCAAAACTGACGCAGGGGGCTTGTAAATCAGCTCCGTAGTACTTTGATTTAGGGTAGGGTGGCCTTAGGTCGGTTGTATAATCACATTTTCACTCCTTATTTTTACCTTTAAATTTGCAGGTGCAGGTGCCAAGATATGGGGCTCGCTCTCTTCCGAGCTGTTCTCCCCTCCTCCCCAGAAAGGCAGAGGCCCTCGCCACCTGCACGGCCCCCCAAACCACTGCGCCTCGAGCTGCTGCTGGAACAGCCCCCCGCCTCCAGGCCGGAGCAGCTGGAACACGCCTGGAGCCCCAAAGACTGCTCTCCTAACCTCTCCGTCCACCCGGACGACCCCCTGACTGCCCGCCGCAAGCCCACGGAGCACAGCACCGACTGCATCCGCAGCAAGAGGGGCTACGCCAGCGGCCTGCATGCCTGGGAGCTGGTGTGGCCCCAACGGGAGCGGGGGACCCATGCCGTGGTGGGTCTGGCTACTATGGCCGCCGCCCTGCACTCGGACTCCTACACAGCGCTGGTGGGCAGGGACGCAGAGTCCTGGGGCTGGGATCTCTCCAAGAAGCAGCTCCGCCATGTTGGCCTCGCGGAGGGGTCGGGCAGCTATGGCCCCGCGGGCGCATCTCCGGTGCCGGACTCTTTCCTGATGGTGCTGGACGCGGACCGGGGCAGCCTGGGATTCGTGGTGGAAGGGGAGTACCTCGGAGATGCCTTCTGCAGCCTGAAGGGGAAGACGCTCCATCCCATTGTCAACTGCGTTTGGGGGAACAGCGGGGTCACCCTCAGATACCTCGGCTCCTTTCACAGTGAGTAGGAACAGCTTTTGGGTCTTTTGGTGGTTTGTTGAGCCTTGTGTTCATTGGGTGCTATTCTCAAGTGGTGGCTAAGTTCCCAAATGTGATGCTCCTTCTTCTGTGATTATCCATAATAGTGCCAGCCTAGGCATGCCAGTGGCGCTTTTGTGACACCATATTAACCAGGGCTGGGTGGGTTTAAGGTTACTTTGGAGCTTCCCCAGTGGTGCACTATCCGTGCTGGGTGGGATTCAAGTTCCCTTTCGAGGGCTGAGAAGACGCCGAATACGTACTCTCCATCGACAGAAACGAGGGGAGATTGGACCGTGCTCACCCATGGGAGCCGGATTCCGTTTTTTATTCCTCTCGGCGGGTATGAGAGGCATAGCTGTTTGAAGGCCCAGTGTCCTTCGCAGTGGCATTGAAAATTTGGTTTGCCCGGAGGAAATTGCCTGATAAAGACCATGGCAATGAAACATGTCGGCTGGTAGTAAGGTGTGAATCGATAGGTAGTATTCACACCTTCCTTTTTATTGAATGTTTTGTGCACTGTTTGCAACAAAAAGGAATATTAGTAAAATAATTTGTGTCCTGGTTGCGCAGTGGGTATATGTTAAGTGTTAAATGTTGTAAGTGTTGTACATATATTTTTTGTTCACTGCACCATTCACTGTCATTTCTGTGGGTTTAGGACACGTTTCCGTTTGGGCTTGATGGCACCTATGATGATAATAGGACCATCCTGGTGAGTACCAACCAGAGGTCCCATTGGTGGTGCGTCCGTGAGGTGCCATCTTGCCCTTCTCACTTTTTTCTGCTGTCAGTTTTAGTGAGTGTGGGTTGTCTTTGTTGGTGTTAAACGTTTAATCAGAGGTGGGCTATTTTAACAAAGGCAGTAGACTGAGATATCCCCTACTTTCATGTTCTGCAAAAAGAGAGGTGTGTTGTAATTGTTATACAACTAGTGATGTCTACAGATCTCTAAATATTAACTGCTTTGAAAACTAGGGCTTTTTTTGTATTTGGCTCCTTTGGATCTTCTCCAGTGGTGCGCTATCCAGGGCTGGGTGGGATTCAGGTTCCTTTGGATCTTCTCCAGTGGTGCGCTATCCAGGGCTGGGTGGGATTCAGGTTCCTTTGGATCTTCTCCAGTGGTGCGCTCTCCAGACTGGGTGGGATTCAGGTTACTTTGGTTCTTCTCCAGTGGTGCGCTCTCCAGGCTGGGTGGGATTCAGGTTACTTTGGTTCTTCTCCTGGGGTGCGCTATCCAGGCTGGGTGGGTTTCAGGTTACCTTGGATCTTCTCCAGTTGTGCGCTATCCAGGGCTGGGTGGGATTCAGGTTACTTTGAAGCTTCTCCAGTGGTGCGTTGTCCAGACTGAGTGGGATTCAGGTTACTTTGGATCTTCTCCAGTTGTGCGCTATCCAGGGCTGGGTTGGATTCAGGTTACTTTGAAGCTTCTCCAGTGGTGCATTGTCCAGACTGAGTGGGATTCAGGTTACTTTGGATCTTCTCCAGTTGTGCGCTATCCAGGGCTGGGTGGGATTCAGGTTACTTTGGGGCTTCTCCAGTGGTGCGTTGTCCAGACTGAGTGGGATTCAGGTTACTTTGGATCTTCTCCAGTTGTGCGCTATCCAGGGCTGGGTGGGATTCAGGTTACTTTGGGGCTTGTGCAGTGGTGCGCTATCCAGGGCTGGATGGGATTCAGGTTACTTTGCATCTTCTCCAGTTGTGCGCTATCCAGGGATGGGTGGGATTCAGGTTACTTTGGATCTTCTCCAGTTGGGCGCTATCCAGGGCTGGGTGGGATTCAGGTTCCTTTGGATCTTCTCCATTGGTGCGCTATCCAGGGCTGGATGGGATTCAGATTACTTTGGATCTTCTCCAGTGGTGCGCTATCCAGGGCTGGGTGGGATTCAGGTTCCTTTGGATCTTCTCCAGTGGTGCGCTCTCCAGGCTGGGTGGGATTCAGGTTACTTTGGTTCTTCTCCAGTGGTGCGCTCTCCAGGCTGGGTGGGATTCAGGTTACTTTGGTTCTTCTCCTGGGGTGCGCTATCCAGGTTGGGTGGGTTTCAGGTTACCTTGGATCTTCTCCAGTTGTGCGCTATCCAGGGCTGGGTGGGATTCAGGTTCCTTTGAAGCTTCTCTAGTGGTGCGTTGTCCAGACTGAGTGGGATTCAGGTTACTTTGGATCTTCTCCAGTTGTGCGCTATCCAGGGCTGGGTTGGATTCAGGTTACTTTGAAGCTTCTCCAGTGGTGCGTTGTCCAGACTGAGTGGGATTCAGGTTACTTTGGATCTTCTCCAGTTGTGCGCTATCCAGGGCTGGGTGGGATTCAGGTTACTTTGGATCTTCTCCAGTGGTGCGCTCTCCAGGCTGGGTGGGATTCAGGTTACTTTGGTTCTTCTCCAGTGCTGCGCTCTCCAGGCTGGGTGGGATTCAGGTTACTTTGGTTCTTCTCCTGGGGTGCGCTATCCAGGCTGGGTGGGTTTCAGGTTACCTTGGATCTTCTCCAGTTGTGCGCTATCCAGGGCTGGGTGGGATTCAGGTTACTTTGAAGCTTCTCCAGTGGTGCGTTGTCCAGACTGAGTGGGATTCAGGTTACTTTGGATCTTCTCCAGTTGTGCGCTATCCAGGGCTGGGTTGGATTCAGGTTACTTTGAAGCTTCTCCAGTGGTGCGTTGTCCAGACTGAGTGGGATCCAGGTTACTTGGATCTTCTCCAGTTGTGCGCTATCCAGGGCTGGGTGGGATTCAGGTTACTTTGGAGCTTCTCCAGTGGTGCGCTATCCAGGCTGGGTGGGTTTCAGGTTACTTTGGAGCTTCTCCAGTGGTGCGTTGTCCAGACTGAGTGGGATTCAGGTTACTTTGGATCTTCTCCAGTTGTACACTCTCCAGACTGGGTGGGATTCAGGTTACTTTTGAGCTTGTCCAGTGGTCCGCTATCCAGGCTGGGTGGATTTCAGGTTCCTTTGGAGGTTCTCCAGTGGTGCGCTATCCAGGCAGGGTGGGCTTCAGCTTACCTTGGAGTTTCTCCAGTTAAGCGCTATCGAGGGCAGGGTGGGTTTAAGATTATCCACCCTTCGTGCTCCCCTCATACCTGGGTGGACTTTGGGATATTTAGCATCTTCTCCCATATTGCACTACCCAGGGCTGGATGAGCATCAGGTCACCGTGGAGCATCTCCTGCCCTGGGCTAGGCAAGATTGAGTTGACTTTAGCCCACCTTGGTACTTTTCCTGCGTAGTGCTATCCATGGCTGAGAGGGCGCTGGGTCGCCTTGCAGCTTCTCAAAGTTCTTATTATTGTGGGCTAGGTGGGGTGGAGTTTGGCTCACCTCGGGGCTTCCCCACCCACGTCCGCCAGGGCTGCATGGGGGTTCTTTAGGTCATGGTACTGCTTCTCCCAACCCTCACATTCCAGGGAAACCTGGGATGCTTCAGATTACATTGGGAATTTTTCCACCCTATACGATCTTGGATAGGTGGGGTGGGTTCTGGTCACCTTGTGGCTTCTCTCACTCCGCACTATTAAGGGGTGTTTGAGAGGGGCCTAGGACCCCTTGTGGCTTCTCCCATTCCTCTATATCCAGGACCGGGTGACTTGGGGAGTCAGGTCGCCTTGGATGGTCCCCCATTCCTGCCATTATCGAGGGCCAAGTGGGGTGGATTGGAGTCACTGTGCAGAATCTCCCACCCCAACTATCCAGGGACAGACAGTGGGGGTAAAGGTGATCTTTAAAGTATCCAAGACCTTCTACACTCAAGGTGCCTTTGGTGCTCCCCCAAACCCTACTTCCTTGGGCCTGTTGGGTGTGTTGTTGAAGCTTGGGGGGTCTCTGATCCCTACTGTCCTGGTCCTGTTGGGCGTGTTGTTGAAGCTTGGGGTGTCTCTGATCCCTAGTTCCTTGGGCCTGTGGGGCGTGTTGTTGAAGCTTGAGGCTACTCCTCTTCCCTGCTATCCATGTCCTGCTCATGGTCACCTCAGGGCTTCTCTCATCCACTGCTGAGGAATGCGCACTATTCACAGCATTGCACTGTAGCTAGACAGACACACAGGAGTTGTGTGCATGCTGCGACTGGAGACCCTTGACGAACCTTACACACCGCTTCCCTCAGAGACATTCATTAATAGGGCACCCCCTCTCCCCCGTCATTACAAAGCATAACTTGCACATACTGTGTGAATGCAAGGCAATGACATTGCGCATACACTGCACATACATGTTTTCCAGTCTCATACTACGCAATTCTCTACCCCCCACCTCTTTATGTGAGGGCTCTCAGCAAGGCCCTTTGTGTTTCCCGCACCTCACCAGCTGCACACAGGGCACAATGCTTGCCACGTACTTTCGTTCACTGTTTAGCCACTGAGGTGTCCAGAGGTCAGAGTTCAGGCACTGACTCACACTGTCGTCTGCAGGGGCTTGAAGGCTTCTGTGGGGCGGATATGTGCAGTCTGTGTGGGCTGATGCTGCCAGCCTGCAATGGTGTCCATGTCTCTCTGTCCCAGTGACCACCCACACCCAGTGTCCTTGTTTATCTGCACGCCCCAGTGTGCATGTCTCCCATTCTCAATATCTGTGTCTCCTGGTCCAGTGTCTGTGTCTCCCAGTCCCACGGTCTGTGTCTCCCAGTCCCACAGTCTGTGTCTCCCAGTCCCATGATCTGTGTCTCCTGGTCCAGTGTCTGTGTCTCCCAGTCCCACGGTCTGTGTCTCCCAGTCCCACGGTCTGTGTCTCCCAGTCCCACAGTCTGTGTCTCCTGGTCCAGTGTCTGTGTCTCCCAGTCCCACGGTCTGTGCCTCCCAGTCCCACGGTCCGTGTCTCCCAGTCCCACGGTCTGTGTCTCCCAGTCCCACGGTCTGTGCCTCCCAGTCCCGCTGTCCGTGTCTCCCAGTCCCAGTGTCTGTGTCTCTCAGTCCCAGTGTCTGTGTCTGCCAGTCCCAGTGTCTGTGTCTCCCAGTCACACGGGCTGTGTCTCCCAGTCCCACGCTCGATGTCTTCCAGTCCCACGTGTCTCCCAGTCCCTCTGCCTGTGTCTCCCAGTCCCATGGTCTGGGTCTCCCAGTCCTACGGTCTGTGTCTCCCAGTCCCACGGTCTGTGCCTCCCAGTCCCGCTGTCTGTGTCTCCCAGTCCCAGTGTCTGTGTCTGCCAGTCCCAGTGTCTGTGTCTCCCAGTCCCAGTGTCTGTGTCTCCCAGTCCCAGTGTCTGTGTCTCCCAGTCCCACGGGCTGTGTCTCCCAGTCCCACGCTCGATGTCTTCCAGTCCCACGTGTCTCCCAGTCCCTTTGCCTGTGTCTCCCAGTCCCATGGTCTGGGTCTCCCAGTCCTACGGTCTGTGTCTCCCAGTCCTACGGTCTGTGTCATCCTAGTCCCAATGTCTGGGTCTCCCAATCCCACGGTCCATGTCTCCCAGTTCCATGGTCCGTGTCTCCCAGTCCTATGGTCTGTGTCTCCCAGTCCCACGGTCCGTGTCTCCTAGTCCCACGGTCCATGTTTCCCAGTCCCACGGTCCGTGTCTCCTAGTCCCACGGTCCGTGTCTCCCAGTCCCATGGTCCGTATCTCCCAGTCCCATGGTCCGTGTCTCCCAGTCCTATGGTCTGTGTCTCCCAGTCCCACGGTCTGTGCCTCCCAGTCCCGCTATCCGTGTCTCCCAGTCCCAGTGTCTGTGTCTCCCACTCCCATGGTCCGTGTCTCCCAGTCCCAAGGTCCGTGTCTCCCAGTCCCATGGTCCGTGTCTCCCAGTCCTGTGGTCTGTGTCTCCCAGTCCCATGGTCCGTGTCTCCCAGTTCCATGGTCCGTGTCTCCCAGTCCCATGGTCCGTGTCTCCCAGTCCTATGGTCTGTGTCTCCCAGTCCCACGGTCCGTGTCTCCTAGTCCCACGGTCCGTGTCTCCCAGTCCCATGGTCCGTGTCTCCCAGTCCCATGGTCCGTGTCTCCCAGTCCTATGGTCTGTGTCTCCCAGTCCCACGGTCTGTGCCTCCCAGTCCCGCTATCCGTGTCTCCCAGTCCCAGTGTCTGTGTCTCCCACTCCCATGGTCCGTGTCTCCCAGTCCCAAGGTTCGTGTCTTCCAGTCCCATGGTCCGTGTCTCCCAGTCCTATGGTCTGTGTCTCCCAGTCCCATGGTCCGTGTCTCCCAGTCCCATGGTCCGTGTCTCCCAGTCCCATGGTCCGTGTCTCCCAGTCCTATGGTCTGTGTCTCCCAGTCCCACGGTCTGTGTCTCCTAGTCCCACGGTCCATGTTTCCCAGTCCCACGGTCCGTGTCTCCTAGTCCCACAGTCCGTGTCTCCCAGTCCCATTGTCTGTGTCATCCTAGTCCCATGGTCTGTGTCTCCCAGTCCCGCGGTCTGTGTCCCATGATCTGTGTCTCCCAGTCCTACTGTCTGTGTCTCCCCGTTTCAGTCTCCATGGGTCTTAGTTCCAGACGCAGAAACTAGGAAACAGAGACACTGGGAGCTGGTCACTGGTCACTGGTCACTGGTACTGGGAGACAGAAGGATTGGTAGTGACTGGTACTGGAAGTAGTTGGACTGGGAGACCCACGCTGGGACTGTGCGAGTGGGAGACAGAGAGGTACACTGGAAGGGAGAGACAGGCAGTGGGACTGGGAGACATGGACACTGTTATTGGGAGACAGACAGATACACCAGGAGACATCACATACATTGGGATGTGGAGAAATTGGGTCTGGGAGAGATAGACACAGACTGAGAGACTGAGACAGACATGTAAAGTGAGACTTGGAGTCAGACACATGCAGAGGGAGACAGGCACCAGGAGACATGGGCACTTGTAGTGTGTGACACAAACCCTGAGGCTGGGAAACACACACACTGGACCTTGGAGACAGGCGTGAATATTCAAACTGGAGACAGGTCCATTGGGCTTGGGATCAGACACCGGGACTTGGAGACAGGAACACGGAGGCAGAGACACATAGACCAGGGGCTGGGAGACATGTGCCCTGGAGAAGTGATATACGGACACTGGGACAGAGAGACACAGACAATGGGACTAGGAGACACAGACACAGCAACAGAGAGAGAGAGAGAGAGAGAGAGAGAGAGAGGGGGAGATAGAGAGAGAGAGAGAGAGAGAGAGAGAGAGAGAGAGAGAGAGAGAGAGAGAAGCTGGGAGACGTAGGCACTGGAGCAGAGAAACATAGACACTGCGGCAGAGAGACACACCCAACTGGGGAAAAGAGACACAAACACTGGGGCTGGGAGAGACACGCGCTGGAGAAGTGATATAACTGGGACAGAGAAACTGGGGCAGAGAGCCAGAGAATCTGGGAGACAGAGACACTTGTGCAGAGAGACAGAGACACTTGTGCAGAGAGACAGAGAAACTGGGGTAGAGAGACAAAGACACTGGGGCTGAGAGCCAGAGACACTGGGGCTGAGAGCCAGAGACACTGGGGCTGAGAGCCAGAGACACTGGGGCTGAGAGCCAAAAACGCTGGGGTGAGAGTCAGAGACACTGGGGCTGAGAGTCAGAGACACTGGGGCTGAGACTGAGAGCCTGAGACACCGGGGCAGAGAGACAGAGACACTGGGGGTGAGAGCCAAAAACGCTGGGGTGAGAGTCAGAGACACTGGGGCTGAGAGTCAGAGACACTGGGGCTGAGAGCCTGAGACACTGGGGCAGAGAGACAGAGACACTGGGGCAGAGAGACAGAGACACTGGGGCAGAGAGACAGAGACACTGGGGCAGAGACACTGGGTCAGAGAGACAGAGACACTTGTGCAGAGAGCCAGAGACACTTGTGCAGAGAGACAGAGACACCGGGGATGAGAGACAGACACTGGGGGAGAGAGAGACAGAGACACCGGGGCTGAGAGACAGATAAACTGGGGTAGGGAGACACGGACACCAGGACAGAAAAAGACAGACGTACGCTCAGGTAGGGACACTGGGGCTGGGGTAATTCAAAACTGTCAGACATTCACTCATAATAATGCAAAACAGAAAGATAACTTTCTGGGAGTTTCCCTTTTTCGAAATGAAAATGCAAATTGTTTACCCATATAAATGCACGTATTCTACCGAATGTTTGCAACAGTTTAGCACCCTGCACACCGAGGCCGGGAACGAGTCAACGAGTCACCGTCCGAGGCGTAATACTAGAGGTTTTGGACCACTAACATACCCTCTAAGCCAGGGGTCTCCAACCTTTTCTGTAGTGAGAGCTAATTCTGCTCAAGTGAAGTCCTGCTGAGCTACTAGCATATTTTATCACTGTCAAATGCTGATGATATATATAAACATTACACTATGACCACCCTAAGCACAATTATCAGTAGTAACCACCCAAAAATTCCAGGTGAAGTTATCAGCAGAATGCTAGGAAAACGTTTATCAATTTTAAATGCTTGTAATCAAGTAAAATTCAAATCATCACATGGAGTGTGCCACAAACGGTATTACCACAGCAGTAAGTGTCCCCAACTCAGATTTAAAGTGGATAAACATGTTTCATGTGGCAGACCCATAGGCCAACGCTGCAGCTTCCGCATGCTTAAACACCCTCAACATACTCAGCAAGACCTTCAAATGCACCCACCCCCCAAATCAAGGAAGACTGTCACCCATGCACTCATCACCAGCAGGCTGGACTACGGGAACGCCCTCTATACCGGAATAAACAAATCTCGACTCCACAAAGTTCAGACTGTCCAGAACGCCGCAGCCAGACTCATCCTCAACATTCCACGACACGACATTACCCAGCATAAACGAGCACTCCACTTGCTCCCCGTCGAAAAAAGAGTGACCTTCAAGTTGCTCACACAATCCTATAAAGCCCTCCACAACACCGCACTCCAATAACTCAATCTCCTTCTACACCCCCAAAAGAAACCTCCACTCCGCTGACCAGGCCTTGGCCAAAATCCTCTGCATCCACATAACCAGACAGGAGGCACATCCTTCTCCTACATCATGGCCAAGACCTGAAATGAACTCCCCCTCAGCATCAGATGAAGCCCCACACTGAAAGCATTCAGGAAGAGCCATAAGACCTGGCTTTTCTAATGACCAAAGCTGCACAAATCCCCCCACACACTCCCCCAGCGCCTGGAGACCCTCACAGGTGAATAGTGCGTTCTATACATCCCTGATTGATTGATTGATAGGCCATCACAGTGTGTGTTTGAGTGTTATCAACAGGCCCTGCTATTGGTTTGGCTATCTGTAACTCTTAAGTGTAGTGAAATGAGCAGTGCTGCCTTCTTTAATATACACAGAATCTCTGACATTGGCTTGGTTTGGCTTCACCTCTGAGAGCTACTTTGAGGGTGCTAGTGAGCTACCAGTAGCTCCCGAGCTACTGGTTGGAGACCCCTGCTCTAAGCCAACCTCCAACAGGGAAAAACAATTCTCGACACTCACTTCACCTTCTAGGAGTTATGTAAAGATGCATACCTCAAGTCCAGTGGGTTCATGCTTTCCCAACTGGACAAAACAGGTCTGACTTTACATTCAGATGTTAACAAATCGAATATAATTGAGTTCCGTAATTGTAACAGCAGATATTTAAGCGCCCAGAAGCCTCAACATTATGGCTGCGAGCGCTAAATATAAAGTTGGTATTAAAATCATATTCTTATTACTCTACCTATCTTTTTAAATACAGTCTTTCATTTAGTCTTGCGTGTGTTTTTTTTAGATTCATTCTGATGTCACTTCCCCTGTTCCTAGATTTTTCGATGTTTTTGTCAGTTGTCTTTTTAGGTCTCGCCTGTCGATGCGCATGCGCATCGAGCAAGCGAGACTATTGCGAGTTATCCACTCTTTATCCACACTGCAAGGAATCGTGGCGATTCCTTGCAGTGCCCGTGACTTTTAAGGTCAATGCGCATGCGCATTGAGCTTATGCGCATGCGCATTGACCTTAAAAGCGCGTGCGCGTGCACGTCCGTCTCCTAACAACACACACACACCCTCTCCCCCGCTCCGCCCCCTCCCGCCGTGTCGCATTTCTCTTTCTCCTCCCCCTCCCCTCTCTTCCTTCCGTCTAACGCCGTGTCGCACCTCTCCCCTCTCCGCCCCCTCCCCGCTCCGCCCCCTCCCCTTCGTGTCGCATTTCTCCTCTCCCCTCTCCGCCCCCTCCCCTGCCCGCCGTGTTATTTGTTTTTTTGTCCTTCGGACTCCTATGGGTTTTCGCTCTCCCTGTGTATACATACCAGTGCGAACCCCTCTGTGCGACACGCCCCTTCCCCACCTCCTCCCCCAGACCTATTGGACGATTCCACGTCACCTGGCCTCGCCCCCTCTCTACTTCCTTCCACACATTTCTGGTCTCCCTGACTACGCCCGAGGCTCCTGACTGACCCGGAAGCACTCCATACACGTCCAGAGGTATGTGTATCATCAAGGCTGCTACTTTGGCTACTTGCGCTGGCCTCGCAGTCCTTTGACCAGTACCTCTCTCTCTCCCCTCAGATTCAGTATCGGCCATTTCGGTACCCCCGTGGATGTACCGTACTTTCAACCGGACAGAAGACATCGATTTCTGTCCGCCGGATCCACGTCCTTACCTACTACCCTGTTGCGAGTGGCTACAGAGACCAATCAGGTACACTGCCTCTAGCGCCCACCTCCCGTGATCACGCCTACCTGACCCAATGTCCTAAACCCCTGTTTCCCCACAGATCACAGCCCCCTCTGATGTGTGTTCGAGCCACCGCCGAGGACTTATTCACTACCGATGCCTCACAGGTATATTGCATGCAAGCGCCGCCATAATACCAACCACCCCCCTCCCCCCTATCAGCTTTCCACCTCCTCCCTTTGTTCCTCTACGCACGTGTCCCAAAGTTTTTTTTCTGCCTGTATTTCATAGCCTCACTTATGGCCCTATCTACTATTAGTTCTCCTACACGCGCTTTTAGTCTGCTCTGTAGCAGCTATCATTCCCCAACCTGCCATCAATTTCACAACGCGTGCTGCTTACACGCAGTTTAGTCCTGCCCATGTGCTACTCAGAGTACCAGTTGTTCCCGTACCTGTCATTTAACCATGCTACGTGCGCCGTAGACATGTGCTTAGTCATGTTTGGTAATTTGTTTTTACTGCACCAACAGTTTACCTACATCCACATAGACGCTGGCTCTGTTTTATCGGTTCACATTCTCCTTATTATACTCAGGACACACACTATGGTTAATTTATCCCTTCAACGTTGCTTACAGTTCCGCTGGCTTCTCCTTGAAGACACCACTTGATTTAATACTGCGGAACTGCAATTCTTACCGTTTTTTTCATCAGTCCTTGCATACGCTGACCTTACTAATGGGGCATGCTTTTGCACCTTTGACTGCCTGACAGCGCGTCCCCTCACCCTAACTCACCCTCAACCCCTCACCCTAACTCACCCTCACCCACCCTCAACCCCTCACCCTCACTCAACCTCACTCACCCTCAACCCCTCACCCTCAACCCCTCACCCACCTTCACTCACCTTCACTCACCCTCACCCTCACCCACCCTCACTCACCCTCACTCACCCTCACTCACCCTCACTCACCCTCAACCTCCCTCACCCTCAACCACCCTCAACCCCTCATCCTCACTCACCCTCACCCTCACTCACCCTCAACCCCTCACCCTCACTCACCCTCAACCCCTCACCCTCACCCAACCTCAACCCCTCACCCTCAATACCTCACCCACCCTCACCCTCACCCAATCTCAACCCCTCACCCTCAATACCTCACCCTCACTCACCCTCACCCTCACTCACCCTCAACCCCTCACCCTCACTCACCCTCAACCCCTCACTCACACCCTCACTCACCCTCACTCACCCTCACTCGCCCTCATACGCCCTCACTCACCCTCACTCACCCTCACCCTCACCCTCACTCACCCTCAACCTCACTCACCCTCACCCACCCTCAACCCCTCATCCTTACTCACCCTCACCCTCACTCACCCTCAACCCCTCACCCTCACTCACCCTCAACCCCTCACCCTCACTCACCCTCACCCTCACTCACCCTCACCCTCAACCCCTCACCCTCAATCTCTCACCCTCAATCCCTCACCCTCACTCACCCTCAACCCCTCACCCTCACTCACCCTCAACCCCTCACCCTCACTCACCCTCAACCCCCTCACCCTCACTCACCCTCAACCCCTCACCCACACCATCACTCACCCTCACTCGCCCTCACTCGCCCTCACTCACCCTCACTCACCCTCACCCTCACTCACCCTCAACACCTCACCCTCACTCACCCTCAATGCCTCACCCTCACTCACCCTCAACACCTCACCCTCAACCCCTCACTCTAACTCACCCTCAACACCTCACCCTCACTCACCCTCACTCACCCTCACCCACCCTCAACCCCTCACCCTAACTCACCCTCACCCTCACTCACCCTCACTCACCCTCAACCCCTCACCCTCACTCACCCTCATCCTCACCCTCACTCATCCTCACTCACACTCACCCTCACTCACCCTCACACTCACTCACCCTCACCCTCACTCACCCTCAACCTCACTCACCCTCAACCTCACTCACCCTCACCCACCCTCAACCCCTCATCCTCACTCACCCTCACCCTCACTCACCCTCAACCCCTCACCCTCACTCACCCTCAACCCCTCACCCTCACTCACCCTCACTCACCCTCACCCTCACTCACCCTCACTCACCCTCACCCACCCTCAACCCCTCATCCTCACTCACCCTCAACCCCTCACCCTCACTCACCCTCAACACCTCACCCTCACTCACCCTCACCCTCACTCACCCTCAACCCCTCACCCTCAATCCCTCACCCTCACTCACCCTCAACCCCTCACCCTCACTCACCCTCAACCCCTTACCCTCAACCCCTTACCCTCACCCTCACTCACCCTCACTCACCCTCACTCACCCTCACTCACCCTCACTCACCCTCACTCACCCTCACTCACCCTCACTCACCCTCTCACCCTCAACACCTCACCCTCACTCACCCTCACTCACCCTCACCCTCACCCTCACTCACCCTCAACACCTCACCCTCACTCACTCTCAACCCCTCACCCTCACTCACCCTCACCCTCTCTCACCCTCAACACCTCACCCTCACTCACCCTCAACCCCTCACCCTCACTCACCCTCAACCCCTCACCCTCTACCCCTCACTCACCCTCACTCTCACTCACCCTCACTCAACCTCAACCCCTCAGCCTCACCCTCACCCACCCTCAACACCTCACCTCACCCTCACTCACCCTCACTCACTCTCAACCCCTCACCCACCCTCACCCTCACTCACCCTCAACCCTCACCCTCACTCACCCTCAGTCACCCTCAACACCTCACTCACACTCAACACCTCACCCTCAACACCTCATCCACCCTCACCCTCAGTTACCCTAAACATCAATCACCCTCAATTCCTCACTCACCCTCAACACCTCACTCACCCTCAACACCTAACTCACCATCACTCACACTCATCCTCACTCACACTCAACACCTCACCCTCACTGACACTCACTCACACTCAATCACTCTCACCCTCACTCACCCGCAACGCCTCACACTCAACGCCTCACCCTCAAATGCTCACTCACCCTCACTCTCACTCATCCTCACTCAGCCTCAACACCACACACTCACTCACCCTCACTCACCCTCAACATCTCACCCTCACTCACTCACCCTCAACACCTCACCGCAACTCCTCACTCACCCTCACTTTCACTCATCCTCACTCAACAACACTCAACTTTACTCACCCTTAACGCCTCACCCAACACCTCACCTTCAATCACCATCAACATCTCACCCTCACTCACCCACAAAACATCAGCCTCAACACCTCACCCTCAATCACTCACCCTCAAACATTCACCCACACTCACCCTCCCTCACCCTCAATTCCTCACCCACACCCTCAACACTTCACCCTAAACACCTCACTCATCCTCAACGCCTCCCCCTCCCCCTAACTCACCCTCACCCTCACTCACCCTCAACACCTCACCATCACTAACACTCAACACCTCACCCTCACTAACTCTCAATCCCACAATCACCCTTCCCCTCACTCACCCTCAATACCTCACCCTCACTAACACTAAAACACTCAATCACCCTCACTCTTACTCTCACTCACACTCTACACCTCAGCCTCACGCTCAATGACACACCCTCAACACCTCACCCTCACCCCCTCAACACCTCACCCCCTCAACCTCACTCGCCCTCACCCTCAAACACTCACCCTCAACACCTCACACCCTCACCCTCAAATACTCACCCTCAACACCTCAACTTCACTCACTCTCAACACCTCACCCTCACTCACTCACCCTCAACACCTCACCCTCACTCACTCACACTCAATAACGCTCAACACCTCACCCTCAACACCTCACCATCAACACCTCACCATCAACACCTCACCCTTAACACCTCAACGTCAACACCTCACCCTCACTCACTCTGACTCACCCTCACCCTCACTCACCCTCACTCATCCTCACTCACAATCACTCACACTCAGTCACCCTCACTCACCCTCACTCACCCTCACTCACCCTCGACCCCTCACTCATCCTCACTCATCCTCAACACCTCACCCTCACCCTCATCCACCCTCAACCCCTCACCCTAACTCACAATAACACTCTCTCACACTCACTCTCACTCACACTCATCCTCAACACCTCACTCACCCTCAACACCTCACTCACACTCAACTCCTCACTCACCCCCACCCTCACTCACCCTCAACCCCTCACACAGTGCAATAGGTCTCGCAGGATTTTTTGTTAAAGCTTTTACATTTGCTTATTGCTTTTTTGATTTGTAATTCTTTTGCATTGCCTACAAAAAAAAAAAATGCAAAAGATTTAGAACAAAAAACCTATAAACAATTCTAAAAGCACTAACTCTAATGCTGCGAGACCTATTGCATTTCTAATGCTTGTTTTCCTAATTTCTGTTTTCTCTTCTCTTTCCCAGGGCAGCCCCAGCTGACAGAGCTCTGCAGAAGAACCGTGCAGCGGGCGATGGGCCCCCGACAGACAGATCTCAGCCTGGCATCACTCCCGCTGCCCAGGCGACTGCAGATATTCATTCAACCTCAGAAGGGACATGAACAAGAGGCGCAGGACTGACATGCATAAGAAGGCTTTCTATTACTGTCTCTGATGCATGTGGCGCCGAGAAGCCTCGTTCTACAAGGCAAGATGGCTAGAGGTTATTTGAGGACATTCAGCTACATGGCCCAATGACTCCCAAGTATGGCTGTGATGCGAGTCACTGAAGTGCAGGCTCCATAGGAAGAGGCAGCAGAAAAAGGAAGTTGTGCTGAATCTTGATACCTCATTTGTCAAGCCACATCCAGTTTTGGAGGCCAGACCTGTCATGTTGTGTCCAGTTCTCGGGACCACACAGTAGTGTGGCCACTTTCTGGAGGCCAATCCTGGTGCATTATGCCTGGATCTGCAAATCATATATTTTGTCCAGTTCTGGGGGCCTCATTTTCTGTACTGTGTGCAGTTGTAAAGGCACGTGACTACAATGGCTACATCTGATATATTGTGCATTTTTCTGGAGCCTCATCTCAAGAGAGTCCAGGGTAGAACGTCTAAGATGATGTAGGTTCTCTTAGAAATCATATTTACTAACAAGTTGCGCAGCACAAGTTGCCTTGCTGTGTTGCACTGTATGACAGTGAATGTGCATGAATGCGCTGTATTTAACATAATACAGTGCATTTCTGTCTTTTCCAAGCGCTGCCGCACAATGTGCTGCCTAGCGCCAATGCAGGCACGCTTCCACCATGGTGCAAGGGTGCCTCCGTTGTGAGCAGGATTGTTTTTGAGCTGGAAGGACACCTTCCTTCACAAAAACAATCCTCTGGGGCATTTTCCTCTTTCTATTTGTGCTGCAGATTCCATCATACATAAAAAGAGTAACAAACGAGGAGAAATAAAGAAAATTCTCCTCATTACGCCTCGCCTGGGGATGCATATCCGTTTTGACGCATTCCCAGGTCTACCACTTATGGTACATCTGAGAATGCGCCAGAATCCATGGGTGTTGCATGGGAACACCCAAGCACCATCCATGGAAATCCTCCCTGGGGAAGAGTAACGCAACACATCGATTTGACCTGCGTTGTGTTACTCTGGATTTACCAAGTTACTACGGGCCAATCCAGGTGGCCTTGCATGGGGTTGCATCTCTTTTGCGCCCCGTTGCATGGTACAAAATAGATGCAACCCTATGATAAATATGCCCCCATTTAGGAGCGATACAGGAACTTAAACCTTTTGAGTCTGCGGTGAGAGTGCAGCGATATGATATTGACTAAGGAATACCTCCGGGATTAAATCCAGATGAGGAAACACTCACATTTCAGTGAAGGCGTAACTCTTGAAAAAGCAATCATGAGACTTCTAATAGTAACATAAATAAAGTATTCACAGATACGATCATAAAGGTGTGGCAGCACCTTCCACCTGAACTAATAGAAAAATCACTATCAGAATTGAATGAATATCCGAGACCACTCCAGGTGGTAACCACTACATGAGAGAAAATCAGAGCTAAGACTAGCTGGGATCTCGTTTATCTGCAGCAAGTGAATTAGGCAGACTTCATGCATGGATCTGGCAGTCCTTATCTGTCCTCAATATTTATGTATTTATTGCCTGTCTATTTATTTGCTATACATGTGCCCTTGCAGCTCTGTTTCTTTTTGACCTGTTGGTTAATAGGAAGACTAAAGCATCTTCAATATGGCAGTGAATGAACCTCATCTCTTCCAGTTGCCACTAAATCTATGTTATATGGCAGATCAATCTACTAAAAATAAACCAATCATGTTTCTAAAAGATTGTTTAGCTTATGTGTTTTTCTTGGACACCTATGGGAGGTTTCACGTTCATACAAAGTCAAAAGGTGGCCATGTTGCAGGCTAACACAGGCCAACACTGGTACTCCCTAAATGCATCAACTAATATGAAACAAGAATGGACTACAGGAAGATGGGAGAGATTCACCAAAAATAACCCTTCAGGGAAATGTATTCTGGGAAGGTGAAATATGCAAATGAGCTAACATCAGGCCACTTCTGAATAGTCCCATGTACCCACATTTCCATACTTCAAGAATCAAAATTCTAGAACGATATTGGCGCCCAAGAACCTGATTTTCGAGTCAACAAATGCAAAGGTTAAGCTGTGAAATATCCAAGCGGCACACACATAACCACCATATTATATAGTAAAGCAACCAGTCCTACACGAAGGGTTAGGCTATTAAGTTTTCTATTGGCCGCTTCCTCTGAAAGCAGCAGTGTGAAAACCAAGTTTGATTAACTGGGTTAGCAGTGGATATAGAAACAGGTTACATCCATCCATGTGCATTGGCAGATTGAAGGGGCCACAGAAGCAATAAACTGCACACCTTCATTGAAAATTTCATGGCAGATTTACTAAAGTTTCACACAATGTAGGGCAGCAAGCGAAATTGATTTTCTGCGTTGTGTGAAACAGAGCAAAAATATGCCATATCTACTAAGATATGGCACACTTTTGTGCCCTCCTTGCACTGGTGCACTTGAAGCTGTCTAGCACCGACTCAGACACCCTTATGCCTTTCTGCAAGGTTGCCTGTGTTATGAGCAGGGTTGTTTTTTGAGAAGGAAGGGTTATCTTCCTGCACAAAAATAATCCTTAAACTTATTTTACTTTTTTTATGTGTGATGCAGAATCAAAAATTTAGATATTTCCCTACCTTATGCCTACACTGGGAGGTGCACGATTTCCGCACAATCCCAGGTTGACTGACCTTAGTAGATCTGGGATTGCATCAAAATTCATCATAGGTGGATACGTGGAAATGCCCATACTCCCCCCATAGAACGCCTCCATGACATAGAATAATGCAAGGCAGCGCTACACGCTGCCGTACATTACTTTTTGTTTATAAAGCCACAAAAGGTGCAGCAAATTGGCCCTTGTGTGGCTCTGTAAATCTCTCACATTTTGCGCTGTACTGTGCCAAAAAAGTTTCACAACCACAATGTAAAATACCACCACCACCAATACCAATACCACCACCACCAATACTACCACCACCAATACCACCACCATTACCAATACCACCACCAGTACCACCATAAACAATACCACCACCAACACCACCAATACCACCCCCACCAAAACCACCACCATTGCCACCACCACTAATCCAATACCACCCCCAAAAATACCAATACCACTGCCAATACCACCCCCACCAATACTACCACCACCAATACCACTGCCACCAATATCACCACTAACACCACCACCAAAGCCAACAATACCACCACCACCAGTAGCACCACCACCAATATCACCACCGCCACCAACACCACCACCAGCAATACCACCACTGCCAATACCACCACTGCCAATACCACCACCACAAATACCACCACCACCACTACTACCAATACCACCACCATCAATACCACCATCAATACCACCACCAATACCACCATCAATACCACCATCTCCAACACCACCAATACCACCACCAACACCACCACCAGCAATACCACCACCACTACCAATACCAATACCACCACTAACACCACCAATACCACCACCACCAATACCACCGCCATCACCAATACCACCACCAACACCACCACCATTACCACCAATTCCACCACCAGCAATACCCCCACCACCAATACCACCAACAGTACCACCACCACCAATACTACCGCCACCAATACCACCACCACCACCAATACTAATACCAACACCAAAGCCACCACCAATACCACCACCATCACCAATACCACCACTCCCAACACCACCACCACTACTACCAATACCACCATCACCAATACCACCACCAGCAATATCGCCACCAATACAACCACCACCACCACCAATACCACCACCAGTACCACAGCCAATAACAATACCACCACCAGCAATACCCCCACCACCAATACCACCAACAGTACCACCACCACCAATACTACCGCCACCAATACCACCACCACCACCAATACTAATACCAACACCAAAGCCACCACCAATACCACCACCATCACCAATACCACCACTCCCAACACCACCACCACTACTACCAATACCGCCATCACCAATACCACCACCAACACCACCACCATTACCACCAATTCCACCACCAGCAATACCCCCACCACCAATACCACCAACAGTACCACCACCACCAATACTACAGCCACCAATACCACCACCACCACCAATACTAATACCAACACCAAAGCCACCACCAATACCACCACCATCACCAATACCACCACTCCCAACACCACCACCACTACTACCAATACCACCATCACAAATACCACCACCAGCAATATCGCCACCAATACAACCACCACCACCACCAATACCACCACCAGTACCACAGCCAATAACAATACCACCACCAGCAATACCCCCACCACCAATACCACCAACAGTACCACCACCACCAATACTACCGCCACCAATACCACCACCACCACCAATACTAATACCAACACCAAAGCCACCACCAATACCACCACCATCACCAATACCACCACTCCCAACACCACCACCACTACTACCAATACCACCATCACCAATACCACCACCAGCAATATCGCCACCAATACAACCACCACCACCACCAATACCACCACCAGTACCACAGCCAATAACAATACCACTTCCAATACCACCACTACCACTAATACCACCACCACCAATACCATTACTACCACCACCAATACCACCATCACCACCAATACCACTATCACCACCAATACCACCACCATCAATACCACTATCACCACCAATACCACCATCACCACCAATACCACTATCACCACCAATACCACAATCACCACCATCACCACCAATAGCACCACCAATACCACCATCACCACCTATACCACCACCGCCACCAATACCACCATCAATACCACCACCTCCAATACCACCACCACCAATACCATCATTGCCAATACCACCACCACCAATACCACCACCATCACCAATACCACCACCTCCACTACTACCAATACCACCACCACCAATACCTCCAACACCAGCAATACTACCACCAATACCACCAACAGCAATACCACCATCACTACCAATACCCATACCACCACCACCTCCAACACCACCAATACCACCACTGCCAATACCACTGCCACCAATACCACTGCCGTCACCAATACCACCACCATTACCACCAATACCACCACCAGCAATACCCCCACCACCAATACCACCAACAGTACCACCACCACCAATACTAATACCATCACCAATACCACCACCAATACCATCACCACCAATACCACCACCATCACCAATACCACCACTCCCAACACCACCACCACTACTACCAATACCACCACCACCAATACCACCACCACCATCAATACCACCATCTCCAACACCACCAATGCCACCACCAGCAATATCGCCACCAATACCACCACCACCACCACCAATACCACCACCAGTACCACAGCCAATAACAATACCACCACCAATACCACCGCTACCACTAATACCACCACTACCAATACCAATACTACCACCACCAATACCGCCATCACCACCAATACCACTATCACCACCAATACCACTACACCATCACCACCAATACCACTATCACCACCAATACCACAATCACCACCATCACCACCAATACCACCACCAATACCACCATCACCACCAATACCACCACCACCACCAATACCACCATCAATACCACCACCTCCAATATCACCACCACCAATACCATCACTGGTAATACCACCACCACCAATACCACCACCATCACCAATACCACCACCACCACTACTACCAATACCACCACCACCACCACCAATACCTCCAACACCAGCAATACTACCATCAATACCACCAACAGCAATACCACCACCAATACCACCAACAGTAGCACCACCACAGCCAATGCCACCACCATCACCAATACTAATACCACTGCTAATACCAATACCACCAATACCACCACCACCACCAATACCACCACCGCCAATACCACCACAGCCAATGCCACCACAGCCAATACCACCACCACCAATACCACCACTATCACCAATACCACCATCACCAACACCACTACTACCAATACCACCACCACCACCAGTGCCACCATCAATACCACCACCTCCAACACCACCAATACCACCACCAATACCATCACCAGCAATACACCACCACCAACATCACCATCACCAACACCTCCACCACCGACAAGGTTCTTAAGATCCAGGAGAATATTGGTCCTACCTCCGGATATGGGGAATCCTCTTCCAGGGTGTTGTCCCCGAACCTGCCGGCGATCTCCGCCCAGCTCACCTCATTCCGCCCCACCTCTGAGACAGATATCTCAGCTATTCTGGGGTCTCTTAAGTCGGGTTCTCCGGCGGATCCCTGTCCGGCGCGAGTCCTAGCAGGTATATCTGAGGTAGTTTGCCCAGCAGTTGTAGCCTTGGTTAATTCTTCCCTTCTGGATGCCCATGTACCAGCCCAATGGAAGCGGGCCAAATTACTACCCCTCCTGAAAAAACCTTCATTGGACCCCCTGTTGCCGGCCAATTATCGGCCTATCTCACTTCTGCCAGCATTGGCTAAAGTTTGTGAGAAGGTGGCCTTTAGGCAACTGGAGAGGTTTGTGGAAACTTTCCCGGGCACTCCACTCAGCTCAGTCAGGCTTCAGAGCTGCCTATAGAACTGAGACTGCTCTGGTGGAGGTATCGGAGGCGAGTAGAGAGTGTCTCAATGGGGGCGGCAGGGTTGGCCCTGGTGTTAGTTGACCTCTCTGCCGCCTTCGATATGGTTCCCCACCAGCGGCTCTTGGCTAGGCTCTCTGCAATTGGGATCTCGGGCTCCGTTTGGGACTGGGTTAAATCCTTATTGGACTCCCGCATGCAGCAGGTGTGCATGGGCCCCTGTGCCTCGTCGGTTAGAAGCTTGTCCACTGGGGTTCCGCAAGGCTCAACGCTGAGTCCCCTGCTGTTTAATGTTTACTCAACACCTTTGATTTATCTAGCTGAGGAACTTAGCGCAAAAGTAATGGCATATGCTGATGACACACAGCTACTTTTTACTTGAGGGAGCACAGATTTGAACACACTCGTGGCTCAGACGAGCCTTACCGCTGTTTTTCATTGGATGGCTCAAGCCTCCCTCAAATGCAATGAGGATAAGTCGGAGGTCCTCCTATTCGGCCAGTTCCCTACAGATTTCAGACACCGCCTGTGGCCTCCCAACCACCCTAGGCCTCAGTCTAAGGGCGGGCCTGCTAAAAATCTAGGGGTCTGGTTTAGTGAGGACCTTCGATTTAGCGATCATGAAGAGAAACTATTGGGAGCTTGTTTTGGTACCCTCAAAACGCTCAGTAAAATGTTCCCCTTTCTTCCGCAAGTAGCCAAAGAGATGATTGCCCGCTCCCTGATCTTGTCCAGGCTGGACTACGCTAATGCTCTGTGTACTGGTTTGCCTGGATATCTGTTGCATAGGCTCCCGATTATTCAGAACGCGGCAGCCAGGCTCCTTTTCAATGCCTCTAGGAGATCTAGCACGCGTCAATTCCTACAGGAACTGCACTGGCTGCTGGTGGCTCAGCGGGTGCAATTCAAAGCTATCAATCTGGCTCACCGGTCACCGCGCCCTTCATGGGCTGGGTCCCACATATCTGAGGAAACCTTTCTCTTTTTAGGTGCCAAACCGCCTTTTGCGCTCGGCTTCTCACCGCCGGATGATTATTCCTCGCTTTCGCAGAGTGCGCTTGGGAGGCCAATCGCTGGCTGTCAAAGCTGCGGAAGCTTGGAATGCACTCCCTTCTGCCCTTCAACTTATTCATGAGTTCCAACCTTTTAAAAAATACATAAAAACACACCTGTTCAGCAAATTAAACTAACATGACTTTCACCCTACCCCAGCTCTCTATCGCACCAGGACACTCCAGAGTAACAGTGCGTGCTACAAATTCAGTATAACATAACATAACATAACATAACAATACCACCACCAGGACCCCCACCAATACTAATACCAACGCCAGTACTAATACCCACGCCAATACCACCACCAATACCACGAACAGCAATACCACCACTACCACTAATACTACCACCACCGATTCCATCACCACCAATAAACCGCCACTACCACCAACATCACCAATACTACCACCACCAACATCACCACCACCAATACTACCACCACCAATACCACCATCACCACCGATACCACCACCACCAATACCACTATCACCACCAATACCACCACCACCAATACCACTATCACCACCAATACCACCATCCCCACCAATACCACCATCACCACCTATATCAACACCAATACCACCACCACCACCAATGTCGCCACTAATACCACCACCACCACCACCACCACCAATAACACAACCACAAATACCACTATCACCACCAATATCAATACCACCAACCATCACCATCACCACCAATACCACCATCACCACCTATACCAACACCAATACCACCACCAACAATATCACCACTAATACCACCACCACCACCAATGCCACCACCACCAATACCACCATCACCACCAATACCACCACCACCACCAATACCACTATTACCAATACCACCATCACCACCAGCACCCCCACCAATACCACCATCACCACCAATACCACCACCACCAAAATAATCATCACCAATGTCACCACCACCACCAATACCACGAATGCCAATCCCACCACCAATACCACCACCACCAGAACAAGTAACCTCCACCAATACCAATACAACCACCACCATCAATACCAATACAACCACCACCACCAAAAACATCACCACGAGTACCACCACCACCAATACCACCACCACCGATACCAGTTCCACCACCACCAATACCAACACCATTACCAATACCACCACCACCAATATCACCACCACCACCAATACTACCACCACCAATACTAATACAACCACCACCAATACCACCACCACCAATATCACCACGAATACCACCACCACCATTAATACCACAACCAATATACTACCACCAATACCACCGCAACCACCAATAGCACCACTACCAATACCACCACCACCAATACCACCATCACCACCAATACCACCATCAATACCACCACCAATACCACCACCACCAATACATCCACTACCACTAATACCACCACAATGCCGCCACCACCACCAATACAACCAATGCAAATACCACCACCACCAATACCACCACCACCAGCACCAATACCACCTCCCTTACCACCAAGAACACCAATACCACCACCAACACCAATACCACCACTACCACTAATACTACCACCACCGATTACATCACCACCAATACACCACCACCACCATCACCACCACCAATACCAATAGTACCACCACCAACATCACCACCACCAATACTACCATCACCACCAATACCACCACCACCACCAATACCACTATCACCACCAAAACCACCATCACCACCTATTCCAATACCATCACCACCAATATCACCACTAATACCACCACCACCACCACTGCCACCACCACCAATACCACCATCACCACCAATACCACCACCTCCAATACCACTATCACCACCAATACCAATACCACCATCAATAGCACCATCATAACCAATACCACCATCACCACCTATACCACCACCAACACCAATACCACCACCAATAGCACCATTAACACCACCACCACCACTAATGCCACCACCAGCAATACCACCATCACCACCAATACCACCACCACCAATACCACTATCACCAATACCACCATCAGCACCACCACCAATACCACCATCACCACCAATACCACCACCATCACCAATACCACCACCACCACCAAAATAACCACCACCAATCCCACCACCAACATCACCACCAATACCACCACCACCAATACCACGAATGCCAATCCCACCAACAATACCACCACCACCAGCACCAATACCACCACTAATACCAATAGAACCACCACCACCAATACCAATACAACCACCACCACCAATAACATCACCACGAGTATCACCACCACCAATACCACCACCACCAATACCAGTTCCACCACCACCAATGCCACCACCACCAATACCACCAATGCCATTACCACCACCAATACCACCACCACCAATACCACCACCAATACTAATACCACCATCACCACCAACATCACCACAAATACCACCACTGATAGCACCACCAATATACAACCACAACACCAATACCACTACTACCAATACCACCATCCTCACCAATACCACTACCGATACCACCACCTCGACCAATACCACCACCAATATCACCACCACCAATACCACCACCACCACCCACACCACCAAGACCAACACCCCCATCAATACCACCAATTCTACCACCAATAATACCACCACCAATACCAATACCACCACCAATACCTGTACCACCAGCACAAATACCAATACCACCACCAATACCAATACCGCAAAGCCCAATACCACCACCACCAATACCAGCACCAATGCCACCACCACCACCAATACCAATAGCACCACCTCAGAGCCTCTTGCTCACTGGTAATACCAACTATACCACCACCAATGCCAATCCCACCACCACCAGTACCACCACCACAAGCAACAATACCACCACCAATACCAATACAACCAGCACTACCTCCACCAATAACATCACCACCACCACCACCACCACCACCAATACCACCACCACCACCACCAATACCACCACCACCAACACTAATACCACCACCAATACAACCACCACCACCAATACCACGAACACCAATACCACCACTACCACTAATACTACCACCACGGATTCCATCACCACCAATACACCACCACCACCAACATCACCACCACCAATATCAATACTACCACCACCACCACCACCGACAAGGTTCTTAAGATCCAGGAGAATATTGGTCCTCTCTCCAGATATGGGGAATCCCCTTCCCGGGTGTTGTCCCCGAACCTGCCGGCGATCACCACCCAGCTCACCTCATTCCACCCCACCTCTGAGACAGATATCTCAGCTATTCTGGGGTCTCTTAAGTCGGGTTCTCCGGCGGATCCCTGTCCGGCGCGAGTCCTAGCAGGTATATCTGAGGTAGTTTGCCCAGCAGTTGTAGCCTTGGTATATTCTTCCCTTCTGGATGCCCATGTACCCGCCCAATGGAAGCGGGCCAAATTACTACCCCTCCTGAAAAAACCTTCATTGGACCCCCTGTTGCTGGCCAATTATCGGCCTATCTCACTTCTGCCAGCATTGGCTAAAGTTTGTGAGAAGGTGGCCTTTAGGCAACTGGAGAGGTTTGTGGAAACTTTCCCGGGCACTCCACTCAGCTCAGTCAGGCTTCAGAGCTGCCTATAGAACTGAGACTGCTCTGGTGGAGGTATCGGAGGCGATTAGAGAGGGTCTTGATGGGGGCGGAAGGGCGGCCCTGGTGTTACTTGACCTCTCTGCCGCCTTCGATATGGTTCCCCACCAGCGGCTCTTGGCTAGGCTCTCTGCAATTGGGATCTCGGGCTCCGTTTGGGACTGGGTTAAATCCTTATTGGGCTCCCGCATGCGGCAGGTCTGCATGGGCCCCTGTGCCTCGTCGGTTAGAAGCTTGTCCACTGGGGTTCCGGAAGGCTCAACGCTGAGTCCTCTGCTGTTTAATGTTTACTCAACACCTTTGATTTATCTAGCTGAGGAACTCAGCGCAAAAGTAATGGCATATGCTGATGACACACAGCTGCTTTTTACTTGAGGGAGCACGGATTTGAACACACTCGTGGCACAGACGAGCCTTACCGCTGTTTTTCATTGGATGGCTCAAGCCTCCCTCAAATGCAATGAGGATAAGTCGGAGGTCCTCCTATTCGGCCAGTTCCCTACAGATTTCAGACACCGCCTGTGGCCTCCCAACCACCCTAGGCGTCAGTCTGAGGGCGGGCCTGCTAAAAATCTAGGGGTCTGGTTTAGTGAGGACCTTCGATTTAGCGATCATGTAGAGAAACTATTGGGAGCTTGTTTTGGTACCCTCAAAACGCTCAGTAAAATGTTCCCCTTTCTCCCACAAGTAGCCAAAGAGATGATTGCCCGCTCCCTGATCTTGTCCAGGCTGGACTACGCTAATGCTCTGTGTACTGGTTTGCCTGGATATCTGTTGCATAGGCTCCCGATTATTCAGAACGCGGCAGCCAGGCTCCTTTTCAATGCCTCTAGGAGATCTAGCACGCGTCAATTCCTACAGGAACTGCACTGGCTGCTGGTGGCTCAGCGGGTGCAATTCAAAGCTATCAATCTGGCTCACCGCGCCCTTCATGGGCTGGGTCCCACATATCTGAGGAAACTTTTCTCTTTTTAGGTGCCAAACCGCCTTTTGCGCTCGGCTTCTCACCGCCGGATGATTATTCCTCGCTTTCGCAGAGTGCGCTTGGGGGGCCAATCGCTGGCTGTCAAAGCTGCGGAAGCTTGGAATGCACTCCCTTCTGCCCTTCAACTTATTCATGAGTTCCAACCTTTTAAAAAACACATAAAAGCACACCTGTTCAGCAAGTTAAACTAACATGACTTTCACCCTACCCCAGCTCTCTATCGCGCCAGGACACTCCAGAGTAACAGTGCGCGCTACAAATTCAGTATAACATAACATAACATACCAATACCACCACCAGGACCACCACCAATACTAATACTAACGCCAGTACTAATACCCACGCCAATACCAATACCACCACCAATACCACGAACACCAACACCACCACTACCACTAATACTACCACCACCGATTCCATCACCACCAATAAACCGCCACTACCACCAACATCACCAATACTACCACCACCAACATCACCACCACCAATACTACCACCACCAATACCACCATCACCACCAATACCACTATTACCACCAATACCACCACCACCACCAATACCACCATCACCACCTATATCAACACCAATACCACCACCACCACCAATGTCGCCACTAATACCACAACAACCACTGCCACCACCACCAATACCACAACCACCAATACCACTATCACCACCAATATCAATACCACCAACCATCACCATCACCACCAATACCACCATCACCACCTATACCACCACCAACACCAATACCACCACCAACAATATCACCACTAATACCACCATCACCACCAATACCACCACCACCAATACCACTATTACCAATACCACCATCACCACCAGCACCACCACCAATACCACCATCACCACCAATACCACCACCAATACCACCACCACCAAAATAATCATCACCAATGTCACCACCAATACCACGAATGCCAATCTTACCACCAATACCACCACCACCAGAACAAGTAACCACCACCAATACCAATACAACCACCACCATCAATACCAATACAACCACCACCACCAATAACATCACCACGAGTACCACCACCACCAATACCACCACCACCGATACCAGTTCCACCACCACCAATACCAACACCATTACCAATACCACCACCACCAATACTAATACCACCACCACCAATACCACCACCACCAATATCACCACGAATACCACCACCACCATTAATACCACCACCAATATACTACCACCAATACCACCACAACCACCAATAGCACCACTACCAATACCACCACCACCAATACCACCATCAACACCAATACCACCATCAATACCACCACCAATACCACCACCACCAATACCACCACCACCAATACATCCACTACCACTAATACCACCACAATGCCGCCACCACCACCAATACAACCAATGCCAGTACCACCACCACCAATACCACCACCACCAGCACCAATACCACCTCCCTTACCACCAAGAACACCAATACCACCACCAACACCAATACCACCACTACCACTAATACTTCCACCACCGATTACATCACCACCAATACACCACCACCACCATCACCACCACCAATACAAATAGTACCACCACTAACATCACCACCACCAATACTACCATCACCACCAATACCACCACCACCAATACCACTATCACCACCAAAACCACCATCACCACCTATACCAACACCAATACCATCAACACCAATATCACCACTAATACCACCTCTACCACCACTGCCACCCCCACCAATACCACCATCACCACCAATACCACCACCTCCAATACCACTATCACCACCAATACCAATACCACCAACACCAATACCACCATCAATACCACCATCATAACCAATACCACCTATACCACCACCAAAAGCACCACCAATAGCACCATTAACACCACCACCACCACCAATACCACCACCACCAATACCACTATCACCGATACCACCATCAGCACCACCACCAATACCACCATCACCACCAATACCACCACCATCACCAATACCACCACCACCAAAATAACCACCACCAATCCCACCACCAATATCACCGCCAATACCACCACCACCAATACCACGAATGCCAATCCCACCAACAATACCACCACCACCAGCACCAATACCACCACCAATACCAATAGAACCACCACCACCAATACCAATAGAACCACCACCACAAATACCAATACAACCACCACCACCAATAACATCACCACGAGTATCACCACCACCAATACCACCACCACCAATACCAGTTCCACCACCACCAATGCCACCACCACCAATACCACCAATGCCATTACCACCACCAATACCACCACCACCAATACCACCACCAATACTAATACCACCACCACCAATATCACCACAAATACCACCACTGATAGCACCACTAATATACAACCACAACCACCAATACCACTACTACCAATACCACCATCATCACTAATACCACTACCGATACCACCACCTCGACCAATACCACCACCAATATCACCACCACCAATACCACCACCACCAATACCACCACCACCACCCATACCACCAAGACCAACACCCCCATCAATACCACCAATTCTACCACCAATAATACCACCACCAATACCTGTACCACCAGCACAAATACCAATACCACCACCAATACCAATACCGCAACCACCAATACTACCACCACCAATACCAGCACCAATGCCACCACCACCACCAATACCAATAGCACCACCTCAGAGCCTCTTGCTCATTGGTAATACCAACAATACAACCACCAATGCCAATCCCACCACCACCAGTACCACCACCACAAGCAACAATACCACCACCAATACCAATACAACCAGCACTACAACCACCAATAACATCACCACCAACACCACCACCACCACCAATACCACCACCACCACCACCACCAACACCAATAGCAGCACCAATACAACCGCCACCACCAATATCACCAGGAATACCATCACCACCACTAATACCACCACCAATATACCACCACCAATACCGCCACAACCACCAATACCACCACTACCAATACCATCACGACCAATACCATCACCACCAATACCACCACCACGACCAATACCACAACCAATACCACCACCAATATCACCAATATCACCACCACCAATACCACCACCACCACCACAAATACCACCACCACTAATACCACCACCACCAATACTAATACCACCACCAATACGACCACCACCACCAATATCACCAGGAATACCATCACCACTACTAATACAACCACCAATACTGCCACAACCACCAATACCACCACTACCAATACCATCGCCACCAATATCACCACCACCAATACCACCACCACCACAAATACCACCATCACCAATACCACCACCACCAATACTGCCACCACCACCAATACCACCACCAGTACCACCACCACTACCACCAATACCACCACCACCAATACCACCACCACCAATACCACCACCACCAATGCCACCACCAATACCACCACCACCACCCATCACCACCAATATCACCAATACCACCACCACCAATACCAACACCACCATCACCAATTCCACCAATACCAATATCACCACTACCACCACTAATACCACCAATAACACCACCACCAATAGCACCACCTCAGAGCCTCTTGCTCACTAGTAATAGCAGGGGCACTTTACGAGGCCAGAGCTGCAGCTGAGACCGTCCCTTCCTCCCTCCATGCCCGCCATAAAGCACAGTCCTCCCTGCACCAGGAGGTGAAGCCAGCGCCCTTCGACAGCTGGAGCCGTTTTTATTAGGCCATAAATAGCAATGACATTACGTAATGCCACACTGCACACCCAAATCATGGAGAGGGCAGGAAATAGCCCCTCCTCCCGCACTTGCTCCTGAGCCACAACAGTGTAATCAGAGAGCGAAAGGTGTTTGAGCGCCTTGTTAGTGTTTATAGCTTGGATCATATGTAACTTTCACTTCACACTTTGTGTCTGTGTAATTTACAACACTTACACATCTTCTTCACTGCACTATTTATCACTACTTTGAAGACGTTGCAGGCCGGCCTCTTCCCTTGATATTTACAATCTAACAAGTGGCAGAGTAGCCCCTTTATTGCAATGCAATAGGTCTCACATTTGCCAGAGTTTAAGCTATAAGTATTGTAAATAACAATGCCTCTTATTTCTGTTTTAAAAAGGCATTGTCATTTACAATGCCAAAAGCTCAAACTTGTGTGAATGCGAGACCTATTGCATTGCAAATGCTTGTTTTGAGTGGTTCTCACTTCTCCTGAAGGATCGCGTCTGCTTGCAAGGAGGAAAGCTGATTCTGTGGCCCTAGACTGGTTCCAGTGTCTTGCAGACATTCCCCAGGGCCATCCTGGTCCCTAACAGTCTTCACAACATGCAGAAGGGGGAGTGGAGTCGAGGCACCCAGACGTGATAGCTCCTTACAAGCAGTAAGTGGGTAAAACCAACAGGGATTCCAACCCTGAAGGATGAAACAACTTTGTAGGACCTTACCACTCACTACATTGGGGAGGGTGGTGCCCCTCCTCACATCAAAAATGGTGAGGTCTTACCCTCCCTACTTGACTCCTTGCTCTGATCTGAGCACAGGATAGTTTCCCAGCTTGGGACTCAATGTGTAACCTATTCATAGGTGGGCCCCAGGGTATCTTGTAGGAAAGGGACACCTTCTTGCACAAAAACAATCCTGAGAGGCATTTCCCTCTTTCTGTGTGTGCTGCACAATGCTCATGGGTGGAAGCGTTGAAACACCCACGCTCCACCTATGGAATGCCACCCAGAGGCAGAGTAGCGCAACGCAGTGATTTGCGCTAAGTTACTCTAGATTTATCATGCCACACAAGATCACGCAAGTGGACCATGCGTCGTTTGAGAAATCTCACTTAGGTTTTGCGTCACCCTTGCACGGCGGAAGAGTGATGCAAAACCTTGATAAAAATGGGTCTGTTTTTGTTGCTGTGCGAGGGTCAACTTTTTGTGCTAAAAACGTTTAACGCAGGAAAGTCGATTAGCCCTTCCTTCATTTGCGCTGCACAACACTGATGCGCGTCTTGCAAGGGCCTCACAAACATTTAGTAAACCTCCGCCCAAGTACACAAAGTATGATAATCTTTGATAATGATTGCAATCCTCTAACCCTGCAAATACTTTTTCACACCGGACCACAACACGAGCCAGACTGTGTTCAGGCCACTGCCAACAAAGGCATGCACCTGCTGTGAATGTCACAGGTCTGCAAATCCAGGCCTACAGTAATGTAGACTATAATATAATTAGGGGACCCGGTTTTATGGTATTTCTTTTTTTGACATTTCCTTCTGTATTTATCCATATTTCTTTTTTGCCCATCTTATTGGTTTTATCCATATTTATTTTGTGTTGTGCGAATATATGGAGTCATAAAATGGTACATGTCCTCATTTATTTAACTGATAAACATGCACTCATACTTTGCCTCCTGCAGCATTTTAGCAAATTGAGCAGCCAAATATAGCAAAACACTACACCTTCAGGTAAATATGAGCATTATAATACACATATATGTTACCATACACCTGCATTTAGGGAAATCTCAACCTATTTTTATTTCCCATGCTGTCCGTCTGCTCAGCTGTTGCCCTTAAAATCACAAAAAACAGTCTGGAGAGTCACCCACAAGAAGCACACTTTTCTGCATTTTTCCGCTTTTAAAATAAATACAGACAGGAAACACTTTGTTTTCTGTCTGTAATTATCTGTAAAAATCAGTAAAAACTGAAAACTGGGAGATTTAAATATAATACAACTGTAGTCATGCAGCTGGGTCCCAGAATTCTAACACTCACCACCAAGCGCCAGGGTCTCAATGTTACTCCCCACAAGACTACTTTATTGTCTTGTGGGGAGTTACCCCATTCTTGTCATTTACGTCAGCCCCTACAGTCTTGCCTCACTTGGGATCATATTCTCTTGTCTTAGTATCACCAAAATAGCAAGGGAATCGGAAGTGATATCACATGCCCTTTTACCCCAATGACATCACAGAGTTCACATTTTGCCGCCTATGGCTCCCATTAGCTTCAAATGGGCTGCTGACTGTGGGAGGAGTGGGCGTGGGACAAAGTGAAGGTGGCTCTTAAATCTTTCTTTACTTTTGGTTTCTGTTGCTGCATCCATGACCCTGAGAATAGGGGCGGCAAGGACAGAGGGAGGGGCCACACAGTACAAGCCATGCACACACTCACACAGCTAGGCTATTCAGGCCTTCATTTACTAAAGATTGTGAGCAGAGATAGTGCCAAGTCTGCAGAACTCAACATCAGATAGAGGAGGCCGCAGATTGAAAGGGAGGTGGGCAAGCAATCTGAGAGCCATCTTGTACAAAGAAATATTGCTTCAGTACTGTCCCTGTTGCTTCACTTACCTCGGGAAACAACCTTTACAACGCAACATTTACAACGCACTACCATTACAACGAAACTTTTACAACGCAACATCCATTACGTTGCATGCCATTACAACGCAACCATTACAACGCATGACACTACAACGCATACCACTACAACGCATGTCATTACAACGCAGTCATTACAACGCATACCATTACAACGCATACCTTCACAACGCATAGTACCCTTCCACTATCCAACACTTACCCTACTGTTGCACCCCCTGGAGTTAGAATAGTAATTTTTACCCCTACACTATCCAACACATACCGTACTGTTGCACCCCCCTGGAGTTAGAATAGTAATTTTTACCCCTACACTATCCAACACTTACCCTACTGTTGCACCCCCCTGGAGTTAGAATAGTAATTTTTACCCCTACACTATCCAACACTTACCCTGCTGTTGCACCCCCCTGGAGTTAGAATAGTAATTTTTACCCTTACACTATCCAATACTTACCATACATGCAATGAAATGGTATGCGTTGTAAAGGTAGTATGCGTTGTAATGGAATGCGTTGTAAAGGTAGTTTTTACAAATTTGTTGTAATGGCATGCGTTGTAATGGAATGCGTTGTAATGGATGTTGCGTTGTATAAAATGCGTTGTAAAGGTATGCATTGAAAAAGTATACGCTGTAACGTCATACATCCCTTACCTCAGTTTACATATCAATGAGTTCATGATAGTGTCAAAGGCAACCGACAGGCCAGGGTGCTTGACTCTGCCCATGTCAAAGTCCATAGGTAGGAGATCCAAGCTGGAAGCAGTGACCAGCTCTGAACCTGTCCTATCCCTGCCTAACTCTTCTACCCCTCACTGCCCCAAATCATTCCTATCTGCATTCTCACGCCTCACTTCCACCCTTATGCTAGCCCCACTCTCCAGACTCATTCCCACCTTTCTCAGTTCCCTTCAGCTCCAGTTCTTTCAGGCCAGTGCGACCCGCTTTCTAAAGACTCATTACTACCCTTTTCCCGTCTCCTGATGCACCACCAGCCCCGCCCCTCTGCCGCCCTGATGACCGCATCCTCGTGACTCACTGGGCCTTCATTCTAAGGGGCTTATTTACAAACCCCTTGCGCCACTTTTGCGTCATTTTTAACATGGGAAAAGTGACGTAAGGGCGTCGCAAGGGTCTTGTAAATCAGCCCCTTCGGATTCAAACCCACCCTGGTCTCCTGGACTCTGGTTTCCCCGTCCCTGCGACTCCCTGCTGAGCCCTGTCATGACTCACGGACCCTCTCCGCGCCGGATGTGACGGGAGAGGCCTCGATAGGCGCATATCTCTGCAGAGGGCCTCACAGTCCCCGAGATAGGAACCACCCGGGACACCCAATCAGAAGATACAGCCACCGAGATACCGCCGCGAGATAAGGCTCCTCTTCCGAGAATCTACTGCTGCGTGTGGGCAGCTCCGCTTCCCGTCCACTTAATGCTGATAAAAAGTAGCGCTACTGAGATGAGTAACAAGACCGCCCGCCAGGCGCTGTGCCACGTACCTGGAAGTCAAGCGTCACGTCGGAAGTAGACATTTGTGTGTGCTCGTACATAGGCACACATGCTGCCTATGGAATGGATGCTGGGAAGGGACAGGACTTTGACAAATGGGCGGTGGAATATCCGTGCCCCCTAAATGTGCTGCTGGACTGAGCTTCTGGTGGGGCCTAGTCACACGGTCCTGTGACGTCAGTAAATTGGCTCGTTTCACACCTTCCTTTATAGGCTCCGCTTTTATTATGTGCTTCTGGAGCCAGAAGCAGAGACTGTAAAGTGTGGTATTTTTGTTGCATTAATATTGTGCTTCATTGGTTAGTGAAGCACAATTGCAAAGAATATTTTCGAAGATTTAGACTTTAGCTATCTTGAATTTGAGTGCACGTTAGCAACATTTTTCTTCCATGGTGCAAGAGTGCCTGCTTTGCAGGGATGACTGTGCTTGTGCAGGAAGGGACACCTTCCTGCACGTAAACAGTCATTAATGGCGTTTTGCTCCGTCTATGTGTGCTGCACGGCACTTATAAAAAGAGCAAAGAAAGAGGAGAAATAAAAGTATTTCTCCTCAATGCGCCACTCTAATGCCTGCTTTTCAATGGCGTTGTTTGGGGCAGCGTTAAAAAGTAATGGGTGTTGCTTGGGAACGCCCAGAGCAGCACCCATTGCACGCCCCTTTGTTGCAGAAAAATACATCAGAGGGTACCATATTTACAAAGCGGCGTTAAGCCACGCAAAGTGGCTTAGCGCCTCTTTGTAAATATGGAGCAGGGCATTGTGCCCCCGGAGCATTGGAAAAAGTGACGCTCCGGTGGCGCAATGCCCTTGTAAATATGCCCCAAACTGTACTCTGTGCTTGGTGTAGGGATATAGAAACACTAAGAGGTCTATTTATGACCCGGTTTGCGTTTGCACTATGCAACGTGGTACATGCACAATGCAAACCTTAAGTGAGATTTATGAAGCTGCGCAAGGCCACTTTGCGTGGCCCTCAGTGTCTCCATAAATCGGGAGTAAAGCAACGCAGCGTAAATCACTCCTTTGCCTTTCTCTGCCCTGGGGAGGCATTCCATGGGCATCGTATGTGCGTTTCCACGCACCTCTCATGGATTTTGACGCATCCCCAGAGATTAACCAGAATTGGTGAACCAGGGAATTGACTTAAAAGATACGCCTTTCCAGGGGAAGGCCTAACAAAGTAACATCTCTGAATTTTTTTCTCCTCGTTGCTTCCTCTTTCTATGCGTGCTGCATTCTGCAGCGCGCATACAAATAGGAATATGCCTCTCAGGATTGTTTTTGCGCAGGAAGGTGCCCCTTCCAGTACTAAAACAATCCTGCAGGCAACGGATGCACCCGTGCACTAGGCAGCCCGAAGGACACCAGCGTAAGGGACAAGGCAGGAATGGGCCATATTGGCTTAAATACGGCACATTCCTGCCCTTTCCCTGTCACACAAGGTGCCTTGCTGCACTGCACTGCGTGACAAGTTCGTGAATCTACCCCTACATTTTGCATTATGTGCTTAGAGTTCATAGATAAACTGAGAGTAAACAACGCATTTTGATTCATATACCGGCAGATGCACAGTCTGTAAAGAATACTTTATTCGTGATATGGAGCAGGTGCAGGGCCGGACTGGGATCCGAAACCGGCTCTGGCAAAGTGCTCGGCCGCCCCCCACCCTGCCCCCCCCCCCCCCGGTTTTTGGCCGATTTTGTATGCTCTGCAGAATTCCTTCGACCCGGTGCCTCCGTCGTATTTTAACGAGATCGAATCTTTGCAGCGTGGCCTTCTGTGGGAGGGGAGGCTGCGTATTGCATTGTCAAAATGGATGTTGCCCTGGTATGACGGGGGTATTGGTCTGCCTAATATCAGGAAATACTATTGGGCGTCCCAGTTGGCTCCTATTAATCATGCAATTTATGGCTCGCCGGTAGACCCGGGCTTTGCGATGGACCGTGGCCAAGTGCCCGGGGGAGAGTATACTAGAGTGTTGTATGCGAAGAGTGGTCGTTTCCCTTTGGTGGGTCCTCCATCGACAGCGACGAGGGTATGGCATGAGGCTAACATGGCCCTTAAATGGGCGGGGCCTATAACACTAGCTACACCTTTGTGGAGCCCGGAGATGTTGGGTAATCTGTGGAAAACGAAAGGGTTTGACCGTTGGGATTTGATTGGAATTACACAGGTGACAGATGTGTGGGGTAAGGATTGGGTGTTGACATTTGAGGAGTTGCAGGCCAAGTACCAGCTGCATGATACTGAACGGTTTCGATACCTTCAGGTTAGTCATGCTTTACGTGCTGCAATCCCCCGTGGCGAGACACCTCCGGTGGCCTCCCCGCTAGAGGACCGACTGTTGGATGGTTATTTGCCTACCAAAGCAATATCGTTGACCTACAGAAAACTTATTAACCATACTGAGGATCCCCTGGTGCAGCTTAGGGAACAGTGGGTTGCAGATGGATTCGTTCTGGATGAGGAAGATTGGAGGGAGGCGGTGTCATCCCCTAGAATAGTGGCGGTCCCAATGAGACTTCAATTGGTCCAACTCAGGATTCTGCACCGTTCCTACACCACAGGTCCTGGATTGTTGAGGATGGGGTTGGCCGTGTCTGCAGATTGTCGAAGAGGGTGTGGAATGCCTGGAACGTTCCTTCATATTCTGTGGGAGTGTGAGAAGGTCCGTGATTTTTGGACGAGGATACATTTGAAGATGAGTGAAGTATGGGGTGTGCGGATTGAGTTGGAGGCACGTCGGTGCTTGCTGAATGTTTGGGAGCCCTCCGACCGCTCGAGTCATGGCAAACTCTGGGTCACTCTTGCTTGCGCGATAGCCAAACGTAATATTGCACAACTCTGGGGTGCTGTTCGGGCGCCTCGGGTTGGGAAGTGGATGGAGGACCTCGACTGGTGTATGTTCCGGGAGAGGTCTGTGTATGTGTCTAGGGGGCGACCCCGCAAGTGGGGTAAGATCTGGGGAGTTTGGAACGCTTATCGTGGATCCGGCCAGTGTGGAATTGGAAGACACCTAAGCCCATTCTTTATACTTTGCTTTATCTGTCTAATATGGAGGTCTATGGTCTCTATGTGTATATTTGCAGTCGCTCAATGCGCTCTGGTCAGTTTTAAGTTGTGTAATGTCCTTTTTTGTTTAATAAAAAAGATGTTTAAAAAAAAATATGGGCAACATAACTAGTTAATTAGATATGAGAAGGAAGGCATATGATACCTAACTCTCAAAATACCCATGGACTATACACAAGCCTATTAGCTCAATCATTAATCAGTTCTGAAAGAAAGCATCTCATTGAAGGACTTAATTCAATATTTGCCAATCACCCTGACTGGGAGAATGTGTTTTTTATCAAGCTGTTTTGAGCTTCCCAGCTTCCCAACATCAGTGCCCAATTCCATTTTCAAAAAACTAGAAGCACATGTAGATAGTTTCACATTTAAAATGGTTGCAACAAAAATATTCAAGTGTGTATGACTAAACTCACACAAGCTGTAAATAAAAGAGTACTTAATTCCCCACATTTCATACTGTATTACAGGACAACACAGCTCCCTAAAATTAAATTTGAAAGCTCCATAATAATGTACTAATATTGACTTCCCTATAGTACAAAAGTTGATTCATTTGGATTTCAGAGGGTGATATCTGCAGAAATTCAGATCTCCTATTTTTTAGATAAGACTGAAGATGATGGCACAACTCAGTGAGGTATGGCATGATGTAAACATTACTTACCCACAAAGTACATGATGAGATTGGCTGTACTCTCAATTGGCACATTTAACTAACCTATAAGTCCCTAGTATATGGTACAAAGTGTACTCAGGGCGCATACGTTAAATAACACTAGCGATTTGCAGCACTTATTGGACCACCACTAAAGTGACAATGCAAAACATGGCTGCAGCCCTGCCACCGGTAAGCAGTGCAGGTTTAAACTGCAAATTTGACATGTCAAATAACTCCTGTTGACAGGTCTAAACCCTCCTTTTACATATATGAATAAGTATTGCATAAGTAAGCCTTAATGCTAGGCGTGGTTGGAATTTTCATGAACACAGGAGTAATCAGAGTAATTCGGTATTACTCTTTGATGAGGAATTACTGATATTAATGCAATTATGTCCGCTCACGTAATTAAGAGCAATTTGCCGCTGCTCACGCTGCTGATTATGTTCTGTTACATATAGCGCTATTTTCTAAGCACAACATGCTTCCTTACGTCCATTTTGGATGCGAGGGTCCATTTTGTGCTACGAAACTAGTGCTAAATATGTAGGAGTAAATTGGGGCGAAATTCTCAAATCCATTTTAGATGTGATGGGGCATTTTTATGCTAAGAAAATAGCTCCACATGCAGAATTAATATTCTCCACGTAATTACACATAATTGTTTAATTCTGCTTGATTACGCTAAATCAAATTACACAAGTTATTCTAACCCCTACTTAATGCCTAACAAGGCGGGACACTTGGTTTTTAAAATTAGGACATTTCAAAAGTTAATATAAAACATGTACTTACAGTGACAAGGCCACAAAAACTATTTGCACTATAGCAGGTTTAGCTATTCTATTGAAAAGCATTGATTATTAATATTACAATTAAATAATGTACTCTCCAGCTAGGAACCAGCTATAAAGTCAGTTTAAAAATGTTTAATACAAATCTAATTCATTGGTAAAGTCGGATTTGTACTACATATTTTACAAAAGACACTTTTAAAAAGTCATCTTTTGTTTGCCTAAAGCCACTCGAAGCCCATTTGCATGACTTTGCAACGGTCACCTGGAGCTAAATCGCTCCTTGATGAGGTGTGAACTTTCTGCCAGAGATGAGACAAAAGATTTGAGGGCCATATTCACAAGGAAATTAGCGAAGCATGTCGTTAAGCCAAGAAGGCTAATGCCACGCTCCACCACTTCTGAAATGCAGGGCTGCACCATATTTACAAGAATATGGTGCAAGCCTGCATTTCCCCCTGCGCTGGCTCTAAATTATCTAGCTAGCACCAACATAAGCACCCTTGCACCATAGTGAAAGGATGTCTGCGTTGCAGGGAAAGATTGTTTATGTGCAGGAAGGTGTACCTTCCTGCACATAAACAATCTTTAAATGGTGTTTTGTAACTTCTTAATACAGCACACATAGAAGTTGCAAAACGTAATAAAAAAAAAAAGATTGTTTATGTGCAGGAAAGGACACCTTCCTGCACATAAACAATCATTTGCGTTTTGCTGTTTCCATGTGTGCTGCACAACGCAGCACACATGGAAACAGCAAAAACAAGGACAAATTAAACATTTTCCTCGTTTCGCCAAGGTAAGACCACGTTTTCCTGATCTTAATGTTGGCACTGCCCCATATTTACACTACCTGTGTAAACATGGGGCAGCATCAAAATCAATGGGTGTTGTGGTGAAACACCCACAGCCAGTGGCGTAGCAAGGGAGGGGCGGTCCACCCTGGGCGGCACATGGTTTGGGAGCGATGGCCTCCACACCGCTCTTTCATGCAGAAAAATGGCCAGCAACCCCGCTCTTTCATGCGGCCGCTGCGGGCGGCAAAACCAGTGACTGCCATGGGAGGCACACGGGCTAGCTACGCCACTGCCCACAGCAACACTCATTGCCCTCCCCTTTCACGCTAAGTATAGCATTAAATGGTGCCTTATTTACAAGGCAGCATTAAACTACATTTAGTGGCTTAATGCTGCCTTGTACATAAGGCAAAGCACCTACGGCCACCACAACGTCCTGAAAAGTGGCGTTGTGGTGGCGATAGGGGCTTGTAAATATGCCCTTGAGTGTGTGGAGGTATTCTGTTCCTCTGAACGGATGACCAACTGGGATCTGCTCAGGAACTTAATTATCGTAAAAGAGGCAGACCCTGTCACAGACAGATGTAGCAGACACCTGGACCTTTACCCTTCCATTATTTCCCTTGCCATTCAGGCACCAGGCCCAGTAGGACAGAAGCTGCCCGAGAACCGGTGTTGAGTGACCAGAGGAGGGTTTACTCATTTCCCTCACCACACAGCTAGGGGTGCACAAGGGATCTGCATGGAGGAAGTAAAGTTCTATCATCTTGGTTTTGGGTAACGAAGGGCACTGTGGGATTGTTTGCAGTAGGACACAAGGTACTGCTGCAAAAGTGTGAACTTTTTCCCCCGTTGGTTATGGAGGGTCCAGAAGTCACCCCCACCCACAGGCTAGTGCCAGGCATAAATGTGGCATCCTTGGGCACCCTCTTAAGAGCACTACTGGACCTGTGGAAGACAGAAGAATAACTGCACCTGCTGCTGAGACCAGTTTAGGGGCACCCTAAGAGGTGGACCTGCCCCCACTTGTACCCAAAAGGTAGACTCCAACGGTCATAACACTGACCTCCAGTTAAATCTACAGGGACACACCATGGTAAAAGAGGTATTTTGCTGCAAATACACAGCTGACCAGAGGCAACTGGACCTACCCTGGACTCTGCTTCTGGCTTCTTTTGGAATGAGCCCTGACCCCCAAGTGTTATACCTGAGGGCCTGGAACTCTTTACTCTTCCTCGCTAAACCTAGAAATCTGGAGTTTAGAAACTGTTTGCTAAATTTATGCCTAAAGAACCATTGTGGGAACATGACCAAACTGCCAGCCGATCCACAGAGAGTGCATCATGAGATTTTCATGGTGTAGTGTTTTCCAATTTTTAACTGTTTTGATCATTCTAAATGCTTTACAAATTTTCTTAAGTTAAGCCTGTCTGCTCTTTGCTATATCTACTAGGGGTTCATCTCAGGGGTAAATTACTTAAATCTTTACTGGGCCTTATAAGTCTTATAACCAACACACGTTTCCTAATTCACAAATCCTGATTGCCCATCTACACTTTTTTATTGCTGTTCCACACTATGCATTTGGAGGCTAGACCTCAATCTATAGCAGCCATCAATACATCAAGGCCTACACGAGCTACCCCTGACACCCTTTTTCTCAAGCCTTTACCTCCAGGTCACACCCTTCAAAATAGATAGTGCCAATACTAACCTTCCGCCCCTTTCTTTAGTGTGAGATTGTTGTAGGGTGTGTCTTCTCATAGCTCAGAACTTAGGATATTACCATTAAACATTACAGGTTAGCAACCCAGGCTTGGCACACATTCTTGGGTCCAGTTTTTTTTTTTTTTTTTTTGAAAACCTTTATTTACAGATCAAAGTACACGGCTATTCAGCCTTACATCCCGGAGGCTAGGCAGCAGTATAAAAAGAGGATGATCAGTGCACACAGTGCATATTATAAAATCGTACAAGGTTTAGTTTTATGTTATAAGTAATGAAAACAGAAATTAAAATACCATAAAAGAGCACCAGAAACAGCCGAAAAAGGCAAGGCAAAAGTACTTAAGTGCGACAGTACCCAGCGCAGGAGAAGGCTGGGCCTTGAGCCCAAAGAGTACACGTATGAACAGTGCAAAATGGACGATATCGGGAGGGGAAGAATGCAGGATTTGCAAGGTAATGGCAGTTTGGTTGGAAGTAAAGGCTAAGGGGAAAGTCGTACCTCCAATGGGGCAGTGTCGGGAGGGAGACAGATATCACCCCTGTATTCGTTCCAGGCCCCCCGGATCCCAAGCCATTTCTTAGGTTTGCCCCGGGCCACATAAACCGTTTTCTCACGAAGCATGCACCAGTCCATATTGGTCTTCCACAATTCCACAGAGGGAGGCAATGTGGCTCCCCATTTCTGAGCGATGTCACGCTTTGCCACCATGTTTCCCAAAGTGACCCATTGGGTTTGCGCATTATTGTAGTCCGTGGGGCCCCACACATTCAATAAGCAGCGCCGGGCTTCAGCCGGCAATTCGACACCAGCCACCTCACACATCACCGCGTGGACACGCCTCCAGTAGGAAGCGACCGCGTGGCACTCCCAGATAATGTGCATGAAGGTGGCCAGTTCACCACATCCACGCCTACAAAGACCGTCCACCGAATGGCCCATGTGGATCAACCGGGGGCCGGTCACATACACTCTATGCAAAATTTTCAGTTGGACCAAACGTAGTCTGGCTGGGATTGCCACTTCCTTGGTGGATGACACCGCACACTGCCAATCCTCATCATCCAGTTCAACTCCATCACGCACCCATTGGTCTCTCACACTCAGAAGGAGGTCCGTCCGGACATTAATCAGTTTTTTATATACCAACGAGATGGCACTGTCCGGCATATGACCATCCAGCACCCTATCTTCCAGCAGGGACGACTCAGGGACCTTCTCACCCAACGGCAGCACCGCCAGAAGGGCGTGCCGCAATTGAGCGTATCTAAAAAATTCCGTCGCTCCCAGTTGAAATTTTGTCTGTAGAGCGGCGAAAGATTTTATCCCACCCTTAGCCATCATGTCGTCGACCTCGGAGATACCAATGAGGTCCCATCGGTCAAACCTCTTAGTATGCCACAATTTACGCAGTAGGTCTGAGTCGTAAAGTGGGGTGGCCAACGTGAGTCTCCCCTTCTATCCCTGTGCCTTTGTGACATCCCTCCATATGTGCACCGCTGTCCTGGTAGGGCCCGTCATCCTTCCATCCAGAGATCTAGAGTACAACGCCCTGTAGTACTTCCCACCATCGAGGAGCCACCGGTCCATGGCGTACCCCGGACTATCGGCTGGACCGTAAAAACCATGGTTGAGGGTGGCTAGTTGGGAGGCCCAATAGTACCTCCGGATATCAGGCAAAGCGATACCTCCGTCATACCACGGGAGTGTGAGTTTGGTTATAGCAATATGCGGTCTACCGTCCCAGAGAAGGGCCCGCTGCAGGCCCTCGACCTCTCTGAAGTACCCTGAGGGGACTGGGTCCTGGGTATTCTGGAGCGCATACAAAAATCTGGGCTGGGACATCATTTTGAACAACGCTGCCCGTCCAAGCAGGGAAAGCGGTAGCTTCTGCCACCCCTCTACGTCACGCCGAAGGCGTGCAAGAGGGGGAAGCAAGTTGTTCGCATAACGTGTCTGGGCATCGGTTGAGATATAGATTCCCAGGTATTTAAACCCCTGCCTTGCGATCTGTATGGTGCAACCCCTGGGGAGCCGCGGAGTCTCACCACTCAAAACATATAAGTGGGACTTCGACCAGTTAATGACCAGGCCCGAATACCTACCAAAGGTATACAACACGTCGCATACCACAATAAGGGACTTACAGGGAGAGGTAAGGTAGAGCAGGATGTCGTCAGCATATAAAGACACGCGGTCCTCGAAGCCAGAAGACCACCGTATCCCGTTGATATCTGGGTGAATCCGTAACCAGGCAGCCAGAGGTTCCAGCGCCAACGCAAACAACAGAGGCGACAAGGGGCAGCCCTGCCTGGTGCTCCTGCGAAGAGCAAAGGATGCAGATACTCGGCCATTGACCGTAACATTAGCAAGTGGACTAGCATACAGAAGTTTGACCCATCCTATAAAGTCAGGGCCAAACCCGAACTTCGTCAGCACCGCCCACAGGTACTTCCACTCAAGGGAGTCAAAGGCCATCGTGGCATCCAAGGACGCCAAAACGGCCGGCTCCCGGAGCGTACGGATCCTCGCCATGATCGCATGGATTCTCCTAAGGTTAAGGGCGGTGTTACGGTGAGGAATAAAGCCCGATTGATCCGGGTGAACCAAGTCGCTAATCACGCCCACCAGTCGATTGGCCAGTAATTTAGCCAGGATCTTAGGCTCGGCATTCAACAGAGAAATAGGGCGATACGAGCGGCATAGGTCTCTGGGCTTCCCTTCCTTATGAATGACCACAATGGTGGCCAATCTCTGGTCCGGGGGGAGCGCGCCCATCTCTCGCGCCTCCAAGAACATGTCCCGCAGGGGCGGGGCGATGGTGTCGGCCTTTATTTTATAAAGCTCCACCGGGAGACCATTAGGGCCGGGTGCCTTGCCGGACCTCAGAGAGCGTATCACCAATGCGACCTCATCTGCTGTTATACCTCTATCCATGTCATCGCGTTCAATGTCCGACAGGCACGGGAGGTCTGTAAAAGGGTGGCTAGACAACCAGTGACCAAAAGACCCTTTTGTGTTGCCCGGCGGTGTCGCCTCTATTACCCACAAAATATTAATCAATGAAGAAGCAGGCGCTGGAGACTGAAAGGCAGGAAACGAGGGTTTATTTTCTCCGGAGGAGAACACATCAATTCGGACAGCAAGTATCGTCAAGAGGTGCTCTAACCGCATCTCTGAGGCCTGGCCTCTTATACACAGGTTTATTGCTTTATTACATGAAACATATACTTGTCAGTACTTTGATGTACGGAAAGGTATCCTAGGAATCCCCGCTTCAAGCCCGTTCCCAAACATTTACAGTTGAAGTCCCTGCCCCGGTCACAACAGGTGATGATTATCGCACAGCTGGGCATTCCGCTGATTCACGGAATGTGTGGGGTTTGATCAGATCTCATAGGGTGAGGGCTTTGATCAAGTCGAGGGTCCTTTAATGGGGAGGGGAAGCTCCCTACTGTACGGGGTAATAAACAGTATCTGCAGGGCCAGGTGGCGGCCTGGGAACAAGGAAGACAAACGGGCACACAGGAAAAAGGGGGTTTGTATCAAAGGACCCGAGACCATGAAAGGGATGGAGGGAGGTGTCGCGCTGGGAACAGGATGGGATTCCGAGGCAGAGCTGCGCTGAAGAGGGGTTTATGACCCGAGGCATATGAGAGCGAGGGGGTTGTCAGCATGCGGGGGATGCCTGCGGGGCTAAGGGAAAGTGAGAGACGCGCTGGCTATCAGCGAGGGGCAGAGGGGCCGTGGTGCTCAAAATGGCTGCCGCTTACGCGCAAGGCATGTGAGAGCGGGAGTGATCAGTGCGTGGGGGTGCTTGTGAGGGTGAAGAGCCGTGCTGGGGGTCAGGGGTGTGCAGAGGGTGGTTCTGATCAAGGCAGCTAAAATGGCGGGTGTGTGCGACAAAGAGTGTGGCATCGGGGCAAAGGGAAGATGGCGCAGATAATGTTCACCAAACCGTATTAATTTTCCACAGTCCTCCCTTTAACATTTCTAAGACATCTTGCTGGCCTATTTCCTATCTATGTCTACTGCGGTGGTCATAAGTAAGGAAGTGATAACCCAGGTGAAGGAACTGTACATAAACATCACATTTTTTAAATCTTTTCATCTTAGTGGGCGGGCTCATCGTTAAGCTCGTTGCAGGAAGGTCATAGTAATGCGATATCAGGCAAAAATTATGTAGTGAGAGCGTTGGGTACAGATCATAGATGCTTATAGTCATTCGGAATAGGAACTGATAGGTTATCACGTAAGTAAGTTCTTTTCGTACTCAGTTGGAGCATAGTCAATTCAATGGTGGCTGGGAGAAAAATGAGACACAGTAAAAACAATAATCAGGGTTTCCAGCGTCTTATGGTCGTGGACCATTATTAGTGAGTTCTCAGCATTCTTTGTCGTCTTCTGTTGGCACTGTTGAGCACCTGCATTACAATTCGTTCTTTAGTAGGGATGTCCATGTGGGTTGAGCCGTTGGAGGTCTGCGGACAGGAGTGTGTCTTTGTTTTGTTTCGCCAGACCTCGTGGGAGAAATGCGTTACGGTTTTGGAGCAGGTGCATTTTCTTCCATAACCCAGAGCATGGTCATTAGGAGGAGACAGAAAAAGATTGTGATGAAGAGTGCAATTGTCTTTGAGTTGTGGAGTCTGTCTGTCCTTGGGTCTCTGTAGTGGGTATTTCCTGTTGCTTCCATCATCTTCAAGGTGCTCGGTAGCGGGCAGAACCACAGACTTCGTTTAGCTTCTCTTTGGGGCGACCCTTGGTGGTGTTTAGGTCACCGTTCTGAGATTTAACATAGTTCGTGGTCTACTTAGTCGGAGCTCCCTCCCTTTTGACGCAGGAAATACCCTTCTCTGGATGGCACAGTAGGATTTTTGAAAGTTCAAGTGGAAGGAGGGGGGTGTGTGAATAGTCTTTATGGTAGGTCGGAGGAAGAGGGGATGGAGCAGGGCCAGATCGGGAACAGACCAGGGGGACGGAAAATTTTTAGACAGGCGGGTCCATAACCGGGTTCGGAGAGCGGGGACTTTTCGGCACATGTCGATCATAAAGCAGGGGCCTCAGGTCAGCCCTTTCCTTTTGTTTTGTCGGAAACAGTGCCTCGTCCTGCGACTCCTTACTGTTGCGGTCTCGCCTTGGCCACCGTCGCTGATATTCCACGATCTGCAGTCAGGCCGCGTGCTCCCACATCCGGTCTCTTTCTCCTCCGACAGTAGTTCCCTTAAAATGAGTTTGAAAAGACAGTCTTTAGAGATTTTGCAGAGGAAGGTAATCACATAAATCTATTTCTCTCCCAACACCAAGCAACTGGGTAAGCATCCGTTACATTGAGGTTTGCGGCCAACGTATAAATAATCGATGATAGGTTTGCTGGGTTCCCTACAGCTTTCCTTCGTGACTATTTCTTTGGCTTTTTGTTGGTATTACATTCATTGTCGTGGTACGAGGTCTGATACCTATTCATTGCATTTTATTATAGTCACATCAGTTCTTCTGGCAGAGACCCACTTTCCTAGTACGAGTCTTACGAAGCTATGCCGTTCTTCAGGGCTTTGTATTTTACGGAAAAAGTGCAACGTGCTATTCACCATGGTCTGATAGGTATCTTTCTGAGGAATGAACATAGGCTAAACGATTTTCCATTATATCAATGCATCCTATCTTTCGGCTAAACATTTTACTTTCAACAGGGTTTACTTGCAACAAGTTCTTTCAGTTTTTTTTTTTTACTTAATTCTAACTTCGCAAACATCACTCTAAATTCTACATAGTTTCTTACAACCTGGCTACTTCATTTAAAAACTCGGGGGCTTGCGATAACTATTCAACTCATCCTTGGGGTGAGCGGGGTCTTATGGAAAACAACTAGGAACATAGCGAACTGGGGCAAGGGACGTTTTTCAAAACTCTCGTCCGGGGCAGTTGATACAAAACTGGGGGCATTCTGGGAAAACGGGGATGTCTCGATCACTTTTACTGTTTGGGCATTGATATAATTTCGGGACGGGGAAGGTCGCGTTACCTGAGGCATTTTTATCATAGAAACCACTGACAAGTAGTTCCCTCATTACGGATCAGATTAGGGAACCTTAGTCGTCTTACCTGTCCCTTTCTTATCGGCCAATCTAGGTTTCATCAGTATTTAGCAGAAAAGGAGAGGTAGTACGTGGTATCGATGTAGTTTTTATTTAAGACAAATTTGTGCAAATACTTGTGGTATTTGGAGCCAATCAGGTGGTGCACCAGGGGTGGTGGTTCGCCAATTAGGTGCCAGTCGCTAGGAAGAGTGAGAACGTGGAAGAGAGAGGGAGAGAGAGAGAGAGAGAGAGAGAGAGAGAGAGAGAGAGAGAGAAAGAGAGAGCAGCAATAGGCTAAACAGTACACGTGTGGTATGGAGAGTGGCCGTGTACTATTTAGGCTATTCAGTGCATTACCCAACATGAGACATTTCGGGTCTGTGCTAGAATGTAGAAAGCATGCAGTTTGGGACAGAAGAGCATTAGGCCGGGTACATAAGGACATGCATTGAGTTGGGTGTCTTTAGGTGCCATCTTGCAGCGTAGGTCCGCTTCATGTATCGGACATGGCGTGGCTCCAGATCTTTACTATACCCTAGTCGTGATTCCAATGTAACCTGTAGAGGGAGAAAAAGGAAGAAAGGGAGGGGGAACAACATTCGAGCATATCAAAGGTACGGGCACGAAAGTTCTTTACTTACCACATACTCGTCTTAACCCCTCGGGATATAATCCCTGGGGTCTTGGTTTCTGAAGCCAAGGGGGGGGGGGCATTGTGGTAAGGATGGCGAGCGATAGGTTGTTCATGGGGGGGGGGGTCCGAGTGTGGCATTATAGATCGTGTGTAGGGAAACGCTAAAAAGAAATCAGGGGCGCCTAGCGCAAGGTATCCGGTTTGTAGATGTATCTAGCTATCGGGATCCTTAAATCATTCCCAACGCTGTGATGTTCTAAGGCATATCAGTTCTTCGGCCAACCCTGTTCCTTAGTACCTTCGAGTACCCTACCTTTATAACATTCTAACATTCACACCGCTTCGCTTTACCCATTCTCAGAAGTCGAGGTCCTTCTTCATGCGTTAGTTCCTGAGCTTAGTCGCATATTTGGAGGCAGCGTATCATACCTTAGATTCGATCATCAATCCGGGGCCGAACAGCCATTTTCTAATAACCTTAAAAAGAGAGCAAAACGGTTGCACACACAAAAAAAAAAACCCTCCCGCTAATTCCCACATTTACAAAAGTATGCGATACCTGTTCATAGTTTGGAAAACCTTTATTTGCATAATCGTTCAGTAAGTAAATATGAGAGTGCAATCGTATTTTTCCGGACATGACGATGGCTGAAGCACATTCAGTAGGGGGGCTATTTTGCAGTATTTAAAAAACATTTTAAAAAAAGGGTGTACTTAGTTATTTGCAAGAAACTAAAAACGTCTATTGATAATTGAGGGATCAGGGGCATTTACTTCATAATTGGAAACACAGTCAGATTAATTGCAATCACATTTCCTAGATGTATACCGTGGGTGTGCGTCATGAGCGACGTTATGTATCGGTTACAATAAATATCACAATAAATTGTACATTGAAATCAACATTTTAACGGGATCCTTTTAAATGTTCGCCAAGTGAACCCTCCTCCCTTTTTCGTCAAGTGTACAAAAGGATCACATACATATCTCAGAACATCAAGTCTTATTAGCTAAAAAAAAGCCACGAGGTGTTTGTAAGTTCCTATTGACACCGGCGCCATTTGGGCGAGGCCGGGTTAGTCTGGGAGTAGTATCAGGGGCAAAATGTTTCCAACGACCGGCGGTTGTACCAGAGTCCCTTTCGGCAGTTCAAAAACCTGTGCTAACAGAGGGGCTGGTAATGTGGACCGTCAATCAAAAGGGGAGGGAGGTAGAATCTTCCCTACCAGGTCACGTTGAGGTTCAGCCGGAACTTACTCGAATTCGTTAGACCACAATGTTTCTGGATGGTTCGGACTGAAGCTGGTGCTGACACGAGAGCACCACCATCTTGTGGCTATGTCGTGATCGTTTCGCTAGTGATCAAGGCAGTTGTTCCCCACCGGAAGCCTGTGGATGCCAAGAACTCCTGGGACTTTGGTAGAATCTTCAAAGCTGTGGGGATGTTGTCGGAGGTGGGGGCTCGTGCCCAGGCGGGCAAGTGCCCGAGTTACAATACCAGACAAAGTTACTTCAGCGGCCTAGACCCGCCTTCCAGGGGGCCCAGGCGCCATTTTGAGACCCTGCAGCAGCCGCTCTTCGTCGCGTCTTCAAGAGTGGAAGAGACTTCTTGGGGCGAAAAAATGGAACACCGTGCCGTTGGAGCAGGACATTGGCTCGGGGCGCTAGGATGCAGCTGTGGCGCCTCTACCTGGGGAGGTGAGGGAGGCTCGTTCGCGCCGCCTCCCTCTCCCAGTGCACCCCACGCCGTTCCTTCGAATCAGGGGTGTACATGATGACCACCCTACACCCCTGACTCTGCGAGTACTCTGGAGGACCATTGTATGTCCGGTGCTGCGCAAGTATGCCCGCCGGACATTGTATGTTCTGTGCTGCGGAAGTAGGTCCGTCGGACATTGTATGTTCTGTGCTGCGCAGGTATATCCGTCGCCCGGCTGGAGGATTTCGGCGCCGGGCCGGGGCTGGGAAACCTCCTACCTGTGGAGGTGGGAGGGGCTCGTTCGCGCCGCCTCTCCCTCCCAGCCCACCCTGCACCAGTTCAGCGGAGGTATTTGCGATGGCCGGACCAGGAGATACGAGGGAGGGGGTCATCTGCATCCGCCCCCTCCCTACTCGTGGCCCGGGGGACGCCGCCCCAGGAAGGAGAGGATGGGAAGACCATTTCATGCCGGGCCCATGGGGCCTCCTGGACATCTCACCGGCGACCTCTTTGGTCTATGGCTGTCGGCAGGCCCCGCCCCACACGTGCTGTGTGTTTCACCTTCCGGATGGGCGGGACCGGTGACCTGCTACATTTTGGGAACTTCCGGAGTTGGCGTAATATGTTTTGTATTGTTCCTATTAGTACGGTTTTTACTTTACAGAATGTTTTACTAGTTTTCTATTTATCGTTGGTTGTGTGTTATCTTTACTGTAATTAAATCTTAAATTATATAACAGAGACTTGGCTTCCTTGAATCCTTTTACTACGAGAACCTCATTACAGTGGGGGTAGGTAGTTATGCCTGGGTAATGGGGGCGGGGTATCCACAAGCACAGATTTCCTGCATGGGGGGGTTGTCTATGCAGGCCTGTAATTGCTTTGTTCACAGAGTGGGGGCAAACAGACAGTAATCAGTCCCATTGCACTCGAAGTTTGAGTTCATTAATGGAATGTATACTAATCTGTCCGAAACTACTCTGTGCGTTGTTCCTGTATGTTATCCAAAAGGGTAGCTTTTCGTGTTCGGGAACAGTAGCGGTAGTACGGGGTTCGTTACTGGGTAGCTCAGAGTTTGACTGGATTCCTCGTCTTAGTGTTGTCCGATCTATGAGAACTCAAACATGTCGCTAAAATCGGCCTGGCGAAATCTGTGCCATCGGGCGTAATCAAACGTGGTGGTTCTATCCGTCCTGTCCGTGCTAGTCTGATTCGTCTTTGTCTCACGCCTTTTCCCTTTCTGCCGGCCTGTTATTTCTGTCGGCCCTCCGCTCTTACCTATGTTCCGTAGAGTCGGGCATTGGGCTTTCCAGTGCCCGAAATATTTACAAAAAGCACATTGATTCTGCCCTATGTCTGTTCGTCCTGTGCGTAGTGTCGGGGGATTACTTTCGGGTCGTTGTGTCTCGGGGTTGTCCTGTCGGTACGTCCCTTTACACTGTTCCCTTTTTGTGTCTAATCCTTGGAACTGTGTCGTCGCTGCCCCTTCCTTTTGCCTACCAGACGCTTGGAAGGTTGTCTGTCGCGTTTCTTTACCTACTCTGACTTCGTCTCTTTCCTTTCGTTGCATTGCTTCTTTGCGCCACATACCGAGACTGTCGAGCATAATAGGCGTTGTCTTACTACTACGGAGGGCTATTTCTAACGTTTCTATTTTGTCAAGATCGAAGGATCCTATCAGTGGCCACTGTTTCTCTTGATTTGCTTTGGTATACTTGTGCCATAGCTTACTATAGGCTATGGTAATGAATCCATACTTTGTGAACATTTCTTTATTAGGGGTGCCTTCCAGCGGGGCTAGATGGTCCACCTCTAATAAACGGTCCGGGCTGAACCAGCTACCAATCAGTGGGGAGAAGACAGGCATGACGGGTCACAATGGGGACAATAGTCAGCACTACCTATCTTATCACTGTGTGCAAAGACTAGACAGAATATTTCTATTCTACGTTGTTTGCAGGCAGTGAATACCTCATGAACCAATATCAATCAAAAATGGTCAATGGGGAGAATAAGTAGGCCCGCAAAAAGGTCTGCGTCACCTACCCTTTCACTATCTGCAAAGAGGGAACCTATTCTTTCCTGTTTGCAGACAGAGAATCTCCAGAAAATAATCCGTAACAGTTAATCAATGGGGGAGGGCAATTAATCAGTGGGGGAGAAAGATAGGTACGACGGGTGCGTTACCTATCCTTCACTGCTTGCAAAGAGAGAGCCGGTTGTTTCTCCGTTTGCCGACAGCGAAACTCCAAATGAATCAACAAAGGGTAATACTAGTATTTTTTTAATCAATCAAACAATTATTTTGTAATTCGTCGTGTCTACACGACCTTACCCGGACCGCGTGGACAGTTTCTTGTCTTCCGAATCCAGCGCCCGATCGTCCTCTTTTCTTCGTAATCCTCGCGGCACTCCTGATGGTTCCCAGTCAGGACCGTAGATCACTCGAGAGGGGTCTGTTCGGAACCAGTGAAGTTCGGATGATCGGCTGTCAGACGAGGGTCTATCGGACAGGGTACCTCCCGATCGTTGCAGTCGTTCACTCTGTCGTCAGGACCTCTCCCACTGGATCCACGAGTCGCTGATGGGCCCCACGCTTGGGACGCCAATTTGTAAAAGGGTGGCTAGACAACCAGTGACCAAAAGACCCTTTTGTGTTGCCCGGCGGTGTCGCCTCTATTACCCACAAAATATTAATCAATGAAGAAGCAGGCGCTGGAGACTGAAAGGCAGGAAACGAGGGTTTATTTTCTCCGGAGGAGAACACATCAATTCGGACAGCAAGTATCGTCAAGAGGTGCTCTAACCGCATCTCTGAGGCCTGGCCTCTTATACACAGGTTTATTGCTTTATTACATGAAACATATACTTGTCAGTACTTTGATGTACGGAAAGGTATCCTAGGAATCCCCGCTTCAAGCCCGTTCCCAAACATTTACAGTTGAAGTCCCTGCCCCGGTCACAACAGGTGATGATTATCGCACAGCTGGGCATTCCGCTGATTCACGGAATGTGTGGGGTTTGATCAGATCTCATAGGGTGAGGGCTTTGATCAAGTCGAGGGTCCTTTAATGGGGAGGGGAAGCTCCCTACTGTACGGGGTAATAAACAGTATCTGCAGGGCCAGGTGGCGGCCTGGGAACAAGGAAGACAAACGGGCACACAGGAAAAAGGGGGTTTGTATCAAAGGACCCGAGACCATGAAAGGGATGGAGGGAGGTGTCGCGCTGGGAACAGGATGGGATTCCGAGGCAGAGCTGCGCTGAAGAGGGGTTTATGACCCGAGGCATATGAGAGCGAGGGGGTTGTCAGCATGCGGGGGATGCCTGCGGGGCTAAGGGAGAGTGAGAGATGCGCTGGCTATCAGCGAGGGGCAGAGGGGCCGTGGTGCTCAAAATGGCTGCCGCTTACGCGCAAGGCATGTGAGAGCGGGAGTGATCAGTGCGTGGGGGTGCTTGTGAGGGTGAAGAGCCGTGCTGGGGGTCAGGGGTGTGCAGAGGGTGGTTCTGATCAAGGCAGCTAAAATGGCGGGTGTGTGCGACAAAGAGTGTGGCATCGGGGCAAAGGGAAGATGGCGCAGATAATGTTCACCAAACCGTATTAATTTTCCACAGGTCCACCTCTCTCAAAAGGGCGTCCGAGTCCGCCTCAGACATATCTGAAACCGAGGTGTAGACGGACTCGAAATAATCGGTGAAAACCGTGACTATAGCGCTGGGATCCGTAACAGACAAGCCGTCCTCCCCCAGCACCTCAGGGACAACCCGGGAAGCCATCTCCTTTTTGTCAAGCCACACAATAAGCTTGCCTGCCTTGTCCCCAACATCGTATATCCTCCCTTGCTGTTCTCTGCCCATAGCCTTGGCAGCGTCAGTAACAATGGCCCGGTGCTTAGACTGCTTAAGGGAGAGAGCGTGGAGCAGGGCAGGCGTCGGGGCAGTCTCCAATTGGGAGTCAAGTTCCCCGATCTCTGATTCCACCCGCACCGCATCCTCGTCTCTACGTCTGCGTGCCTCGGCTATTAAGGAGAAGGCTTCGCCTCTCAAGACAGTCTTGAAGACCTCCCATAGGGACACAGATGACGTAACCGAGCCCGCATTTTCAGAAAAGTAGAGCTCAATGGCTTTAGACAGGAGTCCACGGGTCTTAGGGTTACGGAAGTACCACGGGTTAACAGGTGCCACCCTCTTAGCCACCACAATGTCAAAATCAAAAGACACCCAGACCGGAGAATGGTCCGAGATACCCCTGGCCATCAGACGGGCCTCAGAAACAGCCGACGCATGGGCCGCCAATGCCAGAATGTAATCAATCCTGGAGAGGCTACCATGCGCTCCGGAGTGAAAGGAGTACTGACGCTGGGCGGGATGAAGAAGCCTCCAGCAGTCAATAAGCCCCATAGTATCCAAGAAGTCTGGAAGCCAGGACTGCGCACTCCGAAGATCTCTGGATGGATGTCTATCTAAGGTCCCAGAACCAACCACGTTAAAGTCACCACCAACTATAAGCAGACCTTCAGGCAGACCCAAAATGGCGCCCCCAAGATCCTGAAACGTAGTCGTTTGCAAACCAGGGGGGACGTAAACAGAAACCAAGACTAGGGTACGCCCCTCCCACCTACCCGTGACGGCGACGTAGCGTCCTCTCTCATCAATCACGCTGGATTCCATCTCAAACGGGAGTGACATGCGCACCATGATCCCCGCCCCACGGGACCCCGAAGAGAACCCCGAGTGTGCCACCATCTTGAAACCTTTTCTATTAAGCGCGTGGCACGTATTTCCTATGAAATGGGTTTCTTGCAGCAGAATGACATCAGGCATGCATCTCTTAAACATTTGTAGCACCACACCTCTCTTAATACGATCCCCCAGCCCGTTAACATTCCAACTCAGAACATTTAACTTCTTACCCCCCATCGTCAATGTAGAGGCCCATGCCCGCCCTGCAGGGTGGCGTCGCTACAACACAATTAGCAGCATAACAGTTACCTTGCCATGAAGTAGAAAAAGGAAAAAAGGAAACACATAGAAAACAAACGACCCGTCCACCCCTCACCCTGCACCCCTGCATTAGACTAAAGAGCCCCCCCAACTAGCAGTGTGCCTGTCGCCCCCAAAAACTACTCTAAGAAAAGCCCCTAGAGGAGAAAGGAGTCTACCCAACCCCCCCCCCGGTACCCCCGTTCGTACGCAAGGATAGTAACAAAAAGTACAGTACTGTATAAACTACTGCCTGGGCAGTCTCATCGTCCGAACAAAGTCCAAAGGATCGTTCTATTCCTGAGGATCAGGGCCTCCAGCTGCCCCTTCCGACTGTTCCTCGGGAGCCTCCCGGCGCTGAGGCAAAGTGTCCAGCCAGTCCCCAACAACTTCAGGCATGTCGAAGAACAATGCACGGCCATCATGTTTGATACGTAGTTTCGCGGGGAACAGCATGGAGTACTTCATCCCCAACTCGCGTAGTCTACGTTTCACACCCGTGAAACTTTGCCTCCGCTTCTGCACTGCTTGGGAGAAGTCTGGGAAAAAGTTAATGTCAGCATTTTGAAATTTCAGCGGTCCACCTCTCCTCGATGCCTGCAGGATAGCGTCCCGGTCCCTAAAGTTGAACACGCGGGCGATGATAGGACGCGAAAGGGCCCCCAGCTTTGGACAGCCTCCGGGCAGTCTATGAGCTCTCTCAACCGAGAAAAACTTGCTGAGGCCCCCCGGGGCCAGGTGGTTCTGGACCAAGTTCTCGACAAAGAGGTCGGTGGCATCCTCCTCGGCCCCCTCCGGAACACCTACAATTCGGACGTTCTGGCGCCTGGCACGTCCTTCAAAATCATCAAGCCTACGGGCAAACAACGAGTTCGCAGCTTTCAGGTCACGGACCTCCGATTGCAGGTCCGATACATCCGAGGTCAAGCTCGATGTTTTTATATCAAGGGACTTGACCCGATCATTGGTCTTGCCCAGATCGGCCCTGATCAAGTTGACCTCAATGGCCAGCGTGTCGACCTTATGCGTCAATACCTCGTGTTGCTTGTGCATCTCGGCTTTGATGCCCGCAATGGCACCCATGACGTCCCGGAGGGTTGGGGCCGAGTCATCCGGCGACGCATCTCGATGCATGTCCTTTGGCCTCGCAGCGGCCCCGGGTGAACCCTTTGGGTGGGCGTAGCGTTCTATGTTGGTGGATTGAGAGAAAGTTGACTTTCTACTGACCCGGGGCTTCCCTCTGTCGGGTTCACCCTTGCCAGCCATGATAGGCGAGGGCCACCATGATTGGGAAAACCCCCAGGCCTTTGCCGGAGCACCAACACGGTGAACAGTAGCAGCCGTGTGACCGCTTGTGCGGCACCAACGAGCTCCGGAGCTCCGCAAGCTTTACTTCGAGACGGGACAGTCACTCTCTATCCACTCCACCACCGCACGGCTATGTCGCAGTCACCGATTCAGGCAGGGGCGCTGATGACGTCGTCGTTCCCAAACTTCCACACGGTGTTACTCCACCTAGGGACCTCGGATTTTCAATCGGTCAACGAGTCCCGTGTCAGCAGCAGTTCACCAACAGTTTCCCACTTCCGTGGGACAGGATAGACGACAGGATTAATTCGGAGGATCGGAGGGTCTTCGGAGCTCCGAGCTCACGCGGCCATCTTGGTTGCCCGCGAAGCTCTTGGGTCCAGTTTGTTAATGAATTTCACTTCCTGATTTTTCAGGAACCTTGTGTTACCTTCGTTCTTTTCCCTGCCGGTACCAAATCTTCTTGGTAGATCCTATACCATCATCAGCCCACAGGCCTAAGAAGAGCGGTCCATTGGTCTGGATGAATCTCTACCTGTCACTTTCTTCAAATTGTGTTGGATACCTTTTCAGGTAATTTACAAGCATTGGAAAGGCCTGTGAACTCAGGGGACACTGTAGTTTTTAGTTTCAACAATAAATCATTTCTTAGGATGTTGCCTAAATTGCTGCCCAGTTGCATGAACTTGTGGATAGTTACCCATTATCACTATAAAAAAATATTAATGTGGGGGCGCTGCTTGAAGCCGCGGAAGATGGCCGCAGGTTGCTAGAGCTCCGCTAGCGGTCAGCGCATAGACCGGCCATCGGTCATCGTCCGAGGGCTATTCGAGACGAAACGCCAGAGATCTGCTACACAGAGAACGGGGCCCACCGAGGACGCTTGAAGCGGCCCTCTTTAACCGCTCACGCCGGAAAACCGTGAGTGGCGAGGCTCCCCCCCTGCACCAACAAAATGGCGCCCTGGCACTGCAGCGACTGGAATCTGAGGCTGTGGACACTGGCCTGGAGGCCGGTCAGCATATCGCTCCACTGTTTCCAGACAGTTGGCAGGCAGTGGCTGTGAGCATATACCGCGTGCTGCGGGAGGCGTCCCTGCAGAAAACCCAGTGAGTGCCGGCTTGGCGCGGCGTGACCGCGGCCTGAATCAGGGGGGCCACGAAGGAGCACCGGACCAAGCGACTATACGGCTCAGGGGGGTGGATCGGGCCCGTTTCATGAACAGACATCGCTCTGGCTGACTGTAACATCGGCCCCTGCCCCCTTGGAGAAAAAGAACCAGCGTGGGCCTGGGATTCTCCGGAGGCCTGGGACTACCGGGAGGAGTGAGCAGTGATCCATTGAGGAAGGGCCTGGTGCTCTTCGTATTGTGTGCTGTGGGCAGTGACTAACGTTGTTGAAGGAGGCACTTGGTGTCACCGGGACTAGCCCTGTGGGTGCTGCGGGCTGCACGCACACTGATCTGGGGTGGCAGTTGGGCCAGAAGAGTGGTGGGAGACCCCGTTTCTCCCCTCACAGCTGAACTAACTTTGTTTGCCTGAGAGGCCTGGAACTACCGGGGAGAGTGCACTGTGCTCTGAGGAGGCAGTGTCTTGTGGTCTTCACATTGCAAGCTGTGGGCAGTGACTAAAGTCATTAGAGGAGGCATCTGGTGAGACGGGGACTAGCCCAGAGGGTGCTGCCTGCCACACTTATACTGCCCTGGGGTGGTGACCGGGCCGGAAGAGTGGTTGGAGACCCGGTTTCTCCCTTCATAACTAAGCAGCACCTGTTCGCCCGAGAGGTCCCCCCTACTGTCGCATCTGGCCTGGGGCTACCCAGGGACATGGGCCACAACAGACAACTGAGTCAGGGACAGACCAACCAGATAGATAGATACACGGTAGCCATGGGCAAGGACGATTGGGCTCCGGGTGGTAGCCAACAGGAGGATCCGGAAGCTACTGGCCCGACTCATCCCTGAGGGACATAATGGCAGTTATTTGTGACCTCAGGGGGACATTGAAGCCCAAACTAGACTCTGTGACGGAGTAGGTCAACCTCCTAGGGGCACACTTTAGAAAAATGTCCGACAAAGTGGCAGCGGCAGAATCGGGCATTAGGGGCCTACAGTCGAAAACCCAAAAGCTTGAAGAAAAAGTGGCAGCACGCACCAGAAATCAGACTGACATCTTCGCCAGGCTCGAGGATCAAGAAGGGCGAGCCAGGCGCAACAACATTCGCATGGTGGGGGTTCCGGAAGGACTGGAGGGACCGGCCGTGGACTGGTTCATCGGAGACGTGATAATGAACCATCTGAAACCCAAACGTTTATCCAATTTTTTCTCAGTTGAGCGCGCTCACTAGGCGCTGGGAGGTAGGCCTAAGCCAGGGCCCCCCCCCCCCCCACACACCATCATTGCCCGCAATCTGAATTTCCAAGACCGGGACGCCACCCTGCAGGTGGCGCGGTCGACAGGAGACCTTCTCCTTGAGAATACCACGATTCGATTCTTCCAGGACTTCACCTTGCACTTCCAGCGACAGCGTCGATCCTTCGAGGGAGTGAAGAGAGCCCTCAGGGTGTGGTAAATAAAATTACCGGGACTATTTTTCTATACATTAAATAACAATAAGAATAGCTCATAAAAATGAGAGGCAGAGTCCGTGGTATCTGAGTCATACGGGCTTTAATTAAGATGACTCGAGTCAACGAGAATCGGGTTCCATCACCACTAAGGTTCAGGAAGGGATATCTAACGTTTTATTAACATCACACATTATATATAGTAAAACTGTACGATTGCAATGAATACAGTAGGCGTAACAAGTGAAAAGAGAGAGATAAGAACACATGGGCGTAAAAGAAGGCGTGTAAGGGGGCGTACACGGAGGTGTGTACCTGATGAGTCACAGAAGTGTCATAGGCGGGTGGATGCATAGAGAAAATCTGCAGGGTCAGCAGAAACCTTTACCCTACATGTGCGCGCAACTGATCATGACGTGGGATTGACGTGTAACTGGGGAGAGCTGAGGGGTGTGACTTTTAGCACTAGTAGTGGAGTCTGGAGTCTGGGATGTCAGAACGACCTGCACCTTTTACATATCTGGTATCTTGTGTTTGGGGGATGTATTGTCTGAAGTAAAAGGTCTCTCGAGCAGAGGCCGTTCATCACTGAATGCTAGTGTGTGCATATATTTCTTCCTGCAATGCGCAGGGCCATGGTCATACTATGGCAACGGGTTCAGTAAATCTCTTGCATGGAGACAGGAAGGCTGGGCCCTATGCTCTGCAGGCGGAAATATGTTTACCTATTTCACTAGACTGGAATGTGTTTTTGCGGAGGCTGAGCAGATAACTGTAGGCAAAATATCGTCTTGGCAGGCAGGCAAGCCAGGCCGGGCACCGCTTGGCTGGGCAGGGAGTAAGGTAAAGGTCAGGGATGCATACCTAAACTACAGCTTTCAGAGACAGAAGAGGCTCGGAGCCTGAATTCAGGGCCGGGCTCGGCTGAGCCACAAAAACGTGTACTTCGCGATATTTAAAAGTGCACCATGTAAATGCATTGGAAACGTAGGCCTCAGTGCGGAATTGACATTAATATCATGAAAGGCCTAATAACTGACATGCTAACATTTGACGGAAATGCAGGGGCATTATTAAAACAGGCACGGGAAAGGAATTACACAATACCATGGACATACATGGGACATAGGTACATGGATAGGGTGCGAGGGGGGGACACACTGACTACCTAAAATTTCTGTTTCCTCATTCCCTCCTTGGCCCCTACTGCGCCCTTTAGGATATATCTATTTTCATGAGACCATCTATTTGTTCATATAGCATCATTTGCTCGTCTTTTTTCATTCGAGCACGGGAACGTGAACGTGAACAGGGAATGCAAGCAGTGGCACACAAGCCGCAAATCGCTGGGCTACATTGCAGACAGAGACAGCAACTAAATAGTATGAGCAGTACTATTCCTAGGAATGACAATACTTTCCATCCCCAGGCTGATATCACACTCCAGAGCCAACGGGACCAGGTCCAAGTGCCAGGATTCTGGTGTATCTGGTGAGCTATTTTATGGAGCCTTGTTATTGCTGAATACACTGATGGTGCGTTATTAGGAATAAACACACAACAACTGGAGCCGATCACTCTACAAGCTCCGCCCCTATCGGCCAAGATGACGTCAAGAACAAGGCGGTTCTGAAGAACAACAAGTCTTATAGCAGACTGCTCTTCGGTCAAGTTACCTAAGGCAAAAGTAGTTTCGTTCACTACTGCTTCTAAAGTTCTGGTTAACTTGCGTATTATTTTACTATTTTGGACGGGACCTATGAACCAGAAGTATCCTTTAATGTAATCCTTATACTGGTCCCACGCTGACTCAGAGTAATCGATAACAGGAGGAATGTCTCTCTTATGTCTAACATGTATGAGTCGGGAATCCCGATGATAATCGGATGGGGCTAGAAATACTGGTGGCAGTAAGAATGCAATATAACATGTTCCACCCCAATCTAAGGGCAGACGTACATAAGCTGTCTGACCACAAATAAAATAGGAATGGCGGGAAGCTTTGAAAGTAGACTTTCCTTTATCACTGAATTCGACCACAGTATTACAATCACTGTGTCCTAGGTGTACTGAACCATTTTTCCTAACGCATAATTCACCTTTCACTGGTAAGACGGTTATAAACGGCAAATCTGAATTAGTCTCAGACTGGACGTTCAGAATCATAAGGTTAAGGGAAAAATTACCTAATTCATACACTTCATTTTCTAGATCGGTCCCTGTCCTTTGGGGAAGACCGTCCTTGTCTGGGAAACAGGCTTTATTCATAACTGTATTCAGGTCTCCCCATATCCAATCGCTCTGGGAAACTGTGGACTGACTGCCCAGTGAGGACATTAAAGCAAACCATGCTCCGCACGAACCATTGTGTGAAAACGGATAAGGAAAGAGGGGCAGAGCTCCCTTCATTTTCTGGTAGGGTGGGAGTCGGCCACATACCCAGCAATTCGTGACATTGCTGGTCTGGTGAGAATGGTGTAACATACGGATAAAAGTGTTGTTGCGCAGTGCTAGTCGATAGGATAGTTCGTGAGGTGGCAGGTCACTGAATGTGTGCTCTACAGTGTCATTGAAAGAAGAATGGACATGTGAACCAAGAGGAGGAAAGAAAACATGTAGCGTCAAGCTTATACATATAATCGAGATACTTAGAAAAAACATAATAAGCAAGGTAACTATGCATCGACTGCGTAGATTTTTGCAGTAGTTAACTTTCATTTGTCTCTGTCTATCTCTCTCACTATTTGGGTCTACAGTCTCATACATGTCAGGAACCTGTCTAACCGCTTCACCCGAGGGGGACTTAAACAATTAAACGCTGTCTGACTTACTAGACCGTAGCTTAGAACGATACTCCTGTTGCGGAGTTTTTTCTAGAAAAGGGAGTTTAGTGTCATTATCAGAAATGTTCTCAGAAACCTTCGCGAAACAGTCTTTGGAATCCGAGCCAAGTCCATGAAACCGCTTCACGTGGTGGGCATGGATCCAGCCCTTTAGTCCTTCCACTTTAATAGCCGTCCTCGTCGTCAGTAGCACAAGTTTCGGTGATTTCCAACGCGGCTCCAGGGGGCTCGACCGGTCAAAATTACGCACAAGGACAAGATCACCTGGAACAATGGCGTGATCTTTAACCTGGGTGTTGTCAGGGAAAGCGGCGGCAACCTGTGAACGACAAGAGAGTAGTGCAGACATCAAGGAAGCCAGGTAATCTGTCAGCATATTACTGTCAACATCTGTTATTTTTCTAGGCATAGGCGTACCCCACATATTTGGCGGTCTACCGAAAACAACCTCATAAGGAGATAGTCCGGTTCTGGAATGAGCTACCATACGCATGTAAAAGAGGGCAACCGGCAGGGCTACCATCCAATCCACGCCTTTTTCTGCACAGACCTTCGCTAACCGTGTTTTCAGAGTCTGATTGTGTCGCTCGACGAGGCCAGCCGCCTCTGGGTGTCGTACGCAATGGAACTTCCACTGGTACCCTAACAGAAGAGATACTTCTTTCATTAATTCAGAAGAGAATGGCTGTCCATTATCTGAGTACACGACACGGGGCAAACCATATCGTGGGAAGAATTCACGGACCAACTGTTTGGCAGTGGTCACAGCAGTGTAATCGGGGACTGGGTACGCTTCTGTCCATCTGGATAGGGCACATACAACTACGAGGACATACTTGAATCCTCGACATCGGTCCATCTGGATATAATCCATCTGGAGGACTTCAAAAGGGTGGTCAGGAGGATGAAATCCACCTTGTTCCACGGGAATGCCTTTGCCTGGATTGAACTGACAACAGATCATGCAGGTACGCACTTTCTGTTTCGCTGCTGCACGTAAATGCTTGTTGAACCAGATGTTCTGTATGCTGTCTAACATGGCTTTTTCTCCGAAGTGTGCTGGACTATGTGCTGTATTAATGATAGCTTGAACCATGGAATCAGGGAGAAACCATGTGGCTTTTCCCTTTGTCAACCATCCCTGATCTGTCTGGACCCCTCCTTGTTCAGTCCATTTCTTGATTTCGTCTGGAGTGGCGAGTGTCTGTATGTCGAGTACATCTTGTGAGGGATCCCTGACTGTCATGCAATTCGTCAGTGATGGTACTTCAGTCTTCGACGTGTCAGCTGGAATGTCTGTATGAGTCTGTGCTGTAAGTTTGGCTGTTCGATCTGCCAGGTCGTTACCCTGGGAAATAGTGTCAGTGATTTTCGTATGTGCTTTGCACTTCATGATGGCTATGGCTGTAGGCAAGTGTATTGCATCTAACAGAGCTTGAATGAGGGGACCATGCTGTATCTTGGCTCCATGAGAAGTCAAAAAACCTCTCTCTTGCCAGAGGACACCGAAGTCGTGAACGACTCCGAATGCGTACTGTGAATCTGTGTATATGTTTACTTTCAGGTTCTTGGCTCGTATGCAGGCTTGGGTCAGAGCGATGAGCTCTGCTGCTTGAGCTGACAATGTGTCAATACGATGTGTCTCTATGACTTCAGTTTCAGTGGTCACTGCATATGCGGCCACTAATTCTCCTGTGTTTGTTCTCATACATGAACCATCCACATAAAGTGTCAGGTCTGGGTCGGGCAATGCGATGTCTGTCAAGTCTTGTCTTGGCTTCGTCACTGTGTTAATGACTTCCACACAGTCATGTGGTGCAGGGTCTGCTGTAATTGAGGGTAAAAGTGTAGCAGGGTTTAATATGTTACAACGTCTGATCTCTATGTGTGGCTGAAACAGTGTCAATTCATATCCTATCAATCTTGCTATGGTCAAGTGTTGTGTTTGTGTCCTGTTTAAGAGGACTTCCACGGAGTGTGGAACCTGTACTGTCATGGGATGTCCTAACACTATGGAATCACTTTGTCTGATTGCTAAAGCTGTTGCTGCAACTGATTTTAGGCACGCAGGCAGAGCCTGGGCCACTGGATCTAGTGTACTAGAAAAGTAAGCACAAGGCTTGTGTTTTCCTGCTTGATCTTGTGTGAGAACAGATAATGCTGTGCCATCGCGTTCAGTGACAAAAAGTGTAAAAGGCTTGCTGTAACATGGTGTTGCTAAAACAGGTGCTTGACATAGGGCTTTCTTCAGTTCATCAAAAGCAAGTGTATGTTCCTGAGTCCAAGGGAGGACATTCGAAATCGCTGCCTCCTGTGTTGTCAACTGTATAAGTGGTTTGGCTAGATATGCATACTGGGGAATCCATTGTCTGCAGTAAGAAGTGAGGCCAATGAAGGCCCGTACTTCCTTTTGTGTCTTGGGCTGTGGAAGATGTGCAATTAACTGAATGCGGTCAGGTGTCAACTGTCTACCCCTCTTGGACAGCAAGTGTCCAAGGTATACCACTTGCTGGGCACATAATTGTAGCTTCGAAGGGGACACTTTATGCCCCTTTTCGGCCAGGAAATATAAGACTGTCAGTGATGCACGTTCGCAGTCTCGTTCTGTTCGTGCTGTGATCAATAGATCATCAACGTATTGGAGCAGGGTCGTGTCAGTAGGCATGTGAATACTGTCTAGTTGTCGTTTCAGTGCTTGACTGTAAATACTAGGGCTTTCCGTGAATCCTTGAGGAGCCCTTGCAAATTTGAAGCTTCGGCCATTTAAACAGAATCCGAAAAGATACTGGCTTTCCGGATGGATGGGGACACTAAAGAAGGCGTTCTTGAGATCAATTACAGTAAAGAACGCTGCTTCTGAATCAATAGCAGTCAATAGGGAAGAAATGTCTGGAACCACTGGGTACTGGGGTATTATGCATTTGTTTAATTCTCGGAGGTCAATCACCAGTCTATAGACCGGTGGTGCATTAGGGTCAGTTCGTTTAAGAATCGGGATGATAGGAGAATTACATACATTGGAGTCAGTTTCTACAACCACTCCTTGTGCAATGAGTTCGTCAACAATTTTCAGTAAGGCCACTACAGCCTCAGGTGGTAACTTGTATTGTCGGATTCGTGGCAGTACAACTCCTTGTTTGAGAGTGACACGGTATGGTGTAATGTGCATGCAACCTACATCAGTCGGACCTTGCGCCCATACATGCTGGGGTACATTCTGAAGTCTTGGATCAAAATCTCTCAACACATAATGTCCTTTAAAATCACGTAAAAACAATCTCACTCCTTCCGGAGAACAACAAATCACTGCTCCTAGTTCTTTCAACGTTTTTATACCAAGCAAGTTCTCTGGACATGATTTCGTAAGTAACAAGTCTGTAGTGCAGGACAATGGTCCAACCTCTAGGGAAACTGGCTTTGACACTTCGTTAACAATAGGTTTTCCTGAAAATCCCAGGGAAGTATTTCGTGAGCCTGAGAGGGGTGCCCCTGGAACCTCGTCATGACTGATGGTAGTTCTGCTCGCCCCTGTGTCAATCAAAAATTTTCTGTCTTTCCCTAATACATGACTATGCACATAGGGACCCTCTTGATCTACAGGAACCTCGATAAGGGGCAAGCCAACCTCCCTCTCTAGGCTGTTTCATGAGTACTGTTGATAATCTGGGTAATCTGACTGAGCATACTGGTACATTTGTTGCGTGACATGTTGTGTGGCAGCTATGGGTTGGGGTACAGCTACTGTCTGTTGCGCGTTCTGTGGAGGTTGTGTGTTCTGCGGGATGTGTTCCTGTCTAGGAGGACGCTGTCTTTCTTTCGTCTTGCCTGTAGCTATATTGTGTTTCAGGACAGTACATTCATTTATATAGTGACCTGGCTGTTTACAATAGTTGCAGGTCCCTTTAACAGGTGCCGCGCCCTTTCTCTGACCATCGGCGGCTGGAACTGATTGGGCAACTAGAACTTTCATTTTCGTGTCTTTCATACGTCTCTTTTCGTGTTCCTGTTCTTCTCTAATTCGGTTCTGATGATACTGTAACATTTGTAACATTTGGGAAGGGGTATTAGCTTGCCAGGTACTCTCAACCTTTAGTACTCTATTTTTAACCTGGGGTAAGGAATTCTCTACTAATTTGGTCACAAACAGATGTGGATACGATTCACTACTTGTCTTTAGGCCGCTATTAATATTAAAACATTTCTCAAATCTAGAATAGAAATCACTAGTGTCTTCATCTTGTTTCTGTTTGCAGGCTGAAATGGCATCCCAATCTTCCTTTTTGGTAACCAATAATCTCGGCAAAACCTGTATCAATAGCTCTGGTAATTCTTTAGCTTTATCCCCGAGACCAGTACCAGAGATTCGTGCATTATCCTCGTTTTCTAATTCTGTCCAGTTAATCTTTTTCTCTCCCACCTCCCATTCTTTTTCTTTACGTTTTTCATAAATGCCTGCAGGTAACAGGACTTTCAACATTTTAATTGTATCAGCATATGTATACTCTCCCATGCGGAGCATGTCTTTTAATTCACGGTGGAACCCTGCTGGATCTTTGTCGTGACAGGGTAGCAATTTCTTCATTTCCAATAATTCCATTTTCGTCAAGGGTGGGTAAACGTATACTCGATGAAGCGTACCCGCATTATCTCTAATGGGATGAACCTCTCGTAAGGGATTCTGTCTGTCTATGTAAAAGGTCTTCCTTTCTTGGTGTGGAACAGGAACAAAATGTGGAGTCAGGAAAGTCCTGTATTTATGTCGTTGATCTAGAATGACATTAATTAATTCAGTACCTAGACCTCTCCATCTTGCTAGGAGTAAATCGTCCAATAAAGTATATAGGGGACCTGGATCAGAATGCTGATTCTCGTATAATGTGATGAGATGTTGAATCATGTACATAAAGCCAATCGCTGTTCTTCCGGAGGAAGACTCAAAAATGTTTGCGCTACTATGTCATCCTTATATATGTTAGAATTGCCAGCCCATTGTACTGCTGACCGGGCTAATTCCTGTTCATGCATGGTACTAAGTTCGCTACTCCCTACTCGTCTTTTCAATGCTTGGTCAGTGGCTTGAAATATGTGTTTGAGGGAATACTGTTCTGGTATGGGAGAAAGAGAACGTTTCTTGTATTCTAGGCGTATAGGTCTATCAAAAGGTCTTGCCCTACCTACGTAGTTTATTCTACTAGTGTCCTCAATTGCTAAATCATCGTCCTCTGAGACTTCGTCATCCTCTTTCTCGGCTTCTTTCTCCGCCCGTTCTCTCTTGTGTATCTCAACAATTTCTTTACGGATTTTCCTGTACATGGCATCTACACAACTCTGTTTATCATGTTTACCAGCAGTTATGTTGTCACTCCAGTTTGTCAGGACTTTAATCCCTTCTTTATTTTTACTTGGCTGGTCTTGTTCCCTTATCAAACAATTAATCAAAAACTGTAAGATAATGCGTTGAAGCTCCACTTTTCTTTGTGCCATGGCCTCGTGAATACTTTCTGGTCCCTCCCCCGTTCTAATGAAGTGGTATATTTTGTCTAAATGCTCCTTCATGTCTGGTAGAATACTCAAGTAATTTGTAACACGTCTTAATCGTACTGAGTATATGAGCATAGGACCTTCACCTGGTACTGGATCATATATACAATCAGTAAGGTACTGTCTAAGGGTTGCGTGAGTAGCTGCTTTTGGCGTGCGCTGTAATGCTAGTTCTCGTAGTGATGATCGTTTTAACTGAGGTGGGGTGGAGGGGCCCCCTCCCGCTGCTCCCAAACTGGAATCGCCTAGGCCTGAGTCGACTTTTACTGGCTGCGCTGTCGCTGGTAGTGTTGTTACTGGTAATGCAGGTTGATCTTGGACTACAGGTGCTGGGAGAAAAGGATTCGGAGGGGGGTTGGTAACAGGAGGAACAGTAGGGGGATTCGTGTTATTAACAGGATTGGGAGGATTAGTAGGAGGTACACGTACGTTTACATATTCTGGAGCAGCGTCATCTAAATAGGAGGAAAGGAAAATGTCCGCTGCGGTCTGTTTATGACTACGGAGTTTAGTCGGGATCAGTGGTGGCGGCAAGTTACTGGGTACTTCCGGGGTCACCTTAGGTAGGCCCTCGCCGAGAAGGGGGTACATGCCTTTAATAAGGGCATTTCTTTGTCGGTCTAATTGTTCTGCTCTAACTCGTTCACCTTCTTCTTGTAATTCTTTTTCTTGGGCTTTTTCTGATGCTTCTCTACTTCTCTCTGCTTTCCTAATTTCTTTCTCTGTTCTTCTATGCGCTTCTTTACGCCACAATTCTATGGCATTTTTCTGGGATTGTCTGGCTTTCTTTTTCCACAGTGCTTCTTCTACTCTCATGATGCAATCAGCATCCCATGTCCCTGAGACAGGCCATCTATATTTCTCTTCCAGATCTTTAGTATAGTCTACCCATAAATCTAAGTACAGTATGGCATCTAAACCATGCTTGTGGTACATAAAATGTCCGGGAGTATCCCTAGGCGGGACGGGGACTGCCTCTTCGAGTATCCCTTTCCTGGTTCCTATCTGACGTAATTTTGAAAACAGCGGCATATTTGAACTGACTTGAACAAAAACACTGTAAACACGATAATTAGCTGCAAACAATCATTCATACCACGACATTAAAACATTGCGAACAGATACTACCTGGTACATAGAATAACACAATTCCGAAAAACAATACTAGAATACTGGCTGCACTGCTAGAACAGTACAGTCATACCTGTCCCATAAAGAGACACGTCATACCGTATCCACCTAAATGGACACGTCTATACCGGATCTGTGTACCCAGACCCGTCTTGACCGGGCTCAAATAAATGAACCCGTCTATATGCGTTCCCAACAACGGTACTCACCGGGAAGCACTCACTGAAGGCCTCGGAAACTCGACACTGGACTGGACTGGACTGCTACGGCTTCTGACTGCTACGCATGCGCCTCGGAAACAGGTGGGCCTCCGGATACCTCGGACCTTGCTCTCTCAGCTTGGGCTCTGGTCGGGACAGTCCGCATTCCTCACTGCCTCGTGTGGATGCCTGGTCGCAGTCTCCGTCTCCTCCGTGGGCCTGAGGGAGTTAGCAGGAAAACCCGCGAATGTGCACAGAAGGGGGTCCGTCACGGCTGTAGAAGGGGTCAGGGGGCTGCGTTACATCGCCGGCGCGTGGGGAAGGGGACTAGTCCCTGTTCGGGCGCCAGATTTATGTGGTAAATAAAATTACCGGGACTATTTTTCTATACATTAAATAACAATAAGAATAGCTCATAAAAATGAGAGGCAGAGTCCGTGGTATCTGAGTCATACGGGCTTTAATTAAGATGACTCGAGTCAACGAGAATCGGGTTCCATCACCACTAAGGTTCAGGAAGGGATATCTAACGTTTTATTAACATCACACATTATATATAGTAAAACTGTACGATTGCAATGAATACAGTAGGCGTAACAAGTGAAAAGAGAGAGATAAGAACACATGGGCGTAAAAGAAGGCGTGTAAGGGGGCGTACACGGAGGTGTGTACCTGATGAGTCACAGAAGTGTCATAGGTGGGTGGATGCATAGAGAAAATCTGCAGGGTCAGCAGAAACCTTTACCCTACATGTGCGCGCAACTGATCATGACGTGGGATTGACGTGTAACTGGGGAGAGCTGGGGGGTGTGACTTTTAGCACTAGTAGAGGAGTCTGGAGTCTGGGATGTCAGAACGACCTGCACCTTTTACATATCTGGTATCTTGTGTTTGGGGGATGTATTGTCTGAAGTAAAAGGTCTCTCGAGCAGAGGCCGTTCATCACTGAATGCTAGTGTGTGCATATATTTCTTCCTGCAATGCGCAGGGCCATGGTCATACTATGGCAACGGGTTCAGTAAATCTCTTGCATGGAGACAGGAAGGCTGGGCTCTATGCTCTGCAGGCGGAAATATGTTTACCTATTTCACTAGACTGGAATGTGTTTTTGCGGAGGCTGAGCAGATAACTGTAGGCAAAATATCGTCTTGGCAGGCAGGCAAGCCAGGCCGGGCACCGCTTGGCTGGGCAGGGAGTAAGGTAGAGGTCAGGGATGCATACCTAAACTACAGCTTTCAGAGACAGAAGAGGCTCGGAGCCTGAATTCAGGGCCGGGCTCGGCTGAGCCACAAAAACGTGTACTTCGCGATATTTAAAAGTGCACCATGTAAATGCATTGGAAACGTAGGCCTCAGTGCGGAATCGACATTAATATCATGAAAGGCCTAATAACTGACATGCTAACATTTGACGGAAATGCAGGGGCATTATTAAAACAGGCACGGGAAAGGAATTACACAATAACAAGGACATACATGGGACATAGGTACATGGATAGGGTGCGAGGGGGGACACACTGACTACCTAAAATTTCTGTTTCCTCAAGGGAACAAGGGCTGAAATATATGATGCTCTTCCCTGTGCGACTCAAAATCATGGATGGTCTCAAGGCCTATTTCTTTGAATCACCGGAGGAGGCCAATGACTGGTTGGAGGGTTAGCGGACTGTCGGAAAGAAGGGAAACCCCCAGAGAACGAACCCGCAACCATGTGCACAGAACTCTGACAACACCGTGAGACCCATAGCGGGCAATCAGGGCCCCGAGAAGAGAGGCATGAAGTAATTTGGGGTGGTGAAGCCACAGAGACTGAATGGTATTTAGTTTCCCCGGCCCAGAGATCTCGACGTATGTAGAGGCATAAAAGGGAGGGGGGATGCTGGAAACACCCGAAGCCTCTCTAGGTGAGAACTGTTGGACTCCTATGTAGCTGCTCCAGGGGCTGGAAGCCATGAGAAGTCATGACTTTAACAGGGGGCAACCTCAATAGGGAGTTGGCCATCGCAACATCCCACTGGTTTGCCCTAATACCAAAAAGTTCATGGGGGTGGGACATTCGTTAGTTTTGTATAATTTTTCTGGCTGACTGCAAGTTCATGTTTCCTCTTACATGTTGTGTGGGGATGTAATGGGGCGACAGGCACTCTGCATGCTCATAAGGTGGGAGGTTGGGGACCCACCTAGCAGGGAGGCAGGATGGGGGGTGTTGGAAGGGCAGGATTGCTTTGGGGGATTGTATGTTATGTTTTAGTCCAATACAGTCCTTTAGCATGTGGGGTTTTGTCTGTTGAAACTAAAGGTCCTATCACCTATCCGATGCAGTCAACTCTTTTTGTCTGTAATGGGTTCCCAAACTAAGGGGTCGATTAGGATCGCGGACGGAAACGTGTTCCGTCCGCCGAGGAAGGTGGCAAGATACTCCGGACCTGCCCGCGGAAAAACCGCATTAGTGATTAGGATCAAATGTGACCGAAACGCCGACCGCGGCGGACGGAGCACAACAATCCCCGTCCGCGGCGGTCGAAGTACACCTGAGTCCGCGGCATGCGGACGGAACCTACAAAACACCGACCGCCGCGTACGCACATGACCAGGAGAACAACAACCTCCCCCGCGATACCTGCGTACTTTCCGTGTCCGCAATTAGGATAACTCCGCAAGTACCCCGGTAGCCACCGCGATCCACGTCCGCGGCGGTAGCAATGCTATGAGAAACGGTGCACCACAGCGGAAGTCCAACATCCCTACAGTCAAACCAATGGCATACATACCGACAGAATCCATCACCAAACACAGCAAAATGGACGACCACCCACCTGACACATCTAAACCAAACACAAGACACAATTACCCACCCCCAAGAACTGCATAGACCACACCTGACAACACACCCACCTATCACCTGACTGCCAATCAACATTCACACAGGGCCAACACACAGACTATAAATTAACTCCCACCCACTCCCGAAATCCTCTGCATCACAGCATAGCTGCCAGCAGGAGACAACACTTGGCCAACAGCAAACAATTTAATTCATACACATAACCCACACCCAAACACACCCTGCACACAAACACCCACCACACCATACCCAAACACCACACACCAGCACCTCCGAAATCCACACAAACACACACCCCGAGCACCATGGCACCCAAGAAGAATCCCAAATTCACCGACACCGAGCTCAGGGTAATGGTGGATGAGATCATTCGTGTGGAACCCCACATCTTTGGATCCCTAGTGCAGCAGACGAGCATAGCTCGGAAGAACAGCCTGTGGGACCGGATCGTCACCAGGGTCAATGCCTCCGGGACCGTCCCGAGGACCAAGCCTGACATCCAGAGGCGGTGGCACGACCTTAAGACCCGGGTGAAGTCCATTAGAGCCAGGAACTTCCTCCGGGCCAACCACACAGGCGGTGGAACCCCCCCGGAGCCCCTACCATACACCGAGTGGGAGGAGAAGGTGCTGGCCATCCTGCACCCTGAGACCCTCGATGGACTTCCTGATGGAGAAGAGGCTGGTAAGTACCAACCAAGCACCACAAACACAACAACACGGTGTGCCTCACACAACTCTGAAGACACATCCCACATACCCCAGCCTTGCATGCAGTCCACATACTCACCAACCTCTAAAGCACTCCTACAGGCCCCCATGTCCATAGAGAGGGTGGTGGTGGTGGGTGGGGTGTGTGAGGGGACGGAACTACAACTCCCAACAGGCCCCCATGTCCATAGAGAGGGTGGTGTTGGTGGTGGGTGGGGTGTGTGAGGGGACGGAACTACAACTCCCAACAGGCCCCCATGTCCATAGAGAGGGTGGTGTTGGTGGTGGGCGGGGTGTGTGAGGGGACGGAACTACAACTCCCAACAGGCCCCCATGTCCATAGAGAGGGAGGTGGTGGTGGGTGGGGTGTGTGAGGGGACGGAACTACAACTCCCAACAGGCCCCCATGTCCATAGAGAGGGTGGTGGTGGCTGGGTGGGGTGTGTGAGGGGACGGAACTACAACTCCCAACAGGCCCCCATGTCCATAGAGAGGGTGGTGGTGGTGGTGGGTGGGGTGTGTGAGGAGACGGAACTACAACTCCCAACAGGCCCCCATGTCCATAGAGAGGGTGGTGGTGGCTGGGTGGGGTGTGTGAGGGGACGGAACTACAACTCCCAACAGGCCCCCATGTCCATAGAGAGGGTGGTGGTGGTGGTGGGTGGGGTGTGTGAGGGGACGGAACTACAACTCCCAACAGGCCCCCATGTCCATAGAGAGGGTGGTGGTGGCTGGGTGGGGTGTGTGAGGGGACGGAACTACAACTCCCAACAGGCCCCCATGTCCATAGAGAGGGTGGTGGTGGTGGTGGGTGGGGTGTGTGAGGGGACGGAACTACAACTCCCAACAGGCCCCCATGTCCATAGAGAGGGTGGTGGTGGCTGGGTGGGGTGTGTGAGGGGACGGAACTACAACTCCCAACAGGCCCCCATGTCCATAGAGAGGGTGGTGGTGGCTGGGTGGGGTGTGTGAGGGGACGGAACTACAACTCCCAACAGGCCCCCATGTCCATAGAGAGGGTGGTGGTGGCTGGGTGGGGTGTGTGAGGGGACGGAACTACAACTCCCAACAGGCCCCCATGTCCATAGAGAGGGTGGTGGTGGCTGGGTGGGGTGTGTGCCAATGCCGACTGAATGTCAAACATAAATAAATGTACACGTTTAGGCAACATGACTCATCCTCACATTATTGTTTTGCAGGGGATCCTAATCTGAGTGCTGCAATTGACACCAGGCCTCCAGCATCCCCACACTCTGAACTTTCAGGGGACGATTGTCCAGCCACCTCCGGGGCAGAGGATGGTGCCGGATCAAGCAGCCAACCAGGGACCTCTGGCACGCAGGTCACACCTGCACCTACAACAACAACGGGTTCTGGCATCACGACAACACCGGCTACTGTGACCTGCACAGCTGCCTCCAGCACCACCTCCACCACCACTACTACCACCACTTCTGCCCCTGCCACCCTGCCCAACCCACCGGCCAACGCTGGGGCAGCGCCATCCCAGCCACGCAGGGAGACAGTGAGGCAAACCACCAATGCAAGGGCAGATCCTGCAGGCAGGAGCACGGCGGAAAGAAGGCCTGATGACACTACACTCAATGCTGTGCAACAGTGTCTTGAAGCACTAGTCCGGGTGGAGGCGGGCTATGCACGTAGCCAGGCACATGCAGACCGGGCCCACCAGGACTTTGTGGACAACACTGCGATGTTGGGGGCCATCGAGAGGCGGCTTGGCCAACTCGTGGACATTTTCAGCACCAGGGCATCCGCCAACACCACCCACCACCCCCCCCCCCCTCAAACAACGGCACCGGCCACAACACCGCCACCGCCACCTGCGCCCCTGGCGGCGGATGTGGTACCGGATCAGCCTGCGCCCCCAGCTGACTCCGTCCCGACACAAAGACGGAGGGGCCGTCCGAGGCAGGAAGTGGGCGAGAGCAGTGTCGGAGCTCATGCCACACGCTCCAAGAGGAGCCGACATTGACTCATTGGAGTACCTGAGCCTCCGATCCATCCTGGCAACTATCCGGTCCCACCTGGCACAGGCCTGCTGCACTAGGCACACACCACCCTATGTGGTGTCTGCACGGACATCTTATCTTCCATTACCTTGGACTGTCACTCCCCCACCCCTTCACTCCTTTGTAAATATGCACCTACACCTATGCACAATCTGTAAATAAATACCACTTACTCACTCAATGATGTGTTGCCTCCATGTTTATTCACATGATTGCATCAGAAACAGAGGTAACCAGGTTCAGGGATCCAACAGGTACAGAATCATGCCGCAAGGGAGTGACCTAGGGAAACATAGAAATCGCAAACAGACGTTAGGAAACAGCATCACACTCATCCCAACTCACTGCAGTGCAACTTACAACAAACCACACACATCACTAGACGAATGGATGACACTACACACATCATGGAGAAGTGCATGTACTCATAAATGAAGACACACACACACATGCATACATCACATAACAAAACACATAGATGATGCACAACACAATGACACAAGAGCAGCAAACCTACACAGGGCACACACAAGCAGCACAAGAGGGGCACACTCACAATCAAGGGAAGTAGCGTTGAATGAGCTGGCGCCTCTGGTCCACACCTTCCTCCGCACCACTATCCTCATCAGTTGACATGGGTGAGTCGGGAGGGCGAGGAACTTGCTGTTCATCTGGGTCCAAGATCAGTTCAATGTTATTTCGCACAGCCAGGTTGTGGAGCATGCAGCAGGCTATCACAATCTTGCATACTTTGCCTGGTGCGTAAGGCAGGGCCCCTCCAGTCTTATCCAGGCACCGAAACCTAGACTTAAGCAGGCCAAATGTTCGTTCCACCACTCGACGTGTCCTACCATGGGCATCGTTGTATCGCATTTCTCCTGCAGTGGTGGGATTGCGAATTGGACTTAGAAGCCAAGGCCTGTTTGGGTAAGCCGAGTCGCCTGTGTATGTGGAAATTAGAGAGAGAGAGAAACATCACTACCTGAACATGTGGCCACACCAAGCCACCCAGATATCACTCCAGTCACCACAGCATACTCACCAACAAGCCAGGCTTGTGTCGGACGCAGATTTGCCATCAGTTGGGGGACAATGCTGCTCCGCATGATGTGGGCGTCATGTGCAGAGCCAGGAAATCTTGCACACACATGTGAGATAATGTTGTCGGCCTGGCACACCACCTGCACGTTAAGGGAGTGGAAGTGCTTCCGATTCCGAAACACCTGCTCACGTGCCCGTGGCGGAATGATCGCAATATGCGTGCCATCAATTGAACCCACAACGTGTGGTATGCGACCCAGTGCATAAAAGTCTGCTTTGACCGCTGCCAACTCTGCCGCCTGTGGAAAATGTATGTAGTCATTCTTGTACAGCATCATGGCTGTCAGTACATCCCTAAGTACCGTGCTGAACATGGCCTGTGACATTCCCCGGCATGTCCTATAGTGTACTGGAATGTGCCTGTTGCAAAGAAATGGAGTGCCGCCATCACCTTTTGGGTGAGTGAAATTGAGCCTGGATAAGTTCTCCGCGGCTGCAGGTGAGGAGACAACTTGTTCACAAGCTCCAGCAATCGACGTCGATCAAGCCTGAATTTCCGGATCACCTCCTCGTCCACCATATCCTCCAGCACAGTGTATGGGCGATGGACATTTTGAGCCCTCCTGTGTGGGAGTAAATGGAATAGTAGTCAATTCACATACAACGCATGTCTCTGCAAGTCACTCACATGTCACCGCACTCTATCCAACATGTAATAGGCAGTGTACAATTTGCATACGTGTGACACCTCTGATTGTCACAACAACATGGATTGACGTAGCAATGTGCACCCACCAGCTACATGATGTGTTGCAACATGTCCAATGCACTCTGTCTCACCTCAACATCACTGCCAACAAGACATGTGACATGACCCAAAAGTGACGGTCATTAGTGGCACACCGATGGGCATGGTATGGAAAAACATGGGATAGAGCATGAAGTGTGGAGTCACGCAATCACGCACACAACCCTCATCATGCAGCTGCAGACAATTAAACAAGGTGCATCGTCAGCTGACATGCACTCATTGACGCCGCCATGGCGGTGCACTGCTTCCGCTGTTGACGTCTGGCCATACGCGGCCCGCGTTCAACATTCCCATTGTCTGCACGTGCACAGACCGTCACGCTCACACACCGGCTAGTGCATGTGCTAGACACCGGGACGGAAGCATCATTTGCAACAAAGTTGTAACAGTGGCGCCACCATGGCGGGGCACGTATTCGGCGGGGGAGGTGGAGGCCAAAACATCCATAAGCTGATGTCCATGCACATGGCAGTTCATGACCCCCCTTACAGTGACATTGCATCAGCCAGCCTACACCGGCCGGCCCAGCTCTACCCACTACCGCCGTGCCAGGCCCAGCCCATGACCGCCGTTCCGGCCATGCCAACTACCGCCGCTTCAGGCCCCCTCCACTACCGCCGTGCCAGGCCCAGCCCATGACCGCCGTTCCGGCCATGCCAACTACCGCCGCTTCAGGCCCCCTCCACTACCACCGTGCCAGGCCCAGCCCATGACCGCCGTTCCGGCCATGCCAACTACCGCCGCTTCAGGCCCCCTCCACTACCGCCGTGCCAGGCCCAGCCCATGACCGCCGTTCCGGCCATGCCAACTACCGCCGCTTCAGGCCCCCTCCACTACCGCCGTGCCAGGCCCAGCCCATGACCGCCGTTCCGGCCATGCCAACTACCGCCGCTTCAGGCCCCCTCCACTACCGCCGTGCCAGGCCCAGCCCATAACCGCCGTTCCGGCCATGCCAACTACCGCCGCTTCAGGCCCCCTCCACTACCGCCGTACCAGGCCCAGCCCATGACCGCCGTGCCAGGGCCGCCAGGGCACGGCGGTAGTGGAGGGGGCCTGAAGCGGCGGTAGTTGGCATGGCCGGAACTGCGGTCATGGGCTGGGCCTGGCACGGCGGTAGTGGAGGGGGCCTGAAGCGGCGGTAGTTGGCATGGCCGGAACGGCGGTCATGGGCTGGGCCTGGCACGGCGGTAGTGGAGGGGGCCTGAAGCGGCGGTAGTTGGCATGGCCGGAACGGCGGTCATGGGCTGGGCCTGGCACGGCGGTAGTGGGTAGAGGTGGACCGGCCGGTGTAGGCTGGCTGATGCAATGTCACTGTAAGGGGGATCATGAACTGCCATGTGCATGGACATCAGATTATGGATGTTTTGGCCTCCACCTCCCCCGCCGAATACGTGCCCCGCCATGGTGGCGCCACTGGTACAACTTTGTTGCAAATGATGCATCCGTCCCGGTGTCTAGCACGTGCACTTGCCGGTGTGTGAGCGTGACGGTCTGTGCACGTGCAGCCAATGGGAGGTGTGGACATGGGCCACGGTTGGCCAATTGCAAGTACCGTATGCTGTTCACCGCAACACCAGGGCCAATCATTGGCCCAATTCCAAACACGCTCTCACGGCGGACCAATGGCTGGCGCCGTATGCCACTGACATGGCCACAGGGCCCTATATATGTGTGATGTGCAAAAGCATACTGTCTACGATGACCACCGACTGCTGCCTGTGACCATCACCTCCACCTGCTGCTGCGGAGCTGACCACCGACTGCTGCCTGTGACCATCACCTCCACCTGCTGCTGCGGAGCTGACCACCGACTGCTGCCTGTGACCATCACCTCCACCTGCTGCTGCGGAGCTGACCACCGACTGCTGCCTGTGACCATCACCTCCACCTGCTGCTGCGGAGCTGACCACCGACTGCCGCTCTAGTGCCATACTCCGTGACCTTGCCATGTCGAGAGTCAAAAAGGTCCGGTCTCGTCCCTTCACCGCCGCGGAGCTGGATGTCCTCGTGGACGCAGTGCTACGCAACTACGGACGCCTGTACGGCGCACCCGGACAGGCGGTAAGTGCAGTGGGGGATGAGTTGTAGTGCATGAGGTGTCATATGGCACCTGGGCTCTGGAAACTTGGCGGTGTGATGTGTGAACAACTAAAGAATCGATATGTGCATGGCTGCTGAGAGTAATGTGTTGCTCCTATCTGTGTGACTGGCCAACTGTCCACTGACTTCCACCCTTTTGTCTCCCATCATGGTAGGTGAAGCTGCACCTTCGCAAGGACGTGTGGAGGAGCATTGCACGTGAAGTACGAGCAGCGGGGGTGTCCAATAGACGACATACACACTGCCACAAACGCTGGGACGACATTTCCAGACTGAGCAAGAATGTAACGGAAGTGACACTAGGGATGATTCCAAGGACGGCACATCTGGCCCGACGCTCAATGACCCCTCTCATGCACCGTATCATAGCTGTGACGCATCCTGACCTGTCCGAGCGGTTGCGTGTGGATGAACAGCAACGTGGCGGTAAGCATACTGTCAGTGTATGTTGCTTGTGAGTGCAATGCATGTATGGTTGCCCACACACATTAGGGTCTTCCGTCGATCGTGAGGCTCTTTCCAATGGCATGTTGGTGACATTGCCACAGTTAAATTTTCACTTGCAGATGCGGCATGTTGAGACGCCACCTGCTAAGCTGTTCAGTTGTCATGCACATGCTGTAGTGCTCCGTCACCCCTTGGCAACACTTGTGTGCTGATGTAGTTCCTCATGCCCAGTGTGCATGCTGTACATGTATTACGGCCAACGCCACAGAATTCCTGTGAGGATGACTGGTTGGGGTGGGCCGTGTGCAGGTTGGGGGATCGATGGACATTGTCATCAGTGGCTTTAGGGATTCCGCAGCAGTACTGTACGTGTGTGTGCCCATTACTTACACCCATTTCCTGTGCATTTCAGCTTTGGCAGAGGGCACTCAGCCACAGACGGCGGAGATGACAGAAGGCAATGCATCCGGATCAGACGTCGCGCACACGCAGACTGACACCGAAGGGGCCAGCGCCGGAGAGGGGGACAGGACCGTCCCGGAGGACTCGCATGTGGAGACAACATCGTCATCATCTTCCGACAGTGTTGGTGAGTCAGCACTGTTGTCACAGACTGGGAGTGGGCAACCAACACCTTCGGTCGGGACACAGCACACAGGGCCCACCCTGCCGCCAACTGCACCATGTACTGTTCGTGCACGCAGGAGTAGGGGGAGCAGAGTGGCGTTCGGTGTCGGCACCGCTGCCCCAGCCTCGGTGAGCCAAAATGCACTTTGTGCAGAGGCTGTTGATCTGCTGCGACAGCTGTGTGTGGGGCAGACCAATATGATTAATGCTTTCCAAGACCACGATAGGAAGTTGGGGCAGGTGATGGCATTCATGGAAGGTATGCATGGTGATCTGGCTGGTGTACACAGGACACTGCAGTCATTGTCTAACAGTGTGTCGTCTGCCATTGCACAGTCGCATGGACTGGGTGGTACTTCTGTTCCACCATCTACAACTCTGGATGTGTCAGGGGGGAGTGAATTTTCTGACCTGGACTCTAATACAGGTTATTGCACTAGAAGCAGCGTCAGCCAGCACGTCAAGGCACGGAGGCCTCAGACCCCATCCCCTAGGTCAGGTAAATCTGTTCACAAGGACAACGTCAGATATAGTGGAGTACACACACGTGAAGCAAAAGAGGGGTTGGGTGTAATGGCTACACATGCTGCACAGCCATCCCACACACAAGGTACTACCAGGCCAAGACTCACTCCCGCTTCCATTGACACTACCTTGTACGAGGACAGTGAGCAGACGAATACATCTCTTGAGGGCTCGCATACTCCCAGTGCCAGGGACACTAGGAAGGAAGGAGCCACTTCCAAGGGCAGGGAAACGAGGAAGGAAGTAGGCACTCCCAAGGGCAGGGAAAGCAGGAAGGAAGTAGGCACTCCCAAGGGCAGGGAAAGCAGGAAGGAAGTAGGCACTCCCAAGGGCAGGGAGACTAGGCAGGTAGGAGCCACTCCCAAGGGCAGGGAAAGCAGGAAGGATGTAGGCACTCCCAAGGGCAGGGAGACTACGAAGGAAGGTGCCACTCCCAAGGGCAGGGAAAGCAGGAAGGATGTAGGCACTCCCAAGGGAAGGGAGACTACGAAGGAAGGTGCCACTCCCAAGGGCAGGGAAAGCAGGAAGGATGTAGGCACTCCCAAGGGCAGGGAGACTACGAAGGAAGGTGCCACTCCCAAGGGCAGGGAAAGCAGGAAGGATGTAGGCACTCCCAAGGGCAGGGAGACTACGAAGGAAGGAGCCACTCCCAAGGGCAGGGACAAGGACAGTCACAAGACAAACGCACCTAAGAGGAGCACGGACAGTCCCAGGGGCAGGGACACACACGGGCAGAAGGGGTGTCCTGGGGATATGTACACCACAGACGACAAGTCTGCTGCCTGGAAGAGGGCACCATCCAGGGAACAGGGCAAGTCCGCAGACTACAGTACTCCTACGGAAATGGAACATCCAAGGCACAAGGACTCGCCCATGAACAGTGGCGCTGTCAGGGACAGGCATACATCACCCATTGTTGCACTGAGGCAGCTGTTTTCTGGGAAACGGAATACAGAAGACTCCGCAGTGGAGTCACCCCTTACCTCCACTCCCTTCAGGGCCCGTCAGGGACGGATGCAGGTGGACCCTGTAGTGGCATCCCCCATGACACATGTTGCAGAGGCCACAAGGCAGCCACACAGCAAACGACAAGCAGGCTCCAGCACGTCCCCAGAGACCATTCCCCCCCCAGCACATGCACCTCCCATGGTGGGTGAAATTGCTTCTCAGTCCGGTCGACTTTTGAGTCCTGTCCTGTCCAGGGTGCAGGCACATGTCCAAAAGAAGCGTAGACACACAGCATTGACACATGCCCAATCCGATGTCGGCCAATTGCAACTATCCCCCGCTCCCAGAGCCACCCTGCCTCCTGGACCATACAGCCCTGTGGCTCATCATTTCAGTGGTCACAGTGGCGCTGGTGCAGTTGACTCGCATGTGTCTGTTAGTGGCAGGGTATCAGTCGAGACATATCCTGTATCAGGTGCTGGCAGTGTATCTGGGTCTATGGGCCATGTGTCAGTCACTCGGGCTGTGGCTGTGTCTCACACTCCTGTATCAGGTGCTGGCAGTGTATCTGGGTCTATGGGCCATGTGTCAGTCACTCGGTCTGTGGCTGTGTCTCACACTCCTGTATCAGGTGCTGGCAGTGTATCTGGGTCTATGGGCCATGTGTCAGTCACTCGGTCTGTGGCTGTGTCTCACACTCCTGTATCAGGTGCTGGCAGTGTATCTGGGTCTATGGGCCATGTGTCAGTCACTCGGGCTGTGGCTGTGTCTCACACTCATGTATCAGGTGCTGGCAGTGTATCTGGGTCTGTGGCTCACGTGTCAGTCACTACATCTGTGGCTGTGTGTCACACTCCGGTTTCTGGTGCTGTCAGTGTGTCCGATGCGGGTACTTCACGCAATCCACCTGATAGTGTGCTGTAAGTTGCTGTAGTGTGCCCTCTGATGTCCTGCCTCTGATGTACCTGCTCTGGTGTCCACACTGGCCTGTTGCTGCCCTGTTGCTATCCTCATACTGATGTACTGCCTCTGATGTACCTGCTCTGGTGTCCACACTGCCCTGTTGCTGCCCTGTTGCTATCCTCATACTGATGTACTGCCTCTGATGTACCTGCTCTGGTGTCCACAATGGCCTGTTGCTGCCCTGTTGCTATACTCATACTGATGTACTGCCTCTGATGTACCTGCTCTGGTGTCCACACTGCCCTGTTGCTGCCCTGTTGCTATACTCATGCTGATGTACTGCCTCTGATGTACCTGCTCTGGTGTCCACACTGCCCTGTTGCTGCCCTGTTGCTATACTCATGCTGATGTACTGCCTCTGATGTACCTGCTCTGGTGTCCACACTGCCCTGTTGCTGCCCTGTTGCTATACTCATACTGATGTACTGCCTCTGATGTACCTGCTCTGGTGTCCACACTGCCCTGTTGCTGCCCTGTTGCTATACTCATGCTGATGTACTGCCTCTGATGTACCTGCTCTGGTGTCCACAATGGCCTGTTGCTGCCCTGTTGCTATCCTCATACTGATGTACTGCCTCTGATGTACCTGCTCTGGTGTCCACTATGGCCATGCTCCATCCTAGACTGTGACTTTGCTCCGAATCAGTGTAAATAAAATTGGCATTAATGTGTCGTGGTTTGTCAGAGTCATTCTTGCGTGTGTGATGCTGGTGTGGAGTAGTATTTTCTTGGGAGCGGTGGGTTCTGCTACATGTCACTCTCCCCTACCTGGGTCACGGCCCTTGGAGGCGTTGCCGTACACAGGCATATGTGCATTTCGGGACATGTCACTCCCCCCTCCCTACGTCACCGCCCTTGCCGGTACTCCTCTCCAGACAGCGAATGGTTTGTTGCCTACCTGCGTCGTCGTCGATGGTGGGCCAAGACGAGGACGTACTGGATCGCGTAGAGTATCGGGTAAGCCTGTAGTGCAGGGTCCATGTCGGCGTGCGGCTCGTGGTGGGTATGGTCGCTGTGGAGCATCCGCCGTGTTCAGGCAGGTTGTTTTTCCACCGCGCTTTTATGTGTGTTTTCCGCCATCTTGATTTGGAGGACAGTCCTAGTCGTCAGTCCGTACGGCGGAGTCTCTGGAAAGGTTACGTCCGCCGCGTGGTTGGGTGTGGTGGTGCGGCGGACCGTGTTCTACCGCCGAGGACGGAATTTGGCCCGTATTTCTTATCCTGATTTGGCGGACGGAGTGTCCGCGACGGGCGCACGGAAAAAAGGCTTGTTCCGCATACTCTGGGTCTGCGGAGGCACTTCCGTCCGCCATCCTAATGACCCCCTAAGTGTATCACATGGACGTGGAATGTGAACAGGCTGGGTAACAAAATAAAGAGGACCCTAATCCTACAATACCTTAAAGGACATGCTCCAGATGTGGTCCTCATCCAGGAGGCGCACCTGGCTGGGAACAGATGTAGAGTCCTTGACCGCTTTGGTTATAAATTGTTTTTTCACTCAGGGTTCACATCGGGCTCCAGGGGGTGGGCATCCTGATCCGTAATGCCATGCCAGCGGTCCTGCTGGGCAAGTGGCCTAACGATGCGGGCTGCCTTGTCGCGGATGCGGTGAAGTGGGAGGGCCGCACAGTAGTCTTTTGCTCCTGTTATATCCCGCCGGGCCTACACCCATCTATGCTACCACGGCTGGGCTCCTTCCTGGAGGATCTTCCCCAGGGGCTTCTCCTATTGGGGGGTGACATGAATGCGGTAATGACTGCTGATGTGGACCGGTCAGGTGATGGGTCTGGATACAGGGGGGAGCGGGGTCTGGGTGGTTTGTCACAGTGATGGGCCTTAGCGACCAGTGGCACACACACCACCCAACCAGTAGGCAATATACCTTTTACTCAGCCCGACATATGACATCTTCGAGGCTTGACTATTTCTTCGCTCACTCCAATCAGATGGGAGCCTTTATTGACCCCCCATCTTGGCCTGTGGAATCTCAGACCACAGGCTGGTAGAGGTCACACTCAAGGGCCCGTTCATGAACAGGGCCTCCTTCCCGAAGATTGACCCATAGCATTTCCGTGTTCAATCTATAGGCGACAAACTCTGAGAGGGCTTGCGGCTCTATTTCGAGGAAAACCAGGGTTCGGTGTTGAGGGGGCAGGCACAGGCATTGGTTGGTGCCCAAAAGAAGGAGGAATGCCTGCGGAGCGGCCAAATTGAACAAGACATTGCGCAATTGGAAGGGGAGGCTGGTACAGCCTCCTCGGTAGACCTCCGTCATAGACTGACACTCAAACAACGGGAGCTTTGTTCCCTAGCAGAAGAGGAGGCACGGGCTTATGCACTGGCCACACAGCGCCGGCTATATGATGTGGGAGATAAATCCCTAAAGTTGCTTGCCTGGCTTGAGCGGTGAGATAGGGAACGCTCATGGGTAGCGCAGGTGATAGATGAGTCGGGGTCCCCAGTATCCAGGAGAATGGCCATAGCGGAGGCGTTCGAGTCCCATTTTGAATGGGTGTATTCACCAGTGTGCGCTAGAACTGAGGGGGACTGTGCTGAATTCCTGCAGGATTTCCGGCTGCCACATCTGTCCCGTGAGCAGAGTGACCACCTTGACGCGGACCTCACAGAAGAAGAAATTAGTAAAGCCCTTAATTCATTACAATCTGGAAAAGCACCTGGGCCCAACAGGATCCCAATGGAAATCTATAAGAGACAGGCAAATGTCATCATCAAATCCCTTATTCAGATGTTCTCCGAAGCTAGGGAGAGGGGCACACTCCCCCGATCAACGGGAAGCTACAATAGTGGTTATTCACAAAGTTGGGAATCCACTGGACCACTGCTCCTCGTACCGCCCCATCTCCCTTATCAATTATCAATGTGGAGGCCAAGGTTCTGGCCAAGGCCTTGGTGGACAGACTGCTGTCTGTCCTTCCAGACTTGGTGCATGTAGACCAATCTGGATTCATGCCCTGTAGGAGCACCCGTCACAACCTGCGACGTTTCTACGGAGTGTTATATATGACAGAGGATGTTGGAGATGCGCAGACGGCATTAATGTCATTGGATGCATCAATGGCATTCAATAGTATCGAATGGTCTTACCTATTTATGGTGCTTCAGAAATTTGGCTTTGGTCCCACCTTCTGTGCATGGATGCGTCTTCTGTACGAACAACCGATGGCTCGGGTTAGGGTGAATGGGACGATGTCCAGGGTGTTCCCCCTTAAGAGGGGTACCAGACAGGGCTGCCCCTTGTCTCCTCTCTTGTTCACCCTGGCCTTGGAGACATTGGCACACATCAGGAGGGAGAGGTCTTTTTGGGGCCTGGCTCTGACGGAGGACTGGGAGGAGCGTATTTCTCTATACGCTGATGATATCATACTATATATGACGTGGCCATACCATTCGATAGCGCAGGTGCTACATCTTTTTGAACTGTTCGGCAGCCATTCCGGATATACTATCAATTGGGGGAAGTCGGTGACCTTTCCTCTGTCGGGTCCCCCCACGGGTCCCTACCAGATCTCCAGCTACCGTCGCAATGGATGGCTTTAAATATTTAGGGGTTTACATAACTAGGGATGTGGGGGAATTTTTCATAAAAACCTTGAACCCCAGTTGGCGTACCTTGGGACCGAGGTCAGCCATTGGAGATCCCTCCCGCTTTCCCTCATGCGCCGAGCAGCAGTATTTAAGATGCTCGCCCTGCCGACGCTGCTGTATATCCCACAAAATACACCGTACCCGGTCCCCCCAGGGAGTATTCATGCGTATCCCGCAGGCAGTGCCGGCACTGCTCTGGAATGGTGGAACTCCCAGAATAGCTCTAACCAAACTTACTAGGGGGGTATACGATGGGGGCCTGGCAGTCCCGGACGTGCGACTGTACTACTGGGCCTCCCAGCTTCAAATAGTAAACGACAGGGCGTATGCAGACAGCTCCGAACCGGCCTATAGAGTGGACAGACTGGCAATGCCTAAGGGAAACTGTGAGCACTTGCTCTATGCACGGAGAGGAGGGAAATAGTGGCCTGTGCATACTAAGGTGGTGGTCCAGTGCTAGAAGAAGGCGAACTGGTTCCTGGGATGGACGGACAAATTGACTGGTAGAACCCCCCTGTGGCTGGGAGATCAACTGCGAGAGGTGTCACGACTGACAGGCTTTGGGGTGTGGAAATGAATCGGGATAGATTATTTGGGCAATGTTTGGAAAGGTTCTGCTCCCCGCTACTTTGCATACCTCAAGAAGGAATACGACCTCCATGAGTCACAACACTACCACTACCTACGCCTTACACACTCCAGCCGCTCACACACGAGCAAAGACACATCCATTCCAGAGTACTCCCCCATGGAGGATAGGCTATTGTTAGATCCCATATTAGAGAAGCCCACGTCCACCATCTACCGAAAACTCATAAACAATATGCCTGACCCACTGGTGAAACTTAGAGAGAAGTGGACACGCGACTTAGGTGCCATTGAAGACGACTGGCAAGACGCCAAACAGAGCCCACGGGAGATAGCAATTCGTCCGAGGTTCAGACTGGTCCAATTGAAAATACTTCACCGCGTATACTATCCCCGCACACACTTTTACAAATGGGGCACGAGCCGATCGGCCCTTTGCGTGAAAGGTTGTCAGGGGGAAGGCACCTTCTACTACATAATTTGGAAGTGACCCACTATAGTCCCGTTCTGGACCAAAGTGGCAGACATAATGTCGGTGGTTGTGGGCACACCTGTTCCACTGGAGCCGAGGTGGTTGTTATTGATGATAAAGGTTACACAGATTGGTCAAGACATGTGGAACTCTGATTGGCACTGGCAGCGGCGATAGCAAAGAGAAACATCGCCAGGGGATGGGGATATCAGATGCCCCGTCATGGGAGCAGTGGGAGAGGGACCTAGATTGGTGCCATCATTCCAAAGAAACCATATATAAGAGATGGGGATGTACAAAGAAATAGAAAAAGATTTGGGGACCATGGCGAAAGTACAGGGAGGGGGGAGGGGGTTGGGAGAGTAACCATGCAACTTTTCATTCCGATTGTGTACTGCTGTACTGTTTTGGCTGATCACCACAATGTTATCTTTTAGTCTGGTTGTTGCTCGCAGATCACTGTGACTTGGTACTATGAGCTATGTTAAATAAATAAACAGAATTAAAAAATATATATATATATATTAATGTGTTTACGCCTATTGTGAGGAATTTTTTTTGTTTAATTGGTAACTGTGATTGTCTTTGAAGTTTGATTGTGAATTGCGGGCTGTTTGGTGTGCATCAGAAAGAAAAGTGTGCAAAAGACAATTGGGCTGATAAAATGAGGATATAACTTCATAGTTTCTATATTATTTATTGATCTGGTGTATTTAGACAGTTGTTTTTATAAGTGACTACTTGCCAGGGCATGGGGTGCATGTTTCAGTGTTGGTTAAATCTTAATTTAGGATTTTAAGAAAACCAGAAGAGACGAAAATGCCCATTATCAACTTTCACGAAACATGGAGCTAGCTGGAATGTTCATCCCTGCCCCAGGAACTAATCAGAGGCTGTGTAGTGAGGGAGTTGACTTAAACGAAAGATGTCTGAAGTATGAGTTTACACAGAGTTATTTCTTTCACAGCTGAAGCTTTCTTGTTTTCTTGTCTTTCAGATTATCAACCAGAACCCCATCAAAGGACAGGTCAACCAGACGCTCCCTAATATTCTCAGGAAAAACACTATCCTGCAACCAAGCATGGCAACAGAGAGGCACAGAACTGGCCATAGCATGGCCGCGAGCATCAGCAACATCCAAGGCAGTTATGGATACCTTGAGAGGGAATGCAGATGCAAAAAGACCTCAGGCCCTTGTGCTTCTGGACCTGTCGGCCGCGTTCGACACGGTGGATCATGACATCCTTCTCCACCGTGTCGGACAGGCTGGCATTCAGGGCTCAGCTCTTAGGTGGGTCGAGTCATTCCTCACAGGCAGGTCACAAGCTGTACGTTTGGGTCCCTTCACTGCGCCGAAGTCTCCTACCACCTGCGGAGTCCCCCAAGGCTCCTCACTTTCCCCTTTATTATTTAACCTATACCTTCGCCCTTTAATTTGCTCTCTCCATAATTGGGATGTCACAGTCTTCAATTATGTGGATGATTTGCAGCTCGTCTTTCCACTTGATTCTCCACAGGCGGTCAACAACTTTCACGCCGTTATGACCCATATCCACCAATGGATGAATCAAAATCAATTAAAGCTCAACCCTGGAAAGACTGAGCTGCTCCTCCCTGGCTCGAGTGCTGCATACTGGGGCCCACAGTTTTGGCCCCTCGATCTTGCCCCCCCCCCCCCCACACCAGTCAAGGCAGTTAAGAGCTTGGGGGTGACGATCGATGCGGAGCTGTCACTTAAAGCTCAAGTGGGTGCCACGGTCTCTTCGTGCATGTTCCAGCTCCGAAAGATCCGGAAGATCAGGCACCTACTTCCACATGCGGCTCTGTGTCAGGTCGTCATGTCCCTTGTTCTCTCTCGTCTCGACTTTTCTAACTCTCTCTATCACGCACTCCCCCGATTTCTTTTGGCTCGTCTCCAGGTCGTGCAGAATCAGGCGGCCCGTCTTATCTTTAAGATCCCTAGGTGGCAATCTGCGAAGCCCTTGCTCCGCAAGCTCCAGTTGAGGAGAGGGCAGCCTTTAAGACGGGCTGCATGGTTTTCAAATCTCTTCACTGACCCTGCCCCGCTTTTCTTAACTCCCTGATCACTCTGTATCGACCTGCACGCTCCCTCCGTTCAGTTCACCATCACCTACTTGTCACTCCCAAATTCAAAACCAATAAATTTGGGGGCCGTCGTTTTCCTCTCCTTGCCCCTAAATTCTGGAACCCCCTTCCCCAGTCCATCAAATCCAGTGGTTCCCTTTTTCAGTTCAGGAAACTTCTCAAAACTTTTCTGTTCACTCTCTCTGGGTAATCTCTCCTTGTCACCCTACACATGCTCTGTCAGCAAGCGCCAGGAAACCTCCGGGTGTCAGTGCGCTCAAAAAATGCCATTTAACATAACATAACATAACTGAGAATAAACGCGGCCAACTCCCGACCATCCAACACATGGTGCCGTAGATCAGCACGGGCATCGTCTGGGGAGGCGTGAGACAGAAGGGACTCCACAGAATCCCACAAGCTGGAGGTAGACCTGGCCAACACACAAAGTGTGTTGAGCGCTTGCAAAGCAGCACTGGAGGAAGCGAAGATGTTATGCCCCCATGAATCCAACCACCGGGTCTTCTGTGACGGAGAAACCAACACTTCAGGCAAGGACGGAAAAGCAGTCTGCAGGAGAGGGCCCTGAGTAGAAGGGTGGAATGAAAGGCAGACTGGGTCGTACGGAGCAGGATGGCGGAAGTGTAGGAGCAGATGCGGTACCGGATAACTCGTGGCAGGACACCCGCAAGTCTCAGAAGAGAGTTGTGGAGCGAAGCTTTGAATGGAAGAAGCAGCTCCCATCCACCAGAGCCCTGGTGGAGAACTTCCAACAGATGATCCGTAGGGAATGGGTTGACGGGGTCACCCATGCGCAAAATGCCAGTGGCTGTGGAAATACCCTGAAAAAAGGCAACACTGGCCTCCATAGGGCGCCACAGGGGAGAAAGCTATTCCTCCGTGGGCGATGGCTGTAAACTAAGTCATCCATCCCCAAGTCCAGTAGGAAGAACAAACGGCCAGCCTTTGAATAGTGGGGGATCCATGGACAAGTGGGGGACCTAAGTGGCCCCTAGGGAAGGTGGAGAAGCCGGTGGAGCAACCAACCGCGAGCTGCGGAAGAGGGGGTCCGGGGGCTGAGGCCGAGGGGACGGCGAGGAGCCCTCCCTAGAAGACACCGGTGAAAAGGGCAATGACATGGCGGCCCATCTCCGGAGAAGAAGAGACCAGGAGTTGACAAACCTCTGGATACGAGTCGATGACCCGACGCTGGCACGGCGCAGTGGAGTCTGCCACAGGCGCCGAAGCGACAACGATCGGCGCCGGTGTGGACATAGGTGGCGCCGAGTCGACCTCCACCACCACGTGTTCCCTAAGAGAATGGGGAGGGGTCGGAGCCAGTTCAGCTAAGGAACGGCGCTGAAAAGGCACCGGCTCGACCTCACATGAGGCAGCCACCTGCGTAGAGGACCGAGACAGACTCAGGAAAGCACCCCAGGCCCCGCCCTCCACACGCGGCACCGACCGGCCTGGGGAGGAAAGCCTTTGGAGCCGAAAAGGCGCCGGCTCGGCCTCTGGTGAGGCAGCTGCTTGCTCAGAGGACCGAGGGGGACTCGGGGATGAGCCCTGAGTCCCGGTGATCTCCTGCAATGCCACAGGGAGTCCTGTAGGGATTTGCGACGAGGCAGGGATGCCATGGATCAAAGAGGGAAACACCGCAGGACCGCGCCCCGACAACACCACCCTCCTACAACCTGAAGCAGAACCCTTCGGCGCCGGGGTCGAAGCCGCCAGCGACTCCGCGAAAGGCCCCGCGTGAGGCAAGGGATCTGCAGGCATGTCAGGAGGAGGAGGAGGAGGGGCCAAATAAGCCTGCAGAGCCACAGCATAGGCTTTCATGTGGGCCCTAGTCACCCCAATGCCAGGAATTGGCAGTTAGGGTGGCGATAGGCGAGGGCGCATGTCCCAAGGAGAACCCATACCCTCTGTCGAACGAGGACAAGGCCTCGGAGACAAGCTGCAGGACCTACCAGCTGGCGAGCGATGCCCTTGGGGCCATGGCGCAGGGCGATGATGCAGTCAGAATCGGCGGCTCCTGGCTTCCGAGGTAGGGGATGGACGCTGGGACGACACCAACCTGGCCAAGCGAGCCGACAGCAATTTCATCCGGCGCTCCCTCCTGGACTTCGGTTTGAGGTGCTGACAACCTTCACAGTCTGTAGAGTCATGGTGCTTGTCCAAACCCCACATACAGATAGGGTGAGGGTCCGTCTCCGACATCTGACGTGCACAAGAAGTACACGTCTTGAAGCCTGCAGGCATTCGCACACTGTTCCTCAACGCAAAGCGTGAACAGAAAGCCTGAAAACAGGCCAGGACACGGTCCGGATCCGCATTGCACGCGGAAAAGTGAAAAAACTGACGTCTGCGCACCGGGGTTGGGCTTATGTGACCTCACTGACGTCACGCCCGCGGACAAGGTCAGGGTGGATTCACGTGGTACAGCCCCAGGCGTGCAGAGATGCTGTTGCAAAGAACATTTTCCGGATCCAGTCTCGCGCCTGGGGATAATTCTACGTTAAGGAATCTGCGGCTAGTAGTCTCTATCAGATAAGGTACTCACAATGAACTATGGCCGAGTCATTACACAAATAACGGACCAAGCGTCGCGGTGGGCTAAGTTGCCTCTCTCGCTGGCTGACAGAATTACGGTAACAAAAACGACGATCTTGTGCAAACTCTTCTATTTGTTTGTCAATATCCCCGTTTAGCTGAATATCGCATTCTTTACTATGCTTCAATCTGCCCTACTGATCTTTGCCTGGGAGGTAAGAAACCCAGATGCAGTTGGAGTGTGCTTACACAACCATTTGAACGGGGAGGTTTGAAGCTCCTGATATGCGGCTGTACCATTTGTGCGCAGAGGCGCAGTTTGCGCACTATTGGTACTTCCTGCAGCGGTTCTTGCCGCATACTGCAATTGAGGAGGACACCGCGAACCCAGTGCCTCTGGCAGCGACGACGCTGTTTGGGGTAGGAGGAGGTTCACAAACTGGAATTAACTCAGTTCAATGCACTGCATTGGCATGGAAGACTCTGGCTAAGAGGGCACAGCTAGACTATTTGTATGACCCAACGCTACCACTTGCTTCGCACCCGGACATTTCCGCGACTCAGGAGCAGGCAGCCTTGAGAGCACTGAAGGAAGCAGGGATCAAAACACTGGGAGAGCTGTATAAGAATGGCCAGTTTCGGTCCCTTCTGGACTTGCAGGGTGGACGGGATCATGGTATGAAGCTGGGTTTCACATATGTAAGGGTGCTGCAGGCGGTCAGAACTATTTACCCTGATTATCCAGCAGAGCCAAGATCATTTCTAGCGCTGCAGGCGGTGCTGGCGGGGGAGGAACTTAGGGGTCTGATAACTAAAATGTATAATGCATCACTGAGAGAAAGGGGACTCATGGAAAGCCCTTCATACAATAAATGGAATTCGATGCTTGGGTCCTCACTGTGACTGGAACAATTGAAGTATTGCTGTGAGCTGACTGGCCGATTGATGGCAAGCTGTACCCTCCGCATTATTCATTTTAAATATCTGCACCAGCTATATTATACACCCATTCAATTTTGGTCTGCGTGAGACTGCATGCTGTGTGAGATGGGGACAGGAGGATGCAGACTTTATGCATCTTGCATGGAGCTGCGATTATAAATATTCACATTCTGGACCAAAGAGACGAGAGTGCTCACTGAGGTTGTGCTAGAAAACGTGATGTGCACGCCTGATGTTTGTCTACTGGGCTGGGTGAAGAAGCTTAAGCCATGTAATCAGCAAATTGTTGCTGTTTCGACCTTGTTCACTAAGCGGGCGGTGGCGCAATGGCGGGGGTGCCAAAACTATCCCAACCGTGAAAAAGTGGATCCGGGATTTGATATATTGCAGAGAACAACTGGGTACCTATGCAGAGGAACTACCTGAGACTTCTTGGCCGAAGGACTTTTGGGCTCCGTTGACCGTGTACTTACTTGGGAATCCTGACTTGTGGTAGACAAAATGCATAAATGTGAGGTTGCCAATGTTTGCAAGGGTTAGGTCTGTTACTATGGATACCAAAATTATGATGTATAAGTTGCTATGGGTTCAGGAATATCAGCTAACGGTGCCGGAGGGGGGGGGGGGGAGGATTGAGTTGAGGGCTGGTCATTGAGTAATTTCAGATAAAAAGTGCTTGTATTGCTATATGATTACAATTGCTTTATTCGGTTCCAGCTGTGGGACTATGTATACTTGTGTTACAAGCTGCTCAATAAAAAGAAATAAAAAAACAAGTATCTAACACTCACTCTTCATATAAACTGCCTTTCAAAATTCAAAGAAAGATCTACCAGTCATCTCTCTAGGAGAAACTTGATAAGATCTTCTCCCATAGGATTTTGGCAAACATTTAGCCAGTGATGTATAGTATTTTCAAAGTCCCTTTAGGATAGGATTCCGTGGATATGGACATTTCCAGTCCCTCATGGGTGAAACACTTTCAATCCCTTTATGCAGGCTATACAGACTCAGTAGTGCTAGTTTCTGATAAATTGGTGTTAACTCTGTTTCAGAGGTTGTGTTTGTCCTGAATTACAGACCAATCAGAAAATCTAAGGGGCCTGACAGTGCCCCAAAAGAAATATATGAAGCCAGATTAGAGCCCTGGGACATGCTCTTCATGAAGGTTTTGAACACTGTTATTCAACTTCACCTTCTCCCTGTCAATTTGTCATTAGGCTAAGAATTATGCTAATATTTATCAGCTTAGCTCTCTGAAGAACTCATCAGTCAAAGTGGCTGAGCATGTATTTGTGAACAGGATCCAGGCAGGGGCTGAGAAGAAAAATAACTCATAATCTATTTGAATTTAAGACAAAAGTTGGAAAGCACAAATGTTATGTTGTCCCTATAAGTATTTCTTTAGAATTGTTTTTATCCAAAGTTCTGTTTGTCTGCAGGATTCCTTTCCTAGCTTCTGTGTGGACAGTTGCTGGGGAATTAGTTCAAAAGTGACTCTGGTTTTTCATATTTTGCGCAATTATCTGTAAAGATTCTATCTATCAGATGGCAGATTAATTTAATGTGCATATTTCAAAACTGTTTGTGAAGCGGTTACCTTCAGCGCGAACTCTGCCTTCTCACGCACTTCTTATGCTTCTGTCTCTTCTGCGGCTTGTGAGGTCATCGTGTCATACGCGCAATACACGCAGCGCGTTATGGTAGCGTGATGGTAGCGTTATGACGAAAGACGCACGGCGGCCATTTTAAATCACCATAGCAACGTTTGCAGTAACCCGAACAAGCTCAGATAACGGATTACATCGTTGATTCCGATTATTTAGGAAGAGTTTTTTTTTTTGTTTTTTTTTTAAACGCTTTTTGTGAACTAGATTTCATTCCTAATTAAAATAATTAATATACAATTATTATCTTCAACTTCAGAGCGTTTTGGAGGAATACCTATGATGAGTGAATCATCGTGTTAGTCATCAAGTAAGCTATATTTCTTCATTATTTAAAAACTTTACTAAAGTAACTGAGGAACTATTCAAATTATATTTTCAAGCGTTTTGTTGTGGAAATTATAATTTAACATGGCTTCACAAAACTTCACTATACAATCACCACAAGCCTTTTGGCCATCTGGTATAGAACCATGTATAAAGTGGCTACAATGGAAAGCTTATTTTCTAAACTTTATTGACACCATTGATGAAGATGGTAGAATGAAACCAGAAAGGAAGAAGAAACTATTTTTACACTCTTTAGGTGCTGGTGGTCTTAAAATTTATGAAGAAATGTCAAAATTTAGCGGTGGTGGTGATTGTAATGTTTTCGATGATATTTTGAAGGACTTTGATAATCACTTTTCTCCTAAAGTATGAATAGGTATTACGCGTTACAAGTTTTTTCGCAGGAACCAACAACCTGGGGAAAGTATTGATGTATTGATCATAGCGCGGGGACACGCCGGTGGCGTAACCAGGCGCTCTACAAATGGTCAATAATAATAATAATATATGTTGCTGAACTCAAAAAATAGCAGAGGATTGTAAGTTTGACCATCTTCAAGAACAGTTCATAAGAGATCAAGTGGTAATGCATGCTTCGGATCCATCTATTCAAGACAGACTTTGGATCAATGGCGATTCAGAGCTTAAAGATGTTTTAGCCATTGTCAGAAAGGCTGAACTTTCAGGACGAAGTGCAAAAGCAATTAAAAATGAGGAGAAAACTATTCTTGAGCAAAAAGCTACCACTGAACAAACTGTTTCAAAAGTTCAAAGCAAATCTAATTATAAACAAAAATATCAATCGAAAATTAAACCTAGTGATGTCAAAAAGAAGGATAATTTAAAGTGTTTCCATTGTGGTAGCAATTCACACTTGGCTAAATATAATTTATGTCCAGCATTTAAGGAGAAATGCTCGAATTGTGGGTTAATTGGGCATTATTCCAGAGCTTGCAATAGAGTCAAGAGTAAAAAAGTGAAAGTCATTTATGATTCTTCTTCAAGTGATGAAGAGGACTTGGTTAAAAAAGTCATGCACTGTTCTGTTGAGGATGAGTGTGTTAAGAAAGTGATACATTGTTCAGTAAAAGATGAATGCATCCAAAGACCTATTGAAAAGGTTTATATATTTAATATTAATGATTCTTGTAAGAGAAATATTCTCAAAAAACCTATTTGCAATATGCTAATTGGTGGGGTCCCAATTGATATTTACGCTGATTCAGGTTCTCCATACACTATTATCAATGAGAATGTCTGGAATTCTGATTTTGCACGTTATCTTGGAGATGATCTTTACACCCCAGATATTTCCCCGGAGGGATATTCAGGGGGAAAGATAGACATGATCGGTTTCAAACCCTTGAAGTTCAGGTTCAAGGGTAAGGAATCTTTTGGGAAATCATATGTGGCTAAACACGGACCTTCTGTTCTCGGATGGAGAGATCAAAGGTATTTGGATATTATATTGAATCCTAACAGTCCAGATCCTGTTTCAGTTGTCAATGATGGTGTAGAGATTGGTGACTCTATGCTTAAAAAATTTCCAAAAGTCTTTAGTGGTAAAATTGGTAACTTTCAAGGGTTTTCTCATCACATTGTTCTAAAGGATAATGCCAATCCTAAAACGTTTAAAGCCAGGAATATTCCAATTTTAGTACAAAGTGATGTAGAAAAAGAATTGGAAAAACTAGTTAAAGAAGATATCATCAAACCTATTGAGTCCTCCAATTGGATTTCGCCAGTTGTAATCGCAAGACATGCTAATGGCAAGATCCGCCTATGTGTAGATCTTCGTCGTTTGAACGAGAATATTGTAATAGATAAATTTCCCTTACCGAAAAGGTCTGAAATGCTATCCTCAGTTAATGGTGCTAACATTTTTTCCACAATAGATCTTTCTGCTGCATACCATCAGATTTCCCTTGACAATGATAGTAAGCAACCTACAGCATTCATTACTCCCATGGGGTGTTTCCAGTTCAAAAGGATGCCATTTGGATTGGCACCCGCAGCCGCCATTTTCCAACGTATCATGCATCAACTTTTTGGAAAACACCCTAAAGTAAAAAATTTTCAAGATGACATTCTTGTATATGGAGAGGATAAAAATTAACATAATTCTATTCTTGAAGAAGTGTTAGGTATTCTTGAGGAAAAGGGGTTAACTATTGAGTTTTCGAAATGTAATTTTGGAGTTAAATCCGTGACTTATCTTGGACATGTATTATGTTGTGAGGGAGTATCTACCAAACCTAAATTGGTGGATGCTATAAAGGAGGCTCCTCCTACTACCAATAAAGATGATGTTCGGTCATTCCTAGGAATGGTAGAATTGTATTCAAAATTTATTAAGAACTTTCCTAGCAAGGTTTTTAATATTAGGCAGCTTTTGAAAAGTAAGGTCAGATTTTAATGGTTGGCCCTGTGCGAGAATGAATTCAATGGTATTAAGATGGACATCATTAATGCTCCTGTGTTATCTCCTTTTGATTTAGACCTTGATTCTGTGATCAATGTTGATGCTAGTAACAAAGGGTTAGGCAGTGTCCTCTCACAAATCGATGGTTTAGGAAAAGAACGTATTGTTGCGTTCGCTTCAAGGGCACTTTCTGTTCCAGAGAGCAAGTTCTCTGTTATAGAGAAGGAAACTCTAGCTGTAGTCTGGGCTCTAGAACTTTTTCAAAGTTTTGTGTGGGGAAAGAAATGTGTAGTTAGGTCTGACCACAAACCACTCACCAAACTTCTTTCCACTGAAGGTCTTTACAATGCTACAGCTAGAATAGCTAGGATGTCTATGCGTCTACAAGATTTTGTTATTAAGATTGAATATTTTCCAGAGAAAAGTAACGTCATTGCCGATTTTCTTTCTTGCATGCCTACTGACTTGCAAGAGTGTGAAGTGAATGAGTGGGATTCTTTTCACATTGCTCTTATTCATGATGGAAATCCTTTCTGCATTGGAAACAAAGTATGGAGTGAAGAGTATTTGAAAGACAAGATTTTAACCTCTGTAATTTCATTTATTCGTAAGGGGTGGACAGAGAAGAAAAGATTGTTGTCGGATCTCAAACCATTTTGGGAAGTTAGGAATGAACTTACTGTGTGTGATGATACTATTTTTCGGGGTAATCAAGCTGTTCTCCCTTCATCTTTAAGGAATAATATTATTGGGTTGTGTCACAAAGACCATTGTGGCATTGTCAAAATCAAGCAAAACGTCAAACAATGGTATTGGTCGCCAGGGATTGATGTTCTTACTGAAAGAATTGTACGTGAGTGTATTTCGTGCTCTAATTCAGATAAAGTGCTTAACACTCTTAGACCTGACATGTGTGAACCCATAATTCTGGAGGGTCCTTGGCATACAGTTGCAATGGATATTATGGGGCCTATTGGAGATAATCAAAAATGTGTGATTTCAATAACTGATATTTTTTCAAGGGGGCCTCGCATTACTATTGTAGACAAAGTAGATTCTGCTTCTGTTATAAATGTTATTGACAAGGTTTTTATTGAAGAAGGTCTTCCCAACCAAATCATAAGTGATAATGTTGTTCAATTCACGTCAAAATTGACTAAATCCTATTTTGACAGAACTGGTATTGTCCACAAAACCACTTCTTTATATAATCCAAGTGGTAATGGATTATGTGAAAGATTCAACAGAGTTCTAAAGAATGCTATTCAAATTGCAAATCTAAAAAAAGAAGATTGGAAACTTCAATTTACAAAGCGGTTTGGTCCTATAGAACCAACATTCATGACGCATTGAAAATGTCACCTTTTGAAGTCATGAGAGGTCGCGTTGCTAGAACCAAGTGTAATCCTAATTGGTTACACAAGAAATCTTGCTTGGATATATGCATGAATAAAGTTAGAACTAATGTTATTGAAAAACATCTAGAATATAAAAGAAATTTTGACAGTAAATGTGGTACTGGCACTGTGAATGTAAAAGCTGGTATGTGGGTTAAGGTCAAGAAACCTTGGAAAGTTTGTAAGGGGGAATCTCAGTTTTCGGAACCATTAATGATTAAGAAAATTTTACGGAATGCTGTTCTTCTAATTGATGGAAAGGTGTGGAATTTAAAGAGAATCGCTATTTACAAAGGGAAGAAAAATTTGAAGAAGGATTCAAATGATTCTTCCCATTACTCAAACAATGTGTCTGAATCTCAATTTGTTCATAATGAGGATAATGGTGGTTTGGTTGTATCAGAAAACATTTCCATCTCTGATGAATGTAACAATCCTCCAGAGAATGCTAGTGATGTTGTTGTTATTGATTCACCTACCAACATGTCTAGTGAGGGTATTTCACAGGAAGTTATTCCACAGAATCAAGATCCCAACTTTACATCTGTTGAAGAATCTAATTGTAAAATGATACTGTTATGTGTAAGAAACGTGTTTGCTCCAAACCTAAGTGGTTGCAAGATTTTATTTGTTAATTCTTTTGTTTTTGTTTCCATTGTTTTATAAGGAGGAAGATGTGGGTTATCCAAAGTTCTGTTTGTCTGCAGGATTCCTTTCCTAGCTTCTGTGTGGACAGTTGCTGGGGAAGAAGTCCTGTGTAGGTTGTGTCCTACCTTGCCCCTGTGCTTTCTACAAATAAATATACTTTAATTAAATTCCTGTGTGGAGTCAACTTAACAACAAATCATTATAAAGGTTGAATCTAGGATTGAATTTAGGATTATGGACCTCAATGATGCTGACATTCAACAGTGTCAATAGACAGATGTAGTGATTCGGTCTAGACCAGCTCTTCTTAACCTTTTGACTTTTGTGGACACCCACTCAATCAAAAATGAAGCTGGAAATCTCCCCTTAAGCAATTTCTATGATTTGACCCTCCAAATAGTACACAAAAATACGGAATCAAGTAAAGTATACATCAAACAAATACATTAATGTTTAAATATGTTATTTAATTTACAAACAAAAAATATGAGAACATCAACATTTTAATGGGTAGGTTGGAGATTTTTCAAAATTTCGTTTTATTTCTGAAAGATAAAGCAAGGGATATGATAGACTCTATATCATATTTCTATGTCTTTTTTGCTCCTGATGCATTATCTTCTTTGGTGGCGCATAAGAGTGCTTCAATTGCGACCACCAATCTTCCATACTTGATTCTATTTGCTGTACTTCTGTTTCTCCCACAAATCAAGGTAAGGATACAACTTAATGTTTAGCCTCTAATTTCAAATTTGCTTATATTTACAGAGCATTTTACCATTTTCAATTTTGCATTTCTATTTATACTTTATTAATCAGCTAATATTTTTCAATTTTGGAAACAGTCGTGAACCGCCTAAATTGGCATCATAGACCCCCTTGTTGTTCGCGGAACCCAGGTTAAGAACTGCTCGTCTAGACCATATGGATTTGCTAAAAAAGTATTTATATGCAATTCAAAGGATGCCCACAAGGCCAGAATGTGTTTTTAACTACAAAATTCTAGGATATAGAATAAACCTGTTTTTAGTTAATTTTTTTCATTTCTCGACTCTTTTGGCCAAGTGACAGTGCAATAAACCTTTTTACTACACTCCTACTTTAGTGTACTGCATTATTGATCAAATATTGATTAGCGTATCTCTTGGAGGAAGTGGTTACATCATATATTAAAAGGTGGCAGTGTTACATACATTCCTGATCAGGGGTGCAACAGTGAGCAGGGTGCCCATCTGATTGGTACCACGCCATGCTGCACCCACTAACTGCATGAGTGGTACAACTGTTATGGTACTGCTTAGTGCCATGCCATCATATGGCAATAACACTGCTGGCCAGGTTGCACTACAGCCCTGAAAGAGTTTGTTTTTGAAGGCCAGGTGCACAGTGCTAACCAACTCTCGTTCCACCGATTACAAGCAATATTGTTTCGCCTCAAAAAAGGCAAATCCTTGGATGCATGTGTACTCTTCTTTTCAGGCCATGCTGCTCATGATCTAATGGTAACAAGTGAAAAGGAAATATCCTTTGCTGGTTCTGTGAAGTTGGCCAGAATCGACAAAGGCGAGGGCGTGTATGGTTCTCAGGCTCCAATCTCACCATGAGAAATCTCTTTTTGAGGAGAGACTTTATTCAATGCACTATTGTAATTCTGTGTGGAAGGGCAGTGTAAATAAAGAGATCTTTTATTGAGTATTGAGGTGCTTCAACAATAGGGCTCCTGTTGTTATTGAATATTAGTTTTCTAGACTTTCCTTCAGTGTGCTTCGCTGACCCAATTCAGGAAGTATCTCAAGACCTGGATCTTCGACTGAACCTCCATGCCCAGACAGTTCAGCAGCCCGCTCAGCGTCTTGAGAACCTCATGAGTGAGTAGCCGCTCTTTACAAACTCCTAATAGATTGTGTTCACTAAAGTGGCCCCTTCCTGACCACAGTAAGTGTTTAATAGTTACATTGGATGCAACTCAAATCTCTGTGGGAAGATATTTGTGCATGGTTGATATTATGCAATGTATAGTCATTAATTTTTGCAAGGAAAGATTGTCTAACTGAGATTCGTCACACTGAACACTGGAAAATTGGTGTTCTCGTTTGAAGAAACTGTCTCTTTCATATTTGATGCTGGCACAGATTTTCATGCCAGCCTAGCTTCTTTCATCTCTAAAGAGTTTTAGTTTGAAACCAGCATATTTCGTACACGACTTCAAACCATGATCCATAGGAAGATAATGAACACACAAACTGTGTTCCACTTTAATCACATATTTTAAAATAGGACACAATTTAAACACCTTATATGGCGCATTGCCAAACATCTCCAAAGAACTGGTAAACAAAGCATGTTACATAGTTTACTTTTATACACACTACTTTGAGGCAAATTCTACTGTATGAGTATTTGCCAGGTTCCATTCTTGGCTGATGTATCATTTCGCTTCAAAGTTGTTGTGGAAAAAGTTCTCTAGAATCCTCTAAATCAGGGGTCTCCAAACCGGTCCTGGAGGGCCGGATCCATGCCAGATTTTTAAAATTACTACATGTATCTCAATGGGGGTATCCAAAAAATCTGGCATGGATCCGGCCCTCCATGACCGGTTTGGAGACCCCTGCTCTAAATCATAGATATCTTGAAGCTCTTCATATCTCGGCCAAAATTCAGGGCTGGACAAAAAAAAATCAGATGATCGTGTTGAATCAAAAATAATTCTAGGGATAGAGACAATGTAAAAGGAGTCCGGATACAAACATACTCTCAATTGATGCAGATAGGACTCCTTTCACACTACTGTTAACTAACTATTCGAGAATCAATCACTGGATGTTAGGACTATGCAAAGGACCTAAAACATTTTAATTTCTTGTCCGCCATCAGCAGAGCGATCTTTATAACTCTCTGTCTATTTTAAACCAGAGTACTCAGCATACCCAATCATTTGTTGCAAAAAGGATGCGATTAGTAATAGACCAATGTTTTACTGTTTGGAGTTCTGTTTAAGGCAAAGGTTTTCTAACAATATTTGTAACTGAGGACTTCACTGGTTACTTGAACGTGTGTTTTTTATAATGATCGTTTGAATATATTGTATGTTTTTATTGCATTTGCACTTCTATGGTCTATAGACCAAAATAAAGTATTCAAATGAAAGAATAGATCATAGTGCCCTGTGTAACTAGGAGTCTCCTGCAAGAATAAGGTTTTGTGTAATTGATCAATAACAGCAGAGCGTCTTGTCTAATGAGATGTCACTTATAGGATTATTATTTTTTGTGATTAATCAAAATCAGCTGAATAATCTCTACAACCAGTCACAGTTGAAAAGGACAGTCTGTGTAACTGATTTACAACTGCTGAGTGCTCTTTATAACAAATCATCTTTAGTACGAACACTCCCAGTTGTAATTGAGAGAAATTAGCAAAGTGGGCAATATAATTAACTGTCTATTGGAAGAACACCCTCTTTGTAATTGACTGATATCAGCAGAGTGTTCAGTATAACTCATCCTTTATTGTAAGACTAGTCCTGTTTGTAAATGATCGATAACAGCAGAGTTTTCTGTATAGCCAGTTGCCTACTATGACAATATCACTTTTTGTCATTGTTTATTATCAGCAGTATTCGACGAGTAATACCCTATATAACCAATCATCTGTTGTAAAAACATCCCTCCTAGTAATTAACTAGTATCAGCAAACCTTCAGAATAACTAGGGATCACAGTTTTATGTTTTTGTTTTTGCATCTTTTACATTTCTGTATTTATCCATATTTATTTTGCACCGAGTGTAAAAAATGAAGCTGCATTAGGTATATTTCCATATTTATTTAATAGACAAATGCTTACTCTTGTTTGAATGTTCAACGGGGTTTAGCCAGTTACAGTATAATACAGTCAGAAAACCATCTCCATTGCACAACAGCTTGAACGACTGTCCTGCTGCAGTTATTTAAGCTTCTTAAAGAAATTCTTTCAAATAGTTTTTAACTGCTCTGCCTCCCAATCTGCATAGCTATTGGCCTAGCACTCATGATTGACAGTAGTGACAATTGTCCAAAATAAAACCTATTTCCTATATTTGTCCACATTTTAATGTAAATACAGACAGGAACAAAGATGATTTCCTGTCTGCATTTATCTGTAAAAATCAGTAAAAACGGAAAACTGGGAGCCTTAAGTATAACCAATCTTCTGTTGTAAGACTAGTCCTATTTGTATATGGGTGATATCAGCAAAGCATTCTGAATAGCCAATGGTCTACTATAAGAATTTTGCCTTTGTCATTGATTAATGTCACAGCATGCTCTGAATGGGGAATTGATTACGAATAGTGCTCTTTGTAACTGGCTGATACCAGAAAAATACTCAGTGTAACAATCATCTGTAGTAACAACACTCCTTGTAGTACCTGACTGACATCATCAGACTGCTCCATATAACCGGTGCTCTGTGTATCGAATTTTCGATTGCAAGAATATTGCTTTTCATAAGTTACCGATATGTGGTGAGTGCTTTGTACAAATAACTGTCTATGGTAAGAATACTGGTCTTTGTAATGGATTGATATTAAATAGTGTACTGTGTAAGCATCTGTCTATTTATTGCAAAGTGCCTTTAATAGCCGATTACCTATTACGAGCATTGTCTTCTGTGCAATCAGTTCCTTTATTACAACAATCCTCCCTGTAACCTATTACACACTATTATTGGAGTGCTTGGTGTAATGGACCATTCATGCTCCTCATGTAATCAATTGTTTATTATTCAAAGAGTGATTCACATCACTGAGTATGCATCATTGGAGGAATGATCCAAAGAAGGGTTTTTTCAGTCAATGGCAGAGTGATCCAAGTAATTGATGTTCCATTTTTAGCAGAATGATCCTTCAGTTTTTTGTAGTAATTGGTAGTTTACTCTCTGTAATTCTGTGTTCCTTATAGCAGAAGCCTCCACATAACCAATTGTCCATTACTAGCAGAGAGAGCTACGTGTAACCAATGATTCGCTATTAGCAAGGGGTTACAGGCGATCTAATATCCACTATTAACAGGGCGAACCAGTAAAGCTATTAACCACTGTCAACAATGTGCTCCAGTTAATCAGTTGTCCATCAATTTGTACCCATTTGTCCATTATCAGGAAGATCTCCATGTAACAAATTCAACATTATTGGTATTTCTCCCAGGGTAACTTGGCAGTCCATTATCTGCTGATTGCTCCATGTAACCAGTTTTAAAGTATTAGCAGAAGTATCCAGTTAATGAATATTCAATTATTATCAGTGTGCTCCATGAAATTGAATGGCTGTTGTTAGCTGAGTGACCAATATAACCAACTTTACATTGCTGACAGATTTACCCAGGTAACCAACCTTCCATTGTTAGAAAAGTGATTTATGTAACCGACTGTCTGTGTCTGTAACATGTTTGTGTAACTAGTTGTCTTTTTAGCACAGGATTTGAGTGTGAAAAAGGTCTATACTGAGCTGTGGTCTGTAACCAATAGCAATCTTGGGCTACAGGGTGTAACACTACAAGCGCAGTGATTTGTGATGAGTTCTTGCAAAAAAGAATAACTGCATGAGATGCTGATGGTTCAAATGAGACAATGCAGAGGAGAGACTGGAGTGACGCAGGAGATACTAGAGCAAAAAAGGTGATCTGGATGAGGTCGCATCTTACACTCAAAGGGTGAAAAGTTAAAGTGCTGCAGTCGGTGCAGTCCAGTTCTTGTGTTCTTCTCCTGAACCAGATAAAAGTGTCCCAGAAACCACGAGCAGGACTAAAGATTCGGGTTGTTTCCTGGAACCGACCAAGGACTTCTGGTGGTGCGACTTTTAGATCTGGACCTTATCTCCCTTGCACTTTCCTCCTGCTGTCAAAGCAGCAGCGGTCATTCTGCACATATTCCCCGGCCCTCCTTGCGTCACCTCATATACGATGCTGCTCATTCCTTCCACGGCGTAAAACCACACTGTGAGAGAAAAGAAAAGATACATCCATCAATTAAAGTGTAAATTTACTTCAGGCTGATAACATTTCTGATCAGTCTGCTTGCCTTGCGCAAGGTCAGAAATTGGCAAAGGAAGTGGGAAACCTGTGTAATGATGCACACAGTGAAATCAATCTGTGACAAAGGCTGGATCCTAAACTTTAAGAGCTGATAGACTAACTCCAGAATGAAATTGAGGAAAAACTTGTGGGGCAATACTCATGGCAAAGCAGGGAAACGACAATGCACCATGCAGGGCGTTTGGTGTCAATGGGTAGCAGGGAGATTAGAAATCCAGGTCTTACTTAGCTTCAGTAAGATTTTTCATGTTTCTATTAGACAATATCCCTCATCTAAGATTAATCACACAAACTGATCCCAAAAAATCCTTGGAATTTGATCATGTTAATATGAGGTCAAGTGGGACCTCAAAGTCTATCCAGAGATATCAGCTTTAGAAATAAACAGCACTTGCCTCCTCACAGAAAAGGCCAATGCCTTCTTGGCCTCAGCGCTCACTTCATCTTCTGCTTCTGGACGATGTTGCGCTCCTGCTCCAGCTTCCTACGGCGATCCTCGGGGATATCCGCTAAACTTATCCCATGGTTGCTGGCTCTGAAAAACAGGAATTAAACCATTGAATGAAAGAAAGAGCCTAAACCAACACTTCTTCCTGTCTCAGAGCCACCAGTGTGGCATTGCATCTCACAACAGTGACAATTACTTAATGGATAACTCCATGCTTGCATCAAAAGGCACCATTGTAACACAGTATCAACATTTAGGAGATCTTACATAATTGAATATGTAATACCAGATTATGATATGCAAGTTACTTACCTTCAATGTTTTTTTTGGGTGGATACGTTTTTCCTTACAAACTTTGCACATTTTATGAATTTGTTTCCTCCCAGAAAGTCACACATACCTACTTCTTAGATTGTGAGAGAGTAATCATGACAAGGCACCACAAGGTCCTGGAAATGAAGTCATTAGAGTATATCAAGAGAGGTCTTGCCGCACACTTCATTTCTCTGCCCCACAGATGCCAGAGTTTGATGGAACTCATCATTGTCCCATGCATAGATGGGAGAGTCATAAGGAAGTGGCAACAATGTATCCATTGGGAAAAACCCTTACAAGAGGTCATTTGTAAATGTAGTGCATTTATATAGCGCCCGAATCACCCCCGAAGGGGTCTCTCAGGTGCTGTGCACATACCGCTGTGGAACCCTTCCTGGCCTTTCCCTGTGAAGTGCCCACTCCTGGGCACCCCCAAGGTAAAGCCAGGCATCCTAGCGCTGTTGGGGCCATTGTGGAGATTAAGCAAGCTATTGCCCAGAGTTGGACCCATGATTAGAATAGGCACCGAGGCGAGAGAATTATCAGGTCTGGGGAAATTGAGCCCAAGACCCGCCGAGGCGGGAATTGAGCCCTGGTCTGGGCTAGATCTCTGCATCAGGATTTGCCACTCTAACCATTGAGCCACACTCCTCCCCATTTGTTTTTCTACTGGAGTAAGAAAATACTCTGACAGCCAGAGGATAAGGGTCTACATAGGTTTAGGTGTGACTTGCTGGTTGAGGGCACCAGAAACAAATCAAAGACTCCTTAAAAGGATCTGTGACTCACCCATTGGTTCTATTGGCCATACTCAAGACTTCCCCTCAAGCAGTGTTAGGGTTATGCTTGTTATGGGGATACAGAACCCCAAACAGTGACATTATACAGTCTGTAACACAAAAATGAAATTCATATAAAGGTTGAATGTATTAGCTGCATTCTGCTTCACACCGTGAAGATGCGGAGGAAGAAGATCTCCAAGTGTCTCTCAAACTCATAAGTTATTTCAAACCCAATAATCCACCTGCTGATACTGGAATCTTTCACTAGCAGGTAAACCTCATTTCAAGCCCTGGAACATGCATAATACAATAAAGCAGCCCCCTTCTCTCCACTTCATTCCTAGCTGGGAAGAACTCTGGATTAAAGTATATCAGGGTCAGGGGGAATGGGAAAGTTCTCAGTCGTATTTTCAATGCCACTGAATCACAGACATCAAGCAAGGTATTGGTAATATGGGTATAATATAAATTTTGGGGTCTATTTTTCCTTGTCAGCTATATTATATATAATAAGGTCGTCTGAGCTATGGCGAGGCCCAAATATTCCCTCTATTTAACCCCTTCCATGCTCATGACGAGCTCAGCTCGTCATGAGGCACGGTTGAGCTGTGCTGATGACGAGCTGAGCTCGTCATGAACAATGGGCTTTCAAAGCCTTTCAGCACAGGAGGGGAAAACCATTAGCAGCCAAGGTGTTAAAGGACCCCTCAAGGACTACTCTACCACAATGTACAACTTTGCAGCTCTGCACTATAGTGCATATTTACCAAGCCTAAGTCTAACCTCAGCTTTGACCAATAACTTTGCTGAGAGTTTAACCTGCCATTGAATCTTCAGCCTTTCTTTTCGAAGGTCATTAAGAGTTTTTTGTCAACGTGAATCGAATGGGCTTCAGAAGGATATAGTAATCTGGATGACATATAACCAATTTATCAGCAATGTGGAATATTACCATCACTAGCAGTGAGGTCATTCCTCCTTTTGGGGTTCATGGGCAGCATCCCATTTCATTTTGTAATGGACGCCAGTCTATAATCCTTCCATATCATCACAACAAAGGGATAACAATAATCTGATTGTCCATAGATGGCATGTATCAACCCCATTGAGATGTCATGCTTTCAATCTCCTAATGGGAATCCCCGAACCAGCAGAGTAGCCGGATATTTATGGCAAGAGGCTCAGAAGTGGCGACATTGGACTTCCATTCCTGGTAGCTGTTGTTATATCAAAGGGGAGGGAACAAATTCTGTGTACGGAGGCGCTTACTTTTGCTTCTTGATAACCTGCTGTTACACTTATAATGAATCTTGTACTGCGTCTAAATATTCCCATAGTATTTAGCACTAAGATCAAACTCAATATGTCAAAGGCTTTTCCATATTTACCCCCAGCAAAACCAACTTTATATTTGTTCCTACTGATATTTCACACAAGTTGATCAATGTCAGCAACAACCATAAAAGTCTGTTAAACAAGACTTTCGTATAGACCATCAGAACAAGATTGAGTTATGGGATAGGCCTACCTGAGGACACTAAGATAAAGCAAATCTGGCCCTGGCTGTAGAAATAATGGCTACTGCTGTTACTGGATCCCTATCAACCCATTACTTCACCGGGGTGTCCCCCTCTTTTTTATCAATCATACACACCAACACCAAACACGCCCCGATACTCGTTTTCTCAGTGGGTTTCTTGAAGGAGGGCAATATCCGCTTTTTCCAGCTTTAAGAATGAATGCATTATTATCTCCTTGCAGGGAAGTTAAACCGGCTATATATCAGAATATCAACTGACATAAATGTTGTATCCTAAATATTGTTTACATGCATATTGTCCCAGATTTTCTTTAATACCTCCAATGTGGTGATATTTTTCCACAAAATATTTGGGAAGCAATATTTACATCAGACGATATTCTGACATCAATATTCTCGTATTACACTACTAATTTCCCTCACGCTCAACATAAGTGCGTTGAATGCAGAGATGTTAAATCTCTAGCCCCACCTAAGCCAGGTTCCAGATATTGTGACAATTTATGCAGGCACATGCCAAAATGAAACCACAACTACCCCAAGCCAATGCTAACTATTCTAAATGAAAAGAATGAACAGAAGTAAACTATCACACAAAAGTATGTTGCCAGCCCCTTAACATGGTCTGCTGTCTCAGGTCCAGCACAGTGATAGGAACAACAATGGAGCTCACTAAGAGGTGTTCATTTATGATCCCCAAGGATCACGCCGTACTACTAAAGAATGGCTGAGTGACCGGTGTCAAGCATCCCCCTCGCACTTGCATTGCATCGTCCATAGTGGTGAAAAGTCTTTATGGAGGTTTAAGATATTAGGGGCATATCAGCAGTACAATTATCGCCGCTTTAGCGGCCGTTTTAGGCAGGAAAGCGGCGATAATTGTATCGCCCTATTAGCAAGGTCACGCTATCACGTGAATCCTTGCCTCAGCGCCCTTTTCCTTAACGCCTAGCTTTGCATCTCTAATGAGATGCAAAGTGGGCGTTCCTCCCCAGAATAAGGGGAGAAATGTTGCTAAGCAACATCTCTCCTATTATCAAGCATCACACTAACCTGCAGAGCGATAAGAAAAGTAATGCTTACCTCGGTTATCGCTAATTTCCTTATGCCTGCTTTTCATCTGACATAGCCATGATATCCAATGGAAGGTGGATATCATGGCTAAGTATGCCCTGTCTTATCACCAACGTAGCGCCAAACGTTGTGCGATTATCGCTGGAATCCCAGCAATAATTGCACATTTGGCAGCTAACTCAGTTGTTTTTATCGCTCTGGAATTAAACGGATGTACCATGTTACAACGCATACCATTACAACTACCTACTGTTACAACGCGACCATTACAACGCATACCATTACAACGCATAGTGCTTTGAGGTGCTGGATAGTGGTAAGTATAATTTACTATTCTAACTCCAGTCCCCGTGGACCCTAGGGAAGGTGTTGGATAGTAAATTATACTTATTCCCTATCCTAGAGCGCCCCCCAGCGCAATGCGTTGTAATGGTATGCGTTGTAAAAGTTGCGTTGTAACAGTAGGTAGTTGTAAAAGTTGCGTTGTAACAGGTGTATACCAGTTAAACGTCGCTGATAGCACGCTATCTCCGTGATAAAAACAAGCGATAGCCAACGATAATTATCCCAGTGCTAAATGCGCTTAACAATAACTATCGCCGGTTGTTGGTGATATGTCCCTTAGTGTTTCTCCCTTTCTCTGAATCAGCTTATTCCTTTGATTTTCAGGCCATAATGCTGGGATTTAGGGTGATACGTTTATCAAAGTTGCTTTGCGAGGCAGATATCCTTTGTCAGGAGGACTTTTAGTCCTTTCTGTTGTGATGTGAGAGTTCTTTGCTCCCACCTAAAACTGTAGGCAACAGTGGCGGACCCAGTGATATCCGAGGCTTTTGTTTCTTTAAGCTTCTGGTACACATGTCCCTTTTTGCCTAATTGTCTAGGTCTTCACATTTCTGTTGGATGTGGTTCCACAGTTTTAATCTTGCCAAAAACCTCAGCCCACGTTACAATGGCATCCTGTAATCTTCCTTCTTTATCCGCCACTCTATTATTAAGAAAACCCACATCTTGTCTCAAGTGTGAACATCCTCCAAGAAGCTCTTCTTTACCTCCACTTATTCTTGTTTCAAGCCCCATTTCCATTCTCTACTTGGTTCCCGCAAGCTGAAGCAGAGATCTACTTCTTAAACTCCTGGTTCTTCACATAAGAATACCAGGGGCAGAATTAGGTACAGGTGCAACTTCCTGAAGATACAAACTTAGCCAACTTTGTAAAATTCATACAGATATTTCTAGCAAAGTCTCTAACATAAAGTGTGTCTCAAAGAGTGTTTTCTCTGATAAAACATATTTTTTCTGGGAAGAAAATCTTCTTCAAGTGTCTGAGGTGCAGACATGCAAGAATCCTAAGGTAGGAAACAAACAGTTAACAAACAGTTTCCTAAAAGGAAAGAGAGATAAAAGAATGAGTTTTGTCCCGAATAATGATCTGATTTAGACTTTGGCAGGTGCAATTTTGTCGATATTTATGCCAAGACAAGGCAGAAGAACCCTCAGCTCCCATAGTTCTGCTAGGAGATGGAGGAGGTTATCACACAAAAATAGCTAAATCCTTTGACGGAAAATCCACCTTTGGACTTCATAGCTAAATTTCAAGCAGTGTGTGGGGGATTTGGAAAGGTAACTTGACTTGGGGCTACAGAGTTATGCAAAAATTTACTGGACTCCTTACACTGGGGGGAGGAATGCCTAAGCCAACCCAGTGTAACTATTATTGGATTCTCGATGACTGGCCTATGCAGGGCCTCTGAGGACACCGACCCTACAATTGCCAATTTCACCATGGATTTCCAATTCCTACTCTGTTGTGAATCAAGCATTTGTCCTTGATAAGAAGAATGAATGATTCAGAGATTGGTCCTTCATTTCACTTCATTTTAGTTTGATGTCAACATCTTGCCACACAGTTGGTCTTAAGCTCAAGAACTCTCTTAGACGTAACATAAAATACACATTCCTGATATCCAGGAGCACATTGTAACCCTGACAATAGCTAGAGAGGCGGAACTAAGCTTGACAACATTACAGGGACAAGAAAATGACTGATCAGTATTTCAGAAAAAATGTTGTTTGAAAGGAACCTTGAGGGTGTGGTTGGCATGCTGGCCATGCTTTTGTCAATACTTCTCATGCAAGTACTTCATAATAAGAGCAAGTGTTATTATATGGTGATGAGTATCAATGAGAGTCCAAGTGAAGGGATTTTTACACTCAGGGAAATCAGGAATTGGAGTCCGTGCTACACAACGTGTGCCTTATATACAGGTCAACCAAGGGGGTTTCATAGAAGAGCTTGTCAGAACCTCACATCACACAAACTGGGATTGTTAGGCCATTTGTAGAACACTTACCCTGGAGTAAGATCTGGAGGAACCGGAATTGGCTTGTCATACCCAAGTTTTCCAACAAGCCAGTAGGTGTCTTCCATGCCTTTGCCCTAGATAAACAAAATCAGCAAGACATACATGATTATTGGGATGCCTTGGCAAAGCTGAGTGGGAATCCAATATTGAAATAACAGAAACCATTTCAGGTCAGGATTCATAGGTTTTGTTCAAGGAAATAAAAATAACCTAGGTTCTTCAGTAGGAAAGTTTCTGCTTTTTTATTGGATGACCAGCAATCACACTGCTTCTGCTATATCTACGCCTCTGACTCTCAATAATTCACATCATGAAGCAGGTACTCTCTCTGCTGAACTATGCATTCACCGCAGCTAACTCCATGTCTATCATGCTTCCCCCCTTCAGGCAAAAGACAGCCCTCTACCTGTCAGTTGTCGTCCAGTCATCCATTCTGACAAGCTAGATCTGTCACAGCTCCAGCTACTGAATTCTTTAGTAGATCAGAATATATATACCTTTCCCCAGCAGACCTATCCCTTGGCCCTCTGTCCACCCTCCTTCGAGCTTTAGCTACCCCGATATGCTGAGCTGCACATCCCAATGCTCATTCCTTACACAACAATTTATCAATCAATCAATCAATCCATTCGTAAAGCACCCGTGAGGGTCTCATGGCACTGGGCGGGGAGGGGGGGGGGGCTGCTACTGCCCAAACAGCCAGATCTTGAGAAGTCTCCTGAAGGTCAGCAGGTCCTTGGTCTGTCATAAGCGGACAGGGAGGTCGTTCCAAGTCTTATATACCTTTGCCTACATTTATCTCTTTGCTCTGTTGTGCACCACATTGCTCAAGGGGTTGCTGGACCCCAGTTATTTTTCTGGTCCCCTGCCTGTTATAGCGCTTGAAAGCGCTCGAGCTAACCACGCCCCCTGCCTCACTCCTCTGTATGATGGGTCACTTAAAAGCACGCAAAGCGTGCATGCGCAGCTCTGTAGCGAGGTTGATGTGTCAGCTCTTTTAATTTCTCACTGTTAATTTAGTTACTTTTGCGTTACCAGTAGTCCAGCCTTGTGGCCCCTCTGTGTGACGGGCCACTTACACACATGCAAAGCACAACCGGCCAGCTCTGTAGCATGGTTGGTGTGCCAGCTCTTTTAATTTCCTTGTACAGCACTCATGTGCTGCTTTTAGGAGGTGACTGGCTCCTTTGGCCACCATACTGAATCAGGCTCTGCCCGCTTTTATTAGTTTGTTTTCTTTTTTCACCTTTAACTTAGTTACTTTTTCTTTACCAGCAGTCCAGTCTTGTGGAGAAGCCCGAGATTCTGGTCAGGGGTTTCTGGACCCCAGTTAATTTTTCTGTTCTCCTGCCTGTTATTGTGCTCGAAAGCCCTGGAGCTAACCACGACCCCAGACACGTCCCTCTGTATGACGACCATTTAAACAAATGCAATGCAAGTCCGCACCAAGGGCACGCCAAATACAATCCTGTCTGCACCCGTCCATGCCTGGACGGCCCCCAGGAGCCCGTCCCCCTGGTTCTCAAGTCTCAGAAACCTCCTCACGGTTTCTTTACACTAGAAACGATCTCCTGCCAGGGCCGGACTGGCCATAGCGGGCACCGGGCAATCCCCCGGTGCGCCGCACGGGTGGGGGCTGGTTTTGGGCCCCTGGAGCCGTTTATGTTACAGGGCCGTTTTTGCAAAATCGGCCCTGTAACAAAATCGGCCAAAAACCGGTCCCGGGAAAGAGCTCGGCGGCACCCCCAACCCCCCTAGTGGGCGGGGGGGGGGGGGGGCCAGGGCCGGTTGTGGTTCCCAGTCCGGCCCTGTCTCCTGTGGCTAAGGGAAGAATCTCAAATGCAAAATACTTGATCCCGACATAGTGTCAGAGCCTAACAGCCTCATATGCACTAAATGCCATCTCTATTGCTTAAACATTGAAATTAATGACCTTAGTATAAAAACCCAAATGTCCAAAGAGGATTATTTATCAATTAGCTTTGCTTTGATTAAAGCGTCTCTTTAAACACCCGCTGGACTTTGCTGAATTTCTAGAAAGCCACTGCGTTGACTCCGCCTTCATCATGGAATCATGGGTGGATCCTATGTGTAATTCCGATTTATTGTCCGCCATGCCCCCAGGGTATGCTATTTTTAGATCTGATAGAATGCATAAGAAAGGGGGAAGGCGGGTAGTAATACATAGAGTTTCTTTCTCAGCCTTATGCCCCCTGCAGTTCTCATCAATTGTGAAGCTTTACTTTTCAATGTTGAACTCTCTAAAAATCATAAAAATCAGTCTTTCAACAGCCTTTTACTCTATCGCCCACCAGGCGCTAGAACTATGTTTCCACAACACATTAGTGCCCTGATTAACCATATTCTTAAATTTTTTTTTTACCATTTTCTGAGATTTGAATTACCATTTAGAAACATTGACTGATCATGACACTGATGATTTGATAGACACCATGTTTGGGTTTGGTTTTTCCCAAATCATAAACACTTCAACTCATTCGGCTGGTGACACGCTGGATGGACTATTCACCAACACTTCAAATATCAAATTCCTGAAGGCCTTAGACTTATTGTGGTCTGACCAAAGGGCGGTGATGTTTTCAGTCGCATTCTCTCCCTTTAATGTTAGGCCTCCCAAGACAAATAATGCTAAATCCTTCTGACTGTGGCAGAAAATCCAGGTCCCAGAGCTCAGGGATGCTCTCCTAACCACAGAACCAGTAACTTTAGTAGATCCAGACGCTGCTGCCAGGAACTACAAACTTTGGATTCAGGCAGCTACTGACAACCTTGCACCACTATAAAGTAAAAGTTTAAAGAAAAGTTGCCCCTCCGCTCCCTGGTGTAACTCTGAACTTAAAACCTACAAGCAATACTGTCGGAAACAGGAGAGAATATGGAGGAAGGATTACAGTCTAACTGAAAAAGAAAATTGAAACAATGCGTTGCCAAATATAAAGCCCTTATTACAGCCACCAAATAAAAATTCAATACTTTAAAAATAGACCAGGCAAAAAACTCCTCCAAGGAGCTCTTTCGCACTATCACTACTTTAACTACTATTCCTACTCCCAATCCCACCGTACCCAGTAGTAATTTTTGCAATGCCCTGGCACTCTTCTTTCAGAAGAAGGTTCAGGACATTTTTGACAGTTTTCTGATAACTAATCAGTGTGCTCTAGTGCCTGCCCCTTTTTACCCCTACGCAGATGAGGAATCCAGGTCTATTACAGAATTCTCTATGCTATCTGACCAGTCAATCCTGACCACTAATTCAGGTTCCCCCATTGATCACTGTCCCGCTTCCATAATTCAGATATTGTGGCAAAACAGCTTTCTACTATTTTTAACACCATGTTTCAACCAGGGATTTTTCCTGCAAACTAGAAGAAAGCTTCAGTTTTGCCACTCTTAAAAAAATCAAATCTTGATCCCCTAGACACCAACAGATACCGTCCCATAGCTAGGCTGCCTTTTCCAGCCATATATGTGGAAAAAGCACTGAACGAACAGCTTACATCTTTCATTGAACAAAGCAACCTATTAGATTCCTCTCAATTGGAGTTCCGCAGTGGACATGGCATAGAGACTTCCCTTATAGTTGATATTGATGAGATTTGCGCAACCCTGGATAGTGGTAGAAGAATGGCCCTGGTCGTAGTTGATCTCTCCACCGCGTTTGATACAGTCAGCCACGTTCGTGTGGTCGACCGATTAAACGCTTTAGGAGTTAAGAGCCAGGCAATTGCCTTACTTAAATCCTTCCTGACGTCTAGAGTTCAATCAGTTAATCTTGACTAATACACTTCGGAATCCTATGTTCCACCATGCGGTGTCCCCCAGGGCTCATCATACAGCTTATCATCGTTCGACATCTATGTCACTCCTCTGGTAGCACTTATTAGACCTTTTGGGTTCTCATTGGTTTCATATGCCGATGACACCCAGATAGTAGTATCCCTTTCCAATTCTAATAAAGGCAATGATGAATCCTTTCGCAACTGTATGTCCGCAGTTAGCGACTGGATAGGAAAAAACTGCCTCAAATTAAATTCTGCTAAAATTGAGGTGAGGCTGTTTGGCCATAACACATTCTTCTGGACCCCATCATGCTGGCCCAAAGATATGGGGACTCTTCCCATCCCTAAGAATAAAGTCAAGAACATAGGAGTTCTACTGGGCAATAAATTAAAAAACAAGAATCAGGTTAATGCAGCAATCTCTTCTTCTTTTTTTATCTTAAAAACCTTAAAGAAAATAAAAAATCTGATCCTTCATGACCTTCTGAAATCCGTGGTCATTGCTGTAGTGCTTTCACACATCAACTACTGCAATGGTCTCTATCTCAGTTTGCAAGTGAATATTATGTGGAAATTGCAAACTGTACGGAATTCCACTGAGAGAATGCTTAATAATCTGCCTAAATTCCAATCTGATATGCCAGCATTGAACGATCTCCACTGGCTTCCAGTGAGAAAGCGAGCTGCTTTTAAATCTTTATGTATTACTTATAAGGCGTTGGCTGGTACAGGTCCGGAGTATTTGAAAAATACATTTTGCTGTTACACTCCTAATAGACTCCTCCACTCCAGCCTGGCGTTGTGTCTCGGCACAGACTGACTTCTTGGGGTGGCAGAGCAAGGCCGGACTGAGACCAGCATCCGGCCCTGGCAGGTTGCTTCTCCACCAGCCCTGGTAATGGGAGGGGAGGGGGTTGTTACCCGCAAAGCACTGCTACCGCTTTTCTTACAGAGGGCCGATTTTGCAGCGCTGCTACAAAATCGGCACTCTGTAAGAAAAGCGGCCCCCTGCGACAACAAAACCGGCCCCCACCCCTCCAGCCCACCGGGGAAATGCCCGGTGCCCACAAATGCCAGACCGGCCCTGTGGCAGAGGCTTTGTGAAAAACACCCACTCCTTTGGAATGAACATAGTGGTCGATTAGGATGGCGGTCGGACTTGCATTCGTCCGCCACCCCCGAGGTGGAGGGACCGTCCGCAGGGGCAGCGGCGTTCCCTCCATTGGGATTAGGATGTGACCCCACCCTGGCGGTCACATCCTGTATCTTTAACCTTGCGGCAGGTGCTGCTTGAAGCAGCACCCGCCGCAAGGTTAAATATGCATGCTTTGCATTTACATGCACAAAGCGGCAGGCACCTAGCGGTGCCTGCCGCTTTGTACATGCAAATGCAGGGGGGTACCATAGGTACCCCCCATGTGCACCCCCCACCCCCTGACACCCTGGGGGCCCGCAAGGGCCCCCTAGAAGCTAAAGCCCACATGCTTTTCCACAGCGGAAAATCCGCCGCGGAAAAGCATGTTTACTAATCCATCGTAATTTGGCTGGCGGTGTCTTGCAGACACTGCCACCAAATTGCGGCCTACACCCACGGATCAGCGGCGGATGGACCTGCCGTCCGTTGCTGCTCCCACCGCCATCATAATCTGGCGGTGGGTGTTTTGCAGGTCCGGAGCGGTGAATCCGCATCCTCCGGGCCAGTGGTGGCTTCCACCGGCCAGAGGATGCGGATTCACCTCATTAATAATCGACCCCTTAGTCTTGATTTAAAAACTGCCCCCACTCTCCTTATATTTTTTAGGAAAAAATTCGAAACCTGGCTTTACTACAAATAATATATCTTTCACCTTCTTGTTATCTCTGTACTCTCTCTTGCTCAGATCAGCGGCAAGACACCTCAGAGCATGAGAGCGCTTTATAAAACCCAAAATCAAATCAAATCAAGCTCATGTCTTATTTTTACCCAACTGTTCATCTCTTTACCTAGCTGTCCATTCTTATTTAGTCTTGCTTCCCTTTACCAAGATGTTTTTCTCTTTGCATTGCATCCATTTGTTTGTGCATATGTCCATATCTTTGAGCTGTTGTCCAAATCTTCACTCAGCAGTGCCCCTCTTTGCCCATCTCTTTTCCCAGCTGCTCATATCTTTGCCTACCTTTCAATTCCTTTGCCAAACTGTTGATCTCTTTGCCCAGTAGTCTATCTCTTTGTCCGGCAATCTCTTTGTGCCAGCAATCATTATCGTTGTCGAGAGTTCCATCTTTTTGGCCAGCTGCCCATCTCTGTTCTCGGCTGCCCTCCCTTTGGCCAGCTGCCCATAGCTTTGCCAATCTGAACATTGTTTTGATTTACTGTTCTCCTATTTGTCCATCTCCTTGTCCAACAGTCCGTGCATTTGTGTGGCCGCACTCCTCTTTGCATTGATGCCCATCCTTTGGTTCAGCCGTCCTCCCCTTTGTCTATGCCAAGCTACCCTTCTCATTAGCAGCTTCCCCGCCATTAGCCTAGATGCCCATCTCTTAGGCCAGATCTCCATCCCTTCCCATAGTTCTCCATCCCTTAGCCCAGTGCTCCACCATTTTCCCCAGCCTTCTCTCCTTTTGTTCAGCTCTTCCTCTTAGCCCAGCTCTCCATCTTTTGCCACAGTCTCCATCCCTCTGCTCAGCTATTCATACCATTGCCCAGCTCTTTATCCTTTTCTACAGGTCTCCATCCCTTTGCCTGGCTTTCAATTTCTTTGCCTGGCTCTCCATCCCTTTGCCGAGATCCCATCCCTTTGTGCAGCTCCCAATCCCATTGTCTAGCTCTCCATACTTTTGCCTGACTCTCCGTCCCTTTAACTGGCTCTCCATCACTTTGCCTAGCTCTTAATTCCTTAGCCCAGCTCTCCATTAATTTGCCTGGCTGTCCATCCCTTTGCCTAGCTCTTCATCCTTTGCCCCGCTATCCATACCTTTGCCTTGCTCTCCATCTCTTAGCCCAGCTCTCCATCCCTTAGCCCACCTCTCCATCCCTTTGCCCAGTTCTCCATTCCTGTGCCTAGCTCTCCATCCGTTTGCCCACCTCGCCATCCCTTTGCCCAGTTCTCCATCCCTTTGCCTAGCTCTCCATCCCTTTGCCTTGCCCTCCATCCCTTTGCCTTGCTCTCCATCCCTTTGCCCGGCCCTCCATCCCTATGCCTGGCTCTCCATATCTTTGCCTAGCTGTCTAACCCGTTGTCTACCTCTCCATCCCTTTGCCCCGCTCTCCATCCCTTTACCCCGCTCCCCATCCCTTTGCCTGGCTCTCCATCCCTTTGCCTCCAGCTCTCCATCTCTTTGCCTAGCTCTCCATCCCTTTGCTTAGCTCTCATCCCTTTGCCTGGCTCTCCATCCCTTTGCCTGGCTCTCCATCTCTTTGCCTAGCTCTCCATCCCTTTGCTTAGCTCTCATCCCTTTGCCTGGCTCTCCATCCCTTTGCCCGGCCCTCCATCCCTATGCCTGGCCCTCCATCCCTATGCCTGGCTCCCAATCCTGCCTAGCTCTACCATCCCCTTTACTCGGCTGTTCTTCTGTTTGCCCATCTCTTGGGTATCTCTCCACCTCTTTGACTAGTGGCTCGGTACTTTGCTCATTCGCCTAACCATTCGCCCATCTATCATCACTGATCATTTATTCGCCTATCCCTTCGTGGGCGGATCATTCCTCTTGTCACATGATATTACCTGGCACATCCATTCACCTTGCTCATATTATCTAGGGCTTGATAAGTTTACCCAGTCATTCACTTCACTGTTTCCACTGAGTTATTCTGTTGATACAAAAGGAAAACATGTCTGTCCCCCCTTGAAGTGTGCTGCTGTGTGGTTCATGTCCTGCCTCCCAGACAGTGTTACCTTCAGCTCGGTCTTCCCCCTGACATCCACCTTATAACCTTCCTGCAGGCTCTTCAGGATGTTGACTGTACTCACGTTTACGTGAATACGGCAAGCTGGAGAGAGAAATAAAAGAGGTGCAATTGCATACGTGACTTAACGAAAAACATAGAACTTTGAAATCATTAAATGTCAAGCAAGGGAAATGCCAGCAGGTCTGGCCTTAGCAAGCTCGTGAGATGGATTCCTTTTTTTGAAATTGTCATGGATCCATATGCCACAACAAAGTTTTAAAAAACGAAAACATGCTACCACCTAAATGTGGCAGCCAGTATGTTTGCAAAATAAATGTATGCACAATTAATCATTGCGTATTATCTTAATAAAGATTTAGCAAGCATACAGGTATAGGGGAAACTATTAGTAGTTTTAATGCACATCCCCCCAAAAATTGTTTTTCATTGGCGCACATGGAAGGGACTATTGTCTTTCAATCACTGTAACCCAAAGTCATATTTAAAACACATAATTGACTAAGACATTTAAAAAAAAAGTATTAGGAATAGAAAGCAAAAACAATGGCGAAGTAAAGACCTTGCCCACCAGCCATGGTACTGAGTGCCACCTCTTTTTAGGTAGTTGTGCACATGTGATCATGAGAAATGTCGTCACTGACAGGCAGTGGCGGCTGGTGACATTTGAAAGTGGTGGGGTGGAAACGGATAATCATACTGCACTGTAGCAAGCGAGCGGAGCGAGCGAGCCCGAACCCCCTAAGCAGGGTTCGGGGGCATTTCCCCAGAGAACATTTTGAAAAAATAGTGGAAAAATTGTGCATTTTCAAGCAAATTTGAGTAAGCAGGAAGGTTAATAAAGCAATTGTGAAAGTGCAGGTATTACATTATTAAAGAGCTGTCACATAACATAGGTAGCTGCTTATTCAGTATAACCACAGTGCTTCAGAACAGACTCCTGCAGCCTTAGGAGAAAAACGGCCCGGGGCGCTGGTCTGTGACCGAATCAGGGAGGGTGCGGGCCCGGGGCTTGAGACACACTCGTGAGAAGGGGGGTGCGCACTCGCAGTCCTTCAGGAAGAAGGACCTTCAGGCGAGAAGAGGGTGCGAATGCATGGGTGAAATATGTGAGAGCATGTCTCCTGTCCCGGGACTATATATGGGACAGCATGAACCCACACAGTATATGGGACAGCATGAACCCGCCCTACACCCCAAGACCAGGGCTGTTCTGAAGGGTTCAGGGCAATGCAACTAAGAGCCAATAGATGTTGGGAACTATGCCTAGGACGTGGCAGAATGTTAACTTGCCCCAACTGCCTGAACAGTTAGTGGGAAACTGAGAATTCAATGCAGGTCTCTTAATGAGGCCGATTGCTTTTCTACAGGTTTAACTGTAACCTTCCTTCCCGTCGATGCCCTGCAGTTAAAAGGCTGTCCAGTAAAAAGTAACAAAATATTTTAGCTATTAATTATTCATCCAAGGTTCAGGACAATCCCCAGTTGGCAGCACTAGCATAGGCACAAAGAAATATCTAGCCAACACTCAATACACTGCAGACTTGTAGCCTAGCGAAAAGCAACAGACATGCAGGTTGTTACGTAGGTAATATTTTCAAGTAGGCACACTACTCAGAAAATTCCCAACCTAAAGCGCAGGAACGAAACTGTTTGCAAGATTTCCTGTCCCATCTAGCATAGATGGACAAGATACAGAGATTAAAGGCGAGCTCTTGTAAACCGTTCAAAAAACATTTCTAAAGACTCGGATAAGCAAAGAAACAAATCTTAATACCAACTCTGCATATTAACACGTTAGCAGTCCCTTCCAGACTTAAATCTAGCCAGGATGGGCATGGGGAAAAGGAGGAGCTGGGCAGATAAATCTGCAACCTTCTAAGTGTAAAAATCAGTCTTCCTGAAGTGAAACCAGTTTTAGTGCAGACCTCAACATTGCCCAGTGCTACCTACAAGTGGTACAAGTTGCCTTTTTAAGATTGGAAAAATCCTTTGAACTCAATGATAACCAGCACCCTCACCCCCACAAACAACCAGAGAAATCTAGTCTCCCTAACCCTATTTCAAAACCAAGACAAACACATCCACTTCCACGTTCGCATGTTGAGTTGAAGATATGAAAGAGCTGTAGATACTAGAAGCCGCACGTATCACCAGTGAGTGAAATGTCCTTTGAGAAAGCGAAGAAACAGGCATGTGAGAGTCTTCGTGAACGAAGAGACCCTCAAAAAGACCAATAAGGAGAGCACCACCATCTCACCACAGAATTCATCATGGCAAACTTTAATAGAGCCCTTGTATGGTAGGTAGACAGTACGATGGGGGTAGGGGTGTATATAATTTTCTTTCTGTTTTGATTCAACTGCAATGCCCTTTATTTTCTCCTGTGTATTTAGGAAAACTGTCAACGTCACAATGATGTATGTTTGTTGATGCTGCGGGTCACCGACCTCCGCCCTTTACGAGTGTTTAAAAATAACTTTAATAGAGCCGGGTTGCACATAAATGGAGGCCATTATCAAACAGAGCTTCATAGGAAGCTGCCGTACATTATAACCTGTTCTCATCCATGTACGTGGGACTGGTGGAATACGAAAAGAGAACATTCGGGCCACTATCTGCAGGTGAGGTTTTCCAAAACACCGTGTGGGAGAGATGCTCCCAGAATCTGCAATGCATGTCTGTGATGTTCTCAAATATACGATAGAAAAACATCATTGCACATCACAAAAAGTCTCTTTCAATCATTTGCTGTAAGCACGCATAGACCCAATTTCTTTGTTCAAAGGAAACACGTAGTGCATCCTAAATCCTAACTTTATTTCTTTTTAAAACACAGTTCTTGACAGCCGACGCGCGTTTCGCCCCCTATGGGCTTTCTCAAGGCAAATCTCCAATTTGTACGATACTTTATCTTCCAATACTTGCGTATTACACGCTCCTTTTAAAGGGCGTCCGCCCAATATATATCATCCAAATCTAGTAGCACTCTATCAGAGGTTGCAGTTGTCCTCACTCACTTTCAATGTGTGATCCATGATTGTTTCCAACATAAATTCCAAAGACTGTCTTCCACCGATATCACGTTCAAAACCAGGTTCTCAAATATACCCTGCCCCTGCCCTCACTGAGAGGATCTGAACTCTGACCTCCAGTCCATCCATGGTAACCACAGCCTCCAATCCATTCTCGGACCGCCGACCTGCCAGACACACCCAGGACCTAATCTATCCATTCTAGTGCTCCCCGACCCCATGCCACCCTCGGACTCCCTTCCGTCCCCAGACCTTAATCTCAGACCGCATAAGAAACCAAAGTAGGGCATCATGCCTGACATATAAGCTTGACTCTGACTCGGCCCAGCCCCAAAACGCCTGTAGCCCAGTCAATGTACGTGACGCCCGATGCATTTGCAAACAGATCAGCCCACCTCTGTACCTAAGTGCGTAGACTGTAGACACCGCGGCCCCCTTGGCCACGCCATTCCTTACTGCCTTCAAGAGCTCATTACGATTTTTAGAACCATTTAATGCAGAACAGTTAACCAACCGGTCCCAGGCCCAACGCTAAACCTAAATATCCTCCTCTGTACGCACTCACAGTCAGGAAGTTCACTTACATAATTCCAAAGCTGCTTTTAGGTGAAGCTGCTTGGAACCAGAAGCAAGCAACTTAAGTGCGAAAAACGTATGTGGACGCGAAAGCAGCACACAAGGAGGCAGCATGTCTGAGGACTCTACTCCCTCAAGACAGTGGAGAGGACAGCAAAAAATATGCATGTGGTGTCTAAAAAATAGAGACAAGCTGCATGACGCCATTAGCAATGGTGCCAATGGTCCTGGTGCAAGCAAGGAAAACTACCCATTTGGCTGCAAGTGGGCAGTAAAAGTGAACAACTATCAGGGCATAGGCCGCTCAAGCCCATGGGCACCCCTGTCACTACACCAAAGGCAGCTATGCCCCTGGTCCCCCTAAAAAGCCTGTGACGCAATGTATAATCAGGGCCACTGGAATTATGCGGCAGGGAAGGACCACATTTTGCGGCAAGAAAACACAAATGATGTGGTTTAATGTGGCACATTTTACGATCGTAATACTGCATGTTTTTGTCATCTTTGCACTTGTTAACACTTCCTGGGCATTGCTTGACTCTCATTAGCACCGGTTTAACACAAAAATATAGCAATAAGCAACAGAATGGTGACCAATCAAGCTTTACAGAGGACCTTCCACTGAGGGGCAGCACGTGTTGCTGCGTCTTTAGAAACTTTTGAAACCTTTGAGATAGAAATGAACCTTTTTTTATTACAATCTGAAGATTATGCAGAAGACAATGGATTATGTGGCGGATACGGCAAATGCATACTTAAGCGAAAAACGACGCGGTCGCATAATTACATGATAGCAGTGGCCCTGTATAATGCTACCCTTGACGATTCAGTTGCTGTTTGCCGGGTTCTTACTCTGTGTATACCGATGAATCTTTGTAGACTTTCAGGCCCAAGGAGCATTTTATATTGCAATGATGCCCGCCTGGTCCGATCAAAAGGGGATTTGTATTATTAGCCCCTGCTCCAAAATGCAGCATGCTGTTCTCTGAGAAGCCAGAGTTCGCTGATGTGTGGAATGATTAAAATAAAGATTCACACCCATGGAGGAATGAAATCCACTAAATGCAGAAAGAATGTGAGTCCTATAACCGGTCGCCAGGAGTACCCCACTTACCTCGCTTTTGTTACCATAGTGGCCTTCCTTCAGGTTCAGCTGTAAACATCTTTCCTTGTGTGAGTGCGCAGCGCCGCTCATATAAGTGTGCGTGTTGAGCGGTGTAAGTCCACGCGCGGTGTGTGGGAGCACGTTTTCTATAATGCCGGTGGCCGCCACCCTTTGCACGTGGGTTCAATCCTGTTTCTCACACATTATGAGACCCGGGAGTGCCGGGTCCCTGCCTGTTTGTGTGCTGTAGGGGAGGAGGAGGGGGGAAGGTACTACTGGGTGTGCGCATGCGTGGGCCAGTCAAAAAAATGACTAGCCCAAAATGCGCGCACACACACTCAGTGCCTGCTGCGCTACCTATGGCTTCGCTGTCACTCATTGCCGCAGCCCCGCCCCCACTGCCTTCCGCGATTCCGAATCTGTCGGGCTTGTCCCGCTGGCTCTCTCTGCCGCAAACAGTACTGCGAGTGCGCTTAGTGAAGCGCGGATACATTATTTTTGAAGCCTATAGTATTTACTACTTCCTGCAGCGTGCGGTCGTCCATGGTCAGTGGGGCAACACCCCAACGCCCCTAATGGACGCACCGCCACTGCTGACAGGCAAGAGAGGCAATAACTGAAATGGGCTGAACCATTGCCACATGCATTATGCTGCTGCAGGCACACACAAAATGTGAATGGCAGCAGGACAGATCAAGAGAAGGTGTGTGCATTCGTGCATCTATTTGTATTCATCAATTTCCTTGATTTCATGAGGCTGGGAAGGCAGCTAATGCTAACTTCAGGCAAGACCAACACATGTGAATATTGTATTGCAAATGGCAAATAAATACATTATTAGCTTGTTTTCTTGCTTCCACTCTGCATGTCCTTCTTTACTCAACAGCCAATTGAACGTTTAATAATTTAAAGGCCCTCCTATCTTCCAATACCAGAAATGGATAAGAAATCCCACTCTATTCAGCCAAGAAGACCATATGTTCAATTACTAAGTAATACATATCAAACCCAAAGCAGGATATCACTGTATGAAGTCCATCCAGCCTATGGTTTTCCATCAGGAGGTTAAGCAGATTAAAGCAAAAGGGGATCCTATTGTATATAAGACCAGCACACACACATGGCTCCAGTGGACTCAATGGATTAATGCCCAAGGAGAGTCCCACAAGTGCAGACAAAGCATAAAACTCTCCTGTGATGAGTCGGATAGCCTGACAACACCCCATGATCACATACTCAAGAAGCCCGTGGCAGGAATATAGCAATTGGTGAATTATCCCTATTTATTGGTCCCATGAATCCATGCTTTGTTATGAAACCATCAATGAGGGAGGCTAACACATCATTAAACTCTTCACAAAGTAAGACATTTGATGTTATGTTATTCAGTACTTGTAAGGCGTGCAGCTACTCAATAGATTCGCCAAAAATGTATTGGCCACAGTGCTACTATACAGGATTTAAAACACATGGGTCTTGTAATCTGTCAACTTTTAGATACTTTACAATTCCAACATGAGAGTCGTTAGAAGCTCTAGAAAACGAAGAAAGGGAAAAACACGTGACTTACGCAGGCCTGTAGATTCCATGCGGGAGGCAGTGTTCACCGTGTCCCCAAAGAGGCAGTATCGAGGCATCGTGAGCCCCACCACGCCCGCTACGCAGGGCCCTACCAATGAACAAAGAGAAGCCAAGATTAGAAGAACTTCTAGTGCACCTTCATTTTGAAGGCTTCATTGTCATCGTATCCCCCTTTTAACCTGCCAAAGGCCTCCTCTGCAGTCTAAGAGACCATGATATCACAAAAGCATTTCTTCCATTTGCTTTCACTGGATCAGCCACTTGAACATCTCATGTAAACCCCTTGCTAGACAGGGGCCAGGCTGAGACTCAAGAAATTAGAGAAGAAGACAGTGAGCAGGAGAAAATGACAGACACAACAGAAGGTGGTGCTGGAGAGACAGGAGTAGAAAAAAAAGTTGTGATTGATGGTATGAGAGGTAAACTCTTGGTGGATTGAGCTGCTTCACATGCCCACCTTAAAATCACACAATATCATGAACAATAGGAGAATATGTGCTAAACTAGCATATAGTCAACAAACTTTGTTAATTTGAGCAATACTCTTATAATGAAACTTTGCAAATGGAATGCAAAGGCAATGAACTAGTCAGTACAATGTGCTGTTTACCTGCGGCAGAGATATGTGTGGACCCTACAGGTCTACACAGAGATCCTGATAGGGCATAACTCTGCTACTTATCCTTCTGAGGTCAATAGAAAAGGCCCCACTGTATTGGATAATCATAACACCCATTATTTTCAGCACTTGCAGTATAACTTAATGGGCACCTGGGGCTTGCAAACAAGCTTGCTATCTGATGCTTTGAAGATCTTCTGAACAAAATTAAAGTCAAAGCCAACACAGCTTTGTCAAACACATGTAGGGGCAGATTTATGTTGGGAATGCGCCATGTTTGCGTCACGCAACAGCGGCGTAAACATGGCGCATCCCTACGACCCATTTACAACGTGACGCATCTAGGCAGATGCGTCACGTTGTAAAGCCCTGCGCCACTTGTGGGCGTTCCGGCGCAGGGTGGGCATTCCATAAGATTTCACTCAGTCACTTTCAGTCCAATGCTGCGTCAAAACCCTGCGCCTGCTTGAAGCAGGCGTAGGTCTTGATGCAGCATTGTAAAGATGGGGCACCCCCGAGCCTTGCTGGAGCTGCGTCGCACTTGCGACGCAACACCAGCAATGCGCCACCTTTACTCACGCATCTGTGCCGTTTTTGCCCCATGGTGCGCCGCATTGTAAATGCGGCGCACCATGGGTGGCGGAGCAGCGGCGCAAAATAACTGGTGCATCCCTGGGGATGCGCCAGTTATCATAAATCTGCCCCGTAATATGTAAAATAATTGAGTAAAATTAGAAGTCCTCAGGCACACCAACTTTGCAACAGTACTACGCTCCTTTCAAACTGGCTGTGCACAAGGATTCAGACGAGATTCTGTGACTCGCTTTGCAAGATAGCTAATGGAAGAAGCGGATTCACCAAACTCATGTCAGCCCATGCATGTGCACATACAAATATATATAAATATATGAAAATATGTCCCAGTTTTTCAACCTTCATTTTGGAATCGCTTCACATTGAGGTAAGGACACAGCAGCAAAACCGGGATTCATTAAATCCTTAGTTTATTCAAAAAACATCACCATTGAGTGCGGACACGCACAAGGCCAACGCGTTTCAGCCCTAGCCTTCAATAGGGTATTTATATATTTTACTGACGGTCGACAGTAGGTAGTTATACTCAGGACCATGTTTCCATAGGAAATGCGCTTTTTGACATGCCTATATCTTTGGCGCAGTTTGACGAATCTTCACAAAATGTTCCCAAAAAAGTGTGCTGGTAATTCTAGCTGTTCATGGAAAGGTTTGGGGCTATCGTCAAGTGGTGGATGAGAGGGTCACGTCCATGCCAATTCATTTAGCATTGTGACTGCCGTTTTCTGAAATATTTTCAGGCCGTCCATACTGGAAACATTCATCCAGATGGAATTGCACTTGGAGAACAAGCACATTGCTTGCATTGACTAAGGACCTTATCTGAACATTGAATTCGGGCTCTATCCAAGAACTGGATGAGTTCACCATCTTCATTGGGTCGATGTACAGCCATTTCACATCTTGAGTAACTCCCCCTATCTATACTATTGTGAAACTGATTTAGGGTGGGAGTTGAACTACACTGAAATCTAAAAATCAGGAAGACCTTCGTCATTTTTTGGCCAGTCTTTCTACTCAAAACGTGGAGTGTTCTGCATCTCTACCAGAATTTGAATCCCAATCCCAACCCCAATCATTTTTATCTATGATATCCTCTGGTGGGTCTCGACATAACTCAGGCGGTCCAGGAGTAGAGGACAGGACCCAGATTGACCTGTTCGCCCAATTGGAGATCGAGCACAGGCTCTTCAAGCAGTGACTGCCCTCACACAGGAAAGAGACAGAGACAAATCACGCTCTCCTCTTAAGCCCCCTTTATCAGAGGATGGTGTCTCTTGAAATATGTTGAATGACTGACCTACCTACATTATTGAGAAATTTGATATTCGTTGTCTTGACACTCATTGAAGAAGATGATGCTGAATAGGTGCTTTAGATAGTAATAGCCCTGTACAGTAAAGAAACAGAGTCAAATCATGTACTCCTCTTACACTTCCCTTCATCTGAAAAGAGCATGTCTTGAACTCTTGAACTTTACGCTGGAAATTCTACCTTCTTACATGGATGAATTGATGAAAGTCTGTTATCTTCTTTTCCTGCTGAAGACAACGATTGGATGAGTACCTGAACATTAGTTCTCCTTGTTATATATTATTTGCTTTATAATGTCCCCATTTTACCCTATTCCTTTTTTCTAATGTATAACTCTGCTAACTTGTATTTGTCCTCACATTGTTATACAATGCTTCTCTACTTATACTTTTATTATTGTTAATCTTTCAATATATGACATGAACAAGGATTACTGGTTATAGACCTGCATTTCTGCTCACTTGTAATATATGCTTCAGAATGTTCCTCCTCTTTTTTAACCCCTTCTTGCATCTTTCTCTCCCTCTTTCTCCTTTTTAACAAATATATATCAAATAATTTAGTTATGGTTATGATGCTATTTAACTATCTGAGTTAATATTCAACTATGCTTGTTTTGACTGTATCCTACATATGATAATTTCCTACGATCTTCTTTTTCTTCCTCCTTTTTTGCCTCCTCTGATTTTCTACTTTTCTTTAATGTTGCACTATTAGGAAGGTTGTCTCCTGCCCCCTATTCCCTCAAACTTTTATCCTGATATCTATATTACGGATTAAATACTCGAGAATTTGAAAACTCGAATACCCACATACTCTTACCTTTCATATATTGTATAATCTTTTATGCTATAAATTAGGATAATTATTTATTGATTATATTTCTTAATTCTTGCTTATTTGCTATGCATGATATGTACTTTAATGTTTCTCCTCTTTCGTTCTCTTCCCACATATCTCCTCCCCCTCTTTCTCTGTTTAACCAATATTTATAATATTAGTTCATTATAATGATATTTGATATTTTATTGTGTCAATATTAAACTATGATACTATTTATCTGCATGGTGTTAATTTTACATATGATAATATTTAATTGTGATAACTCCTATTTATGATATTTAATATTCTGTTTCCTTTACTACTATGTTAAGCAAACTTTGATAATCATATTATGTTTATGATAAACACATATTATATAGACTTTCTTTATTCTTCTCTCTTTCTCTATTTTTTTCTTTGATCTCCTTCTTTTCTTTAACACTGGATTCTCAAGATGCTTATTTCTTTATCCCTATCTCTTCAACTTTTAATTCCAATCTTTATACTGTAGATCAAATAACCTGATCTTCTGAATACTTAGATATTCTTACTATCTCGACCTCAATGCTTTTACTATTATTGTACACATGTAACTTTTACTATTGACTTTGTCGCCAGACGGGGCTCATCCAGTGCACTTAGCCCAAAAGTTCAGACCTGCCAAGAGTAGTCCTGTTTCCCCAGTGCCGTGTTTCCCCCACGAAGCACGTTTACTATTTTTCCCTTTATTTCTTTTGTCTTTCTTCCAGATTTCCTAGAATCTTACTTTCCCCCTTTTCCCTTATTCTCCTGTGTACTTATAAGCAACTTTCTAATTTTTCCTTCCCACAATACTTTAATCTCCTTGGAATTTTCTAGAAGTTTTCTGATATCATCTTTGACCTCTCTCCTTACTCGGAACTTACTTATTTTCCATCTCCCATCTTTTCCCTTTCCTTTTTCTATGACATCTATCTTACATAGCATTTTCCTTATTCTCTATCTCCCTTCTTTACCCTGCTACCCCCCCAAAATGTGTACAGCTTTCACTATTATACTTTATTTTCTTCTTTATTTCACTCCTCCCTTAAACTAATACCTCTCATTCCTTACATGAGTTTTTCCGTCAAACTAGCCTCCTTCGCCTTCTAACATAACTATGACAGCAAACATGTCTTCTTTCTATCATTCATTACGTATTCTTTTGTGGAATATTAATGGGCGTATGTATTTTATTAAACGTAAGAAAGTACTCTCTTATTTGCAAATGAAAAGAACTGATATTGCTCTTCTGCAAGAGGCTCACTTGGATGCTTTAGGATCATCTAAATTACAGCAACATTGGGTGGCAAAAGTAATTCATTGCAGATTGACAACACAATCTTCCTCTGAGAAGGGTCAGCCGCGGAAATGTGGAGTAGCTATTCTCTTACACAAATCACTACACGTCACAATTTTCAACACCTGGGTTGATCCAGAAGGCAGATACATCTATGCTAAGTTAGAAATAGGGGATAGGATCCTTTGTGTGGGCTCAGTATATGTTCCAACGAAAGCTAAAGGTTCCTATCTTCTCAAATTGAACCAATTGCTAATTGAAATTGGAGCATATAGCTGTATTATTGGTGGTGATTGGAATCTAGCTCGTGACACAGTCTGGACAGAACAGGTTCCTTAGATAGATGTTATGAAGAAGACAGAGCTTTGCTAGGATAAATAACATCCGACCACGGATTGGTGGATCATTTGCACCTCTGTCATCCCTCAGATAAGGAATACACCTTCCTTTCTTCTGCTCATGGCCCACAATCCAGGATTGATTATTTTCTTATTTCCCATTCATTAGCATTAGTGAATCCCTAATTTTTGAAGCTGGCCTTTCCGATCACTCCCTGGTTTTTCCTATTCTAGAAATAGGTCTAACTTCCCCAGGCCATAAACCATGGCGTCTGAATGTTCAGAGATACCGCTCACCCAAAGGTAAAGTCCAACTTCGTTCTCATTTTTCTGATTATTTAATCAAAACAAATCATCAGTTACCTCCTGTAGAACCATATGGGCAGCTGCGAAGGCAACTATTTGTGGACAACTAATGAGAGATGCAGCCGATGCCAATAAATCAGTATCCCTGCGTCTTACTGAACTTGAGGCCCAAATTACCTCTCTTACATGGATATATTCTTCTTGTCGCACTAAACCCAACCGCAAGAACTTAGAGTTAGCTAAAAAGGCACTTAACAATCTATATACTTCCAAAGCTGAATATGCCGTCCACGTCTAAAAGGTAGACATTATGAACAGGGGAGTAAGCAGGCGGACTGCTTGCAGCACAGCTGAAACAACGTGAATCTGCCATGGCTATACCTGCAATAAGGACGGAATCAGGTATGATTCTAACTAAGCCACAAGAAATAGTAAATACTTTTGCATCCTTTTATGAAAAACTTTACACTCCTGAGACTTCAGCAAATGAAGATCAATTAGCGGCCTACCTTGCGGATATTGATCATCCATGCCTTACAGATGAAGCTAGGGACTTACTTGATGGTGACATTAGCAGAGAGTAAATTGCTGCAGCCATTGCCAAATTACCTTATCACAAATCACCAGCAGAAGACGGTTTTTATGCAGAGTATTATAAATGGTTTGGGGAAACAACAATTGATACTCTTTATTCTGCCTTTCATGAAGCTGTTAAGACATCCTCACTTGGTCCTATTTTTAATAGGGCATTGATTGCGGTTATCCCTAAGCTGGGAAGAGATCCGCTTGCTTGTGGTAGTTTTCGTCCTATCTCCCTAATAAATGGGGATTTTAAAGTATTGGCAAGTATTTTAGCATCCCGACTCCGCAAAGTCAGTCCATCCCTCATACACCATTCTCAGGTTGGAATTGTCCCAGGTCGTTCCTCCAGAAATCAGCTACGAACATTAGCTCATATTTTATGGGCTGCAAAAGAGATGACGGAAGATGCTGTGGCCCTTTCCCTGGACGCAGAGAAAGCATTTGACCGCATTAACTGGGTCTATCTCTTTGCCGCCATGAAACGTTCTGGCCTAGGGGATCCGTTAATTTCTAAGGTCTGTAGCCCAAGTCAACTGCAGCAGTTTTTTATCGGAACCTTTTCCAATTCAATGGGGTACTCTCCTCCCTTTTTTTTCTTATTGGCGATGGAACCCCTTGCCTCACTTATTCGTCACCCGTCGCAGATTCAGGGAATATCTGTAGCGGGAGGTGTATCTAAGTTATACTTATATGCTGATGATATCCTTCCTACTCTTAAGGATCTCTCTTATTCTTTACCAGCCTTGCTTGAGATTATTAATAGGTTTTCTACCCTTTCTGGTTATAAGGTGAAGCTCTTCCACTCTCTTATGGCACCACAAAAGTATCAATTGATGACATCCCTTTTTTGCTGGAAATCATCACACCTAAAATACTTGGGAATTTTGGTTAATCGTGGATTAGAGGGGATGGTCTCGAATAATAGGACAAATGCAAACTGATTGTGCCAAGTGGTCTCTTTTGTGTTTTTCCATGTCGGGAAGAGTACAAGCGGTATGAATGGTCACTCTAACTTACTTTACTTATGTTCTTGGAATGCTTCCAATTGCAGTTCCCTTATCCACATTGTGCCATGTGGATGCCCGTATACGGGTTTTTGTCTGGGGATCTATGCATCCTCATTTAGCTGGTGCCATACTAATAGCTTGATGCTCCCACAGTGGCTTAGATTTGCCATCGCTGGAGCATTACTCTTTAGCCTTACAACTGGCACAATAAGCTTACCTATTTCCGAGTAAGACAGACACTCCACAATGTGTTACAATAGAACACTCACAACTTAACTGTAATGATGGCCTTGAATTTTTATATGGAGCTCGCAGTTCATGAATATCTCCTCCACATCCTGTGAAGCAAACCACATAATAAAGCATGGCATCAAGCACATCGTCTTCTTAGGGTTGCTCATCGTTTGCATTCTAAAGCTCCACTTTGGGGTAACGAGAGTACCCGAATAAATGGTCATGCGCTTCATTGGTCCAGTTGGAGTTCAAGAGGAATACAGATATTAAATCAGGTCATTCTAAATGGAGATTTTAAATCCTTTGACCTACTTTGTGAGGAATTTGATCTTCCTCTACACCAGATCTTGCGGCATTTGCAACTGTAACACAACCACTTCTTAAAGCTCTTCGTGAGAAATGGCAGGAACGCTTACACATTATCTTAAGGAAACAATTCCCTTCTGACTTCCCCTTACACCCCCCATTATTCTATTACATGATCTTAAGAGCTTTCCTGATATTACATGCCCACAGAGTCGTCTATTACATGCTGCACTCTCTACAGCCAAAATGTGTGTCTTGAGTCTATGACAATTGCCGAATCCCCCCTCGAAGGAGGACTGGATGGTAGCAATGATTCAGACAGCATCCCATGTTCCTATACTATATAGATTACAAGATCAGGAGGAAATGTTCCAACAGGTATGGGCTTCTTTTCTCAGAGACTCCTGAATGCTTTCTTTTCCTAACTTACCCTCTCCCCTCCCTTATTTCCTATTTCTCCTTTCATCTTTCCCCTTTTGCCTTTCTCTCCTCTCTTCTCTCACTCTGTCCCTATCTCTTTCTCTCTTCCTCATATCGTTTATCTTCTTTCTTCTTATCTTATTTTCTCTTTTTCCTTTTCTTGTTTTCTTATGCTATTGTTTTTTTCTTTTTCCAGGTAAGGATAAGTCATTTGTTCTCTAATTATCTATTTATGTATTCATTCTTCTATTTATTCATCCATCTAATTGATCGTATATTTGTCTATTTATTTAATTTTTTAACTATTTATTTATATACTTAGGATTCTTTAGGACCTCCCATCATTCTCAATGTACACTACATTTTACATATTTAATACTTTTGTAAATCCAATTTTATCCGTTTTGTTTGCTTTACCCATGGTCCATTATGTCTATCCCATCTCATGGTGATGAATGACAGGAGGTATGGATTTTCAAGCATACCATATGCAATATTCCTCTCTTTCATTATTGACCTTTTGTCTTTTACTTCATCCTTTTTTTCTTTTTTCCTTCCTCTCTCCTCTTATTTATATAGCTTTCTCTTCTTTGTAGCACATTAGTATATGTACTGACAATAGACCATTATCTTGTGCTACACTTTTATGTATTTATTTCTCTTTATTTTTTCAATAAAGAATTACAACACAAAAAAAAACAAAAGATGACAGCGATATTATAGTTAAGAAGTAGAATTAAAAAAACCTTAGAAATTCTTTGAAAGAAACATAGATTACAGGGATGTTTTATTTAGGTTCTTATTTCACTCGTAGTGTAGTATCACTCATTAGTAGTACACGAAGTATAGAAATTTAAGTTTTGTGGTGGCTTAGCATACATATTTAACACTAACCCTGGACGAAGTACTGTGCTATGCTCGCGTAGTTTGCGAAGTTTGCTGCTACGTCGCACTACACTAATTGCATGTAGCACAGTGCAATCACGCGTAGCAGTCATTTTTTTGCTTGCTCGTAGTCCTCAACGCCAAGTTGGTGACCGCGAGCTAGCAATCCCGGCAAGACTTTTTCCTCGTTTGCAATCAGCAACATCAAGTTGGCGATCGCGAACCTGGAAAATAAACCTCCTAGCGAGATTCTCAACGTGGGGAGGTCAGGTTTCTCATTGCGAGTGGTTGCCTATGTTCGCGACCGCGCGCGATGAGAAACTACCAGTCCGCGTTGAGAAAGCTGCCGCTCGAGTAGAAATCTACTTGACCGGCAGAAAATGATGGCTCGCACTGTGCAAGATGCGGTTTGCACTGATTGCACTGTGCGGACAAGCATCCGGGACTGTGCAAACAGTGCGAACAGCATTTTGCACAGTGCACTATGCAGTTCACATAGCTCGCGTAGTACGAAGTGCACTTCGCATAGCTACGCGCAGCGCTACTACGCGAACTACGCCCAGGGTTATTTAACACTCATAAACTTTTAGAAAAAACTTACACTCATTTGATGATGTAATTTGTGATGTCATCAGTGATTTCACTGACCGTGTCATGAGTGATGTAATAAATGCAGTCATAAGCAGTGCATTACAGGGGCGTAAGTAATAGTTATCTCAGCTAACTATAACTACTGAATCATAGCTACGAATATTTCAGGTTGCTGATGTGTGACATTTTCTTAATTTCAGTGTAATTATAAGTGAAATTCAATAACTATGAGTGACACTTTCTCATGAGCAAAATCAAGCAATGAAGACGAGGTAAACATTGTCTTCATATAGCAGAAATTACAAACCATTTGAGGAACAAGAAGATCTTAAAACTACTGCAAAACACCAGAAATGGAAGGGCACATGTTCACTGTCTCTGCCCACCTTGAGCATTTCATTAGAATAGCACCTTGGCACTGTTCGATTGTTTTATATCTTCACGTAACTACGGGGTAACTACAGGGAAAATATTATACTTGTTCATGGCGCCTCTCCATTTACAAATCACAGTAAAGTATAATACATCCACAAGAAGGGCAGCACATTCATGTTGGCACCTTAATCCAGAGAATTCCAAGTAGCCAAACAAGATTATATACATATATATATATATATATATATATATATATGCAGGCAAAGCACGAAGACTGAAATCTGGAGCCCCAGACCCAGAAAACGACACGAGTCCCAAAATCAAGGCAAGTTCTTTTTATTTTCTTAAGGCAGAGGCAGCATACGAGACTGACGCGTTTCGGGCAGTTGCCCTTGTTCACAGTCACGTATATATATATACGCTATGGACAACACATCTGGAGGCAACTCACCCCCTCCTGCAGACAGCCAAACTAACGCTGCTCACGCCTTTGGTAGTGCAATGCATGGGTTTGGCTGAAGTACCTGGCTTGCAGCCAGGCCCTGTGTCCAACTCCCCTCAGGCAGCCACCCAGAGGCAGCCAACCCCATGCTGTGCACTGCCTTTGCTCGTGTGTGGCGTCGGGTTAGCTGCAGGTCCTGTGTTGAAGCCAGGCCCTGTTTCCAATCATCAGCAGGCTGTCAACACCACACCATGCACAGCATTTGCCATGCGCACAATAGGGTTGGCTTAAGGGCCCAGGGACCTCATCCCCTGAGGCCAAAGTATATGAACCGGAGCGGGGTGTGCAGTTCCGACCCTTAATTGACCCCCAAGGACCCCATCCCCTGGGTTCTAATACAATTAAACAGGAGTCGAGGGCATGGAACACCACTTTGCATGCCTTAATATGCCCTAGGAGTCACATCACCCTGGGCCAAATACAATAAAAAAAGGGAGTGGGGCCTCGCAGCACCCATTTCCAAGCCTTGTAAGGCCCCCAGAGACCCCATACCCGGGAGCAAAATATAAGGGAAGTGTGAATGCAAGCATCCTCCCTGAGCCACAATAGGCCCTGGGGACCCCATCCCCCCTGGCCTTAAGGATTTTAAAAGGGAGAGGGGAAACGTGGCCCCCTCTCCCTGAGACTGATTAGGCCTTGGAGGACCTCATCCCAAAGGGGCATGTGGCCCCATCCCTGAGCTTATGCTTGTCCTGTCGACCCCATCCCCCGGGCCAGCATTATTTGAAGGTGCGTGCCCGTGTACCCACCATGCACAACACTGGGGAAGCCAACATTGCAGTGCCCGGAGGGAGCAGCTATTTATGCTGTTCCCTCCAGGCGTGAGCAATATGTTGATCTGTTCCCCTTCTGCATCAGAGCGGGCCGGGAAACAGATCCCAAGTCTGCTCCCAGATGGCGTGTGTAGTTTTTAAAGCTACAGCCCACTTGGAGCAGACTCTGTGTTTAATACCGTTTAGCAGAGGTTTAAAAACAATTCCCGCCAGGTGGAAGCAAACACAAGTTTTCCTGCCTGAGAAGCCATTGTGTCCCAGGGGCCGTCTCCCCGGGACGCAGTATGTGAGCAGATTTCTGGGGAAAGGGTCCCTGGAGCCATTACTGGCTCAGGGAGGGGGGTCGGGTGGCCCCTCCCTATTTTTATAAATAGTAGCCCTGGGGGATGGGGACCCCAGAGCATTTTAAAGGCTTGAGCGCTGGGGGAGGGGGACGGGGTGCATGGCCAGATACACGATTATCTTTGAACCTTCATTTTTAAAAACTCCTGAACGGATTTACACTAAATCACAAAAAGCACAATCTGCGAATCAAGATCTAGCTTCCTGCCAAATTTGGTACAATTCCCTTCAGCAGTTTTCCCTGTTTCACTACCTAAAGAGGTCCATGGAAACTGCACGGGGATTTTGCATTTTGGGACCCCCCCTTATTTTCTCAGCCCCCACTTGATGGTTCACCCCAATACTTTCCATGCACAAACTAGTCAAAACATATTACCTTTTTGGACAGATTCATCAAACGAGACCAAAGTTATTAGCAACACAAAAAATGCATTTTCTACATCTAACCAAACTATAAGTACCCAGAGGCAACCGCCACTGGGTAAGATATATATATAAATTACAGAGTGGCGGTGGCAATTATTGTTAGGGTTACTAGAGATAGAATTTCCTCAGATTTTTGCCTCTTAGTAACTGTGCGCTCCTTCGACGAATCTCCACAGAACCTTCCAGACCTATTTACCTTCTAGATTGGTAATTGGTCAGAAAGGTATAAAGAAAAACAGGGGGTCCCAAAACGTGTTTTGCCCCCAATGCACTTCCCATAAACTTTTTGTATTGGATTTAGCAGCCAAACAGCCAAATAGTTTTGGATTAAATTTGGTCATATGTGCAAGTAATGTAAGTAAGTAGTAGGTTTCATAACTTTTCCATATCTATTAACACAAAAAGTACCCACATTCACTGGGGTCTTCAAGTGAAGTAGTGACAGCCATTGTGTGCTTGACCAGAGAGTCGATCTATGGACTAGTTCCTCCAAACATTCATCTTTTCTAGCGCGAAGGGTCTTTTTATCAACATAAGCAAGGTCCTGAGGATGGTCTAATGGACAAAGACAACATTAGACCGAAACGTCGACTATCACACCTATTCCTTATTTTATTGTACTACAGGCAATTTTGGCTTTGTGTAAACCCTTCAGATTGCCTAGAAACATTTTGTGAAAATGTGTTCACAATTGTAACTGTGAAGGCTACTTAACCTTATGTATCTTTTACTTCTGGCTACATTGTGTTGATTCTTGATTTTGTACCCTTTATAACTAATGATTTTCAAACAATATAAAATTTGGTTTTTGAATACATACACCCTTGTTTTCCCTTTCCTTATCTCTGTATCTCTACATGAATTATCTATTCATTGATAAATTAACAGATTTGTTTTTGGAGTAACCCAACTGTAAGCGACTTTGACATTGGCTTACCTGAAGGTAATTTCTCGATTGCTATAAATATATTGTATGTACAATGAAACTGAAGGAGACCCAGATCTGAGTGGTTATGCAGCCTTGAGTGAGCTCCACACTGAGGCTCAGGACCTTCATCAGCGGCAACAACACTCTGAGGAAGGAGAATACCACCATGTGGCTGTGGAGGACACCGATGTTGGGAAGGTTACAAGCACAACTGCCCTTCTTTGAGGTGAAGCATGGAATTGCTAAAGGTAATAAGCACATATAAACCTTCTGTTGCAAGGGCATGATAGTATTTGGACTACATATCCACATCAATCCTGACATAAAGGAGACAATACTCTACAGAGGACGCCTCCTACGCTGGACTCTGTTAAGATTTGAGATGTTGGGGTTGAGGTCAACTGCTCTTGTATTCATCAGTAGGAAGACATAACAGAGCATGGATGCTCCCATAGAAAAGAGAGAACTGAGATTAGAAGAAAGGAAGATTGTCTGATGCATGGCTCAGGTATCCAGCAACTCAAAGCCAATATTTTATTGACACTCGTTAGAACAGGACTACTAGCCCACAGGGAACCGAAAGACTTCTCCGCGGTGTATCTGAAAGGTCGAAAAGGCTCTAGCAAATTAATTCTGGCTGGAATGAGCTGCTATTACTGACACTGCTTTAACCCTACAACCTTTGCTACATAGGTTGAGATGTGTCTACCTCAACGCACAGGAAAGGAGCAGTGAAACTATGGACCCAAATATTAGGGGTGTCAAATTTAAAATATGTACGGAAAGTTTGGCGAACTTAACATTGCACTATGTGATCTTTGGAAACTTTGCATGCAGCGAAAATTCAGGTCTTCAAAGATTTGAGGAAGATACTGCTCTGCAAAAAGTTTCTGTGTCAGAATATTTAAACACATTGCAACCTTTGCAAACAGCAGGAAACCTGCATAATTTAAAAAATACTTCACTGTATTTGCAAACAAAAGTCTTCACAATTTTGCACATTATTGACTGAATTGAGGTCACCTAATTTGCATTCTGCTGCTATTTGTCTTGTTTTCAACACTCTGCAGCTCCCTGGTTCTAGAACTTCAAGAGCAGCAAGAGTTGGCCTGGTGAGACAGGTGACAGCCACATCAAATTGACATCAAATAAATCCATGTTAAATGGGTGAGTGCAAGTGATGCAAATAGAAATCTGCTAAAGGTGGTAATAGGGCCAACTCAAATATGATAGTCTTTGTGGATAGTACTGATGGTGTGACAAAAACATTGACCCATAGCGAGCAGGGAGAGGTAGCTAGCAGCACCAACCTGAGTGCAGTCCGATACGGATCCGCACAGGGACATCAGGCATGTGTCGCATCCGGAAGGATCCCATGGAGCTCAGGATATCAAGAGACATATTGGAGATTTCGGCTGCATGGCGGTTGCCATTGCGGTTGGGCAGCCCTGATGCCACCATGTAAGCATCTCCAATAGTTTCCACCTATAGGAGAAATAGAGAGCAGGACTGAATGGTAAACAGGTGCATTGAATGAACACATTATCTTTGCAGTAGGGATATCCTCATCACACTGCACTGTGCAGTGCTTACCTTATAGACATCATGAGAGCCGATAATGGCATCGAAGAGTGTGTAGAGGTCATTCAGCAGATCGACCACCTCGATGGGCTCACTCAAGGCTGAGATGGTTGTGAAGCCCACAATGTCACTGAAGTAGATAGTCACCTGGTCAAAATATTCTGGCCGTACAGGGGCTCCAGTTTTCAGGGCTTCTGCCACAGATCTACAGCAGGGAAAGGAACGAGATAAAAGGGGAACAAATGGTGAAGGGAGAGTAGTGAGGAGAAAAGAAAGTAAGGTTGGGAAACAATTCAGGTAGAAAGAGGAAAGAAAAATTCAAAGAAGGGAGTGTGACCAAATGGCATCAAAGGGAAAGAATGAAGAAACAAGAAAAACATTTGGAAGATAATGACAGAAAAGTCAATACACAGGGAAGTAAGATTTAGACAACAAAGAGGGAGATGTTGACAAATAAAAAAAGAAGGTATCACAGAAAGATAGGTGATGGGTACCCAGGCTTAAAAAAAGTGATAAACAGAAATCATGTGATGTCAATTCCATATTTCCTTCATTCTTCTCAGCCCCATTCTATCTTCTCATGCGCTTTCTCATTGGTCCTTGCCTCTCCCTGCTTTTCTCCACTGATTCCCTTCTCTCATTTGCCTCCCCTTTGCTTCCCAGACACACTTTTTAAAATAAAAAAGTGCCATTGATAGTGCGCACAGTGGACAAATTAATTGTGGAAAGTATAAGTCATAATTAGGGGGATAGTTGAGGCAATGAGGGTTAGGCTAGCAAGAGCTCCTTAAGGCTTCACAAAGGATGGAAGGAAGTCAGTATTGTTACAGCTGGTAAGGGACAGGAAAGGGGTTCTGTAGTTATGGTACTCTGAGTGAAAGAAAGGGCAGAAGATGGAGAAGAATTGTGGTAGTGAGAGAAAAAGCAAGGAGCAGCCAGAAGGGTGTGTGATGTGAAGGGAGGTTGTAGGTTGGAAACAAGTCAACAGAGAAGGAAAATACAGGACGAATTGACCAGGACCACACTTGAAGATGATTTAGAGAGTGTAAATTGAGATTAGAAGGAAAGTGTGACCATCTGGGAAAGAAGGGAACTGAGGAGATGTGGACAACAGAATGATATTTCAAGAAGAGCGTAACAGCAGAATTGAAGAGTTATTACGGTGGACAAAGCATGCAGGTAGGAAGGTATATACAGGGAGTGCAGAACAAGGCGAGTGAAGACAAAAGCAGGAACAAAAGCAGGAATAAGAGTTTTAGCTGAATGTAAATTAAGGATAAACAAGCGAAAGGAATAACACAGCCGAAGGTGCAGGTATAGCATTGAGAAAGAGAAGGAAGGCAAGAAATTTACATTTTTGTTAAAGTTGAGGTGTGAGGAATGTGAAAGCATGAAGGATTGGATGGCCGAGAGTCAGCAGGAGACAGTGCGAAGGTGGCATCCGAAAGAAGAGAAGGAATTTATGATCAGAGAGCTGTGGGCATAAAAGTGATATGAATAAATGTAGGAAGAGAGTGCAGAACAAGGTGGTTGTGAAAATGGGAAGAGTGGTGATCAAAGGATAGAGTCTTGGGGGACATCAGCAGACAGGATGAGAAGACCACACAAACAAGGAGGGGTGATGACAGAGATGGCTTGGCAGCCTCATGCTGAATCTGAGACACCAAGTGAAAGCGGTGGAGAAGAACGGAGAGATCACCAGTACCAAATACTGACAATAGTCTGAGGATAAGATAGAAAGAAGAGTGCTTTCAACATTGAGCTGAGGAAGTTTACGATGGGTAGAAGATCAGTCTCATTACAGTGAACTATGCATAAGCCAGGCTGATGAGTAAAGATTACAAAGTGAGACTAATGGTAGTGACATAGGTCACACCAAGAAAAATCCATAGAGGTAGTGATTGTGACACAAGTGCAGTCACATCAAAATTTCACTTGCTCAAGACTTGGAAAGGAAAGGAAAAAGGGAGGGAAATCTGTGTGAGGTTAAGGGTAAGGACAGCCAGGATAGCTTAAGTGAGATTGCAAAGGACAGAGGCATGTTTGAAGGAGTCAGGAAGATGCTAGAGAAATGGAACTACTTAAAAGGGCTGAAATATAAGAAAATACATGGTGTGGATGGATGCGGAAGTAGTAGAATGATTAGCATACTGGAGACAGTCATGAAGGTCAGAGTCCAAAATGGTACAGAAAGAGGAGAGTGATGAGAAGGTTGCACAAACAGGAGCGATGAGGTGGTTGAAGGACAGAGGACACGAAGCAGACAGTCTGTTGAAGTCTAAAGCAGGTACAGAAGAAAGAGAGGCAGAGGGCAAGAAGTAAGTTGAGTAGAGGGAGCAGATCGCAAAGGTGAGGAAAGATGGGTTGATAAAGGTATAGGAGTTGAGCATCATCCAGGAGATGGTCAGAGGGAATTTAAGACCATGCGAGCAGGAGTGAGCCACGACTAGTGTTGCTTACGAGAAGGTAACGATTGAACGAAAGGATGAATCAGGTCTAGTGCAGATCTATCAGCAGAGAGAAGAGCATTGTACACAGAACTGGGCTGAAGAGAGAGAGAAATTTGTTGAGTTGGGGAAGGAAATCAGTAACAGGTGATGTGAGCATTGAAAGGATCAGTGAAGGTCCTGCCAAACAAATGCAGAAGGAGGGGACAAACTGGTAAATAAAGGCTAGCAGATGAACAACGAAAATGGCCAATGCTGATGGTCCGCACAAAGAAGAGGGAGAGAAGCTATGGGTCTGAAAAGAAAGAGATGAGAGGCTTACGGGCACATAGAGTTTTGAGAGATGAAAGAGTTCAGCACAGCAGTACTCAAGAATAGGAATGAAGAGAAAGCTAAGAAGTGCAGAGTGAAGTTAAACACTGACATCTCCATGAAAGATAGTGATAATTTGGGCTGGAAAAAGAGCCAAAGAGGCTGGATAATCAGAGCAAAAAGAGAAAAGAGGATACATGAAAATGACAGAGAACTAAAAAGAAAGCTGATAGGGCTTGGGGAACAGAAACAGGTGATATTCAAAGGGGAAAACTGGAATACAGACTAGATGAGTTCAGGAAGAGACATGACATCACTTGTGTCACCATCAGTACTAATAGAGCATGGCATGGGAGAGTACAAGGAGCGTATAGGAGACAGGGCAGAAAATGTGCTAACATCGAAAAATGAATTGCAGAAGTTACTAGGACAGAAAACTAAAGATTTGACTAAATAAAAGTCTTCGGGTAAAAGTGGGTTTGCTGTGCACACTGAATGTGCTGCAGGAAACATGCTTTTGAAAGAAGAGATTAAGAAACATTAGGCTAAAGCAGATCTGTGAGAGAGTGTCAGTAGAATAGATAATGTAAAAAATAAGTGAAGTGGTTCTAAATGTAGGAAATATGACTAGTCATAGTGTTGAAGGTATCAGTGGCAAGGAACAACAACATTATGAGCACACAGAGTGCTGTGGGAGACAAGGCTTCAATTGGTCCCAAGGGCTGGACAGGCCCATGTAGATAGGTTCTCAAAGTTTGATACCTTCTTTTACTACCTTTTCACTTCTGCCTCCTGCAGAGTGAGGGTAAGTTTAATAAAGACTGTCTGGTTTTCACCCTGCTTTGAGCTCATCTATCCAGATCAGAGGAAACACCTTTCCTGACCTAGATGTTTTAAGGGCTGGTAAAATCTGTCCATCCTTGAGAAAGGACACCTGTCACGTTTGCAACGCTAGTGTGCTCAGGTCTGGAGTGTGCCTGATGCAGCTTTCTTTGAATTAAGATAATGAAAATTAAAACTGATAACCCTAATATGGGCACTCACGGGGGCAGCATTTGGGTAAGAAGTTTGTCGGTTTTCTGTTTCTCGATCTCGAGCTCTTCTGTCCTCTCTCGGATGAGGTCCTCCAGGTTGCTCGAGTACTGTTCTAGCATTCGCAGCATAGAGTCAATGATGTTGGTCTTCCGCCCCTTGTTGATGCTCTTGAACTGGAGGAAAAGATAAATGCTGTATGATCACCAGGAAACTGGCCCATTAATCTCCTCTTGCAAACCCCCTGCGCGAGCTTAAATTTTAGACAGAGATAACGGATCAGGAACCCGAAGGGAAGAAGCAGGAAATATCCAGAGATTTCCACCTTGTATTATTGAAGGATGCAGACATTAATAGATTTTCAATTTGGACACAATTCCCAGCTTCATACCTTGAAAAATGGACTATGTGCCAATAGTGCATGTTTTTATCTATCTATTTTTATCTATCCTTGAGTATGCAAACTGCTTGTGTGAGCTATCTACCCCTGTATTTTGTGCCTACATTGTAATGCCAAACTCAAGTTTGCATCCATAGTATGGTTACCGACCCCACTGTGTTTGGAATCTAAAAGGGAAGGGCTTGGAGTAATGTACAATCGTCCCTAAAGTGGGTTACTTATGCTTAATCTTTAAATCCTGTTTCCCTCTTCCATTCTCATGAATGGATTAAAGGAATTTTTTAGTAAATTGGGGAAACAGCATGAGGACCAGGTGACATAACATGCCGATTAGGTTCTTTAGTCTTTATTTAGAGTTTGATGGATTGAATACTACATCCCAAATGTGGACGTCCCCTCCGTGACAATAAAACGGCATTGTAGCCTATTGCACTTGTAATACAGTAGATGGGATAGCCATTGTGCTGTGATGGAGTACTCACTTTGTCTGTAGTGGGTAATTTGATACCTCACCTCTCTACTCTAGAAACATCAATGTGGTTGGCACACCTTCGCCTCCATTAACTCAATGAGCCATAGTGTACTCTAAACTGTACTGTCTAAATGAAGGTCCTTCTTAAAAACATATCTCAGCAGTAACATTCCAGACCAGAGAACATTGAGTAGATCTGGCCTCCCAAATCAAGCCTCTACAAACTTGAGGACCATCCTGGCCAGGAGGTACAGGTCATTTGTGTTCTTCTCAAGGTGGGTAGATCCGCTGTTCGACTTCCACTCTTCTTTGGGATACCAATTCCGGGTAAAGCTTTAGCCCATGATGTGGAATCTCTATCCAGACCTAATAAAAAGCCTAGGGAAAGAAGTTCCTGCAGAGTGCCATCACCATACCTGGACTGGAAACTTGCATAAATGGAAAAACGTGTCCCTTCCAGTTTGCTAATATTAAATAACGTTGTCTTTTTGACAGCATTAACCATCCCACCGTTGCTTTTGTGGTCACACAAATGGATTTAACTTCAAGAGATTTATGCGAAGGCGTTGTGACTACAGCTAGTTAGAGAGGATTGGGAACCCCATTGGGAAACCCACTCCATTCCTACTCGGAGAGAACCTATTTTGGTGACGACATGGGAGTAGTAGAGGATCCAGACAGAGACTTACAGACAATAAGTTGTCGTTCATGATCACCTAGGGAAGGGTCTACCAGATCAGAGAGTGGATTCATTATTGATGAAGGCCTGGTACAAGGTTCTCACACTAGGTTGAGATCATCCAAACACTAGAGGACATCGTGTATCTGGAATCATTGTACCAAGGCAAGATACCTAAACCTGAAGTAACAAGAATCTACTTGTTTGGCTAAAATCTATCCTGTGAAAGTAAAAGCTTTATCTGCCTCCACACAGAGTAACAATCAATGAATCTCAGGAAAGGAATCAAAGAGACGCTCTTCAGATATGAAGACAGACATTTATCTAAAACTAGGAAGGTCCACCGGTAAGAGCCTGATGGGAAGCAAGGGAAGCAGTGCTAAGCAGACAATTATGCATGTGAGTGCATTTTAGCCTCAGAAAATGCCACAACTGTTGCCATCAACATATGAATGCTGTGGGTGTAGCAACCCTACCAAGTGGGAGGTTCTGCTACTGGAAGTGCCTACCTTTGGTCACAAATATGAGGAACAATCTGTAACTGCCCAACATAAAAATATGGACATAGACAACTTTCCGATCCAGCATTCAAAGAGCTCCTTTATTCAACAGCAGAGTTGTGAAAGGGTCACACATTTCCATTACGCCCAAAACATAACAAAGGTTGAAGTGGTGGAGATCTGAATGGGGTGAAATGTTGATGCAGATCTTCCCAACAGAAAACAAGCAGTAGTAGAAACCTTTCCCAATATACTTTGAATTGACATGATTTTCGCCCCTGACTGCAATAGCTTTTTGATCAACAATGCCAACACTGGCATCATAGTGTGATCATAAGAGAAGGAAGAAAGATGCATAGTTGAGATTTTGCATTTGTCAAAAATGCTGAGAACCTGTTTTGGGATGAGGATATAAGTTGCTACTTGTATTCTTTTATATCTTGCTGCATTTGGTCAATGCACACAGTCAGAATACCCTCTGAAATGGTTCTCCAAGAAATCTATGACCTTGGACTCTTTGTCAGATGGAGAGATGGCATTACACTCTTCTAACAGTAGCAAGGTTTTGGTTTCAGCCTTCAGAAGGCCTTGCTGCATAGGACCATCTGAAGACATTTGAACATTCCTATGCAGTGCAGTAAGGCTCAGAGTGCACATCAGGGCTCTGCCCAGAGACATGATTTAAAGGCCTTTTGGTACAGGTAGGTATCAGGGAAAATCATGTTGTAATTTCATAGTTGTAGGGCCTCGAAAGGAACTCCACTGTACATCACATTTCCGATTGCTTAGGGGACACCTCTGCAAGATGCAGAAGGCAACGTGCATTCAGTCTCAGTAAAGTGCTTTAGAGGCCTTGTAGGAAAAGGCACTACTTTGAGTCCTTTTCTGGCATGGAGTGTAAGTCTTGGAGCCAACCCATTGGAAAACAAATCTAGGCACTGAGGTCTATCTAAACAGAGGCTAGCTCACCTTATTCCTCCTCTCTATAAATGCTCCTCAACCCCATGTGCACATGAGGATGGAAATCTTGTTTTAGTAGAAGAGGCAGTTCTTGATGGCAGAAAGAAACACAATGAACAGAAATGTTCTGAGTAATTTCTCAGAAAGTGGCTCAGGAAGCAGCTCTTAAAGCCAAAAAAATAAAAATGAAAGATTTATTGAAAGCCATACCCCACTCAAATCCACAAAATAAGACATATCATAAAATGTCACAAGCAAACGTAAAAGATTAAAAAAGATTTAAAAAATGTGGGGAGAAATGTTGGCACTTATTTTGAGATCATTATATATTAGATTATGTGACATCTGTGAGGCCATCCACAGGACATTCTCCACTGCAGGAGATCTGATCAAACCTTCTTAACAAAGTCACCTATCTACCTGATTTTCATCATACCCTCAAGTTTTTTTTTTAGCTGAGGCCCTTTCCATTTGTGATCTGCTACTAGATGCCATTATTATTTTGATTTGTATAGCACACTAATCACACAAGAGGGTATCCAGGCACATGGACAAGTGTGTAGATTTGAGTTGCCAAGGTGCTTATAAGACAAGCAAGGTCTTCAGCTTCATGTGGAACTCAAGAATAAGGAGGAGTCTCTGATGTGTTGAAGGAGGTTGTTCCATGTCCTTGGTGCAATGTAGGAGAATGAGCAACCTCCAGTTTTGCTTTTGCAGATGGGCTAGTGTGTGAGTGAAAGGGAGGCAGAGTGTAGGTATCTGGCAATTGGGTGAAAGTGTATGCGGTTGTTCAGGTATTCTGGTTCTGTGATGTTTAGGGCTTTGTATGTGTTTATGAGAAGTTTGAGTTGGCTGCACCTGTGAATGGGAAGCCAGTGAAGCTTTCTGAGGTGCAGTGTGATGTGGGTGCAGAATAGGAGGTCGAGTGTGAGTCTTGTGACAGTGTCCTGGATGGTCCAGAGTCTGTGTAGCAGTTGTGTGGAGATTCTGGCATAGAGAGTGTTGCTGTAGTCCAGTCTGCTGGTGATGAGTGCTTGTGTGATGGTCTGTTAGGTGTTCTGAAGCAACAATTTGAAGATCTTTAGCAGCTTGTTTATGTGTAGGATGTGGAAGTAGGAGGTTCACACTGCATTGACTTCGGCAGTCATGTTGAACTTGTCATGTAAGATGATCCCTAGATGCCTTGCGTGGTCTGTGGGTGTTGGTCTTAGCTCTGACAGCAACCAGGTTGAATCCCATGAGGAGGTCTTGTTGCTGAGAACCAGTACTTGAGTCTTGTCAAAGTTGAACTTCAGGCAGTTGGTTCACAACCAGTCTGCTACAATGGTCATGGAGTGGGTGAAGTTGATTCTGGTGCTGTTTGTCTTGTCCGGCGGGGAGAGGATGAGTTGGGCTTCATCGGCTTAAGAGATGACACTGATGTGTTTTGATTGGAAGAGGTTGGACAGCTGTGTCATGTATAGATGTGGTGAGGGCATGCGTCCACTGGGGCCCTTGAGTGGATGGTGCGCATGATTACCGCAGTGTCTTTTCGAGTGAAGGCTGTCCATCCTGTCAGGTGTCCGTCTTGGCTGGTGGTGGGTAGTTTAGCGATGAGTTCTCTGGGGTTAGGTTGGTGTGCTAAGTTGCTGTAGATGCTTGCTATTCTGATGTGGAAGTAAGATAGATTGTCGCAGAGTTGTTAGGAGGCAGGGATGTTGTTAACTGTGGCTGAGCATGAGGTGATATCCTTGACATTGAGAAGATCTTCTTGTAGCTGTTGGAGATTTCTTTGATGCACTCCACTAGTGTTATTTTTTGGTGTCTCTTATTTCCTGGTGATAGTGTCTGCGTGCAGCCTTGTAGTTAGTTCTGTCAGTGGTGTCGTGGCTGGCTGTCTTTTCTCCTTTCTACCTGTATACAGTGTCGTTGGGTGTCTCAGCGATCTTCTGATTACCAGCTGGCCTGCTTGTTTGATCTGCTATGCTTGTTGGATTTGATGGGTGGGAGGGAGTCGGTGCAGTTTTTCATCCAGTTTTTTAAGTTGGTGATGTCCTTGTTGAGGTTGTCTGTGGGGCTAGGTAGATCTGTGCTGAGGGTGCTAATCCCTGCTGCTTCTGTGGTTTTGCAACAGTTGCTGGTTGAAATGCTAAACCAGGCAGGGCTGTTGACTTGAGTTGTGTTGATTTGGAAGTGGATGATAGAGTGCTCGGTCCATGTGAGCGGCTTGATGGAGTTGTATTTGATGCTGTTGCTCATGTTGAAGACCAGTGCATGTCCGCCGAATGTGTTGGTTCTGTGGACAGCCCGGTGAGTCGGGTGTTGCCCAAGGCATTGAGCAGTGCTGTAGAGCAGGGGTTGTTTCAGGCTTCCAAGGGAATGTTGAGGTCACCAAGGAGAATGTAGGCTCTGGGGTCAATGATGAACGGAGCAACAAGGTCATCAACGCTTCTCTGTGGCCCAAATTGATTTAAGGACACAATATTTATGTTTATGTTGTTCCTTTATCCCAACTTGTAATGGTTTTTGTTTGCCACTTGTCTGGTTTGTGATATATGTTTCCTTTTATGTACACCAGCACTTTTGTCTTGAGCATATTTGTGGTTTTTAGAACTATTGTTGTATTATGTAATAAATATGGAATTTTGATATCAGTAATTATGTTTTAAAGGGCCTCTTTAAGCACTATTTATCTTTTTCTTTCTAATTCCTTTCTTCTGAATTTGTGAGAGTATATTTAGTTTTCATTGTCCTTTCCCCCTGAACCTTTTGTTAGATGTATTGATTGCTTGTCCCGGGTTCGGGGTTTTGTGGACAGCCCCTGTGGTTGTTAATCATATTTGATTATATGTCATAAGTAAATGCAAGGAAATGAATGATGGTTTATTCAGGGGAGCTGCTTCTACAATTCATGACTTTACTGCAAAACCATATTTCTCATGTGTCATCTTATCTGATCTTGTGCGTCGTAAGGTATTGATAGTACAGTCTGACAACTAAACTTACAATTAGGCCAACCTTCGAAAGCAATCAGTCAATCTTATGGCCGATATCCTGCCACAATACTTTTTTGAATGCCATGAAGGTAATCTAACTCAAATTAATTTTGTTAGGATTTCTATAGCATCAAGAAATCCAAGAGGAGGTCATAGGGAACTAACCCTAAGAAAATTAGAAGCAAAAAACATTAATTACATATATTATAGGTCAGATAATGGTCATGATTGTGTGCAAGTATACTGCTACAGACGCCTTATTTTTGGAATTTATAATTGTTGTAATGGAGATTTCTATTGTTGATGTAGTTATAAAACAACTACTTGGATTAGGTATATCTAATAATAGGTGTAGAAGCATACACTATATATTATATATTGTATGAACAATTAGGACATGAGAAACTTAGGGTTACAAAACATTCTGAATCGATTAAAATAGGTAACTGATATCGTTTTATATGTTTCTTATTGGACCGATGGTGTAGCATACTCAGCAAGTAGCAACAAGGAATAAAAGCAGTGGTATAAAAATCTATATTTCTTGAGGAACCATGAAATAGGATAAATATTGTAAATGCTTCACAGTTGCCTGTGCATTTAATCATCTAAATGACAGCCCACAAACCATTCTCCAGAGCTTTAACAGTGACAAGGCTACTAGGATTATGCAGAATGGAAGAGCAAAAAATGCCAATTATGCACCACGTTCTCTTTCATTAATATTTTTATGCATTTGAGATGAAAACAAGATTTTAGCGGAATTTGAAAATATGTGCTCCAAATTATGTGGCAAATGCAGTAAATCCATAATTACGCAGTAAACAGTTCAGCCATCAAATTGCCTAAATGCAGTGACCCTCACCATTGCCCATTGTTTTAGTAGCGATTTATTCAAGTATAGTAAACAAAGCCTAACGCTCTAATTCAAATGAATGCCCGCTGTTAACTTTACTTGGAAGAAAACAGTTTTTTTTAAACCTCAAAATAAATATGTGATATATAAAACAAAATATAATGGGTATCATGTATATGCTCCTACATTGCCATCTCGGGGTTCTGGTGACCCTTACAAAGCAATTTGCCATGTGGTTAATGAGGCCACCCAAAGTTATCGAAGGCAAAATTGGACCATATGATGTAATGCATTTTTACACATACATATAATGCTATTTGCCCGGACAGATGGAGGTTGTAAGAACTTTGGGCCATATGTAGGTAATGTGTTTTTTGCGATTCTCAAATTGCGATTTTTAGGGAATCGCAATTAGAGAATCGCAAAACGCAATGTAGGTAGGATTAGCAAAATATTTTGCGAATCCCACCTATTCCTTATTTGAGAATCGCAAATTGAGATTCGCAAATAAGGAATACCTTTCCATTCATTCCCATGGGATAGAAGCCATAGGAATGAATGGGAAGACTTTCTCAGTTTGCGATTCTCAATTAGGGAATCGCAAATTGAGAATGCAATTTCAAGGTTGCAAGGGTGTCAATAGGACACCCTTTTGCACCCCTGAAATAAACATGTGTACACATGTGGCGCACATACATGCCCTAAGGGCATGTATGTGCACCACATGGCACTTTCAAAAATGCAAAAAAGTTAATTTTTCAAAGAAATCACAAATTACCACCAACCTGAAGTTGGTGGTAATTTGCGATTCCTTAAGCCAAAATCGCACAACTTGGGTGCTACCTACATTGCATTAAAGGAATCGCAATTTAGGATTCCTTAAATGCATTCGCAAAATAAGGAATCACAAATTTTGCGATTCCTTTTTTGCGTGTGGGTTTTTGTGTGCTACATAGCACACTGCCCAAATTGCGATCGCAAACGCAGAAATTCTGGGAATTTCTGCATTTGCAATCGCAATTGGGCTACCTACATATGGCCCTTTGCATATTGTGATTTAATGGTATGGATGGTATGATACTTAAAGTTGCATTGTGACAACCAAACCCTGGAAGTATTGTTTTGCTAGAAACAGCTTCTGGAGATTGACGAAATGTGGCTAATGCTGTTGTGTTTTCAAATCATTTGTGATGATAATAAAATAGATATACATTTTAGCTTATGTCCGGCAATTTTGTGTGCATAAGCATGATGGTGATGGTGACGGGTTTCAAAGCTCTGACTAGAGATGGGATGTAGGGTAACACTCTCAAATCCTGTTAAAGTCCTCATCAACGACGGTCAGTTGGTTTGAACCCAGATAGGATCAATAGAGAGCCGATTTTGGACCTTCGCATGCAGACAAAGATCTCATCAACGGTGGGCCAGTGTTTGGGTCATCCCACCTGGTTAAAGAATTCATCAGCAGTTGGCCTTTAGACTCTTTTGCTTGCTTGAAGAGCTCAACAATGTGCCACTGGTTGGACCGTTTTACCTGGTCAAATATTTCTTCTGATAGACACATCTAACTGCCGATGTCTCACTTGTAAATCTCCTCAGCGCTAGACTGATTCCACAAAACATCCAGCAAAAGATCCAGGTTGCCGGCAGGTGGTGCCCTTAGAGTCTGTGACAGCTCCATCCCACCTCCAGATGTGATGACATGGAGCCACATATAGGTGCCACCTCTGCATTTTGATGTTAGTTCCTCTTAACCCTTCAATGTGGATCCAGAGCTCTGCTCCCATATTTTTTGTGTGTTTTACTGACTTTGTTTTCTAAATTACTTTGGGACAGTGTGCACTGATGGCTCTTCCCACAACCACAGAATTTCAGTGTGCCATGCAACCTCTGTCTTTGGTGACTCAGTTCCAACCATGACTCGAAGTCCTGAAGGACAATCATGGAGGCCAGTCCTGTTCTAAGTCTGAATGGAGTTCCCAGTCCCAGTCGCGGTCCTTGGGAAAGTCCAAAAGGAAGTCAAAAGTCCAGTCTTGAAGGAAGCAACAGAAGTTTAAGAGGGATTCCACTCCACCCCGCTGCTCCTGCTTCAAGGAGAAGTCGCACAGGTAGAACTCCAAGGGGCGACTCCAGCATCATTGTCTGCTTTAAAACAGATTCTGAAAATGTGCCTTGAATTTGTCCTGGCCATCGTAAACACTGCAGTAGATTGAGGCCTTTAAGGAGATGAAGTGGTATTTGTTTAGGGTAGTTCAAAGCCCCTCTGTTTGCCTTCGACCCCATGAATCCCTCAGGGCATCTAATTGCTAAAAGGCCAATCCCTGGAGCTGACTGTCCTGGCCCAGCTTCAGCCTGATCCACCATCAGCACAAGGCCATGCATACTGGTTCTACCCAGCTCACCCCCAGCCTCGGCTCCAGAGGTGCTGGTTCTGGAGTCTTTCCTAACTCCGGTGTCAGATCTCAAGCCAACTTCATCTCAAGCTCTGCCCATGTTGCACTACAGAAAAACAAAAGCACAGTCTACGGTCTGGGAACATTCCCCTCCTGTTCCCCTGCCTCAACACCAATACCAAAGGAAGCTGGAAGCCAGTTCGGTTCTGACTTTAATGTAGCCTAGGGGCTCCGACAAGTGCCTCATGAGGAGGATGAGGTGGGGAACACTTTCTCCATCCTCAATATAGTGAGCAAGCCCAAATCTTGACCTTCAGAAAGTCAGTGGTTTGGGCACTTCACTTGAAACAGACATGGATTTCCTGCTTGGGTCACCTTACTAAAGAGAATGCCTCCTTTCCGATGGTTGTACACAGGGAGATGGAGGTCTTAGACTTGCAGTTGGGTGCACTGGAGACTACAGCAAACTTACTGATTGGGATATTTTACACTGGTCCATCGGCAGCTGAGCCCTCACTGCCATTTAACAAGGCCATGACTGAATGTCTTATGGCAGTCTAGTCTCAACCTCCTTCTACACTGTCTATGAGCCTCAAAGACCTGCTCCTGGGGACCTATCTTTCCTGACTTAGCACATGACTTCCAAAAGGTCTTGTTGTGGAGGCTTCAATGAGCAAATCTAACCTAAAGCTTTCCCTACTTCTGCTCCAGAGTGGGAGTCAAAAGTATGATGCCCTAGGCAAAAGAGTTATTTCTTCTGTTAGTCTGGCTCTACAGAACTTTAATGCTGTGTTCCACTTGAGCCTATTATACACGTCCACTCTAGGAAATGCGGAGTGAAAATCTTCTCACCCTCCTTGAGTATTTTAGGAATTCCTTTACACAATCTGTGCATGATGGTCAGGACATGCCCAATTACATCTTAATGGCTGGTCAGGCCCCTACGGACTGTGCTGGCCGTGCCATGGGCTTCGGGTTTGTTATCAGACAACATGCTTTGATGAGTGATACCAGGTTCTATGAGGACATGCATGCATCACTGGTGGCCATGGCGTATGATGAGGTCAGGTTCTTTAGCAGAAAGGCAGATTCAGCTCTGGAACGCTTTAGGGATAGCCAGACTTTGGCTCGCTTCATGGGGTTACTTTCTCCCACTCGCTAGTTCCACCACCAGTACTGGAAGACCCAGGACTACTTAAGGGGCCTTTCCTGCCAATAGAGGCAATCTTTGCAACCTTTCAGGCAGCTTACCCAGCCCAGCCCTTTCATGACACCAAAGCAAAAGGTGGTGGCAGAGTCCCTGGCCACCAGTGAATGCAGCAGCCATTTTCATCTGCTGCAAGCCTCTTAAGTTCCCACTCCAGTCGTCATCCTGGGCCAGTGGGGTGCAGAATCGGTTTTGCCTGTTTGGCTGGCATGTAATTACTTTGGAGCAGTAGCTCTTGCAGGATGTTAAAATTGGTTACACAATCTCGCTTGTGTCCACTTCTATTCGTGTCCCAGTGGTTTGTGGCCTGACATCACTGGACCAAGCCACTATTTTAGCCAGTGAAGTTCAGAGGCTGCTTGCCAAAGGTGTAATCAAAGCGGTACCCAAGGTGGAGGTAGGCACAGGACGGTTCTCTCGCAATTTTCTAGTCCTTAAACAGAACAGGACTTAATCCTATTCAGGCGTATGAGCGCCTGCGTTAGAAATTACAACTTCAAAATACTGAGGATGGTTCAGGTCTTTTTGGCCTTGGTTGTTGGTGATTGGATGGGTCCTTGGAATTGGAGGTCACATACTTTCATGTGCAGGTCCTGCAGTCATTTCCTATGGTCTTTCATGGAGCTGGAGCACTTCCAGTTCACCATGCTGCCCTTCTGTTTTACCTTGGCAGTATTGTTGCAGTCTATCATCGGGTTCTCCGTCAATAAACCAACTAGTGCAAAGGGTTCCTGTTAGAGGGGCCTCCCTGAACATGGTGGCTTTCAAGGCATTTCTGCCACGTGCAAATAGTCTAGGGCATTCAGGCTATGATTCTGATATTCTGGGCTGGGAACACATGAGCCTTGCAGGGAAACCTTAACCTTCAATAGGCCCAACACTAGGTGTGTCTCTAGGGCAACATTTTCACATCCGGCGAGATGGGACCTTATTGATAGGTAATCAATGCAAATCTAACAGGCAGAAGACAATTCTGCCTACTAATTCCAGAGCTTATATTAGTGTTAGATGTCTCATCTCAGGACTGAGAGTCACCTGGACAAAGTAGAGTTCAGTGAATTGGTCTCTGGTTGAGTTGTAGCCCAATCTCAACCTTCTGGTGCTGTGTGCCATGCGTCTGGCTCTTAAGGCCTTTTCTGCTTTCCATCAGGTCAGATCTGTTCAGATTCTAACAAGCAACAAGTCCACCAAATGGTACTGCAATACGGAGAATGGTGTGGGGTTCTGGTGCCCTCTATCTGAAGGCACTGAGGCTATGACAGTGGCTGGTCCTCACAAGAGATCCCTAAAGGGTTAGTCACCTGGTGGGTTCTCAGAACATCAAGGAGGATGACCTCAAAAGGTGTCATCTTGTCAATCGTGAGAGGCACCTGCTACTGGAAGTGGCACAACTCCTCCTCCCCTACATGGGTGAGCCTTTGTAGATCTACTTTTTAGCACCAAGACTGCTCAATATCTCACATTCTGGGGAATATGGTTTCCTTCTTGGGGGATCTCTGGGAGACGTATTTCACCTTCAGTGAAACTCTGAACACCTTTAGGCATTTCCACCCAGCCTTTTATCTCTCTAGCACTGAAGATTTTCAGGAGGGACTGGGCTCCACTAATCCTAATAATTCTGGATACGGCCTACACTTTGATGGTCTCTTAGGGAGTATCTGCTGTCCCAAAGGACAGGGTATTGCATCTGAACCGCCACAAACCAAACCTCCATACATGGAGATTGAGTCGAATCAACTGAGAGGCTTTGACTGTATGCCAGATGTCGTAGATGTCATTTTAGCTATTCAAGGCCCCTTCACAAAATCCATCTTTTCTGGTTATTGTTCTAGGTTTGTTACCTAGTGCGAAACATGACAAACAGCCAAGCTGTTTGTTTTGTCTCTGGCCTACCAGGGCTTTGCTGTGGGCACTGTTAAGGGATATTTGAATTGAGAATGAGTTTATAAAGCATATGGCTAGCCAAATATGGCGCCCCAGTGTAAGAGAACCTAAGCAGCATCATCAACAAATCCGTCCACTTGGTCTTTACTTGCCAGGTCAGGCCTGTTTATTCAAGTCACCAGTGCATTACTTAAAATAGCTCTCATAGATCTTTCCCACATGTCATTTTATTATGCTGCATTGGGTGCTTAATTTAATTAATCTCTCAAATACACTGTGAGACTTTTGGCCCCAAGACATTTTTTTCTTATTACCATCACTTATGCATGTTATGTCAGTGAGTTGCTGGTCTTGTCTGTCCAACCACTCTATAACAACTTTTTCCTGACAAACTGGTGCTTCAGACTTGGGAATCCCTGCTACAGAAAGTGGTGTCACTTTTTTATGTGGGGCACTCCATCAAGCTCCCTGCAGTCTTCTTCCTACCACATCCCTGTAATAGGGAGAGGGACAGCAAATAGATACCAAGTGGGCACTTAGTTTATATACTGATAGAAGAAGGAAGCACCAGGAGGACAACACTGGTGCAAAGAAAGGAAAGTCAGTTTAGGAAAGGACCTATAGCTGTGCTAAGCTTTGACCAAGGCAGAGGCTCCTGAGTTCCTTCAGGGTCATTCCATCAGAGCAAAGTTTGCAACTACAGTCCTGGCTGGAGGGAATCCTATGTTAGACATCTGTGAAGCTGACACATGGGTATCCATGCATACCTTCATTGGGCCCTATCGTGTTGACTCTCTGGTCCGCCGCAGGGGACATTTTACCAGCTCAGTCCAGCAGGTCCAAGCTGATGTGAAATCTACTCCTCACACTCTCCACCATTATGAGGGCACTCTTTTGATATCTATTGAAAAGGTGAGGAATCTGTAGTTAGTAGTAGGTGACACTCTTTCTATTGGATACTCCAGCTGTAGATTCTTCACCATCCGCTCTCCACTCCATTCTTTAGAGCCGACTTCATGTAAGTTACTATATTCCAAGTTGGAATTTGCACACCGTCCTAATTTGTCAGTCTCTGTGTGTCTGAGGGCACAGAAATGACCTGTCGCAAAACCTGCATGCGTGGCACCTTTAGGCAATTATGTGTCATTACTTCCAGAAGTGGGACAGAGTCATCATGGAGTCCCATGGCAGCACCTGCCAGCATGTGGGAGATTTTAAAAATGGTTTTCAGTTCCAGTCTAGCACCTGGGTAGATTCACATGGTGAGGAATCTACATTTAAACAGCGTATCATTCCGAAAGAGCATTACTGAATGTAAGAAATCAGATGATTCTTTGGAGTGAGTAACTAGTCACCTCAAGCAAAACTAACAACCCTTGTCAGGGTGGACCCCTAAATTTAGTTAATTACCCTGGGCTCAACCCCCAGTAGCTATGGGACAGAGGAAACAGGCTTAACTTAGGGCAATGTTTAAAGTACTTATACAGTACAAAAACAGTCAAATAAAAGTAAAATTCAAAAACAATAGAAATACCAAAACCAATAAGAAACTAAGTTACATTTATTAAACAAATGGCAAAATCCAATAAGGGGAACCAGGGATATGAATTTTTCAAGTTTTTGAAAGTAGGAATAATGCCAAGAAGCATAAAGTGCCAATGATAGTCAATTGTCATGGTAGACAGGGACCTAGGCATAATTTGATACTGACCACAATGGAATGCGGTCAGATATACCAATCAGGTTCGTCCTGGTCAAATATTTGATCTTCTCTTTTAGTCCATTTGGTTCCAATCCACCATAGGGGTACACTTATAAAGCCTACAGGGCACAGGGGATGCACTTAGAGATTCACAAGGTGCTAGAAATAGGCCAACAGTGGAGTCTGGTCCAGTACCATGGTCAGTTTGGCAGTTGGGAGCAAAAGCCTCTTGTAGCCGGTTGTGTTCTTGTAGCTTTAACAGACGGCCAACCTTATGGCACTTGGAGTCCACTTTTATGTCCTACATACAATAGCTAGTAGGTCCATTCCTTGCAGGGCTCTTCTCAGGTTGCAGACAGCAAGTTCAGTCCTCTTCTAATTTTCTTCAGATCCAGGAGTGTTCGGAAGATGGTCCCTGAAGATGCCACATTTATGCCTGGCACAAGTTAATAGGTGGGAATGACTTCTTGGCATGCCCTAACCAATGGGGTAAAAGAACACAGGGCCAACCCTATCCACTTTGGGTATTTTCAAGATGGCAGATGTCTTCAGCCACACTAAACTTGGGCAGTGAGGACTGGGCATGTGCGGAAGTGTGCTATGATAATGCTAGTGTCCCCCCATATCGAACACTAATATCCATTTTGAAAAAGGTACTTCAACAACCAGACAGTGGATACACAAGAATTGTCTTGTATCCCGTTCTTGATGTTTAACAATAAACTACTACATATTCTACTTTTAAATGCCATGCACTCTGCCTTATGGGCATTAAGGCTGACATAGAAGTGACTTTTAAATGTTTAAAAGGAAGGTTTTGACATGGCAAAATGGGTGGTTTTTTTACAGGTTAAATTTGCACTTTAAAACTGAAAAAGCCAGGCTACAAATGCTAGGTCTGCAGTCTTGTTTGCACAGTCACTGTAGTGAAGTTAAATATGCCAATCGGGTATGTCACTTTTACCATGTTGAAAGGGGGATCAAAGGCATTTTATGACTGGTTACCAGGAGTAAAGTGCACAGAGTTCTACAGCCAGCAAAAATGTATGGCCCAGCAGAAGGCAAAAAAATCATGAGTGACCCTGCAGAAAGGGCAAATTCCCTACACTGAAGGTAAATAACTTGCTCATCTTTGGCATACCTTTGGCAGATCCCAGTTACAGATCTAATCAATAGTGGGATCTTTGGTATGGCCCTCTCACCTGGTCGAAGATTTCGTCAACAGTGGGCCGTCGTTCTGGCTGTTCACTCCAGCATTGCTTCATCAGCTGTACACACTCCAAGGGAGCCTGGTCCACTGACACAGAGGGTCGGCAGAGAGGAGGGGGCCTCTGGACTTTCTTGATAATTTCTAAAGAGCATACAGGGAAAGAAAGAGAGACCTTTCATCACGTCCACAACTGCAGAAAGAAAGATTGCACGATCATGGAGTTTGAACTTACATTTATAATCCAGTACTAGAACAGGTTTGATGTACAATGCTGAGTGAGAAGGCATCAGACTCTCACTTCTTTATATTGTCTTTTTACAAGCCCCAGTTCAACGAATTCTTCCAAATACATAGAGGATTATTTGCTTGAAATGTTTGGGCATACGTAAAGTACCCCCTTATGCGATGTCCCTCAGAATTGGTGCTATAGGTATGCATAGATGTTCACTGGCAGAGGTGAGTGTGTCAAATACAGAACTGTATGTGGGTGGAGGTACCCAAACAGCTTTGGTGCTACCTGATAAGATTGTGGTGCATTAGCAAAGCTGTTTGTAGGTTCTAATAACGGAGTAAAAGGAGACACTGCATCCCAGATGTGTGAAACACTCAAGATACTGTGGATACATCATTTGTAGGCGGTTGATCCCCTGCACTCAGAAGCATACACACACGTCAATACCAGCACAAACCAAAACTGTAACAGTGGGGTACCTGCCACCGGCAGCTCCAGCATACAGTATGGAGTTCCACGAATGATCACTTCCTGCATAATTATTCCAACGCTGTAGATGTCCCCTCTGTAGCTTCCCTTACGTTCCATGATAGGATCTCGAAGCATCTCTGGGGCTGTCCAGAAGAGATCTGTGGGGCAATAACACCATTTTTTACAAAAAATATTCAAAGTAGACATCTACAGGTCCTCCTAAATTTGTGTAGCTCTAGAGGAATACTAGCCTTGCAGACAGGAGGCTAACTAGCATTTGTTGTGAACTGGGCAAACCAGAAGAATTTGGCATTCTTGCTGACAGTCACCTTTTAAGAATCTATGTGTTCTATTGAGTCAATGACATCCTAAGGTGTACTACAATCCAGTAAAGAAATAAAGACGCAGTTTTATAGATTCCAATAAACTTGTTGACTACCCTTTGAGTCTCATTGACCTTTCTTATAGTATAGGTTGGATATGTTTGGTCTCTTTCCTAGTAGCAGTAGACGTGCCATTTTGTTCTTCATGGATCTCTTTGGCTTCTTGTGTGTTTTTTTTTATCCCTCTGCCAACTTCTGTATTTTTAGAGTTTCCTAGCATTCAATGTTTTTTAAGAAACCCTCTGATCTGTTGCAGTTTTTCATGGATCCTTTCCAGGTCTTGTGGTTATTTGTATAATGCTCTTACCTCTTATGGTTTAGAGTCCATCGGATTTCTGTTTTTCAGAGATTGCTTAACATCTAAAGGCCTCATCATGATCCCCTCCTCTGATCATGGTTTTAATTGACCCTTCCAAAAGCTACTGGCTTTTCTTCCACTGATCCCTTTCACTCCTTATTTTTGGGACAAATCCTTATGGGAGTTCCTATTTGATAATGGATCACAATGTTTTTAATGGTCTCTGTAAGAAATGTGATTATTATTTAGGGTGGGTGACTACCCACCTCAAGGAATAATCACAACCCTTTCAGAGCAAACCCTCAAAGTCACTATATTAACATCAGCTCAACCCTGTGGTAGCTAAGGTATAGAGCTGAGAGGCTTAACCTAGGGCAACGTGTAAAGTATTTATGCAGTACTAAAGCAGAAATAAAGTCAACATTTAAAACAATAAAACTCCTAGACCAAATCAGAAAAATGTTGTAAAATGTTATAAACACAATAACAAAAAAATCCAATAATGGGAACTAAAGATTTGAATTTTTAAGATTTTAAGTAGGTATAGCGCCAAGAATCCCCAAAGTGCTAATGATAGTCAATGGTCATGGTTGACCACATCTTAGGCACAATTTTAGACTGGCTGCGATGGAGCGTGGGTCGGATACACCAACCATGTTCGTCTTGGTCAAAGATTTTACTTACTGACTCAGTCCTTTAAAATCCCAGTGTGCAACTGGAGTTCACTTTATAAGCCCCCCACCCCCACCCCCAGGACCTCAGGGGAAGCACTTAAACATTTACAGGGTGTCACGCAGAGGCCAACAGGAGATTACGTTTAGGTCCAGTTACAACTGGGTAGCTTGGCAGTTGCAAGAAAGGCCTCCTGTAGCTTTCTGTATCCCTGTAGCTTGAGTCCACTTCTTATTTCTAGGTATAAAGAGCACATCCAGTCCTGCAGGGCTCTTTTCAAGTGACATACGGCTGGTCGAGGCTCAGCAATGTATTCTGAAGGAGGGGGCTGGAGGTGCAACACTTGCGCATGGCACTAGCTAGTAAGTGGAAATTACTCTTTGTTGTACACTAACCAATGGGGGATAAAGTTCCTGGTGCCATCCCTGGGCACTTTGAGAAATGTTAAGATGGCAAAAGTCTTCAACCACAATAAACGTGGCCTCTGAGGTCAGGAGAGTGGAGGGTGTAGTGTAATATTGTAATTCTAATCTCCTCCCACATCTAACACTAAACTCCAGTTTGAAGCAGGTACTTTAACGACCAGGCAGTGGCTACACGAGAATTGTCCTGCATCCTGTTCTCTCCCTTTCAGGAATGCCCCAACTAGTATAGGTAAAACTCAAAGATAGCAGTCTGGAAGGCTAAAGCATTGTCCTTCAGCAAACAGACAGTGGTCTGCATCCTGTTCAATCTCTTTCAAGTGTTACACACAGCCCAGTAGAACTGTCAAGTAGGATTTGACACTATGCTGTCAGAAAAAGGCCCCCGCCTCACTCTACATATTCTGTGAAGTTCAGAGGGGTCATCCCTCCCCTGAAGATTCGGGTTAGTCTATTGTTTCCTCCTGTGGTATTTAACACTTTTTCACATGTATTCAAATGCTCATCACTGGCTGGGAAAAGCTGGAACGCCAATGCATATTAGGCTCCAGGAACTTCAGGCAGGGAAAAGGTAACTTTCTAAAGGTTTATGTTCCTTAATATTAATTAAAATCCAAATTCACTATTCAATTGGATTTTTAATACCTATTAAAAACAGTTGTTTAGATATTAAACTATTACAAAAATGGGGTGACCCTTAAGGTATGGACCTGGGTAACTAGAGATATAAACAAACAATGGTCCTAGACCTATAGATTGAAGTACATTGATCAAATCAGAAATTGAATAAATATTCAAAACAAAAGCACCTATGATTAGTCTGCTATCTGTAAATCAAAGACTAGATCTAGTCTTTGATTTACAGATAGCAGACTAATCATAGGTGCTTTTGTTTTGAATATTTATTCAATTTCTGATTTGATCAATGTACTTCAATCTATAGGGTTAGATATTAAACTAGCTAGTCCCATTCCTGAGGCACTGTATTAGTATTTTAATCTGCACTTTGATGTTCTCTGTGGGCTAGCCAGCCTTACTACCTTGTAAATAGCTTTTGGGTGCTAGTCTTCGTAAAACATGTTTAATATTAAATCCTTACATATCCAAATTGCAATTTCTGCACTGCTACAGACAGGCTACAATGGTAGGCCTGCAGCCATGTTTGCACTGTCACTGTAGTAGATGTCACAATAGGTACTGCATTCCAAATATAGCATTAGGAATATGCCAGTTCAACTATGTTAAAAGGGCGAGCTCAGGCAATTTACAAATGGTTAGCAGGGTTAAAGTGCAGAAAGACCTAAAGCCAGCAAAAACACACAGTCCAACAAACTGCAAACATCAGGGCTGACCGTGTAGAAAAAGCCGATTTCCTACAGTCTCCTCTAAACTTTCAGTGTGGTATGAGTACCTCTGGTACCTCTAATGGTTATTCAGGACCTGTCATCCTACGCATGGTTTTTCATGAATCCACATGACCATATATGCTTTATCATCTCTTAGGTGGGTCCATAATCACTGTAAACGCTGATAATTTTTCAAGGGTCCCCCTAAACTTTTATAGTTTGTCATAGATCCCTGCCAACTGTTTTTGATGGGTCTCTAGCTTCTCAAATGGATTTTGAGAGCATCTCGCACAACTTATTAAGAATCTAACAGAGCACTCAGAGGTTTTTTTTCAATCCCCTGAGGCGCCGGTGCATCACTTTTCGTGACGCGCCGGCGGTGCATTTTCCTGCCGATATTTACAAGGACAGGAAAAGCCACCCTGCATGGCTTTTCCTGTCCTTTTAAATACGGTCCCTTCACACACAGCACTTTGCGTGAAAGGGGTGATGGAGCAAGGTGAAGAACAACATTTTGTTCAAACTTGTGAAGTTAATCTCTCAATAACAAAGTAACCAAATTAAAAGCTTGTGGTGAAATTATTAATCAACTCAGTTTAAGAATGCATTTATCATTACACGCGGGATAAACTAATGTGCTCTATGTTGCAAACGCAAAGAAAGAATAATAAACTAACCTTGTCTATTGTCTTTGTCAGTATTAAACGCGGCAGTAAAACTAATGGTATGTGCTTATTTATGTGCTTATGTTATGTCTTTTGTGATGAAAGCTCATGAAGTTCCTGCTATACGAAAAGGAGAAGTAATTATGATGCTGCCTATGTGTGCTTCAGCTAGGTAACATAATTAACAGGGTTAATTAGTAAAGGGGGAGGGTAACAGAATGGGTCTAAATTCTTTAATTAATTGATGTCTTGTGTTTGTTTAATAATAGTTTCCGAAGTGAGGCCTAAAAGATGGTTCAGAAAATATGGCTGACAGAGCTGCAGACGCAAAAGCTTGTGCAGAGTGAACTTTTCACACATGCGCAGCTGAGAAGAATTTTGCTGCATTGTCATCGTGAATTAAAAAGCAGCCTCTTTGGTCGTGTTGAATGTGCTCATGGAAAGATGACCCAAGGACAGGAACTTGATATGCCAGCCAAGGTTAGGAAGTGAAATGTACAAAACTCGAGGAAAGTTACTTTCTTGAGGAAGCTGAATTAAAAGACAATAGGGCTTATGTAAAGCCTGGATTTGGTCAAGAGTCGGACATGACCTAACAACTTTATCGTGGACTGACACAGGACAGCCAATGAAAAGCACGGATTTCCATGAAAGAATGTAAAATGTAGAAAGTTTAGCTAGAAAGAAAGGTATAAAGTCTGACACAATGAGCAAGGAAAAAACTATTACTTTCCGATTCCTGAGTGTCGTGACATGCTGATGGACCTTTGGCGCATGTAAGGACAGCCGACTTTAAATGATTTTTCCTTTTCAGGCGAAGAGAGAAATAGTTAGGGAAATAGATTTAGGGAAAGGAATCTGGTATTTTGCTAATAATTCATGTTTCTTAGCTTGCTTTGATATGTCAGTCTTAATTTCATTTCTTTATTAAATGCTGCTTACTTATTTGCTAATAAAATAAAGAATCAAAAACGTAAATGCTTTTTCCTTATGAAAAATAAAGATAATAAAAATTAGATTTGAAAAGACAAGCTGGTCTTGTTTATTCATGGTCTAGTTTCCATCAGTTGATCCAATCGCCTTAAGTGAATTCATTTAAGGGTGATAATATGTTTAATATCATGTTTAAGAAAGATAAACTGCAGTTGTATATAATAATGTAAATATTTTGTGAATAGATTGATTAATCAAATCACCTGATTCAGTTGCTCAGAAATTGTCTCATTGGTGTTATGGGCCTGAATATGTGTTTGATGTTTAATGGTGAGCATTGAGGTGTTAGGTAGCGTTTATGAGACAGTTTTTCAATCCGAGCGCTGGATCAGGGGCGTTCCATGAGTGTTACTGTGGGTGTACCCACGCAACACCCATGGAACCTGACACATTTCCAGATTTACGAAAAATCGAAAACCTGGAAATGTGTTTGAATGATACGCCACCCCAGGGGAGGTGTAGGGAGGCAAAACGAGGAGAAATGCATTAATATTTCCTTGTTTCTTTCCTCTTACTATGCATGCTGCACTTTGCAGCACACATAGAAGGAGGAAATCACCTCAGGGGATTATTTAAGGACAGGAAGGTGTCCCTTCCTGTACATAAATAATCATTAGAAAAATTACAATTTGCAAGTTCTATGTGTGCTAATGCAGCACACATAGAAGTTGTAAAATGCCATTTCAGATTGTTTATGTTCGGGAAGGGAAACCTTCCTGCACATAAACAATCATCACCATGATGCAGGCATCCTTGCACCATGGTGCAAGGGTGCGTGTGTCGGCACATGGCAGCCCATTGTGTGCCAGTGCAGGGGAGAACACAGCAATGCGACATATTATTGTAAATATATCGCATCCATGTGCTTTGATTAAAATCTTCTAAATGTTTTGCTCCTCTCTGATGGCTATGGTTTCAATCCTTGATTTCAATCAATCAAGATTACACCCTGAACAATACTACCTTTGTAAATGTTGTAGATAGCATTCTTGAAGCTATCAATGACTGTGCCCGGAATAGAGATCCTGCTTGATTTCTTACTGGCCTTTGATTGGATGGACTATGATTTCAGCCAGCATTTATACAATGCTGCATAGCATCATATCAGTGAATGTCCATATACTTAATTCTGTTTTTATAATGCACATATAAAACTGCAAAGCAAGATTACCACATGTTAACCACCTTGGGTTCTTTACTCTAATGATGAAAGTTTCCATAACTCTCAAACTAAGGGAAGAAGATGACTAAGTTCTCTTGGAGTTTATCTCTGGAACAGGCTCCCAGACGATTTAAGTCAAGGAAATAATTTCAACACTTTTAAACAAAATCTAAAAACAAACTGTGGTCGCCATCCCATCCGCGTCGCCAATTTATGGTATTCTCCAAATAGGAAATAAAGAGCAGAAATGACTAAAAGTAAATTAGCTGTATTCCAAAGTAAGGACTCCAGCCTCCAACCAATTCAGTAACTTTTTGTTCTGTCAAAACTTTGCAACCTCTGAAAACTTTGCAAAGGTTTTGAGCTTCTTGGGAAAAATTTTAATTTCAGCCACCCCTAGTCTCCATGTAACCCTCCACAAAGGCCAACAGCCAGGGAAAACACCTTTTGTAAATTATGCTTTATAAGTATTCTCTATAATGATCTAGCTCTCCCTGATATCTGTTTACGCGCACCTGGCGTCCCTTGGATCCAGTGCGATTCACGGTGTCCCACTGTTTACCATGAAACAGAAACATTCTAATCAACTTGTCTCTGTGTAATGCATGCATCTTATTGTCACCCACTGTTGTCCCACTTTTCCATGTCATATAAAGTCACCAACAATATCTTATCAGACATAGCCTTCCACATTTTTATGTAACTTCTTATAGTATGTTATTTGTTTACGATATTTTGAGGCATCCACATGGCGATGGCTCAAAAGAAAGACTGCAACCCATGGATGAAGATGGACAGACGAATCAAGTGATGTACTGGAAGAATTACAAGAACTCAAGTAGAGATGAAGGGAAAACATTCTGGGAATGAGCTATGGGAAGTTGGAAGAAGGGCGGTAAGAGTAGGAAAGCCAGAATAACTGGACATGTAGGACACTTTAGCCCAAAGTGAATCAGACACAGTTGGCCTCTGATCCCTACACTCAATCACCTTCAGGCCTTGCTTCCATATGGTACACTCGTTGAGCATCCAGCAGTTCATTATAACCATGGTCGGTCACCTTTAGGACAAATCGCCCATCGACTACGCAGTTCCTGGACTTCAGTCGTCCATGTACGATCTCCCGATGGTGAAGATACTTTAGACCCTGCCAGGGCAAAAGGGAGATGCGATCAGCATAATTTATACCAAGCTCTACATATTCAGAAAGGAAATAGGTGACAAACAAAATTACAGCACCAAAATCCATAATGACGAAGCATGTCTGATAAAAAAAACACACAGTACAGCAATTTAAATACAAGATTTAAAAAAAAATTTGATATATAGCAGGTAGAGATTAGGGATGGGTAATGTTTTTAGTATCATTGCACATTCTGAAAAAGTCAGATGCATTTGGACTTGGACTTTCCTGACTGTACCTGATTCACAGAGTTGTAGTGGAAAAACCTGGCCTACCATTCCTCTGATGATTTCTTGCTCTAGGATTAAAGCAGCAGATTGTCACAGCAGCAGCCCTCCAAGGGTCTCACCCAGTAAGAAGTGTTGTAGGGCGCCATGGGAAATGGTGTGGGGTGTCCGTGAGTGAGGAATCAGGAGAGTGGCAATCACTGGTAAATATACAGCTCAGTAGAGGAATCACCAAGTGGTGCCATTCCACCAGCTGCCCTGCAAGTCCCCTTGTAGCAGTGCAAATGTTTCTAGCCACTGAGAAGGGCAGCTGAAACTGGCCCTTATACTTCAACCTCAAAAATAAAAACATTTACCACGTAGTCAGTCTGGCAGTTACAGCTTTGCATGCGACAAATTCAATAGGAGTCTGAATTGTTCGCTATTTGTCAAGATATACAGCCTAATTCATCATTCTCCCGTTTTGCAAGCCCCTAATAGCGATTCATAGCGAATCGCTATTAAGGACTCGCAAAACGGGATTCATGTAGAAATTGCATAAAGAAATGCGATTCCTACATATTCCTTATTTGCGATTAGCAAATTGCTAATTGCAAATAAGGAATAACTCCCCATTCATTCCTATGGGCCAAAAGGCCCATAGGAATGAATGGGGAGTATTCCTTATTTGCGATTAGCAATTTGCTAATCGCAAATAAGATAGCGATTTGAAGGGTGCCAGGGGTGTCCAAAGGACACCCTGTAGCACACCTCAAATGAAATTTTACACAGGTGTTGCACACACACATGTCCAAAGGACATGTGTGTGTGTAACATGCAACTCAGAAAAATGCATTTAAATGCATTTTTCTGAGTTTTCTCAATTTACCACGAGGTCTGACCTCGCGGTAAATTGCGGCCAGAAATTGCAAATTCGCAAAAAAAATTTGGATGATGAATTGCATTTAAGGAATCTCAAATAGAGATTCCTTAAATGTAATTCCTCGCAAAATTGCGAGATCGCAATTAGCGATTTTTGAATTTGGGATGCTGAATCCCAAATGCAAAAATCGCACTCGCAAAGGGCCAGATTCTCAGAATCTGGCCCTTTGCGAGCGCAATTTTGTTTGATGAATCGGGCGGTTTGATGCTAAAAAGCAAAAAAACCCTAGTTACTATATGAAAGGCAGATAATTGGCCACTGTTTGATCTCAGGCTCATAAGAGTTACAATGATTTATCTCCCCAGTCCCCATGGGAGAGTAAAGAGGGAAAAGAATGAAAGTACATCCTCTTGATTACAACATCATAACACCTATGCTGGGTGCTACAGGAAACAAGTAAATCTTGTCCTATATGTGAAGGTCAAAGACTACAGGGGCATAATAAGATATTTGAGAGGTGGCCTCACCCATAACTTATCATGGCATGCTTCAACATAGGCGACCTCTCACGCTGGAGTAGGACAGTACCACTCCAGTGGACTCATCCTAATAAAATTGGGAGCTCTTAGATATTTTTTTACACGACAAATTCACCGTTCCAGATCAAAAGCTAAAAATTAACAAGGGGTATACCCAAATGAGATTCCATTATTAATGGGTACCCCCGGTATAGGTTAAAATCAGAGTTGTGCTTTAAGGGCAGAATATAGTGGTTCACCTAACCACTCGAGAATATCAACATGCTTCAATTAACAATAGTGCCAAAAATGGTCAAATGTCTTCATCAGGGTCAAAGAACTCCCTATCCGCATAGCACGAGTTACATGCAGAAAAACAAAGACTATGCTCTCATGGAAAGGGACATCACTTATGACAGACACCCAATTTGGGGAAACTACGGGCTTCAGGTAGACGCAATCTATGGAACCTATTTTGTCTACATCCTGCCATATGTCAGGTGCCTAAATAGAGTTTATGTCATAATGGACATCCCTTTGGTTGAGGCAACTGGGTGGTGCTGTCCTACTCCAGTGTGTTGCAGCATGCCCTGATAAGTTTTGAGTGAGGCGACCTCTCAAATATCTTATTATGACCCTGTAGGCTATGACCTTCACATATAGTACAAGATTTACTTATTTTCTTGCAACACCCAAGTAGCTTAGGTGTTATGATGCTAAATCTATTTATGTTAACGGATCCTAAATGCGAAATGTTTTCAGAACAGCTTAAAACTGAATTATTTCAACAGACAAAGCACGGGCCGCAATATATAGAAGGATATCATATTCATACGTAGATAGCTTCTTGTGCCATTGGGAAATCCATGGGAGCCGCATTATCAGAACACCTCTTGCCTTGTTCCATTTTCCAAGATAAAAGGCTATGAAAGGTGCCCATTAACCCAAGCTGAACCCATAATGGCAGCATATAAGCATCCTAATCAAGGGTACACATTGTTGAAGTCATTTGTAAGAGAATGCCCTTTTTCTGTGGTTAAACACCCACACTATTTGCTAGATTTTAGTGGATTGCCACATTTAACGTATTAACATTTAGCATACTATAAATCCCTTGTTTATGGTACTCTTTGCACCCAGGACCTGTACGTTAAATGTCACTAGTGACTGGGGCACAAATTGTGCTACCACTAAAGTGAAAGGGCAAAGAATGTCTTCAGGCCTGCAACTTCAGCCTGAGTGTGCAGTTTCCAAATGGCAAATTTGACCTGGCAAAATTAACCTTTGCACAGGCCTAAACCTTCCTTTTCAATCATGGTAAGACGCCCCTAAAGTAGGACCTAAATGCTCAGAGAGCAGGGTGCATGGTATTTAAAAAGCAGGACATGTGTTTTTAAGTATGTTTCATATGCCTTGGCAGTGAACAATCTCCAAAGATGTTTCCACAGTGGAAAGGATGGCTCTCCCATAGAGAAGCACTTGGTTACATGATAATCTCTTACAATGCATAACTTTGTTTTGGGAAAAACTAGAAACATGGTTCAAGGCCGCAAATGAATAGGAATGAAAATCCAATCTGATGGTCAAGTCGGATTTTAAATTATTATTTTGAAAATACACTTTTGGAAAGTTGCCATTTTACTGCCTAGTGCTTTCAATAACCCTTCCAGAGATAACCCCCAGCTCTCACCTGGCAAGACTGCTGGGAGATATGACTCCCAGAAAAGGGAGGATGGCCTGGTGGGTGTGCCCACTAATTGAACAAGCTTCAAAGGGCATTCCTGTTCACAGACAGATGTAACTCACACCTAGGCCTGACCTCACCATTGTCCAAGTAGCTTGAATGGCACCATAGCCAGTGGGGGGAAAACCTGTTTCAGGAATTGTTTGGTGGGGGAGTTCCTCATTTCACTAGCCATGCCTCAGGGGTGTGCCCAGAGCTGTGACCAGCAGAAGAAAGATTCTGCAATGTTGGATTTTGGCAGAGTAGGGCGCTGGTGGATTGTTCAAGGACAAACCTCCAGGACGTGATATCAGTGGGTAGGGTTGCCCCAGGGATTTTTTTAAACTATTGGACAGGGAGACTCAACCAACCCACAAGCTAGTGCCAGGCATAAAAGTGGCGCCGGTGTTTACCTTATTGAGAACACTGCTTGCCCTGAGGAAGACAGAAGAAGGACTTCACCTGCTAACCCCTAAGAACTTCAGAAAAAAAGACTGCACCTACTCTAAACTGCGGAGAGTAACCCCAAGGCAGGACCTGCTTCCACTTGAGGCCAGGGGAGAAGAGTGTACACCAAGGGCTAGTTGGCTAACCTCCTGTTAAGCTACAGGGACGCGAAAAGCTGCAAGAAGCCCACCATCCTGAGGAACCAGATGACAAATTTCAACTGGATTTGCACTGGACCATGCAGGTGGGTTCCCCTGGAATGTGTGCTGACGCCCACATGGTGTCCCTAAGGTTCTAGGGTCCTTGGATAAGTGCCAGAGTGTACACCTCCAGCCTAACTCTAAAAGTAGGACTTGGATACCTTTTCAAGGATTTTTGCCAAAAGACCCAGAGGCTACCATTGTACTGATGCCCATACGCAGCCACCAACATCGCTCTGCTAGTCGGTCTAAACTTGCTGGCTTGCACCTCGGAAGAGACCCTGACTTATAAAAAAGATCACATGTACGGCCGACGGGTACCATATTTGGGGCCTGATCACAAGTGCAGCAGAGGGGCATGAGGTATCACTGGTAAATACCAACACTGGCGATTCAAGTGTTTATTGAGTTCCACAAACACCTTCTATTCCGCAAAATTACGAAGAGTTACCCCTCCCCTGTTAATTTCAGCAGCTTTGACCAACTGAAATGGACCTGTGGAAAACTGAGGCAACTACAGGGTTCATTACAGTCCACTAATGACCCGGTTTGGGACTGCACATGAGTGGAGGGGTCCGTAAAGAAAACAGGAAGAAAGCGGGGGCTGGCTGGGATTGTGGGAAATAGTGTTTCCGAGGTCAATACCACCTTTCTTACCCAACAGCAAAAGACTTTAGAAGACATTTAAGGAAATTACCAGATGAGCCACTAATCCCTTGTTTCTCTTTAGGCCACAGTCCACCTACTGTAGGAAGACCCGGTTTGGGACTGAACATGAGTGGAGGGGCCCATAAAGGAAAAAAGAAGAATGTCTTATGATGTCACCTTGATGAGGTCAAGCAGGAGGGAGGACTTGAACATCCAGTCCAGCTTCATGTCGTCGTTGCGGATGAGGTCCTCAAGGCTGCCGCGGGAGCAGTGTTCTGACACGATGGCAAAAATGCCGCAGTCATGGAAGAAGCCCAGGTACAGGTTGACGTTCTCGTGCCTCAGGTCCCGCAGCTGGGAAGCAAGTGTGGCAAAGAGGTTAGAAAGCAGAAAGCCAAGCTTAACTCTGGTGGCAGAGAGGATCATCAAAGGGTACTTTGGTCTGTGGAGGGAGTTCTTGAAATAAATAAGGAATCTCCCAGCCAGGAAGAGGTACCCAAGACCCTGTGGAAAACATTAAAGCAGCAGATTGAAGGCAAAGGACACATTAAGATTGAAAGATGGGTCAGTCATAGTTATGGCAGGTCTGAGGAGCGCAGAGTAAGGGTGATCTTTGGTGATACGTTTTGGGATTTTATGGGTATATGTTTCAATTAGATTTTTTTTCCTCTTTCTAACTGTAGGGCTCTGTTGAGAGGTATCATGTAGAGACAATGCACTGCTGGTGTGGAGATTTTACTAGGCCTATAGACTGGGGCCAAGAGGGGACTCACAGATCTATTTTATTAAAACTGGTTCCTGCAGCTGTTAGGTTAGACATACATCTTTTTTTTCAAAACATACTTTATTGATTTTCCACATATTTCTATTACAGTCCAACATGTTTAAGCCTTTGTTCATTTATATTATTCAAGTTGGCATTGCGTACATTATAATCATAACCTCATGCTTGGTCTATTGTGCAGCAATACCGCAGGTATCCATCTCCAATATAATTGAGTGCTGTGACACCAGTATGTATATACAATAATCACAAACTTAACTTGTAACACCCTCCCGCCCACTCCTCCCCCAACCCCACAGGCTCTGGCATTCTCTTTCACAACATAAATTCCCATTGCGTCCCAAAGTTTTGCTGTCATTCCTTTGCGCATGTTTGTGCACTGGCCCTCTCCCTATCCACTATGTGAGAGCCATATACATCACCTCTTCACCAGTGTCTACTGTGTGTTCGGAGTATCAGAAATGTCCTCAGTGTTAGTGCCTTTAAGGGCTTTTAGCATTGTGTCCCAATCCAGGAATATCAGATTTTTCCTTAGCCCACGGGCCTCCTCTCTGCACAGGGCAGCGCTTTCAGCTCCACCCGATCTCGTTAGTTTGCTGTGCCATGTGTATATTGAATGGGGTTTCGCTGATTTCCAGCGCATGGTAATAGATCTCTTGGCCACTATAAGGGCCAGATCAAGGAAGCGGAGCTGGACCTTCTGTGGAGTCCTACACTTACGGAAGCCCAACAAGCACTCCAGCACCGAGCCTTCTATGGTTAGTCTCCTCAAATATTCATTTAAACCCTCCTCAGAAGTCTCAGAGACACGGGCATGCCCACAGCATATGTATTAAGTCCGCCGCTGTCATTTTGCATCTGGGACATTGATGTGCCATGTTCGGGTACATCCTCTGTAATCGATGTGGCATAAGATAAGCTCTGTGTAGGACCATGTATTGTATGAACTTAAACTTGACATTACAGGACACCTTCCTTGGATGTTCCAAAATATCTGCCCATTCCCTATCAGAGAAGTCCCTTCCCACATCAGCCACCCATTGAGCCCAAAGGGCATCAAGGGGCAGCTTAACGTAAGCCCGAATGCTCAAATATAGCCATTTGATAAGGTGGCTTCCCTGCCCCATATAGTATGGTGATTTAACTAATTCATGCATCTTGGGTTCTTCCCAGTGAGGAGGCCCGTGTTTCTTAACATATTGTATTAGTGCAACGTGTACCATATATAGAGTGCTTGGTGCCCTGCTTTTCGTACAAAATTGTCGTGGTCAATTACAATCTCCCCATTAAAGAGTACTCCTACCGTACACACCACTACATCTAGCCATGGTCTGAGTTTATATTTTGTGAGCCTATCATTCAATAGTGGGATCCTCACTATAAGGGATGTTACCTGCACAGGGGTTGCAGCTAAATGTGTATTTCAGAGCTTTCTTCCAGTATGTCAGTGCGGTTTGTAGTAAAGGTGGTAATACCAAGGAGATTTTGCTTTGCAGCAATAACAGTGTGTGTAGCAGGGGAAACATCCTTTACAACGTAACTTTTACCACGCAGTGCCTTTACATCGCAACCTTTACAACGCAAACCATTACAAAGCATTGCGCTGGGGGACGCTCTAGGATAGGGAATAGATTTAATTTACTATCTAACACCTTCCCTACTATCCACGGGGACTGGAGTTGGAATAGTAAATTAAACTATTCACTATCCAGCACCCCTTAACACTCTGCGTTGTAAAGGCATGCGTTGTACAACTTGCGATGTAAAAGCATGCGATGTAAAAGCATGCATTGTGATGTCATACATCCGTGTAGCAGTACCTGTTCAATATTTTTTATAGTGAAACCAATCTTTTGTAAGTAACGTCCCGCCATCCAGTAGGACAGCCACTGTAGTTTGCTCGCATAATAGTAGGCTCGGAAATCCGGTGCGCCCAGGCCCCCTCCCTTTGTGTCTATTTGTAATTTCTTGAGGCTTACTCTACGACGACTCATTCCCCAGATAAGATCTGATAGCATAGTGTCTAGTGTGTTAAAAATAATTGGAGGTAGTACTATAATCAGTAAATTAGTAAAATAATAAATGAGCCGTGGAAGTATCACCATCTTAGACACTGCCACACGGCCCATTGCTGAGAGAGGCAACGTGGTCCAAAGAGCTACTTGTGAGTGTATTCCCCTAATAGCCTTAATGAGGTTACCCTCCAACACGTCTGTATGGGAGCGATGTATATATTGATACCCAAATATTTAACCGTGCGTCGTGCTACAGGAAGGGAGAGCATCCAAGATTGATTCTGTCAGGGCGTGGTTGTTCTTGGAAGAAGAAGGCGTTCAATTTTGATTAAATTTTGATTCATTTATGGCTAAGCCAGAAATCCATTCGAAACTGGCGAAAATTCCCTGTATCAGGTCTAGCCATCCCAGAATATCCGTCGCAGAAATAATTATGTTATCCGCATACACATAGATCAAATGCGTGGATGTGAGGTTAGACACACATCTCAGCATAAACATTCATTCACCCATTTAGATTAATCAATTTCTTCTGAGACTAGATATGTCTCTCTCACACACATGCAGATACAGACATGTGAACACACATACAGACACAAAATCTGCTGTAGTTCTATTTAGCCAATGATTTTTCAGATTAGGATTAGGAACTGTGGCTTCACATTACTCACAAATGCCTGTTGAACTTGCCCACATATTTACGCCTATCACTAAGATGGGTACCATTGACTTACAAGTTACACACAAAGCTTGTGGAAGGTACATTAACATAGGGAGGCACCTCACTCATTTTAAACTGCAATGCAAAAGGCCAGTTGATGTTGCTGCTGTTTCTTCTTCTTTCCCTTCTTTTTAACTGTATTTCTTTATCCCCTCTTTTCTATTGAACTACTGAATATTAACCCCCAGAATATTGTGGTACAAAAATATCGAGGACAAAATATCAAGGGACGAAATATCGAAAGGTAAGTGCAAATAGAGAAGCATAAATTAACTACTCTGAACTCCACACCTACGTACCTTGAAGATATATGTATCGTGTAGGTACATATATATGGAATTAGGTAAAGAAAATCTATACATACTTACCTGCCGATTTTGTTTTGCGATATTTTGTCCTCAGTATTGTCCTATCAATATTCTTGGATCGATATTCAAGTGCACACCCTTCTTTCAGGTTTTGGAATCATTTTTACATGCAGTCTCTCTTTTTCCATCTTTCCCCTAAATGGACCTTTTCTGCTGATTCTGTGTCTTCAATTTCACCCTTTTTAGTTTTCTTGTGTGCTGCCCTATCCATTTTAATCCTAATTTTCATTTTTTTGTTTATACAACATTTTGTTTACTGCATTTTCCCATTTTCCCTCTTGAATCCACTCGTTTATAGCTTGTCTTTGCCTATTACGCCTATTCATCTCTTTGTCTCCTTTTATTTTTAGTTCTAACTATAGTCAACTTTAGTTGTCTGCAACACTTCATGTTACCAAATCTTGAAAAGAGTACATAAGAAGTACAACGAGAGAGGACTTTGAATCAGCATCCTTCAGTCACGCGTTTTCTATGGTCTACCATTAGCAGATCGGTTTATGCATCAAGGTCATGGTATTAAATGAATGGTACATTGTCCCATATGTGCTTCCATTAGATTTTGGTGGTGGGGCATCAAGTGGTCCTTTTGTAAGACTGCAGATGCAACATGACGCACAGCTTCTAATTCTAATCTCTGCTTACATGACAATATTGTAATTGCTGATTTTAGGCTTTTTTTGTTTAAGGAGTATGTGTTATTGAGTTGCTCTAGCCTTCCACAGAGGCACAGTGCTAATCTCTAATTGCAATTGCCTTCTCATTTGTTTTACTTTCCAGGATGGATATGATATTTTGGGATTTATTGCTATTTTTGCCACAAAGTAAAAATATATGCTTTCTACAGATGTAATAAAAATACTTGTCCCTGTTAGAAGTATCTACAATTAAATGTTTTGCTGTGTATGCCATTCAAGTTCACCTCTTATAACGTAAATTTATCTTCGGGCACCTGTGTATGACATTCTTTCTTGAAGATATAATTTTGGCTACAGACAGCTTTGGCTGTAGAGTATGTCCTCATTTCACAATTGCACACTATACACAGCAACACACAATGTAGACCAAACAACATACAATCTCTCATAAATGGGGCTTTTGGAGATTCCTCTTTAACTACTGGCGTGCTTGCCATATCATACCTAACCAACGGATGTATGACGGTACAACGCGTACCGTTACAAAGCGTACCTTTACGATGCAGGTTTAACAACGCAAGTCGTTACAACGACTTGCGTTGGGGGGTGCTGGATAGTGAATAGTTTAATTTACTATTCCAACTCCAGTCCCCGTGGATAGTAGGGAAGGTGTTGGATAGTAAATTAAACTATCCCCTATCCTAGAGCCCCCTCCAGCGAAAGTCGTTGTAAAGACTTTCGTTGTGAATTCTGCATTGTAACGGTACCGCGTTGTAACGGTTCCGTTGTAAAGGATGTTTCCCCTAACCAACCATACCTATCTAACATTCCTACATATCACACCTAACTTACCATACCTTACCTGTATCTAACCTACTGTATCTACCCTACTATACTTACTAACTAAACCCACCATATTTACCTACCACACCTTTCTAATCTAACATGCCTACCCATGCTAACTCGCCTGCCATACCTACAAGGCTAACAGCACGTTTGATGGGGACCTTACTAAAAAGGAAATGGGGGTGCCCGCTTCATAAAATCCAGGATGAAGCATTGCCCCCCTCATGTGCTTCAACTAAAATCAAACTGTAGTCTTTTTCATGAGGTTTACATTGAATTAATCTGATCCAATGATATCCGAAAGACCAAGGGTAAAATTTACAGATCAAGCTTCGCGTCCTATCTCTTCCACATTTACGAGAACTATTTTGCTATGTCTACTTAAACTATTTAGCAATCCGCTCCTATGGGAAAGGTTCTGGCCAATCACTGCCCATGTAAAACAGTGAACTCAGATAATGTGAACATCCTGAAAAACCTGGCATGGATCTGGCTCTCCTTGACCCTACATTGCCCACCCCCATGCTATAGGAGTCCTTATCTACACACAAAGTTCTAAAGACAGTTTCCCCAATTGTTTTAAATATTGCCTCCTTCTAGGTTTTTCTGTCTTCCTACACGTTGCATTACCTAATATCCCTGTGGCACCAGCTGCCATCCTCATGCAGTTTTATTTCAGGGGTGTTCAACATTTTTCCAGGAGAGGTAGATTCTTGCTCATTTTCAGGATAAGCACATTTATATTAAGTGCAAGTAAATCCATCTCATTTACATAATTATTGTTTCCCTGTACAGATTTATTCCAGTGAAAGTAATATATTGCTTGCTTAATAAAGACACACACAGTGTACTATGTGGTATGCCGAAAGTAGGGGTCGAAGATGTTATAAGCTTCTGCTATAGAGGTATGTGGCTGTGCAGCACCATAAGGTCTCTGCAAAATGGCAGACTTGGGTTCCATTTTGAATGGGTGAATCATTCTGATTATAATACTAATAGCAGCTGCAATATACAACTGAACTAAAATGGGGTTTTATTTGTTACATTATTTGCGCATGCGCAATTGGAAGCACCTCGTGAGTGGTTGGTGATTTATGCTTGCAGTATGTCAGAGCAAGTTTGAAAGAAGGTGTGAATCTTTCCATACGGTGCCAAGCCAGGTAAAATAGGTCAGCTAGTAGGCTGTTCCAAGCTCGGAGGCCAGTGAGCATATTTTAATTGCAGCTTTGTGAGCACTATTTTTTTTGCAGCTGTATATACCTATGCAGCAATTTTTTTCCAATTCCATTTAAAAGTCTTACAATTTCAACGTCATACGTGTGCATGCATATAACAAACAACTCTAACATATTGTGTACAACTAAATAAAATACAACCCAGCAGTAGGGTTCTCTTTCAAGACAGTTTTTTAACAAAACGAAGAATTAGTATGTACATTCTAAATAACAAATCTTACCTATTGGCTTTGCCAATACTTATTTGTGTTTCTCCCTTTTTCACTTCTTTTTCAGCCCCTTTCTTTCTTTCTCTCTTCTCGAGTTATCATCTTTTCTCTCTTTTCAACCCTTGTCTTGGTACATACTCATGTGCACTAGTGCCTGGAGAAATGGCACTGAAATAAGCCACCCCTGCGCGTGAACTACAAGTAGTATTGTGGGACTGGCATATGTTGCTCTTGTAAAGATCGCTGTACTGTATGTGCACCTACCTCAATGCCTGAAATCCTCTCACATACAGGGCTTGTGTTATACCTGAAGAGTAGTGCAGACATCTGTGTCATAACACAATAACAATTTGTCCCCGTAGGAATTATTTTCACAATATTCTTCAATAAATATCAGTCACCATAGTGATCATATACTCATAAAGCAGCAAGGAAGATTACAGTATGGAACTGTTATTTTATTTTGTCTTTATCACAAGTTTTTTATGGCAACAAAAAATACTACACAATATAGGCAACGTTGCCGTTCTGCTAGGGAAATGCAGAAGTAGCCGGGATCGGCACTCGCATTACGAGAGACTGAGAGAAAGACACGGATGTTTCTTTTCCATTGCTAGTGATTAAGTCGCTGCTTCTGGATCAATGATTACATCTAAGACGCCAACCTGAAATTTATTTGGAAGTTGTTTGGAATTCGTATCATAACTGACTGGAATAAGGACTGTTATGCCTATTTCCGTTGCTAGTGATCTAGTCGCTGTTGGATTGATTATCTCACTTGAAACGCCGATTGGAGACATATTTGAAAGTCGTTTGTATTGTTTGAACAACTTTATCCATCATAGACTTCTTCACCTCCGGCTGGAGGTTGTTGATATATATGTGCAACTAGTCCTGATGATGGTCCTATGGATTTGTCTTAACCAACGAGGGACCGAAACGTCGACGCACGACAACACTTTATTTGTATCATTGTTTGAATATTTGTCACAATGAATGAATTATGTTACAATTGCATTCTTTTCACATGGTAGTGTGTTTCCCCATGTAAAAAAACATAAGGTGTCCAATACTACAAGAAAAAGTGTATATGTTGTGTAGTATTTTTTGTTGCCATAAAAAACTTGTGATAAAGACAAAATAAAATAACAGTTCCATACTGTAATCTTCCTTGCTGCTTTATGAGTATATGATCACTATGGTGACTGCTATTTATTGAAGAATATTGTGAAAATAATTCCTATGGGGACAAATTGTTATTGTGTTATTGATCATACCCAGCCCTTGTGGAATTATTGGGTGGCTCTGTCCTATTAGATATGGCATCTGTGTCATGGCACTACCACAAATGGCCTCCATATGATGCCATATCCTAATAAACAGCTTCAAAAAGCTTTGTTGCAGCAGGAAAGGAAGTGCTTCTCATCAAAATGTTAACTTTGTCTGTGGCTCAGGAATACCTACATCTGAGCTGCTCAAAGGAAGAAGCCCAGGGAACACGTGAGGAGAGGTGGAACATGGCTCTAGTAGCAAGGACGGGTCATCTGGCCGAGCAAGATTTTTACTAGGGGTGGGCGGACCTTGCAGAGTTTCACACTGCGGAATTCCGAGGAGTTACATAAAAACTCTGTGAGATTCCGTGGAGTTCCACGAGCAGGCGGAATTTGGAACGCCATGATGCTGGTGCGGATTTTTGCACCGGGAGCTTGTTCCGCAATGTGAAAGCACACCGCAGCGCACCAGAGGGTGCTGCTTCTTGCTGATGCTTGAGTAGATTTTCTACACAAACGGCAGCTTTCACAATTTGAATGATTGTGACCTGCCGGGACCACCCACACTGAGAAATCTTGCCGGGAGGCGTTCTATCACCCGAAAATCTTTCAATGGACCAACATATATTTACTATAACAACCGATATTGCCGAATGTATGCTGTTGCGCATTTAATGGTGATTGTGAGAAGTTAGTGACCATGAACAGTACAGCAGGGAGAACTTTGGAGGTCACATTATCATTCAGATCCTCCCCTTTATATACCACGAGTCCTTTTCTTCCTATAAGAGTTCCAATCACTACTGTTCTGAACAATGTTTTCTGAGGATTGTAGTATTTGAGAGTGGCAAAGTAGCATCACTGTTGCATGCAGGAGGAATGGCAGTCAGATCACTTCCTAACTTAACAGTAATATATTGTTTCCTAGGAAAGAGGACCTTGGCCCTAAAATTCTGTCAACATCTCATTATAAAGACCTCATTGATTTTTAACAGTAATCTTAGATGATAAAGTGAGTGTTCAGTGGTAATATTTTGTGTTTATTGTAATTTGGGATTTTTATTTGTTTTACTTTTTACTTTACATGTAACTTTAAGGTGTTATTGAAGTGTTTTTTTTATGAAGGAACAGTTTTGGTTGAACATTAAGGGCCTCATTAGGATGACGGGCGGATTGCCCCCGCCAGGCTGGCGGTAACCACTGCCAGCCTGGCAGGGGCAATCCGCCCGCCATCCATCCCTGTATTCCCCCCCGCCATATTAGTATGGCAGGGGGGACCACGGCGTAAGAAAACACCGCCCGCCACTTGCGGCCGGGGCGAAAAATGTTTAATATGATGGTGGTGTCTATTAGACACCTCCAGACTATTACGATTTCAAAAGTGCAATGCCTTTCCGTGGCGCTAATGCCGCCACGGAAAGGCAGGCTGTCTTCACTCTGGGGGCCCCCTGCGGGCCCCCAGAGTGAAGGTCAGTGGGGGGGGTGCACACGGGGGGTACCTGTGGTACCCCCCTTCATTGTCATTTACAAAGCGGCAGGCACCACGTGGTGCCTGCCGCTTTATAAATGACAATGTGAAAGTGCATTTTCAGCATTGTGGCGGGCGGTGCAGAGAGCACCGCCCACCACAATGCTGAAAATACAGGATGTGCCCACCACTGTGGCGGGCACATCCTAATAGCACCCAGGACCCCCGCCCTTATGGCGGGCGGTCCCGATATACGATGGGACGACGGGCGGGCAAAGTCCGCCCGTCATCCTAATGAGGCCCTTAGTCTTTATGGAGATTGCGATGACTATGATATACAGGATGTAGTCTTAACACTGACAACCGCCTCTCAGGAGCTAGTTCTTAACTAGTTGGCCAAGTTACTACATAGATTCGAGGAGGATGGGGCGGCTGAGTATCAGTGATCTGTCTCACACCAAGGGGCATATTATCAAGACAGGAGATACAATTATCGCCGCTTTATCGGCAGAAAAATGCCGATAAAGCGGCAATAATGGGCTTGATAATATGCTCGATGGAATTCCAATCGAAGCCCATGTTAGATGTGAAGACATCTAACATGTGCCCCCAAGTACCCACAGAACTCTGCTCAGCATGGAACTCACAAAGTCTCACCTTAGGTTCTGCAGGGTGGTCCCTATACCATTAATGATCAGGCAAAAGCCTGACAGCCATACTGTTGGTAGTGAACATTGATCACTCTGATCTGTAGCTGTAGGTAGCAATAATAGTAGGATAAGCCTGTAGAGAACTTTTGTCACACATCACTATGCAGACCCAGGCAACGCTGGGAATTTCAGTAAACTGGTGGTAGTTGAAGGAAAACCTTCACAGTCCAAGATTAGAGTGAAGCTCTAATCTTGATGCATTTGAGGTGGACAATGGAGATACAAGATGTACATTTAGATGTTTTGGCCTCATTTGGAGACATTGGGATGAGGCTGTTCATGAGGAGGAAGATACTGGAGAGATGAGGACAGGTTAAAAAAAACAGTTTTTTACAGGTGGAGGACCCTGTGAGTGGATGGACAGAAAATGCCACTGAATGGGAGATCTGTGACTTTTCCTGATTCTCTGGCTTCAGACCCAACTACTCTAGCCAAGCTTACTGGTAAATGGAAATATCAACCTTGCATTGCCCTGCAAAGATTTGCACATGTCCTTATTATTAGCCATTTATTTGTTCAAGCTGAAGATAAACCTAATACTGCTGCTGGGTGGACCGTAGTCTGGCGATGGTGGAGACTACACCGCCTCCGCTGTGGTCGAACGTCTCTGATGACCCGATGAAGTAAGGACCATCAAAGGTTTGCTATATGTCTGCCCACTTAATTAGATGAGCAGCCATATAGCTGTTTTTAATGCCCATCACAGCAAGAAAATAGCTGGCAGTAAGGGGCTTTAAAAAGCGCTTAATGCCCACCTTGCCATAAGACATTCCCATGGCATCGGAGGAATTGGTATTTTTATTTTCAAAAATAAAATTCCGCTTTGGGATATTCTTTTTGAAAATTGTAAAAAATATATATATGTAACTTTGACGTTTGACTGTCATATTCAACTGAGCCATCCAGCACAATGCACTGGCAGGAACCGACTTGCGGTTCCTATCAATGCTTGAAATGTATTTCAGGCTGGCAAACATTTAAACATTTTACTCCGTCACCCTGGCCCCGCCAAAAACTAAATCAGGCCCAAGTCCTTTGTTGGTGTTTTGCTTGGAGATTGTTGATTTCTCCATCCCCAAAACCTCTAGAAGAGTTAAGCATGGGTTTGCTGGTACAAGCTGAAGGCGAAACATGGGTACTTGAAGTCAAGGCTTTTGACTTGCCTGTGTTAATGGATAGCTCTAATAAAGTGCTCTGGGGGTTACCTTTTGCATGTTAAAGCTCTTGACACTTGTCTACTCCTGTCCTGCTAGTCATTTCTTTAGAAGTACAACGATCTATGTTATAGAATTGTCAATGAAAATGTATAAAAAACAGATGTAGGAGATGGCCAAACAAAACATAATCTGCCCACCACATGTTTGAGTAGGCATGTGCCTACTCAAACAGGAGCCCAAAATCCTGTGTCCTGTAATGGGCTCCCAAATAAATGGCAAACATCTTGTAACAGCTATCTCTCCATTCCTATTTTATCAATCAACATTAAAAATCCACTCAAGCTGAATGACTATTTGACATCACCCACTAAGATATCGTTCAATTCGACAGGGCGTCCATCAATACAGAACTTGAAGCTGTCTTGTAACAGATACTACTCAGAAGGAAAAATACCACTCAGCAACAACCAACTGGGATTGAGCCCTCAACCTATTTGTTCTATGGTCGCTCCCACCCTATCCAGAGGAATTTTACAGCATGGCTGGACCAAACATGATACCGGAAGGAAACAGTGCGTACTCCATTCAATACCCCCACAATGTGTCGTAAAATGCCTCTAAAACCTTCAAACACCTTATTCCTAGACCCCTCCTTCAATGCCAAAAAAGGCATTATAATCGATAACCTCATATTTTTCACAAGAAAAATAGCCAAATAGCGATCAGCCTTCTCCAAGTTACTAAGCATCAAGGACCAGAAAAATATTCCCTACGGAACCAGGTTCACAACGAAACCCACACAAAACCTCAGAGCTACTTTGAATATAACATCCTGCAAAAATGGCACCATTCTCATTTAAGCAGCTAACAAAGACCTAGAACTATTCAACAAATTCTTCTTCACCCTAAAAACCCACACCATCACCTGGACTAACAACGCCCCAGGACCTAACTACTCCAACCACCCCTTCCTCTCATGAAGATCAATGACCCACTACATCACCCAGAACCGATGAAAGAAGCATCATCAACTCCCATCATCTCTGAGCACTAAAAAGCTACACCATCAACCTGCCCAGTGTACCTCAGGTCCTACCTATTCCCACCACCCCATCCTCATCATCTTTCCCTGTGGTTCAACGACCCCCGCCTCCACCTAGGACAGGGGAAAGAAGCGTCAACATCTCACTTCCTTCAACACGCACTGCATTGACAGCCTCATCAATATCTATCAGGAAAACAAAAATCAATGCCCCTCCCTCATCACCCAACATCCTATCTCTCCAGCCCCTTCAGCAGGCGCAACAAGAGTCACCAGAAACCCAGTCGTACATCACCTCCCAGAATTTACAAAACGTTAACGTAGAAATCAGAAACATTCTACAACTCGCTGAAAAATCTCTTTCTTCACTTATACATCTCCAAAATTCTCTAGCTACAGTCGACAAGGTGATGGAAACTATCCCCCTGCCTCTAACCAACCGACTCCTGCACACTTGCAAACTCCCGAACAACATAACGGACCCTTAAATTCAAACACAACTACTGCTATATGAAACTCCTTCCTGTCCCACCACAAATAAAGAAGAATACGCTATTCTCCCAACCCAAACAGAACATCCCACCCAACACACAGAGGAATAAACCTGCATAACCTTCAATCCTTAACCTCTAACACCGAGATTCGTGAGCCTATGTTAAAAAATTCCTCTAACTCAATCTACTGTCTACTACTGAGCTGCTGGTCAGCACTAAAACACTCCTCTGATATCGCCGACCTCATCCTTAACACGAAAACATTTGGAATCATCCTCACAGAAACTTGGCTCAATGACTCCTCCTCTCCATGCCTAGACCTTCTAGTCCCCCCAGACTACAACATCATTAGACTAGACAGAACTCACAAAATAGGCGGAGGCGTAGCCTGCATACAACGCTCCGACATCACCAACACAAAGTTTCACGAGGAACCCCTGGACTCTCGTGAATACCTTGGGATTTCTGTTAAATCATCCTGCATCCACTCCCACAAACTATATATACTCTACCATCCTCCAGGTTTGAACGCTGAGTTCACAGAACATCTTATGGAAATCATTACTTCTAACTCTTCCCCTCACTCCAATGACATATTCCTTGGCGATTTCAATCTCCATTGGGAAAACCCTTTGGACAAGCAGGTTAACCCCCTCAAAACCTTCCTAGCTGACCACTCCCTGACCCAAGCCATCTCGAAGCCGACCCACACAAAGGGTGCTACTCTGGATTGGATCATTTCTAAACAAAACACGATTGATTCGCTCTCGGTAACCCAATGTGACTGGTCAGAGCATCACATTATCACCTTCTAAATTCCCTCAGCTAACAAGAAGCCTTTACGAAACAAGTCAAGCCAAAACAATGGATAAGAGACACAAAAAACATCGATTGAAATGACCTACCTACCACTGTGAGAAGGTTCTCACTCCCCCAACAACATGTCAGACGTCAATGACCTCACCGCTCACCATAACTCCTCGATGACCAAAATCTTTGACCAAGCCGCGCCACCAAAACTAAAAAGAATTCCGGACAAAGACAAAAACCCATGGTTCAGCGAAGCGTTGAACGAAGAGAGACTCAAACTTAGATCAAAGGAACAAAAATGGAGGTAACATCCTTCCCCCCACCATCTTAAACTTCTCCGGGAATCTAGAAACTCCTCCAATAAAAACATTCTACAATAAAAAAATACTTTTTCAGATCCGAACTAGACAAGGATAAAAATAGACCAAAGAGACTCTTTGCAATTCTGAAACAACAATCCAACAATGTAGCCAAATCTTCACTCCTAACATCGAAATCACAGCTGAGTAGTGAAGAATTTTCGTCATTTTTCACAACTAAAACAAACTCCCAGCAACTCGAGCTTAGTGCGGCGGCAAGTAACTCAGTCACCCTAAATAGCATACAAGATGATAACTCTGCACTACATGAGATACCACTGCCCAAGAATAACTCGCACTGGTCTACTTTCAAACTATATGATCTTAATGACATCACCAATATTCTAGCAAGTACCAAGCTCAACAACCACTTCAATAACCCTGTCCCCTCAAATTGCCTACCCCACCTCTACCAAACCATCGCACCTCTCTGGACCAAAATCATCAATGCCTCGCTAGCACAAGGTCACATACCGGATTGCTTGAAGACGGGACAAGTCACCCTTATCCTACAAAAATGCACAGCTAACACCTCCAACCCCAACAACTTCTGACCAATAACCAACATTCCCATGCTTGCTAAAGTCTTAGAAAAATGTGTTCAACAACAATTTAACCAACACATCTTGAACTTCAATCTACTGAACATCCACCAATTGGGTTTCAGACCTGGTCATAGCACAGAAACAGCCATCCTGCACATAGTTGACGATGCCCTTCAAGCTTCTGACCGCAAGGAAACCTGCCTGCTAGTCCTACTCGACCTCTCAGTAGCCTTTGATAAGGTCAATCACGACAAACTTCTAAGAAGACTAGAATACAGGATGGGTTTATCTGGGAAAGTCCTGTAATGGTTCACGTCCTTCCTGGAAAACAGAACACAATCGTACATGGTCAACAAAAATCTCTCCGCTGCCTCACCTGACCTACTAGAAGTTCCACAAGGCTCTAGCCTATCCCCCACGCTATTCAACCTTTATGTAGAACCACTTACCGATCTACTACAGCAGGCGAACATTTCCTTACACATGTACACGGACGACACCCAACTGTACATCAAGATCTCCTCTATCGATGAGCTAAAGACAATGAATCTAGCTCTCGAAAAGACTGCCCAATGGCTAACAAACCACTTCCTAAAGCTAAACTCACAAAAAACAGAATTTCTTCTGATCTCCCCAGGAAATAACTCCACGGTGGATCAAAATGATCACTGTTCTGAACTGCACGCCGACTCTGGTGGACTACACCATATCACTTGGAATCACACTGGATAAGAACCTTAACATGCAAAGTCATATCACCTTGTTGGATAAAAACGCCCGCTTCCAACTCAGCTACCTCAGAAAAATGAAGCCATTCATCGAGAACCCGGACCTCAAAACTGCAGTTCAGTCCTGAGTTATCTCAAGGCTGGAATACGGATGTACCACCCTCACAGAACTTCCCAAAATATCAACCGCCCCTCTTAAAGTCTGTCTCCATGCTGCAGCAAGACTCTTAACAGGATCCAGGAAATACGACCACATATCACCACACCTGCAAGCACTCAAGAGGCTATCCTATGAATCGCGAATACACCCAAAGATGGCATGTATCACTCACAAGGCGCTACACCACAACACCCCCCTGTACCTAGCCCAAAAACTTACCTTATCGGGAGGAAACAGACACTCTAGGAGTGCAGACAATCAACTTCTGAGACCCTCATGTTTCAACAAGACCAAAACCTCCAACAGAGCTTTCTCTGGAGCAGCGCCAAGAATATGGAACTCGCTTCTGTAATACATCAGAAAAATCTCCTCTACGCCTCTACAAAAAAGAGGCAAAATCCTTCTTGATGAGCAAATTCCTACCTTAAATCTGCACAATCACAACCCCAGCTATACAACCTCCTAATTACCTCTACTTTCGAGTGTAAGATAAGATCTATTAGAACTCATACTTGTATTTTATTGCTCAGAACAATGCTCAATGATGCGATCCACCCAAACCCTTTTACTATATGCTGTTACTTTTATGCTTTTCTTTGTTATATAATGTATTTTCACTAATTGTTTGTCACATTGTTTGATATGTAAAGCGCTCTGCTACCCTACCCTGGGACTGGTTCGCGCTACAGAAAACTCCAAAAATAAATAAATAAAACTAAAATGTGTGCATTTATAGATTGTGCTCTGGATAAAACTCACCTTGCAGAATGTTAATTTGGTGGCCTGTTTGATTTCAGTGTGTTTCTCTCCTGGGAACTTCTTCAGCCAGACCCAGTCTCCCTGAAGGAAGGGATGAGGAACAGAAAAGAGCTTGTTACACAAAGAGAGAACGGTTGTTGAAGAGATCAGATATACACCATTGTGTAAGTAGAAAGGAAGACATGTTACACTGAACAGAAACAGAGGTTTGGGTAAGTGAGTGCTTGACTGCTTTTTACAGGGCCTGGGCTTGTGAAAGTGAGCCGAGCCTGTCACGTAAGACTTTGCTTGACTGTGCTCTTTTAGTAATGTTTTACCTCCTTGTGCCTCTTGTCTCCTCCTACTCTGTGACCCTCTTTCCTTTCTACAGCCTGTCCCTTCCTTAACACTTCCCAGTGTTCTTCTCTTCCAGCTCCCATTTTTCCCTATCCCTCTCTTGACCCAGTAATCTGTATATATTTCCCTTCTTCCCTACGTGAACTCAATTCCACATTCCATGTATCCCTCTCGCCATTCCCTTGCTTTTCTTCCTTCTCTCTGTATGACACAATGATATTTGCTGATGTACTAGCGTTCCCCCTTTTGTGGTCTTGCACAGAGACCAATGTAGCCAATATACTTACAGTGGGTTTTGGGTCTGCCCATTGCTCATGATTGGATAGCTTTCTTGTCTAAATTAATTCCCTGTTCTTGATGTGATCTCTTTCTCCTTTTTCTTGCATTTTTTCCGCCTCCCCTACTCTGCTTCTTGATTAGTTGAGTGTATCCTTCCATTGCCACCATCATAGAACATTTCTGTTTTAACGGGTTACAGTGGCATTTGAGTTTCAACATGCCATGGGACTGCACCTCCTGCTCCTTCCCCGCTCTCTGTCTTTCTGCCTTGTCTCTCTCCCCACCCTGCCGACCTAATCATCTGGAGTCATGCATCTCCAGCCTTCTAACGTTTTCTGCTCTTAACACTGCCTACATTCCTTCTTTTTGAATACCAAGCAGTACCGGCATTCAGTTCCTCTCTCCTTCCTCCCTCACTTGTCTCTGCCTCTGTGGCCTCTAACACCCCGCCAACCCTCTGGCCAGTGACTTCTGATGCTACTCTTGCAAAGCTAACAGTGTCAGGTAGCCATCGTGGAATTTTTGTTCTATACTTCCAAGATGGCTGTCACATCGCATCAAATCTAGGAACGGAATAACATTATTTTGTACACATTCATTTTCTTATGCTTATCCAAGAAGGCCAACTTGTACAGCTTAGATGCAATGTTATGGCCTTCTTGGAAGTAAAACACACACAGGCCCTCGGGTCTAAAGGGTGAAGTTAGGCTGAAGGAATCAACACTAAATTCAAAAGGCGTCTCTTTAAAGGATGGTTTCCCTCACCCACCAAAAGTGGCATGCTTCATCATTGGGGAACCTCCTCTCACCTTGAGGCCTAGTCATGGTGCAGGCTGCAACATCCTCACTGAGAGAGAGGAGCTCAGGGATGTTTTGTATACTAGGAGGGTATTTACTAACTACCCAATGAGAGCCTGAGGACGTGGTGAGGAAAGCAGTACAAACAGTAAAGTGAGTTAAAACTAGCTACAGGGTTCGCCGAATGTCTTTAGTCAGGCAACCTTGTGCTAGGATTAAAAACATAAAAGCACAATGGGAAACATTAGACAGAATGCGGTCGGGTGAGGATCGAATAGGTAATACCGAGCGGGTTTACCAATAGGAACAATGTTTCCACGAGGTGATCCTGCCCTCACCTGAGACCATGAAGTGCAAATTAGCACCTATACATATGCACCAATAAGATACAAAATCGTATGTATGCAATACGCATGTTTATTAGTTAACAGCGTAAAGATATTGTATTGAGACAGATTTATTTATTTATTTAAATATAGGAGTGGAATATACAGGGCTGGACCCTGTATGGTCCTGATGAAAAGCTTGGGGGAGCTTGAAACATGTCGACCACTGAACACTGATCTAGCCCTAACTTAAGGCCAGATAACAGTGTCACCCCTTTTTAATATACCAAACTAGGAGCAGAATAAATTGTTGAGGCCCACTAGCACGGTATTTTTAATCACACACCCACTCCACCATCACCACATTTTGCACCACACATAGCCCGTCACAATAATAGTGCTCCTGCGTAGTCCGCTAGTCGCAGCACGCCCCTTTTCGTAGAGAACTGGGAAGCCCCAATGATGAAGCATGTCACCGTGGGGAAACCCCGGTGAGTGAGGGGACTCTAGAAAGAAATTTTTCTTTCTCATTTTGGCAAACACTGTTAAAATTTAGCAGTTACCATACACATAAACTAGGTCTCTGAACCCTTTACAGGGGGTTCCTTATTTTCTGATATAGACTGGAGGACGACCTAGTTTAGTTTATCCTCCCTCTCCCCCCTCCTTTCTAGTTTTTTAAACATTAGACATGCACATGTTGCTTAAAGATCAACATGTTTCGGCCAGTGACCTCGTCAGTGTTGTGGCCTTCTTTAGGATCTAATAGGTGCTACTGCTGTGAAGGTGGTGTGTGGATTTATTATTAATATGCAAAATCAGTGATCCATAGGTTTTTGGGGTGGTGGATTCACTGGTAGTACCCGCATAGGTCGGGTGTAATGCCTCAGCTGTTCTTGGCGTAGGCGCTCAAGGGGCAGTTAAGTCTCCGACTGCTGTGTGCAAATCGGGAATGCTGCTGGCTATGCCGAAGGACATGGGCAGTGGAAGCCAGCTGGTTTCCACTAGTGTTTTGAATTTGGTGTTGATTCCTTCAGCCTAACTCCACCCTTTAGATCTGAGGGCCCATGTGTGTTTGACTGTATGAATAAGGGGAGTATTCCCTTGTTGGTCTTTAAACCTCCTTTAGCTTTTTTTGTGCATCTCATCTTGGAACTATACAAAATAACATTCTGAGAGAACCACCAGCTTCTATTGACTCCACGAATACTTCTGCCACAATTCTAATAGCATTGGCAAAGCTAATATTGGCAGCCTACATGCATTAGCAAAGCAAGAATGATTGGCTTTGCTAAAGCTTGTATTGTATTGAGAAATAAGAAACAACCTTATTCGCTTGTCTTTGAACTAACCAACAATTGCAGCATGGAAAGTGACACTAACAGTACTGTAAGCCAACTAACCACTGCCATTCCTACACCAGGTTAACAAGCCCACCTGCATGCTGAATGACGGTCCTGAATGGAGCACCTCCCTGCATGCTCTTCACGTGACCGCATAAGAGGAAGCCTTAAAAGGCTAAAGGTGCAGAAGTCTCAGAACAGTAAGGTGAGTGTAAGGATGGTAACTCAACGCTGTGGCAGGAAACGGAGGCTCAGGTTCTAAAATACTGATGTCAGAAGGCAATCACCAGTCAATCAAGAATTCAGCCAAGAATCAAATATGGCAAAATTTTCAATCAGGTACAAACCGCATGGCCAAAGTAAAATGGTGATTTGCCACAGAAGATTAATCAAACCCTTGGAGGAGGGGCAGAGATCACTTGGGGAAGAAAGCAATGGTTTAATCCCTTCAGGCAAGTTGTATACCAAATGAGAGAGAGGAACCCGAGTGGTATGTAGAAGGAGCACTTGTGGCTGGGAGATTTCAAACTCAATCTAGACTTGGCTCTGTGTACCAGTCGAGTCAGGACTGCCCTGCTGTACTAGTTTTGAGATGTTGCGCAGCAGGACAATTTAGAGGTGCCCACCCACTGACTGCATTGTGACGGATTGGATAGTCATGAAGAGGTATCTCACTCTGGATCAAAGGAAGTGCATCTCTCTGGTGTCTAGAACCATCTTGCTACCAATATTGTCTGCTTGGTCAGATAACAGGAAAAAATGAAGCACTTCTGGGTTGCATGCCCTCTTGGTGCCTATCATCATTACCCCTTCTCAAGCCCCTCACTCCCCACCTCCCACAATGCTCAATAAAAGGAGGGCAGAATGAAGTGAGCTTACCTGCTTCGTAGAGAGTGGTAGGCTTCTCTTGTTAAACAAGAGGAGAAGCAAAGGCATATGGATACCCTTATTCGCTCCTCCCTCTCCCTAAAGGACAGCAGGAAGGTGCGGTCAGTCATGGATCGGGGACTGATGCCTACTCTACATTAGCAGAGCCGGAAGGGAGTCGGGAGAAAGCTCAGCGTCACTTACACAGTGGGGAAGTCACCAGCACTCACTAGCAGCGCAATCCATGTCTCAAAGCAGAGGAGGGAATACGTTTAGCAGTACCGCCAACTTCATAGTTTTCTGCCTACGACCCTGCAAGCCCCACTCCAAGTAAGGACTGTATTGACTCGCCAGGCTCAGTTTTGAAAGGCCCCACATAAACAAATGACTTGAGTGATGCAAGACTAGCCTATGCTCATAGAATATGGAAGATGGAACATTCCAGTCATTGGTACTCTGAGCATCTGAGAAGACCTCAGTATGATAGGGTTGTACAGTGGTGATGTGCTTTTAAGAAGCCATGCATGTGCAAGATTACCCCTGGGATTTGAAGAAAGGGCATAATGCTATTGCGCTAACTGAAGCATACGCACAACTGTGATCTCCTGGCTAGCCTCATCCTCACAGCTCCTGCCTCAAACACAGGAAGGAGACAGAGTAGGGGAGACATATAACAGGAGAAATCAGAATGTCAATTTGATGCAAATGTTGTAAGCAAACAGCGTAAGCACAGTGCATAACACTATACTCGCTTCTTTAAACAACTACTTCTGCAATTCAAGAGAATGAGTCTACATGTACATCATACATATAACAAATATACATGGTGGTCATCTTGGAATGGTAGTCTTGCTTTGCATAGAGATGCAATCCAGAAAGATAAAAACAGGCAGTAAATCTGAACGTATTCGATAAAGGTTCAAAACGTACTAGAACCCAAAACCTGACGTCCAATCAAACCACCTTTCATAGATGTTGCTGATTTATGTCTACATGTGGGTGTTTATAAAGTACAAGCATGTCCCATAACATTTATTTTAAGAGTGTCAACCCAGTACTGAAAACCTGGAAGCTGGAGCTGAAAATTGGAATGCCTTCTGATCAAGGGGCCCTGGCCACTCCATATAAAGGGGTTTGGTCCCAATATGGTAAGCTAATGAGACAACCATATTAGAACCCTCATTGATTAAAGTCGGGAATACATGAGCTCACTGTATTAACTTCTCCGAATAATAAGAACATATTCCTACTCTCAACAGCCGGACACAAGCAATGCCTCCTAACCAAATCCTACCAAATTACTACTGAGTATTAGACTGTCATCACAGCCCAGCTCCTGAAGCATATGTTTCCTCCTCTAGCCTTTATGAGATTCATGCCTGCTCTGATTGAAGAGAAGGCAGCTAGGCGTAGGAGTTTGACTCCATGTTTATGCCAGTCCATATGCTCCTGGCATGCTGGGCTGGTGGGACCAAGGTACAGTGTTTCTGCACCACTTATGCTAAATGCACCTGAGTTGCCAGGTGTCCTGATCCTCTGTAAAAGAGTTCTTCACATGCTTAACCGGTACTTCACAGAACTTTACTGATGTATGTAGTCAGTCTGTGGTGCATACGCTTGACACTGCAGCTCCCTGGGTCTTCCATTAAGAGCCCAGAATATATCAGCCACTTACTCACATTCAGAACCTAAAACACATACAAACTCCCAGAACCTAAACAGTGATGTTTTGAAAAATCATTTACAGGGCTGCAATGGCAGGAGTCACCGATAATGCTAACTGAGTCACCTACAATGCACAATGGTGAATTGTGAGGCATTTGTGCCCACATGAATAAATATGTATGTACATATTATACATACCAGGTAACATTTGCTTACATTGTGGTCGAGTGATTCTGGTGACAGCAAAAAACACATAGCCGAAGTCCACTTGGTTTGCAAATGTCAACAAACCATATAAGACCAGACTGCACACGATATCTGTTACGTATTTTTAAATAACATGATTATTTAGAGGATGTTAGCTGGTAAAGTGTTTATTAACAGGGAAATGTTTATTGGAAATAGTAAATGCCAATAGAACCGCAAGACAGCACTATAAGATTGCTTTATACATGTTACGGATACATATTTTTGCATTACGTGTTTGTTTGGGCACTTAGATTGAAAAGGTTACTTTTTCAAATAGGTAAATGTTTATTGAAAATAGCAATTGAAATACTGGATTATACTGTTTGGTTATATGTTGAAAAAATGTCTAGAAAACTCTTAATTATGCAGTTAGGAATGTAGTTTTTTTTTAAAGCACCATTTACCTAAGTAGAAAATATATTCAGTCTGTTGGTGGATGTAGGACTTGGAACTTTCTTCAGGGTCATTTGCAAATGTTTTATCTTCATCCTCCTGTTTTCTGAACCCGTTTTGTTGGCCTTAGGACTCTGCACACATTACCACAGCATACCAGTGCTAAAGTGCTTGTGCTCACTCTTAAAACATGGTGAAAGTGGCTTATACCCATTTGGAATATTTAATTAACTTGTAAGTCCCTAGCAAAGTGGCACTACCAAGGCCCAGGGCCTGTAAATTAAATGGTACTAGAGGACTTGCAGCACTGATTGTGCCATACACTTTAGCAGCCTATAAACATGCATCAGGCCTGCCATTGCAACCTGGTCACTTCGTCCTGGCAAAATAAACCTTTTGCTAAGCCAAACCTTTGGCTTTAACATTTATAGGTCACCCCTAGAGTAGATCTTGGAAAGCCCAGAGGGCAGTGGGCAGTGTATTCAAAAAGTTGGACATGTACTTTTAAGTTTTACATGTCCTGGTGGAGGCAAAATCTTAAATTAATTTTTCACTACTGCAAGGCCTAAATCTCATAGGATAACATTGTAGTTACCTTATTACATTTGATAAGATGTAACTTCCAAATGGGAAGAGGTATACAGATAATGTTTGGTGTCTTTGGAATTGTAATGAAAACTCCTCTTTTATGGTAAAGTCCGATTTTAAATTTCAATTTAGAAAATGTCACTTTTAGAAAGTTGGCATTTTCCTGCCTTAGCCATTTAGTGCCTGTAGCCTGCGTCTAGGTCACATGTCTGGTTGGAGCTGACAGTTGAGCTTTGCGTATTCCTCCTAGATAGCCACAAACAAGAGAGGGCTTACATGTGCCTGGATGGGCCACCACTGGCATGATGGGAGGGCAGAGCTTGGCACAGTCCTACTTACACCTGAAAAGGTTGTGTCTTGCCTCCTCACAAAGGGCTGAATACCGCCTGTTGTTAGACTGGAGCGAGGGCAGGGAAGGCAGGAAACCTGTGCACTTCAAAGGGAAACTTCTAGAGGTGTCTCCTACTTCAAAGGAGGCACCAGGTATACATACTGGATCTCAGACACCATCTCTTGAATACACATCTGGAGCTGTGGAGACTTTGCGAGGAAAAAGGACTGATGTGCCTTGAAAGGACTGCCACTCTGCTGGACTGCTACCCTTCTGGACTGCTGCCTTTCTGGATTTCTGTTCTGCTGCCCTGCTACCCTCCTGCCTGTGTCAGAGGGATTGGACTTGCACCTGAACTCAAGACTCCTAGAGTAATTCCAGGGACTAGTTTAGAGTCATAAGGACATAACAGGCTCTCAACCACCTGAAACAGCACCCAGATCCAGCTGGAGTACGATTCTGACCCCAAGTGGTGCCCCTCAGGTCCTCGACACTTGGTGCGGTCTCAGTGGAGCTGAATTTAAGTTTTTGGGCTCTGGGCAACCACAAATGGGCCCACTGGCGGCAAAACCTTGTTGCTTGCACAAAGTTCTATCAACACAACCCTTCGCGCTACAGCATGGACCGCTAGCAGGGAGCACCATCGCAAAGCTCTGGCCCAACCACCCCCCACAATAGGCTCGCTGCGATACAGCAACGACCATCCGCGATGCGCCTCCTACTCTTCGCGTTGCTATAATGACCATGCACTATGCTTTCCTGCTCCTCGCAAAAACAACAGTTGATGGACAGAATGCTGAACAATGTCATGCATTCACCCCAGTACAGCGATCTGGGCCTAAATCCATCATTTTTTTGCACTCCACACCACCCCAGTTCAGACATGGCCACATGTAAATCAGCCTTGACCCTGTGCCTCATGGGAACAGTCCAGCCCGAACTGCCAAGCCATGCCTTTACTGGACCGGAATCAAGCATCCTAGGACCGGTTTCTGGCTATCAGCCATCTTCAGCCAGGATAGCTTGACTCCAGTGGTGTGGGGAGCATGGGACTCACGTCTGAGCATACCCATCGCACTCAAACGCTCCGTCCATCATCCCTTTTTGTATCGCTTAGTTCGCCCTAAGTTGGCAGGGTATGCTCAGACGTGAGTCCCTTGCTCACTTGGCCACTGGATTCAAGATAGCCTGGCTGATGAGGATTATGAATCCGAAACTGGTCCCAGGATGCTTGTTTCCGGTCCAGGGAAGACATGGCTTGGCAGTTCGGGCTGGACTGTTCCCATATGGCACAGGGTCAGACTGATTTGCATATGGCCATGTCAGAATAACTTACTTTTCACTGTAACCAAGCCTGATGGTTCATACCATTTGGTATTGGATTACCGGCATTTAAACTCGTATTGCCGTACCTGTGCAGTACAGAATACCCACAGCTCTGCTTTGGTGGATGGTCTTGTGCGTAAACGGTTTAAAACCACACTTGACATATCCAATGGTTTTTATGCCCACAACCTTTCTGGTTTAAGTTGTCAATGGACCAGTTTTACCAGTGGTGCCAAAAAACGCCAATTTAAACGCTTGGCCATGGGCTATAAGAATAGTCCAGGTGTGTTTGCTGCTCGCATCGTATCTCTACTAGAGAGAGCCGACCCAGATGCGTGTTCGTATGTGGATGACATTTATCTCACAGACGACAAAATATGGGCGCATCTGTGCCGTGTTGACTGCATATTTTGTAATTTTGCGGACTTCGGATACAAATTTAACTTTGCAAAGTCACACCAGAGTACACAGTGTTGTTCCTGGGCTATGAGATAAACAATGAAGGTCGATGGTTGGATCCTCACTTCTTGGAGAAATGCGCACAGCTGCACGCTCCTACAACACTGAAAAAATCGCAATCCTTGCTGCGATTTTTTAATTTCGGGTTATGTTATGTTATGTTAAATATGCTGGTAGAGCGCATGGCTGCCCCAGCAACGGGGCGTCCCAGCACTTGTGGACAGCCGGACAGAAAGGCACGGCAAGAGGGATCGGGCACTGTAAAGCAGCCTAAATCTCAGCCCCCTGGAGGGAGGCAAACAGCCAGGTTTTAATATATTTTCGGAAGTGCCAGCGATCTTGGATGGCACGTGCCTCCATAGGGCTAGACTTCCAGAGGGCCGGAGCGAGAGACCTAAAAGATCGACCGCCCGCCCTGCTCTTACGCACTCTAATGGTGCGAGCAAGTTGGAGATCAGCAGAGTGCAGGCCCCGAGTAGGAACATAGGGGGTACACAGGTCCTGCAGTATCTGAGGGTCCTGGCCGTGAAGAATTTTGTGGGTGAGACAAAGGGTCTTGAATTTGATTCTTTGTTTCACCGGCAGCCAGTGCAGTCGGTGAAGGAGGTGAGAGGTGTGGCAGTGTTTGGGTAGGGCAAAGAGGATGCGTGCCGCTGCCTTCTGGGCCCTCTGGAGTCTGTTGATAACCGCCTTGTTAGCGCCCAATAGAAGACTGTTACAGTAGTCTAGATGGGAAAGGACCAAGGGCTGGACAATGACTTGGCGGGTGGGCGGCTCAAAGAAGCCTAAGATGGGCTTAATACAGCGTAGACGGCCAAAACAGGTGCCTGCGACCTTTTTGCATGGGATTCAAAGGACAGAGAATTGTCCATTAAGACACACAAGTTCTTGACAGCCTCTTTAGGGGTAGGGGTAGGGCCCAGCGAAGGGGGCCACCAATGATGGTCCCACTTCTGACACCTCCCAGCCAGAGCACCTCCGTTTTGGAGGAGTTAAGCTGAAGGCAATTGTCCATCAACCAGTTGGAAATGGCCAGAACATCAGCCTGGACTTTAGCATGGTCAGGTATGGCATCCTTAGGGAACGTAAAGATAAGTTGCGTATCATCCGCATAAGAGATAATTTTGATCTTTCGTTCCCTTGCCAGTAGGGCCAGTGGGCCGACGTATACGTTAAACAACGTGGGGCTAAGCGCATAGTCCTGAGGAACATCGCACTCCAGAGAGAACCTGCTGGATGAGTATGGTGGAGCGTGGATCTGGAAGGAACGGTCGGATAGAAATGATGCGAACCAAGCCAGGGCCCCTTGTACGACCCCTATCTCCGCGAGAATGCTGAGCAATATCTCATGGGAGACCATGTTGAACGCCGCACTCAAATCCAGCAGGATCAGGGCGGAGGTGTTTCCTAGATCTTGTGAGGCCCTCAGTTGTTCCACGACAGCCACAAGAGTTGACTCGTGCTGTGTTTAGCCCGAAAGCCATTCTGTGATTTGTCCAGGATACCATTGGTTTCCAGGTGGTTGGTCAGGGTAACATTCACATGCGCTTCCATCACCTTTGCCAGGTACGGTAGGAGGGAGATGGGTCTGAAATTTCAGGGCGGGAAGGGTCAAGGGAAGGCTTTTTCAACAAGGGGAAGACTTTAGCATGTTTCCAGGACCTATTAATCAGTTCCCGTCCTTCATACAAGATTGAGCCGAAAGGTATCAGGTTTAGCTGGATCATCAGGCGATCCGGACTTTACCTTGGAGGCAAGGAGAGCGAGATCTATGTGAGAAATAAGGGGAAGAGTTTGTAGAGGGATGGGAAAGTTGGGTCGGTGCATCCCTAGGCCGGGGGTGGGGGAGGGCTTACTGGTTTCAAGTCAGGTGTAAATCTCCTGAATTTTGTTAATGAAAAAGAGGGCCAGATCTTCACATTGTGAATTGGACGCAAATAAATTGCTGGATCCCTCTGGGGCTTTGGTCATATCTTTTATTAAAGAAAAAATAGTTTTTGAGGGGCTCTGATTGGAGTTAATCAGGTCAGCGTAGAATGCTGCCTTAGTTTTCCTAATAAGTTTGTGGTATGCTTTGGTGGCCGACCTATAGCTATTCTTTGCTATAGAGTCGTAGGAGCGGCACCAGGCGCGTTCGATAATCTTACAGTGCTTTATTTCAGACGCTAAAGTCTCAGTATACCATGGGTGTGATTGCACCCATTTTGGCCGGGACATTTTATTGGGAATCTGGAGGTCCAGGAACCTATTAATCCAGTCCCTAAAGGCTGTGTCCGCATCCTCCAGGTTGTTCGGCCAGACCGGACGAGAGGATTTAAGGCTGGCCTCTAGGCTGGGGGTGTCCAGTTTATGCCATGGGCTCCTCCAGAGGGGGAGGGAGGGACATTGACGAGCAGTGGCCGTGGCCCTAATACAAATGTGGATGAGAAAGTGATCTTTCCTGACGAGGGGGAGGGGGGCATGAACTCTGATTCCCTTAAGGTTCGTAAATACCGGATCAAGCAAGTGGCCCGCCAGGTGTGAAGGGCCTTGAACCAGCTGAAACAGCTGGCAGGCTTCCAGATCTCCCAGAAAGTTAGTGATGTCCTGGGAGTCAAGTTGCTCTAGGTGTAAATTGAGGTCTCCCAGTATACTAAAATTAGATGTCTGCAGGGTCATGGAGGAGGTGATCTGGGGTAGGGCTTCCTGGAAATCTCTTACTGGTCCTGGGGGGTGGTATATAAGAAGCCCAGTGAAAGTGAAATTATCTGAAATCCTGATCTTAAACTGCGTACATTCACAGTCAGGTATTATCACTGGGGAAAGGGTGCAGGGGAGGGTGGATTTGGTTAGCACAGCTAGCCCACCCCCCTACCGTTGGGCCTATTCTTGGTATACATGGAATAGCCTGGTGGGAGGGCCAAGGCCAGGATAGCAGTAGCGTCATTGGTGAGCCATATCTCCGTGAGAAAAAGTATATCAGGGGACCTATCCTGAAGCAACTCAAAGACATCCTCATGGTGTCTCGCCAAGGACCTGCAGTTCAAACTGAGTATATTTAGGTTTGCGGGGTTGGCAGACTCTGGGGTTATTGAATCAACCTCAGTAGCCTTAAAACCACATCTTTTGCACCTCATGCCATGGATGTCTATACTCCAGCAGTGATTTGCGCAGAGGGCGTGACACGAGAGGGCAAGTAGGTCCTCGCGGGAGTACTGGAGAGGGCGAGCCGTCGGACACCCAGGGGGTCTGGCTTCTTGCGTCGGACTGGCGCGGATGGGCGCAGACGGGCTTTCCTTGGGCGCGCCCGCTGCGTGCGTCCGCTGCGCGGGAGTGCAGGCATGACAGCTATAAGGGCACAGGGCCCGCCCCTGCTGGAAATGCGTCTCCCTCGAGGGGCTGGGCCGGATCTGTCTACGCCCTTCACACAAGCGGCACAAGCCGTGGAGGAACGAGGCTCAGAGCGGAAGAAGGAGCAAGAATGAGCGTGAGTAAAAATGGGCAGTTTAAAATATACACAAGTTTTAAAAAGAGGTGCCTCGAAATTTCTAACATCAAATTTCAGAGAGTGCAATACAGAAAAACACACCACCGCTTGCTAGCACCTTACTGAGCTGGCGCGTTTGCTGCGCGGGAGTGCAGGCATGGCAGCTATAAGGGCCTAGGACCCGCCCCTGCCAGAAATGCGTTGCCCTCGAGGGGCTGAGCCCTCCCTCCCCACAAGCGGCACAAGCCGTGGTGGAAGGGGGCTCAGACCGGAAGAATGAGCAAGAATGAGCGTGAGTAAAAATGGGCAGTTTAAAATATACACAAGTTTTAAAAAGAGGTGCCTCGAAATTTCCAACATCAAATTTCAGAGAGCACAATACAGAAAAACACATCATCGCTTGCTAGCGCCATACTGAGCGGGTGCATCCACTGCGCGGGATTGCAGGCATGGCAGCTATAAGGGCGCAGGGCCCGCCCCTGCCGGAAATGCGTCGCCCTCGAGGGGCTGAGCCGGATCTGTCAACGCCCTCCACACAAGTGGCACAAGCCGTGGTGGAACGGGGCTCAGACCGGAAGAAGGAGCAAGAATGAACATGAGTAAAAATGGGCAGTTTAAAATATGTACAAGTTTTAAAAAGAGGTCCCTCGAAATTGCTAACATCAAATTTCAGAGAGCGCAATACAGAAAAACACACCACCGCTTGCTAGCGCCTTACTGTGCTGAGCTGATTTGACATTCCCAAATATACCCAGCGTATCAAGCCATTGTATGCTTTGATACAACCAACTTTTATCAAATCGTGCTGGCTGCCCGAACATTGCAGGCTGATCTGCTAGAATCTAAATTCTTACTGACTCGTGATAACCACACCAACCTGGTGATAAGAATCATCCCTGGGGCGGTAGGTTTCACATACCTTACTTTTAACGAAGGTGACACAGTACCTATCGCTTACAAGTCACACTTGTACACTTCAGCTGAAATGCGGTTTTCCACTGTGGAAAAAGTTTTGACAGCAGTGCAAATGGCGATTCTGAAGGAACGCGCACTGTCGCAGGGAAAACGCATGTTGGTAGTTCGCCCGTATCCTGCCTTGTAGGCAGTGACGAAGGCCAGTGTACCTAATTCTAAAGCTTTGTACCCACGGTGAATACAATGGGCATCATCATTGACGTCTCTGGATGTCACATTCATTTTTGACGACTCCTTACAGTCGCAGAAGTTTTTGCAGTATGAGTTTGTTCATCCTGCCCCTTTGACTATGAGGCCTTTGGAGGATTTCCATTGAATTATTTACACTGATGGTTCAGCTCAAGTTGCGCATGGGTCTAAACACGCATACGTCTCAGCTTGCGCCATTGTGGTTGGTACCATGGTGAATGGTGAATTCAAGTCCGATGTCGTACATAAGAAGACATTAGGGGACTATACCACCCAATTGACAGAGCTCCATGCTCTAATGCTTGCATTAGAGTACACTGATCCTGGTGTGACTACTCTCATAGTAAGTGACTCTTACTACTGTATCCAGTCTTACAATGAAAACCTGTTCTTTTGGACTCAGAATGACTTTCTTGATTCCAAAGGTATCTCACTTAAACATAAAATGATCTGGGTTTGAGTGGCTGAACTTAAAGAGCAGCTGATATTCGTATATGTAATTCATACTCTTGGCCATCAACGTGTGGAAGTTCACGCGGTTGGCAATAGTTTGGCCGATGAGGCCGCGAAGACAGCAGTTTTGACATATTTGGTTGCAGCAGTTACACGTTCCAAAAGTAAGATTGATGTTGACATCTTGGCAGCAATTGACGCTACTGAGAAGGGAAGAAAAAGTTTCTACTGGATTTCCTTCAAAGTATTCTTATCATTTAAGTCCTGATAAAGTTCCTTATGTGAAAATACCGGACGTTAGTGACAGATTGATTTCCAACGTGGACCACAGGTCCACAAAGATTACAGCTGCCCACAAGGATGTTGCGTCCCCGCATGCAGGCATTTCGGCTACTGTATCTCAGTTACAACAACTATTCTGGTGGCGGAGACTGTACAAACAGACGGGTGATTATGTCCTTCAATGTGAAATTTGTCAGCAGATAAAGCCTTCGACTGCTGAGCGTCCACCCCAGACACAGTTGTACATTTCTAATAGACCACTTGGTTGTGTTTATTTAGATCACTGCGGCCCTTTTTCCTCTGATACTGCATATAAGTATATCTTAGTTGCAGTTGATTCCTGCACGTGCTTTGTATGGGTGTGGCCGCAACGCAGTGCTGATTCACGTACTGTCATAGGAGATTTGCATGTCTTTGTGGGAATTTTTGCGTGTGGCACCTTCCATTCGGATCAGGGTCTGGTGTTTGCCTCTAAGGCGTACAAGGATGGCATGAGTTCATTGGGGGTCCAAGGCAAATTTTCATCTCCATACAGACCTGAGGGTAATAGTGTTGTGGAATGAATGAACCGAGACTTAAAGCAGTCACTGACAGCCTGAGTTATAGGTACAAGCCAGAACTGGCTAACCCATCTCAATAGCGGACAGCGTGCACTTAATAATCTCCCTAGAAGGTCTCTGGGTGGGCGGACCCCATACGAGATGCTCTTTGGCATCAAAATATTTGTCGCGGACTTTGAAGGTCTAGACCAGGCGGCGGCGGCTGCCCCCTTTGACGTAGATGAACATTGTCATGTTTTACAGAATCTACAAGAGACGAGAGACAGTCTTGCAAAGGAACACTTGCCCTCCACATCAGAAGCTGCGTTGCAGATTCTGGTAGTTGGCTGGCTAACCTGAGTTGGAGAACTGGTTCGAGAGAAGACTGAGAACAAGAAAGAATTTGGTCCCTCATATCGAGCTCCAGTTCCTGTACTTGACGAGCAGTGGCCGTGGCCCTAATACAAATGTGGATGAGAAAGTGATCCGTCCAGACGAGGGGGAGGGGGGCATGAACTCTGATTCCCTTAAGGTTCGAAAATACCGGATCAAGCAAGTGGCCCACCAGGTGTGAAGGGCCTTGAACCAGCTGAAACAGCTGGCAGGCTTCCAGATCTCCCAGGAAGTTAGTGATGTCCTGGGAGTCAAGTCGCTCTAGGTGTAAATTGAGGTCTCCCAGTATACTAAAATTAGATGTCTGCAGGGTCATGGAGGAGGTGATCTGGGGTAGGGCTTCCTGGAAAGCTCTTACCGGTCCGGGGGGTGGTATATAAGAAGCCCAGTGATAGTGAAATTATCTGAAATCCTGATCTTAAACTGCGTACATTCACAGTCAGGTATTATCACTGGGGAAAGGGTGCAGGGGAGGGTGCATTTGGTTAGCACAGCTAGCCCACCCCCCCTACCGTTGGGCCTATTCTTGGTATACATGGAATAGCCTGGTGGGAGGGCCAAGGCCGGGACAGCAGTAGCGTCATTGGTGAGCCATATCTCCGTGAGAAAAAGTATATCAGGGGACCTATCCTGAAGCAAATCAAAGACATCCTCATGGTGTGTCGCCAAGGACCTGCAGTTCAAACTGAGTATATTTAGGTTTGCGGGGTTGGCAGGCTCTGGGGTTATTGAATCAACCTCAGTAGCCTTAAAACCACATCTTTTGCACCTCATGCCATGGATGTCTATATTCCAGCAGTGATCTGCGCAGAGGGCGTGACACCAGAGGGAAAGTAGGTCCTCGCGAGAGTACTGGAGAGGGCGAGCCGTCGGACGCCCAGGGGTCTGGCGTCCTGCATTGAACTGGCGCGGAAGGGCGCAGACAGGCTTGCCTTGGGCGCGCCCGTTGCGCGGGAGTGCAGGAATGACAGCTATAAGGGCGCAGGGCCCGCCCCTACTGTTAATGCGTCTCCCTCGAGGGGCTGAGCCGGATCTGTCAACGCCCTCCACACAAGCGGCACAAGCCGTGGTGGAACGGGGCTCAGACCGGAAGAAGGAGCAATAATGAGCGTGAGTAAAAATGGGCAGTTTAAAATATACACAAGTTTTAAAAAGAGGTGCCTAGAAATTTCTAACATCAAATTTCAGAGAGCGCAATTCAGAAAAACACACCACCGCTTGCTAGCGCCTTACTGAGCTGGCGCATCCGCTGCGCGGGAGTGCAGGCATGGCAGCTATAAGGGAGCAGGGCCCGCCCCTGCCGGAAATGCGTCGCCCTCGAGGGGCTGAGCCCTCCCTCCCCACAAGCGGCACAAGCCGTGGTGGAAGCGGGCTCAGACCGGAAGAAGGAGCAAGAATGAGCAGGAGTAAAAATGAGCAGTTTAAAATATACACAAGTTTTAAAAAGAGGTGCCTCGAAATTTCTAACATCAAGGAGAGAGCACAATACAGAAAAACACACCATCGCTTGCTAGCGCCATACTGAGCGGGTGCGTCCGCTGCGCGGGAGTGCAGGCATGGCAGCTATAAGGGCGCAGGGCCCGCCCCTGCCGGAAATGCGTCGCCCTCGAGGGGCTGAGCCTGATCTGTCAACGCCCTCCACACAAGCGGCACAAGCCGTGGTGGAACGGGGCTCAGACCAGAAGAAGGAGCAAGAATGAGCATGAGTAAAAATGGGCAGTTTAAAATATATACAAGTTTTAAAAAGAGGTCCCTCGAAATTTCTCACATCAAATTTCAGAGAGCGCAATACAGAAAAACACACCACCGCTTGCTAGCGCCTTACTGTGCTGAGCTGATTTGGCATTCCCAAATATACCCAGCGTATCAAGCCATTGTATGCTTTGATACAACCAACTTTTATCAAATCGTGCTGGCTGCCCGAACATTGCAGGCTGATCTGCTAAAATCTAAATTCTTACTGACTCATGATAACCACACCAACCTGGTGATAAGAATCATCCCTGGGGCGGTGGGTTTCACATACCTTACTTTTACCGAAGGTGACACAGTACCTATCGCTTACAAGTCACACTTGTACACTTCAGCTGAAATGCGGTTTTCCACTGTGGTAAAAGTTTTGACAGCAGTGCAAATGGCGATTCTGAAGGAACGCGCACTGTCGCATGGAAAACGCATGTTGGTAGTTACCCCGTAGCCTGCCTTGTAGGCAGTGACGAAGGCCAATGTACCTATTTCTAAAGCTTTGCACCCACGGTGAATACAATGGGCATCATCATTGACGTCTCTGGATGTCACATTCATTTTTTACGACTCCTTACAGTCGCAGAAGTTTTTGCAGTATGAGTTTGTTCATCCTGCCCCTTTGACTATGAGGCCTTTGGAGGATTTCCATTGAATTATTTACACTGATGGTTCAGCTCAAGTTGCGCATGGGTCTAAACACGCATACGTCTCAGCTTGCGCCATTGTGGTTGGTACCATGGTGAATGGTGAATTCAAGTCCGATGTCGTACATAAGAAGACATTAGGGGACTATACCACCCAATTGACAGAGCTCCATGCTCTAATGCTTGCATTAGAGTACACTGATCCTGGTGTGACTACTCTCATAGTAAGTGACTCTTACTACTGTATCCAGTCTTACAATGAAAACCTGTTCTTTTGGACTCAGAATGACTTTCTTGATTCCAAAGGTATCTCAATTAAACATAAAATGATCTGGGTTTGAGTGGCTGAACTTAAAGAGCAGCTGACATTCGTATATGTAATTCATACTCTTGGCCATCAACGTGTGGAAGTTCACGCGGTTGGCAATAGTTTGGCCGATGAGGCCGCGAAGACAGCAGTTTTGACATATTTGGTTGCAGTAGTTACGCGTTCCAAAAGTAAGATTGATGTTGACATCTTGGCAGCAATTGACGCTACTGAGAAGGGAAGTAAATGTTCTACTGGATTTCCTTCAAAGTATTCTTATCATTTAAGTCCTGATAAAGTTCCTTATGTGAAAATACCGGACGTTAGTGACAGATTAATTTCCAACGTGGACCGCAGGTCCACAAAGATTACAGCTGCCCACAAGGGTGTTGCGTCCCCGCATGCAGGCGTTTCGGCTACTGTATCTCAGTTACAACAACTATTCTGGTGGCGGAGACTGTACAAACAGACGGGTGATTATGTCCTTCAATGTGAAATTTGTCATCAGATAAAGCCTTCGACTGCTGAGCGTCCACCCCAGACACAGTTGTACATTCCTAATAGACCACTTGGTTGTGTTTATTTAGATCACTGTGGCCCTTTTTCCTCTGATACTGCATGTAAGTATATCTTAGTTGCAGTTGATTCCTACACGTGCTTGTATGGGTGTGGCCGCACCGCAGTGCTGATTCACGTACTGTCATAGGAGATTTGCATGTCTTTGTGGGAATTTTTGCGTGTGGCACCGTCCATTCGGATCAGTGTCTGGTGTTTGCCTCTAAGGCGTACAAGGATGGCATGAGTTCATTGGGGGTCCAAGGCAAATTTTCATCTCCATACAGACCTGAGGGTAATAGTGTTGTGGAATGAATGAACCGAGACTTAAAGCAGTCACTGACAGCCTGAGTTATAGTTACAAGCGAAAACTGGCTAACCCATCTATATAGCGGACAGCGTGCACTTAATAATCTCCCTAGAAGGTCTCTGGGTGGGCGGACCCCATGCGAGATGCTCTTTGGCATCAAAATATTTGTTGCGGACCTTGAAGGTCTAGACCAGGCGGCGGCGGCTGCCCCCTTTGGCGTAGATGAACATTGTCATGTTTTACAGAATCTACAAGAGACGAGAGACAGTCTTGCAAAGGAACACTTGCCCTCCACATCAGAAGCTGGGTTGCAGATTCTGGTAGTTGGCTGGCTAACCTGAGTTGGAGAACTGGTTCGAGAGAAGACCGAGAACAAGAAAGAATTTGGTCCCTCAAATCGAGCTCCAGTTCCTGTACTTGACGAGCAGTGGCCGTGGCCCTAATACAAATGTGGATGAGAAAGTGATCCGTCCAGACGAGGGGGAGGGGGGCATGAACTCTGATTCCCTTAAGGTTTGAAAATACCGGATCAAGCAAGTGGCCCACCAGGTGTGAAGGGCCTTGAACCAGCTGAAACAGCTGGCAGGCTTCCAGATCTCCCAGGAAGTTAGTGATGTCCTGGGAGTCAAGTCGCTCTATGTGTAAATTGAGGTCTCCCAGTATACTAAAATTAGATGTCTGCAGGGTCATGGAGGAGGTGATCTGGGGTAGGGCTTCCTGGAAAGCTCTTACCGGTCCTGGGGGGTGGTATATAAGAAGCCCAGTGATAGTGAAATTATCTGAAATCCTGATCTTAAACTGCGTACATTCACAGTCAGGTAGTATCACTGGGGAAAGGGTGCAGGGGAGGGTGGATTTGGTTAGCACAGCTAGCCCACCCCCCCCTACCGTTGGGCCTATTCTTGGTATACATGGAATAGCCTGGTGGGAGTGCCAAGGCCGGGATAGCAGTAGCGTCATTGGTGAGCCATATCTCCGTGAGAGAAAGTATATCAGGGGACCTATCCTGAAGCAACTCAAAGACATCCTCGTGGTGTCTCACCAAGGACCTGCAGTTCAAACTGAGTATATTTAGGTTAGCGGGGTTGGCAGGCTCTGGGGTTATTGAATCAACCTCAGTAGCCTTAAAACCACATCTTTTGCACCTCATGCCATGGATGTCTATACTCCAGCAGTGATCTGCGCAGAGGGCGTGACACCAGAGGGAAAGTAGGTCCTCGCGAGAGTACTGGAGAGGGCGAGCCGTCGGACACCCAGGGGGTCTGGCGTTCTGCGTTGGACTGGCGCGGATGGGCGCAGACGGGCTTGCCTTGGGCGCGCCCGCTGCGCGGGAGTGCAGGAATGACAGCTATAAGGGCGCAGGGCCCGCCCCTGCTGGAAATGCGTCTCCCTCGAGGGGCTGAGCCGGATCTGTCAACGCCCTCCACACAAGCGGCACAAGCCGTGGTGGAACGGGGCTCTGACCGGAAGAAGGAGCAATAATGAGCGCAAGTAAAAATGGGCAGTTTAAAATATACACAAGTTTTAAAAAGAGGTGCCTCGAAATTTCTAACATCAAATTTCAGAGAGCGCAATACAGAAAAACACACATCCGCTTGCTAGCGCCTTACTGAGCTGGCGCATCCGCTGCGCGGGAGTGCAGGCATGGCAGCTATAAGGGCGCAGGGCCCGCCCCTGCCGGAAATGCGTCGCCCTCGAGGGGCTGAGCCCTCCCTCCCCACAAGCGGCACAAGCCGTGGTGGAAGGGGGCTCAGACCGGAAGAAGGAGCAAGAATGAGCATGAGTAAAAATGGGCAGTTTAAAATATACACAAGTTTTAAGAAGAGGTGCCTCGAAATTTCTAACATCAAATTTCAGAGAGCACAATACAGAAAAACACACCATCGCTTGCTAGCGCCATACTGAGCAGGTGCGTCCGCTGCGCGGGAGTGCAGGCATGGCAGCTATAAGGGCTCAGGGCCCGCCCCTGCCGGAAATGCGTCGCCCTCGAGGGGCTGAGCCGGATCTGTCAACGCCCTCCACACAAGCGGCACAAGCCGTGGTGGAACGGGGCTCAGACCGGAAGAAGGAGCAAGAATGAGCATGAGTAAAAATGGGCAGTTTAAAATATATACAAGTTTTAAAAAGAGGTCCCTCGAAATTTCTCACATCAAATTTCAGAGAGCGCAATACAGAAAAATACACCACCGCTTGCTAGCGCCTTACTGTGCTGAGCTGATTTGGCATTCCCAAATATACCCAGCGTATCAAGCCATTGTATGCTTTGATACAACCAACTTTTACCAAATCGTGCTGGCTGCCCGAACATTGCAGGCTGATCTGCTAGAATCTAAATTCTTACTGACTTGTGATAACCACACCAACCTGGTGATAAGAATCATCCCTGGGGCGGTGGGTTTCACATACCTTACTTTTAACGAAGGTGACAAAGTACCTATCGCTTACAAGTCACACTTGTACACTTCAGCTGAAATGCGGTTTTCCACTGTGGTAAAAGTTTTGACAGCAGTGCAAATGGCGATTCTGAAGGAACGCGCACTGTCGCAGGGAAAACGCATGTTGGTAGTTACCCCGTATCCTGCCTTGTAGGCAGTGACGAAGGCCAGTGTACCTAATTCTAAAGCTTTGCACCCACGGTGGATACAATGGGCATCATCATTGACGTCTCTGGATGTCACATTCATTTTTGACGACTCCTTACAGTCGCAGAAGTTTTTGCAGTATGAGTTTGTTCATCCTGCCCCTTTGACTATGAGGCCTTTGGAGGATTTCCATTGAATTATTTACACTGATGGTTCAGCTCAAGTTGCGCATGGGTCTAAACACACATACGTCTCAGCTTGCGCCATTGTGGTTGGTACCATGGTGAATGGTGAATTCAAGTCCGATGTCGTACATAAGAAAACATTAGGGGACTATACCACCCAATTGACAGAGCTCCATTCACTAATGCTTGCATTAGAGTACACTGATCCTGGTGTGACTACTCTCATAGTAAGTGACTCTTACTACTGTTTCCAGTCTTACAATGAAAACCTGTTCTTTTGGACTCAGAATGACTTTCTTGATTCCAAAGGTATCTCACTTAAACATAAAATGATCTGGGTTTGAGTGGCTGAACTTAAAGAGCAGCTGACATTCGTATATGTAATTCATACTCTTGGCCATCAACGTGTGGAAGTTCACGCGGTTGGCAATAGTTTGGCCGATGAGGCCGCGAAGACAGCAGTTTTGACATATTTGGTTGCAGCAGTTACACGTTCCAAAAGTAAGATTGATGTTGACATCTTGGCAGCAATTGACGCTACTGAGAAGGGAAGAAAAAGTTTCTACTGGATTTCCTTCAAAGTATTCTTATCATTTAAGTCCTGATAAAGTTCCTTATGTGAAAATACCGGACGTTAGTGACAGATTGATTTCCAACGTGGACCACAGGTCCACAAAGATTACAGCTGCCCACAAGGATGTTGCGTCCCCGCATGCAGGCATTTCGGCTACTGTATCTCAGTTACAACAACTATTCTGGTGGCGGAGACTGTACAAACAGACGGGTGATTATGTCCTTCAATGTGAAATTTGTCAGCAGATAAAGCCTTCGACTGCTGAGCGTCCACCCCAGACACAGTTGTACATTTCTAATAGACCACTTGGTTGTGTTTATTTAGATCACTGCGGCCCTTTTTCCTCTGATACTGCATATAAGTATATCTTAGTTGCAGTTGATTCCTGCACGTGCTTTGCATGGGTGTGGCCGCACCACAGTGCTGATTCACGTACTGTCATAGGAGATTTGCATGTCTTTGTGGGAATTTTTGCGTGCGGCACCTTCCATTCAGATCAGTGTCTGGTGTTTGCCTCTAAGGCGTACAAGGATGGCATGAGTTCATTGGGGGTCCAAGGCAAATTTTCATCTCCATACAGACCTGAGGGTAATAGTGTTGTGGAATGAATGAACCGAGACTTAAAGCAGTCATTGACAGCCTGAGTTATAGGTACAGGACAGAACTGGCTAGCCCATCTCAATAGCGTACAGCGTGCACTTAATAATCTCCCTAGAAGGTCTCTGCGTGGGTGGACCCCATACGAGATGCTCTTTGGCATCAAAATATTCGTCCCGGACCTTGAAGGTCTAGACCAGGCGGCGGCGGCTGCCCCCTTTGCCGTAGATGAACATTGTCATGTTTTACAGAATCTACAAGAGACAAGAGACAGTCTTGCAAAGGAACACTTGCCCTCCACATCAGAGTCTGCGTTGCAGATTCTGGTAGTTGGCTGGCTACCCTGAATTGGAGAACTGGTTCGAGAGAAGACCAAGAACAAGAAATAATTTGGTCCCTCATATCGAGCTCCAGTTCCTGTACTTGGCTTGCAGTGCACGTGAACAGTCATTTTACCACCACTTCCAGGTCGAAAAGAAAAAAGGTACATCTCCATTGACAATGTCAAATTACACAGAGTGGCCGATTCTTCTTAGTATGATTCCTGCGGTCTCTTGTCCATCTATACTGAGACATTCTGTTTTAGCTCCGGCTCCTAACACCAGGCCTGACGTTGCCAGCGAGATGCCTGCCGTTTCAAGTCCTTTATTGAGTACCCTACCTGATGATCATCTTGATGATACTGAGTATACTTACCCCACAGACTTATCAATGCCCGATTTATAAACTTGTTCGGTAACTGAGTCCAGATTTTTGTTTGACACTAACTCTACCACATCAAAGTTTCCTTCAAAAATCTCTGTTTTTGCAACATGGTTTGAAAACATTTTTTGATTTCTCCTTTGACTTACATTTGGTTGGTGCTTTTTTCAATTTTTTTGTTCATGTCAATTGGATTTGTGGTGTATTTTTTCCGTCTTGTAAACGAACACTACGTTGAAGAGAGAACATCTATTCGGCACCCCATTCCTCATCACACAGATTGACCTGACTTTTGTAAACATTACTGCTTGGCCCATCTTAGATGGGATTGTATGGGATGCTGTTAAATTTCAAATCCATGGCCCTACACAGGTTAATAATGTCCTGAATGTCCTAAGAGTTTCTATGGGGGATGTGATTAAACAGAATATTCGCTCAGATGATTGGGATGTTCAAGGCGTAGAGGCTTTATTTTCAGATTTGAAGTAATATGCTGCTTTTGATGCTGAAGATTTATACTTATATTCGGCAAATTATTGTAATTTGTTTTGTTATCAACACTTTGGCAATCATTACGTGCATAAGGCAAACACCAGGAGAAATACGGTTAATTACACGCAATGGGAACATTGCTCCGTTCCTGTTGAAGGCAGCTCAAATTCTCTTTTAAAGAGGTTCACCAATTTTACTGAGTTTAATTAGTCAAATTCCAATGCATTTTATTTTAAGATGGCCAAGATGTCCACTTCCAAAGTTAGACTTACCCACACAAAATTGTTATATTCCAAGTCCTTTCTTTACCAATTGGCTATTGGGGGCTATGAACTGTGGAAAGATACTATTGATCTTAAATCTGTTTGGGGTTCTAAAAGTTGGCAAGTGCAAGGCACTGAGGCTTTGCATCGTGCATGTCTCATCCCGAACCATCTGTTGTTTTTGAATTCTACTATTACACAAACCACCTGGTTTGGGTTGGCTACTACTAAATAATTAAATTCTCCTTCTTTTCCTGAATTGGAAGAATACCCCAGTTGGGATAACAATACAAGTTTTTGTATCAGAGAATTACAGACCCTATTGCTGAATTCTACTTTTAACATATCCAGTTTGGATCCTAATGTTTGGTTGTTGTGGCACAAAAGTGCAGATTCTTGCAAACATCGTTTTCTGGGTTTAGCCTCTTGGTACAAGCAGGCTAGGGTGGATCCCCGTTTTAAGAGTGACCATTCTGTGACTACCTATTCAGTAGGCAAGTTATGTCAGAATTGGCTCAAACACTCCACTTTAGCGTCAGTTAAGCTTCATTTGTCTAAATTGACTGAAGATGTTGATCTAAATGATTTTGTCAAGGGCCCTGCTTCGGGCAGATCCAAAAGGTGGATATATGCTATTTACAACAAAGTTTTTGAAACTGTCCCAGATTGAGGCTGCTTCCCGCTTCAGGGCTATAGATCAAGCGAATTTAGAAAAGGTGCTGGCAGTTGTAGATAACAGCATTAACACACTTTTTTCCAGCAGTTACACCTCAGATAATATTGTTTCCTCGGTTGTTGATATTGTGCAAGAAGATGTCTCTGTTTTGTACCATGGTCAGAATCAATTGCGTTCCATTATGCAATTTGCATGGACTTTGCAAACGTTAAAGGAAGGATAAGTGCCTTGGCACTACATGAACACATCATCTGTATTTGCCCCTTTTAACTTGACTGACAAGCAACGTTTTATGTCTATGATAGATGCAACTTTTTCTATGTTACATAATAAAAAGTTAGAACCTTTGCCGTTTTCTGTGGTCGAAACAAATTTTGCTGTGTGGCTCGTCCATGAGTTAATAACATTGCTTTTCCTTTGTTCAAATTCGAAGCTTGCATGAAGTACTACGCAATTGGTAGATATGAACCTCTGGGCACCGCTTACCTCCATGAAGCTTGGTCACTACCTTTTACCTATAGGTGCCTGAGGGAGGGAAAAGGTTTATTTGAATGGTGAGGATTGCACAACAACACCGGATGATTCATTAGTGTGTAGGAATATCCTATTGCATGGCTCATGCAACCAGGATGCGTCTAATCTAGCCTGTGTTTTGAAAAGTACACCAACGCCTGCTATCATACCCACATTCACATTATTAGCAAACGGTAGTTATTTACTTTTAAATAATGAGGATGGTTGTGGGATGTTAGCCGGAATTCCTTACATCGTTACGGTCTCGGAACGCGTAGTTTGTTGTAAAAACGTAATGTTTCCTTCTCCACATGGGAAGCTAGATGTTTCCATCTGGCCATCAATTCCGACCTTAAAAGCAGAGTTCAACAAAATGAACATAAGAGCTCTTTTGTCTCAAAAAGAAGTCGCCCTCACACTATCTTTAATGCTTCCTCCACCACGGGGGTGGCTCACTTTTTTAAAGTTGTTAGTAGTGGCCTTGTGACTTCTTTTCAGACTATGTGGCTCATTAGGATTGCGGATAATCCACATCCTCCGGGCCGGTGGAAGCCACCGCCGGCTCAGAGGATGCGGATTATCCGCTGCGGACTGGAAAAAGACCCCCCGCCAGATTAGGATGGCTTAACGATCTATCTTCCGTCCGCTGCTTTTCCGCCGCGGTCGCCTTCCGACCGCGGCGGAAAAGCTCTAACATGGCTGGTGGTGTCTATCAGACACTGCCAGCCATATTACGATAGTTGCAGTCATATGCCTTTCCACGGTGGCATTTCTGCTGTGGAAAGGCATACGGTGTTGTCTTTGGGGGCCCGTTGCGGGCCCCCAGGGGTGAAGGGGGCATGGGGGGTGCACATGGGGGGTACCTTTGCGTGCACGAAGCGGCAGGCACCATGCGGTGCCTGCAGCTTCGTGCACGCAAAGGTAAACATGTTTTCTTAACATTGCGGCGTGTGCTGCTTCAAGCAGCACCCGCCGCAATGTTAAAAATACAGGATGTGACCGCCAGGGTGGCGGTCACATCCTAATTAGCACGGAGCGACCACCGCTGCCCCTGCGGACGGTCCCTCCTCCTCTGGGGTGGCGGACGGACGCAGGTCCGTCCGCCATCCTAATCGGCCCCTATATTTGGTGTGTTCCAGGCATTTTTTCATTCGATTTTTTCCAGCCGGTTTGGTGGATTCCCCTTGATGCTCGCTCTGGTTGTAGGAGTGCTTCTCTTAATTTGTTTATTTCAAAATGGATGCATGTTCTGTGTTACAAGGCGACCTGCCACGGCTGTTGCTGCTCTGCAACCGAATGCTTGATTATTATGGAGCACTACCTCTTGCTACATTGAGTGCAGCTTATGGTTTATCGTTTCGATTTTCCTGTTTCCCATGCGTCCTGCCTGTCTTTCATTGCCTGAGCTGTGATTTCGACTGGGCCCTGGATTTGTGTCTCTGCAATACGGTTTCTCCTAATGCGGATTATGATCAACTGATGAGCCCCTTAGTTGCTCATGAATTGCTTTGTTCTGGTGACAGGATTATGGCCTTTGCAGCGATGCATGGAGTCCTGGGACGTTGGAATGTTTTTGCAGCGGCAATGACTTCTTGGCACGCAGTTATATTGAAGAAAACCTGAGTTGTCCTCTGATGGTACTAGAGGCTCCGGTTATTGAGGAACATGTATGTTCCTTCCCATTACTGAAATGGAGGCTGTTGCAACATACTGTGCATATACACTGTTGGAGTGAGATTTGTTTCCTCTTCTCTGTTTTTCATGGCCGACGTCACATGTTGGACATTGGATTTTTTAAATTTTATTTTATGATATTTTTTGCCATCTTCATTTTTTTCTCCCAGGCCCATTGACTTTACTGTGCCTATAAAGTGATTCTTGATTTGAAGTATTTTCAAAATGTGGAGTGTGCTCCCGTTTCTACACTGTGGCAATTTGAACTTGATTCTGACTCTTGAACTTGAACTTCCAAATTTGACCCCTTCTTATCAATGCTCAGATCAAGGGAGGGTGTTGTGGGGCTGAGCCTTGCATTCACACAGTGTTAAGTTGACATGAGCTTATTAGAAGTTAAAAACCATTTTTCCTTTCTGCTGCCTTTTGCACACGGCACACACTTTATTAATTGTTTAGAGTTTGGCAGGGTGTTTTGCTTCACATGAGAATAACGTGTTTTTCTACATTAGTAGCCTTGCTTGATAAGCTTAGTCTGAACAGTGAGTGCCGAGGCCTTCAAGGTTATTTCACCACTGTGGTTGTTGTTCGGACTGATCAGCGCACGTTCTAGACATAACACATATACAGCTGAGGGCACCTCAGATTCTGGTGGCTTTAATAATGCACTGCGTAGGCATTCTTGAACACACTTGGAGAACATTCATATGCTGAGAGCTTGTGCAGAATTTGATGTGATCCACTTCTGCTGAATACCAGAGGTATGGGGCCACCTATGTAATCCCAAGAGACCTTCTGTAATTATAAAATAACCTACTAGCAAGGGAGGGTGAAATATTGGCATATTTTAAACCTGTTTCCATTTAGCGATATAACATGCTTTCTCCCTTTGTATTTTATGGAATAGTAACTATGCTGACAATCTTATTTCTCATTATATGTCTGCCTGTATTAGCTAAAATTATGCACTGGAGATCATGGCGTTAAATAAATATTTTTAACTTGCAAATATCTCACTTTACTCCCTGTTCTGGACTGGTATGAGAGTATACCAAAAGAGTGCTCATGTTTTCTACTTTACCTGAGGTAACCTAAGTCGCATGTTCTGGGTTGTCTAATCATTGGTTTCTTTGCTATAGGACTAAGAGCTAATGTGACACTGATTGCTAGTCTGGCAGGGGATTTTGGGTACTACGGTGAGTTTTGGCACAACCTAATTCACTGAGGGCCTAGGTCTCTGTGCATAGTTCGGTGTATGAGCAGAATCCCTGCAACACCACACACTCAGACAAAACCAATAGACTACTGATGCAACAACTTGATAGTGCATGGGATTTGCAAATAAGTAGGGATAATTCCAGGACAAGTAAAGTGCTATACATATTATGGAAACCAAACTATGTGCTGAACACCTACATGAAGCCCAGCATGGGCGAGTCCCACACCCCACCGACACTATGAGTTGGCGTTACATGGATTTGAAGTTTCACAAACATATAGTGTGTGCCACTTTATGATTCACAAGGTTCTATAGACCAACATAAACAAACTAAGCAGGCACTATAACATGTTATTCAGGTAATGTACAACCACATTGACGCACAGAAAGATCTACAGAAGTACATGGAGACAAGTGTGAACCAGCGTGACACAGACCCGGCTTACAGTCACAAGCACATGGAATGTGTTTTAAAATACAACAATATATGCTCATAAACACAAAACAATACACCAAATGCAGCCTGTTTATCAAACATTTACCAGGTACACAAAGAGCACAACATGATTTAAACATCTCTACATACTCATTCAAGCCAATTACCTTCTTTTTTTTACACAATGTTTGTAAATATCACAAGAAACAAAAAGCAAATGTTGCAATGATGACCCAAAAATAATTGAGACTCGTTGATAACACAAAAACAATTGAATGAAACGTTTGCAAACACCACATCTATATATAGATACATAAATATACATGTGATAAAATACCATTTTACGGAACCCCACTCCTCAGCCTTACAACAACCTTAAACATAAAAATCAGGCAAATTCCCTACAAAAAGTTTAGCTTAGTGGAAATTAAAGTTGAATAGATTAGAATTCCAAGAACACCAGAAAACCTAAAAGGAGAAAGTTACTTACCTTTTGTAACACTCTTTGTGGTGGATACTTTATCTAACTGTAGATTCCACATCTTGGAAAATTCATCAGGCACCAGACTGGATCCAAAATCTGAAAACTTTTTTCAGCAGTGTTCCTATGCCTCACTCCGTGGCACAGTGTTGTTGCATACTGTTCTGCAAGTGGTGGCTGGAACCGCAGATAAGCGCCCCCCTGTAAGCTAACGTCAGTTTCTTATTTCTCTTTCAACGTCCTCAAATACAGATCATGAACAGTTGCTGGTATCTGTAAGCTGATCTCTAACTTGGGACTTTTTTAGATGCTAATAAGAGCCCACTCCACGGAATGGAGAGGCGGGAGGGCGGTGAAGAAACTGCGTTTAGAGTATCCAGCAGAGAGTATATTACCGAAGGTAAGTAAGTTGTTCTTCTGATGGACACTTCTAACTGAAGATTCCTTACCATAGAATAGATACCAAAGCAGTACCTCCCCAAAGTGGAAGGTCTTTGGAGTGAACTCTGACCAAACAATCCTGAATGATCATGAGGGAAATTAATTAGTTGTGCTTCGTGCTCCTTCTCCCACCTCGCCGCCACGTCCTGGAATGCCCGCCCTCTCCACCTCCAAACATTAGACTTGCTGACAGACTTCAGGAAAAGACTCAAGACCTAACTTTTCGACTAAGCCCAACAGTTCTGCTGCCAGTCACCAGACAGGGTGCCCCTGTAGTTCTTTCATGCCCAAATGCTTGCCAGAGGGATCCAGAAATATGGCAAACAGTTGAAGCAGGTCGCTCTTGAAGGCCCTAATTTGCTGAGTTGCCACAGATGGCCCGGGATGAAGGAATGCAGGGATTTGTTGAGCGCTTGGCTACTTAAAGAGTGCCCTTGCAATAGGGCAAATGGACTCATCATTACATAGAAAAACCTACCAGTGAGAAAACTCGGAATGCATCGAGGCCAGCTGAGGGATCGGCCCCATTACCGCAGACCTCACGGGTGAACGTCTCACACCATGACAATTTAGCACTCTCTCCTTGGGTTCAGAGGAGCTGGATAGGGTTGAGCCCCACTATGATTTCTATTTTTTTTGCTTACATTCTGACTTGAAGAAATTTGAGTAAGAAGTTGACAGATCGTGACAGCATTATCAAGTCTGTGCTCAAGATGGCATCTTGAGCGGGAGCAGAATTTACTTGAAAGCTACAATTTCTTGTGTTCGGCAATGTATCGTTATGTCTCCTTGTCCAGGATTGACTTTTGATGCGTGAGTCCACACTCATCACACAATTATGAGCTGTAGACAGAGCCCAGACAATATAGATACACCTTGTGCAAGCCCATTACCAGCATGTGTTTATTTGTTCTTGCAGTCACAGCATGGTTTGAAACCTGTAGTTTAATGAAACACAGTTGATTTGATTTTAGAAGACATACATGCTTGGGATTGCAGCTCTGGATCCGCATCGAAATAGGTGGAAAGGAAGCACCTCACACAAGCGTGCAGCAGTGGCGCTTATATCCAGCTCTGCTTTGTCACTTAGGGGGCGATATAGAGTCAACCAGGAGCTGCATGGCATTACCTGCAGCATGCAGGAGCATTGATAAAACAGGTTTCCAGATCCAGTCTTGTGGAATATTATAATATGAGGAATCTAGGGTTAGAAGTATACATCAGAAATAGTAAATTTACTAGTAAAGATACTACCATAACCCTAAAACCAGACCCCACCATACACTCTTAATATTATCCACATACTTTCACACTTACAAACGGCACATTACACAATCAACAGGCTCACCAATCACTCATAACTGATTACACATGCATCAAATCACATTTTTAAATAACAAACACCAATAGAAATTTGATACACTGAGACATAAAGTGAATGTAACATTACTCGTCATGACCATAGGAACAACCCTATCAAATTTTGTCCTCAATGTTAAATGCAATCCTACAAAGATCTACAGTCAGCAATATACTCAATCAGTAGCTCAGTCATATGTCATTTACATCTTTCACACAGGATTGGCAGGGTGGCGGTAATCAAGGTTATGGTAGTTTAGTACTTCACTGGGGAATTCTTATGGCTTGAGTTTAGAATATATCTATGAATATAATATATATTTACGCACTTGTAAAAAGTAGCCCTGAAATCATGGAATCCAATATTTGGCTCCAAACACATGGTGGGTTCTTTAATTGTAAGGTCTGCAAAGCCTGCTCAATAGCAGTGAATAAAATCAGCTACCTATTACCGTTTGATCTGAAAGAACACAAAATCACTAAAGTACTCACATGCAAAACTGAGTATGCAGTTTATGTTTTGTCATGTCCTTGTAATCTGCTCTATGTGGGGAGCACTAAACTCCCAGTACATAAAAGAATTTTACAGCATATTAGAGAGATTAACAATCAAGACAACACATATCCAGTGGCAAGACACTTCAAGGCTGAACATAATTCCAAAAGTGTGGAATTGAAGTATTTTGTAATAGATTGTGTTCTTCCAAACAAAAGAGGCGGCAACAGAGAAGAAAAATTACGCCGCCTTGAGACCCGCTACATTTTAGAACTCAATACTAAACAACCATCGGGGTTAAACAACACGGAGGACCTTTATACATGCCTTTAATTCATCCCCAAAAAACCATTCTGAGTTTTAACAAATGCTGTGCCTTAGGGATGTGTAAATATATAATGATTTAATAACTTTTTATACTTTTTAGATATTTATTGATATATTTATATATTTATAGATTCATTTTTATGATTGACTCTTTTGTATGCATATTGCCCTTTAGATTTCTATATCTTTGACAGAGTTACAATTTTAGTCGTCATTTAAACATTTTTAAGGTTTTTATTCGTATGACATTAACTTAAATAGTTTTTTGCACATTTGAATCAACTGTAAGGAGCATGTATGCCCACTCAAGTGATATCTGATATGCCCATCCCGGGTTAGTTATGGCACAGCTTCTGGAGTATACACTCTTCTGCAAACCACATCAACTGGAGATATTGGTGGTGACTCATGTATTTGTACTGACATATGAACTTAACAACATTCCCCCGCTTCCTTCTCTGTGCAAGCACGTAGCACTTTATTTTTATTTTAATATAATAGGCACAATTATCACCGGAGCTCCGGTGTTAATTAACTGGTTCACCTTGCCTTTTTAATAATAATGAAAAACACAGCGAAAAAAAGCGGGAAAAAAAAGAAATATTGAAAAATAAGTTATAACCTTATCATAATATAAAAAAATCATGAAATGAGAAAATTACAAAAAAAGTAATTTCCATCAGTATCTTGAAAAAGCTTAGATAGCTGCTTTCAAATGCACAACATCAACTTGTGGCTTTCAAATAATTTGTTTGTTCTCTGCACTTGCACTTTGACTTTTCTACATGAGTTTGGTTTTTAAATTTGCACATGTTTTTATTAATTTAAACAAACAGCCTAAAGTATAATCAATTAGATCATGGTATCTTGATCAAGACACCCTTGTGTGTCGAAACGCGTAGCGATATCTGGTGAATAAAACCTTCATGACTGAATCTCCTTGAGTGCGCGACCTTGCTTATGGGCAGAATTGCGGATTTTCATTAAATCATTCGGCTATGGGTTTGCCGAACTTTCGCGCCACCTGACGACGGGAGGAGGTACCCGGAAAGACCCAGTGTGCTTGGAATATATATATATATACCTCAATAAAGGTCGGAAAATAAAGGCATAGTGAGATGTCATCCCTTTATGCGCAGTTCATGAGGAAGGGGCGTTGGCCCTGAAACGCGTCGAACTTGGATTACAAATATTATGAAGGTTGCCAAAGGGTGCTGCAGGGCAATCAAGCTGGATGGCTGACAGCGTGCGAGTAGCCCTCTTCAAGCTCCAAGGCGTTTGCTCTCTCATTACCCACACGGCTACCTTGGCCGTGGAAGAGGGGCACCACTTCTGCTTCCAATCAAACTCAGCGGGAGCAAGAAGGCGCTTCAGAAATGGAACTGTCTCCCTTTCATCGGAAGCACACGTTGTCTTACGAATTTCAGCACACCTAAGCCAACCTTTTTTCCTACTTAAGGATTTGAAACGCAAACAATCAATAAAGGGACTGAGCCCACTTAGGGTTAAAACACTGGACTCACGTTACCAAGGACTGCAACTCCCAGCATTCCGCTGGATTTTTCAACTGCTGCCACGCCCCGTGCAGGGCGTTTTTTCCCTCAATAAAGGTCGGAAAATAAAGGCATAGTGAGATGTCATCCCTTTATGCGCAGTTCATGAGGAAGGGGCGTTGGCCCTGAAACGCGTCGAACTTGGATTACAAATATTATGAAGGTTGCCAAAGGGTGCTGCAGGGCAATCAAGCTGGATGGCTGACAGCGTGCGAGTAGCCCTCTTCAAGCTCCAAGGCGTTTGCTCTCTCATATATATATATATATATATATATATATATATATATTCAATGAAAAAACCATTGGTTTTAGGCCATATATAGTTAGGGATTTGCATTTACAAAACCTTATTTTACTCGCATAAAACCATTGAAATTCCATATATAGTTATAAGCGCTAACTATATATTGCGCACCCGCAATCCACTGCTGATGATGTCACATATTACATCATTCATGACATGGTTAGTGACATCACTGATGACATCACTGATGACATCTCAAATGACATCACTGATGACATCACTGATGACAACATCCAGTGACTGTATGTTTCTGTAAAGTAAAAATATGTCTTACATATTGAAGAATGAGTGGATGTATAAGTGTCTGGATGAAGGATTTAGTAGGTGCATGTCTGACTGTATGAGTGAGTGATTAAATGTGTCTCACTGAGTGCATGGGTTAGTGACTAAACTGTCTTAATTTGTGCATCATTATGTCTGTTGTTCTGTAAACTGCTGCATGTGTTGATCAGTAGCTATATGAGTAACTATATGGGTTATTGATTGGTTGCCCAAGTATTTGTATGGGAGACTGAGTGTGTGTGTGGGTGGCTGGGAGGTGTATGACTCTGTGCATAGATGTGTGAGCAGTTGATTCACTAGATGTATGGGTTCAAAAGTGCATGTGGAAACAGCTGTATGGGCGGTTGACTGTGTGCATGAGTGTATTGGTGAATGAATGGATATCTCAGTGCTACATGTCAAAGTAAGTACATATGTAAAACACAGTACATGTGAGAGTTGACATATATAAATAACTGTGCATAAGAGCCAGTGAATGTGTGAGTGGCTGTATGGATCATTGTGAACTTGTATCAGGGATTGTATAAGAGAGTAAAGTAAATATGTGTTAGTATATGTTTGAATAAGTAAGGTGTGTATAACTGTATAGTTGAGAAAATGGAGGTGTGATTGATTTTTGGCATAACTGACTAGGTGTGTGAGTAACTCCATGGATGAGTGACAGTCTGTGACTGTCTGTTTACACTGATTGTATCTAAGGTTATATTAGAGTCTGAAGAGGTTCATGGTATTATCACATGAATGATATCATCAGTGATGTTATCAGTCATGTCAAATGAGATGTTTTCAGTGATGTCATCAGTGATGTCATTTGAGATGTCATCAGTGATGTCACTAACCATGTCATGAATGATGTAATATGTGACATCATCAGCAGTGGATTGCGGGTGCGCGATATATAGTTAGCGCTTATAACTATATATGGAATTTCAATGGTTTTATGCGAGTAAAATAAGGTTTTGTAAATGCAAATCCCTAACTATATATGGCCTAAAACCAATGGTTTTTTCATTGAATTTTCAAGGTTTTGTAAATGCAAATTCCTAACTATATATCCACTATAACCTATGGTTTTTTCTATGAATTTCATTGGTTTTTTAATAGCAAATATGAAAAGCTTTAAAATGTCAAGTACGTGATAGATAAAAACATTTTCGTATTTATGCACGCTGATGTGCTTTGAACGCTGCCCCCCCCCCCTCCCCTCTTTTCTCTTAGTAGTACTCTCTCTTTGCAGATAGTGAACGGTAGTTAACGCAGGCCTTTGCCCCCGTTGTAATCCGTCGTGCCTGCTTGTCTCTCCATTTGATTGATTGTTATCCAAGCATTTACTGTTTTAGAATTGGTTCTCTTTGGATCATTCTCTATTTACAAACAAGCACAAAGTCGCAATACTCTGTTTAGTCTTTGCAGATAGTGAAAAATCGTGTAAAAAAATAAAAGTAATCGAGCAAAATCAGTAGGCCACTAATTGGATCTCTTTTTGACCTCGCTAAAATAGAAATATTAGGAACAACCCTTCATGAGAAATACGAAAATAGTGAGATGAACTGAGCTCCACACCATGAGGGCTGCAAGACAGCTCGACTCCGTCACCCACCCCGCCCAAAATAACGACAAACCCTATGCAAATAATAAAAATATAGACAACACACCAGCAAAGAAACAGGGTAAAACATTTTATTAAATAACTATTTACATAACTATTTTATACTTTTTATTGCCCGATCCGGCTAGCTCAATCGATCGAGCATGAAACTCATGCACTCTGATAGCAAGCGTTGCTACTGATGCTATGCAGACCAAAACTGGTTTTCAGTTTGTACATTTTTCTAGATTTTTCAATCCAAGGTTGGTTGACTTTGTAGAACGATGGCTTCAGATTTTCAACATACGGTGTGGTGGCGCGGACTGGGAGGGGGCGCTTCGCTCCTGCCCCCTCCCCAAGTAAGTTTTTCATACGTGAAAGTACGTTAATGGTTTTGGTCCCTGAGTTGCTTCAATGTCACTGCCATTCTCAAATGGCATAAGTTCTGGATGTTGGGTGCCATAGTTAAGAGTTCTGAGCAGTGCTTGTAACACTGTCTGAAGCTTATTTCCACCTACTGCAGCTTCACTATTCTCAAAGTAAGTGAGTGTCGTTTGTGGACCTGACTGCATTAGAAAACAATGTGATATGTTACCTTCCTAAACAGCTTGACGGAGGCCCCTGAGGGGCGGTGTGATGGCCATGGACTCGGAGAAGACGCTTGGCTCCGACACCCTCCCCAAGTCTTATAGCACTGGTGTAGCCTGAGATCGCCCCCGACATAAGCGGCCGGCTCCCGGGGTCCGGCGGAACTTTTTGCCTTTTGATGACTCTTCTATTCTGGACTTTGTCCCACAATCCGTTTGACCTGAAGACACGCTGTAGTGGGGCGCCCCTTTACCGTTTCAGTTGCCATTCCGCCCGCTTTTGCTACACTGTGCCTCTTCCGCCATTCTGCTGTTTACCGCCCGCTCTTGCGACTACAGCGTCTCGCTCATCATGTAGTTGATTTGCTCCCGCTCTTGCGGTGCAGCGATAGGCGGCTGCCACAGGACTCTCAAAATGGCGGCCGGCTCTTCGGTTTTGGACCTGGTCCCCTAAAATGGCCCTGAGACACCTTTGAACTCGGACGCTTCCCTGATAGGGCTTGGGTCCCATTCTCGAAAGCGTCCCCTCAGCCGTGAAGATTCTACAAAAGTCTTGGGGGCCTCCGACTCCAGCAGGCTTCTGGTGGGGAGCGGCTGCCATGATTGCTCGTGGAATGGCCATGACGGAGCTACGAGATGGTAGTGCTCTCATGCTGACGCCAGCTTTAGTCTGAAACATCCAGAAACACTTTAGACTACCAATTCGATCAGTTCCGGTAGCGCCCCAACATGACCCGGAAGAGAAGAACTTGCCCTCCCCTCTTTGACTGATGGTTCTTCTTGCCTGTCCCCTCTGTTGTCATTTAACAGAACTTTTTGGACTGCTGAAAGGGGTTGTGTTCCGAACGCTGGTTGGTGGAGACATTTTGACTATATTCTTGACCTACGTTGTCGCGTAATGCGTTATATGACACGCCGCGTTAGCGCACCCGGAAGTGATCCGAGGCGCGGCGCGCAGCGCGTAACGTAAGCATAACAGGTCATGTGACTTGTTAATAAAACTTTTCATTGGTTCATTTTGCTTTTGTTATTTTAATGATGAAAAGTTTGGTCATATGACCTAAAAATTACGCTTTTTATTGTTTTCGAACATTATTTTTTTTAAAACATATATGTTATAATATTCCAGGCTAATGTACTTTCCCGGAAAATTTACAACTGTCCTGCAAGTAAAATATATTCCTTTTTCGAGAAAAAGGGCGTTTCTTCGTTCCATGACGGAGCCGTTGAGTAAAAGAGACTCGGCCTGCTGTCTTAGTCGCCGATACGCCTGATTATCAGATTCTTATCGATCACTTTATGTTGCAGAAATGAAAAACACAACTGCCCTTGACCATTTATCTTTACTGCGTTCCTACATATTATACCTTTTATCCGTCATGTAATTGGACTGCTTTATTTCACTTGCCTTTTACTGATTCGAAAACAGTGACTAAAAGTAAAAACTTTACCAATGTAAATACTACTACCGTGTTTTGTTTTAAAAACCTTTATTGTGAAAATATCAGTATACAAATACGGGCCTATAACCACGTGGGCCGGCCACGGAGCAAACTGAAATCGTATATGATGAGGAGACATTTACACTGTAGAGGAACGTAACGAGCGGGCCATTAGGTTGCAAGAACAAAGGTGTCTAACAGTTGCGGAATCGGTGGACGTACATTTTGTAATTAAAATACGACAGGGCCACTTACAATAACATTTTCTAGATATACATTTGCGGGCAAGGAGTTACGAGTCCCATTTATACCGGCGCCATTTTGTGCGAGGCCGGGCAGGTCCAAGATATAGTCAAAATGTCTCCACCAACCATCGGCCAGACCAGAACCCCTTTCGGCCCTTTATGCTACAAGATGGTGTCTTCCATTCAGAAAATATTGTTGGCAGCATTTTGAAAGGAAACAGAAACAGCCGTTCTCCTAGTGAGTTTCACATTGTTACATTTAGGAAGAATGTTGAAGAGTAGTATGTGGAAAATCTGAAGCCATTTTTCTACAAACTGTCAATCAGACTTGGATAGAAAAAAAAATCCTGAAGAATGTACAAACTGAAAACCAATTTTTGTCTGTATAGCATCAACAGCAACGCTTGAGTCAGCTTTGTGTCAAGCCGCCATTTTCATTCAATCAATAGCGTCCCCCTGCACACATTCAGGGACCTGGTCGTGTCTTCAGATGAAACGGATTGTAGGAAAAGAAGCAGAAAGGAAAAGGAAAAAAGTTCCGCCGGACCTCGGGAGCCGGCCGCCTATGTCATGTGCGACCTTTGGCCACACCAGGGCAATAGTGAAGCTGCAGCAGGTGCACATAAGCTTCAGACAGTCTTACAAACACTGCTCAGAAATCTCAACTGAGGCACTCAACATCCAGGACTTGCCATTCGGATCTTGGCGCCTTGTGCTGGTTCCGACCTATTCACACATCGGTCCACTACTGACATCACCTCATAAGCCAACGGGGCACCCCACGCCGACTTTCGGCGCAGCATTGTAGGATGGCCACACCAGTGCGGCAACTTGCTGGACACCACCTCGGTGCCATCCGGATCTCTGCGCGTTCGAGTCACTGTGCCGGAAGAGTGACCGGAACTCAGCTGAACACGCCGTCTTTCGGCGCAGCATTGTAGGATGGCCACACCAGTGCGGCAATTTGCTGGACACCACCTCGGTGCCATCCGGATCTCGGCACGTTCGACTCACTGTACCGCAAGAGTGACCGGAACTCAGCTGGACACGCCGTCTTTCGGCGCAGCATTGTAGGATGGCCACACCAGTGCGGCAATTTGCTTGACACCACCTCGGTGCCATCCGGATCTCAGCGCGTTGTGCTGCCTTCGGCCTATTCGCACATCGGTCCGCTACTGACGCCGCCTCACGTGCCAACGGATTTTCTACGCTTTTTGTAGCCCTATGCCGCATAACAGGTCATGTGACTTGTTTATAAAACTTTTCATTGGATCATTTTACTTTTGGTTTCCTAAAGATGGAAGGCTTGGTCATATGACCTAAAAATAACACTTTTCATTGGTTTAGAACATTTTTTTTCCCAAACGATGAAAGCCCCACCTTGTTTCTGGATCATTCAGACTGAAGCTGGCGTCAGCATGAGAGCACCACCATCTCGTGGCTCCGTCGTGGTCATTCCGCGAGCAATCATGGCAGCCGCTCCCCACCGGAAGCCTGCGGGAGTCGGGGGCCCCCAAGACTTTTGTAGAATCTTCACGGCTGAGGGGACGCTTTTCGAGAATGGAGCCCAAGCCCTAGCAGGCAAGCGTCCGAGTTCCAAGGTGTCCCAGGGCCATTTCAGTGGACCAGGCCCAAAACCGAAGAGCCGTCCGCCATTTTAAGAGTCATGTGGCAGGCGCCTATCGCTGCACTGCAAGAGTGGGAGCAACTCAACAACATGGTGAGCGAGACGCTGTAGCCGCAAGAGCGGGCGCAACTCAGCTGGATGGCCGCCACCTGGGGAGGCCCGTTCACGCCGCCTCCCCCACGCGCCCCCCCCCCCCCCCCCGGGCCGCCGCACGCAAATTTTCGGAGCAGCATTGTAGGATACCAAAACCAGTGCGGCAGTTTACTGGACATCACCTGGGTGCCATCAACATCTCAGCGCGTTCTGCTGCCTTGGGACTATTCGCACAACAGACCGCTACTGACGAGGCCTCCCCCCGCACCACCCGGGACGCCCCACGCCAATTTTCGGAGCAGCATTGTAGGATACCAAAACCAGTGCGGCACCCAGGCGACATCACCTGGGTGCCGTCCAGAACTCTGCACGTTGTGCTGCCTTGGGACTATTCGCACAAAAGACAGCTTCTGACCATTGTTGCTTTTTTGGGTGAAAAATGTTTAAATGTTTTTACAGTTTTTGTTCCGTTCATTATAGTTAAATGTTAATAAAGTTTTAAAATCTAACTTTGTTGGAGTGCTATATATGTTTAAAAAATCGGGTAAATGGGGCCTTGAATCGGATTATTGTCATGTGTGGGCTTTGCAAGTGTACTGCTACAAGATCGGACATTTCAAACTCAAATGCACGTTCTTTTTCTTACCTTTCCGAAGCATGGAGCGCAATAGCAGGCAGAGAAAGGGTGATGCACGTGTTGAACACTGCCTGGCCTGGCAAGTTGCTGGCAGTGCCCCCCCCCCGCCCGCTCCTGAAAGAGGGCACACACACACCGCCGCCCCGAGTACTTCATAAATCTTTAAAAGACCATGCGCTTGTTCATGAGGCTTAAATGGTTTATCACCCCTTCTAGAACCCCTGCATCGACCCTCTGACGTTTCCTGGAAGAATTAGCACGTAACACAATACCAAGCCCTGTCAGCTGAAACCCCCGAGAAATCATGGGGCATATTATCAAGGGGGGTTATTTCCGCTTTTTGGGCTTTAAAAGCCAAAAAAAAAAGAGATAAAATTATCTCCCTATTACCAAGCTGTCGCTAACACCAGTTAGTGACAGCTAAAAGGAGATAGCGACCATCTTGGGCCCCGCTTTGCATATCAGTGATATTTATCACTAATGACATGCAAAGTGGGCGTGCCAAGATTTTAGCGACTGGAAACAGTCCCTAACCATCGCTATCTCCTATTACCAACTTTTGGAGATATTCGCGCTAAGCGCGAATATCTCCAAAACCTAACACCTGCTTGAGCAGTTTTAGCCATGTTATCCAATGGGAAGTGGATAACATGGCTAAGAGCATTTGCTGGATAATGCATGAATATCGCTGACTTTTCAACGATATTCATGCATTGCGGCCGTTTTTTATCGCATTTGCGATAAACCTTGCTAATAGCGAGGTTTATGTGCGATAAAATTCGCCGATGTGCGGCGATAATTTTTGTCTCTAAACAAGTTAGAGACAAAAATTATCGCTAGTTGTTGGTAATATGCCCCCGGGTTTTTGCTTGCAGGAATCGGGAGGCGGGAGACTAGCACTGAAATCAGTAGTCTCACGCCTGAATCGGGAAGGTTGGCATGTCTGGATACTCTACAGCTGGGGCCATAAACTACATCCGCAGGGCTAGGTGATAGCCTAGGTCCGGCCTGGACAATCGGACACAGAGGAAGAGGAGTGTCAGAGGGTGCGGTAGTGAATAGGGTGAAAGGGAGGTGTCGGGCGGGCACAGGGTGTGATTCTCAGAGAAGAGCAGCGCAGATGGGGGGAAGTATATGGCCCATGCATGAGAGAAAGAGCGGGGGTGACCAGTGCGTGGGGGAGATGCTTGCGAGGGTGGGGAGCCATGCTGAGGATCGGCGGCGTGCAGAGAGTGGCCCTGGTCAAGGCATCTAAAATGGCTGCCGTGCACGACAAAATTGTGGCATTGGACAAAAACGCAAGATGGCGCAGACAATGTTTATCAATAAGGATTCATTTATAACAAAATGTTTACTCGCAGTGACAAAATGGTGGTCAACACTTCCTGATTTCCATCGAATCGAACGTTAACAAACGTCACGCAGCAAAAAAAAAAAAAAAAAGCTCACGCACAGAGCAGTTTTTAGCCATGTTATCCAATGGAAGGTGGGTAACATGGCTAAGAGCATTTGCTGGATAATGCATGAATATCGCTGACTTTTCAGCGATATTCATGCATTGTGGCCGATGTGCGGCGATAATTTTTGTCTCTAAACAATTAAAACGAAGCACAAAATGGCGAATTCCCGTTTCGCCACCAGTTTGCGGCCCAGTTCGCGGCCCGTGAAGCGCTTCTACCGTGAAAAATCTTTTTTTTTTTATTTTCCCCACGGGACCCTTTAATAACCCCAACAACATTCCTAGGGGGTCAAGAGGGGTATACCTTGCCCCCTTTCAATAAATTCCCCCTTCGTTTTTCACCTCTTCTTCTCTCTCGATCCTACCGAGAGATAAGATGGCGGCCGCTCCGGACTGTTTAGAATGTTGACAGACACCGGAGAGCCAATCAGCTTTCTGTTATCCAATGGAAGGTGGATAACATGGCTAAGAGCATTTGCTGGATAATGCATGAATATCGCTGACTTTTCAGCGATATTCATGCATTGTGGCCAATGTGCGGCGATAATTTTTGTCTCTAAACAATTAAAACGAAGCACAAAATGGCGAATTCCCGTTTCGCTACCAGTTTGCGGCCCAGTTCGCGGCCCGTGAAGCGCTTCTAGCGTGAAAAATCATTTCTTTTTTATTTTCCCCACGGGACCCTTTAATAACCCCAACAACAATCCTAGGGGGTCAAGAGGGGTATACCTTGCCCCCTTTCATTAAATTCCCCCTTCGTTTTTCACCTCTTCTTCTCTCTCGATCCTACCGAGAGATAAGATGGCGGCCGCTCCAGACTGTTTAGAATGTTGACAGACACCGGAGAGCCAATCAGCTTTCTGCGCGCAAAGTTCCGTTTCGCGAAAAGTAAGCGGACCGGATCGCTGCCCGGAGCGCTGTTACAGATATATATCTTGTTTTGAACGTTAATTTCTCAAAAACTACTGGAGCACATATATTGAGACCTAGCAAAGGCACATCGGGCTAACAGTCCCTACAATTTTGCCAAGTTTCGTGAAAATCCATTCAGCCGTTCGGGCTAAAAGTGAGTCCAACCGCCCTATGGAAATTAACATGGGAAAAACGCGTTTTGGGACCCCCCTTTTTTCTCGGCCCCCCCTTGACGACCCCCCCCCAAATTTCCAGGAGCTGCTCAGAAACAAAATGTGCCATTTTCCTGAAAATTTCAGCCGATTCCGTCCACAAACGCCAAAGTTATTAGACATAGAATTTTCAAAAATGCCATAGGGAAAAAATCCTAACTATATATACCTACTGGCGACCGCCAGTAGGTAATATATATATATATATATATATATATATATATATATATATATATATATATATATATATATATATATATATATATATATATATATATATATGTACATATATATATATATATATATATATATATATTTATATATTCACTGAAAAAAACATAAGTTTCCACCAGTTATAGTTAGCTGAACATTTTACTCATACAAAACCATTGAAATTCCTACGTTATAGTTAGTTGGACTCACTATAACTCGTGCGCCCGCAATCCACTGCTGATGATGTCACATATTACATCATTCATGACATGGTCAGTGACATCACTGATAACATCACTGATGACATCTCAAATGACATCACTGATGACATCACTGATGACATCTCAAATGTCATCACTGATGACATCATCCAGTGTCTGTGTGTTTCTGTAAAGTTTAAATATGTTTTACATATTGAAGACTGAGTGGATGTATAAGTGTATGGATGAAGGATTTAGTAGGTGCGTGACTGACTGTATGAGTGACTGATTAAATGTGTCTTACTGAATGCATGGGTTAGTGACTAAACTGTCTGAATGTGTGCATCATTAAGTCTGTTGTTGTGTAAGCTGTTGCATGTGTTGATCAGTAGCTATATGAGTGGCTATATGGGTTATTGATTGGTTGCCCAAGTATTTGTATGTGAGGCTGAGTGTGTGTGTGGGTGGCTGGGAGGTGTGTGACTCTGTGCATAGATGTGTGAGCAGTAAATTCACTTGGTGTATGGGTTCAAGAGTGCATGTGGAAACAGCCGTATGGGCGGTTGACTGTGTGCATGGGTGTGTTGGTAAGTGGATGGATATCTCAGTGCTACATGTTCAAGAAAGTACATATGTAAAACACAGTGCATGTGTGAGTTGGCATATATAAATGACTATACATGAGAGCCAGTGATTGTGCAATTGGCTGTATGGATCAATGTGTACTTGTATCAGTGATTGTAAAAGAGAGTAAGTATGTGTTAGTATATGTTTGAATAAGTAAGGTTTTCTGTGTATAACTATACAGATGAGGAAATGGGAGTGTGATTGATTGCATATGATATTGTTGTATTGATGAGTGACTGTATGTATTTAACATTGAGTGTATCAAAGATTAGAATAGAGTGTGAGGAGGTGCATCGTATTATCACATGAATGATGTCATCAGTGTTGTGATCAGTGCTGTCGGTTGATGATGTCATCAGTGATGTCATCAGTGATGTCACTGACCGTGTCATGAATGATGTAATATGTGACATCATCAGCAGTGGATTGCGGGCGCGCGAGTTATAGTGAGTCCAACTAACTATAATGTGGGAATGTTAATGGTTTTGTATGAGTAAAATGTTCAGCTAACTATAACTGGTGTGAAACCTATGGTTTTTTCAGTGAATTTCAAAGGTCTTTTAAATGCTAATTCCTAACTATAACGAGTGTTAAACCTATGGTTTTTTCAGTGAATTTCAAAGGTTTTTTAAAAGCTAATTCCTAACTATAACGAGTTTGTAACCTACGGTTTTTAAAGTGAATTATTACGTTTTTTTAATAGCTATTTTTTATAGCTATTAATTATTATAATTTTAATAAAATTATTTGATTTTTTTTTATTTTTCTTACATTAATTTTTCAATGTATTTTTTCTATGTTTTTAAAAAATCTTTTTACCCCAGAGCGCACAGGGTACTCGGACCCGTAAACGCATCCGTACACGTAGCGAGAGCGCTATTCCCGCATGCGAAAAAATATATAATTATGTATTTAAAGTAAATAGTAATGCAAGACATTCAGTAGCATACTCATAAAAGTAGTATTTTTTATTTTTATAAACCGTAAAAATTTCTTACTCTCACTGTCTTTATCTCTCTCTCTTTTTATAGTACCCTAACAACAATGATGGATCTTAATGAGGAGTAAGTTGACAATTTGAATGATCCAGTTAATGTGAATACACATAATGAAGACCTTATTGAAGAAGAAGATGGCATGGGGGATTTTTGCGATGAATCTTTGGATTCAGAATTAATTGAATATTTGGAGTTCATTGAGTTCCAGGATTCTTCTTTGGAGACTACCAATGATGAAATTTCTGACAAATTAATGTTAGAAGTTCTTTCAAATTACGAAAATTCAGAACAATAAATTTATATTTAGTAATTAAAAATTGTTAAAAATGATTATTTTTTTAAAAATATTACTTGTAGGTACTTAAGTCACCCAGATAACACAACAGCTCTTTTCAGAGCTACCCTACCTCTAAACACTCTAAATTCCTTATTTAAACTACATTTTTTCCTCTGTTTTTCCCCGTGGTATGCGTACCTGTACGCGCACCCAGAGTGCACTCCGCGAAAATTAAAAATATATATATATGTTTTTTGGCCCTTTGTGGTCCTTCTAGGCCCCCCTCAGAAAACATAGGGGGTCAGGGGGTGCCTACCCCACCCCCTTTTAATCATTTCCCCTTTTTTTCACCTCTTGTGCCTCGATTCTACCGAGACACAAGATGGCGGACTCTCCGGACTGTTTGGAAAGTTGAAAGACACCTGAGAGCCAATCAACTTTCCGCTCGCGCACTTCTGTGGCACGCCGGGTGCGCTCCCCGGTACGCGTACCCGTAAGCATATAGATATATATATGTGTTTTTGAACTTACTTTTCATAAAAACCACTGGAGCAATTTTCACCAAATATAGAAAAGGCACTTCTGTGTACCAGTCCCTACAATTTTGCCAAGTTAGCTGTATTTCCTTTCAGCGGTTTGGGCTGTAGCCGTGTCTAAATGTCCTATGGAAAATAACATGGGGAAAACACGTTTTGGGACCCCCCTTTTTTCTCGGCCCCCACATGACGAATCCCACCGAAACTTCCAGGGAAGGAGCGGAGCAGAGCTGGCCTAAATTTTAGAAAATTTCACATTCATTCCTCAACAGGCGCCAACGTTTTTCCCAATAGAATGTTGAGGATTTCCTATGGTAACTAGGTCCTAACTATAACTACCTACTGGCGACCGCCAGTCAAAAGTTATTTGACTTTTGCCCAGTAGCAATAAATGACTGAAAGTGTATTTATACTACATTTTACCAAATAAAGTATTATTTAACCACATTTCTTTCCTTGACAATGTGTATAAAACCACAGTTAAAGTGAAGTATTGGGTACAACATCTAAACCTAAAAAAACACAAAAAAACTCACCAATAATGGTAAGCTCCATGATCTATAACACACACAAAATGCAATGCTTATGACTTCACCACCCTTGCTATAGCAGATGAAATTTCACATTTCTTAAACTACCTTTCAGGTCTTACATATCCCATTACCCTTAACACTACTAATAAGAAAACTATGAAGATATTATTATTTTGGGGTTTTAGCATGTGTTTTTATTTAAAGAGGTTGAACTTTTAGGTGTTGTTACTAGTTGGTTTAAATATTGTGATATTACAAGTATTTGGTGTGCGAGATATTGTTAACATGGCTGCTGTGTGAAATACAGATCATGGAGCTACCCATACCTGGCTAAATGCAACAGATTTTTGTAACCATCTCTTCATTTTAACTGTGCATTTAAGTAAATTTCAGTATTTTTAATAATATACTAGATTCAAATTCTATACATGTATTCACTATAAATAAAAAGGTACTAAGCCCAACCCACTGCAGCTGGCTATCCCACAGGGTCACCTTAGATTTGCTAATAATACATTTGATAGACATGAGTGAAACTTGAGATACCAGAATTTCGGTCATACTACATGCATAGATTGGTGTTGGCTGCATTTGAGCTCATTGTTTGTAGTAACCTCCTGTTGTGCATGGTCAAAGGTTATGTGCAGGAGGGGTTAAACAGGGCCTCCAGTCAACTACCTCTACACCAGTCTGCAGACCATGCACAACAAAGTATTGACTGCATCATATAGAGGGTATTATTATTTACCACCACACATCCAGCACACATTTCCACACATCCAACATTAAGCCTTCTCAATCAGAAAATGTAAAACAAATTCAGAAATGTATTTAAAAAAATAACTTATAGTCCACCTAGTGAAAACACTTTCACCTTTCCTTGGGAAAAGAACCAAGTAATTCACTGGAAAAACCACAGTAAACGTGATGTTATTCACTATGCCAAAACCTAAAAACCCTTGAAATTCACCATTGACGCTACTTGGGCCAAGTACTTCTCATGACCTCACACATGACATTACAGATGACCTCTCCAATGATATCACTGATAACATTATATAAGGCATGAGAAGTAACACCTGTAAAGTGCTCTTTTTTCCTCACACATTGATGTTTACAATTAAGTCTTGGTCTACCTTTAGACTTATGAGTACTTCAGATGTACACAAAAAAACACAACCTCAAGGCACCTCATGAACCCATGCGCCCACCATCTCACAACTCTAGGAAAACTAGCACACATGTGCACAGTCACCATGTAAGGCCCATCATAAGTCAACACACTTCATATTGTACACCCAAACACCCATCATTATATAGAAACATGCACCTTCATACATCAACACACCTCACAACCACCATTATAAGGCCCAACATCCTCCATTTCATGTCCACCACACAACAATTCACATAGGCCAATTCACTTACCATCAGATGACCATACACCTACTATCATACTCACCATCATACATCCACCACAAAAACTCCCTAACTTCCATACACTAAGACAGCTATCATAGTACAGCTATAATACCAACCCATACATCCACCCATGCACCATCATATTGCCAAACAGCCACTGTCTTATACAACCACTCAGCCAACGACAAATGTCTAGTCAGCACCCAACAAATACCATCCCCCCTTTGTCTTATGCCAACAAATAAACACTTACAAGGGCACAGAGCCACCACCATACAACCACAGCACTCACTGCATACAACATAAAAATCTAAAATAAATCTGTTCAGTAGTTTTTCGGGAAATGTATTTTACAAAGATCAATAGTTAAAAGAAAGCAACTGATGAATAAAGGGGCCACATCAGTAATGTCATTTGAGTTGTCATCAGGGATCTCATGTGTAGTGCATGGTAGTTGTATGAGTTATGATTCAATAATTCATTTTAGATTTTGTAGCAGAGCCATATTGCCACTTTAACTGTTCTGTATGTGCGTGTATACATACGCTTACATACATGTTTCAGAAAGTCTGTAATATAGTTAAGTTGAAAAGTCATTGTCATTTATTATTATAAAATTTTTATAACTTTGATGTTGTTGGATGAATCAGCAAGTAATTTAGCAGATCCTTGAAACACCAAACGCATGTTATTCATTTCAAATGCCATGCCGATAGTTAAATGGGGTCCAAGTTTTTTGGGGTGATAAAATGAAAAGTAGCATTTTCAGTTTAAGTACCAAAGGTATTTTATCTCTCTGCTACAGCAAAGAAAGCTAAACAGAATCACAACAAGCACCACTTGTAGGTAGAATTGTACTCAGAAAAGACTCATTTTATGATCTGCTGAAAATCTGTTTGGTAGTTTTTGAGGAAATTGTGTTACAAATATGTGTAAGGTAGGCTTTACAGGTCCAGGTGACAGCTGAGTTCAAGAAAGAATTTCGAATTGGAAAAAAAAATTAATTGACTAGTTGTGCATGTGGATCTTTGACAGATTATCGATTCCAACAATAGGGACATAAATATCAAGTAAAAAATATTGATTACAAAAAAAAATGTCCCTATACTTATAATGGAAACTACAAGAATATCGAAAAAATATATATTGTTTTACACTAATATCAATCAAAACACCCAAAATATAATTTTATATATATATATATATATTTGGTGGATGCTTAGTCAAGGGAGTGCAGTTTGACACCAGTCTTTCTGCCTTTGGATTTCCATCTTTCAGGACACTTTACAAAATGAACACAGCGGCGGCATGTGGCAAAATTAACACACTCTGTAAGTCAACCCGTGTTATTTTAAAGCTGGAACTCTCTGATATGGAAAAAGAAAGAAAGAGAGAATGTAAAGCACAAAAGGATGTTGAATGACTTTCATGGTGCATTTTGGGACTTGCAGTGTACAAGGATACTACGTAGCAAGTTGTAGTTCAGTCAGGCGCTTCAAATGAAAGCGTCACTCAGTGAATTCAAGAAGTCTCACCTGTGATCAAGGCTACACGTTACCTGAAATGCGTAAGAAAATGGACTTTGAATAATAACCCCATGTTTTGCCTGAATGTTCTGGAAATAAAGTGCTTATGTTTCAGGAATCCGGTGTGCGGCGCTCTTTTGTTTCTGTGGAGTTTTACAGGAAGGGAAGATTGTTTGAATATATATATATATATATATATATATATATATATATATATATATATATATATATATATATATATATATATATATATATATATATATATATATATATATATATATATATATATATATATAGTTTTAAAAAGTGAATCTTAAATATTTTAATACATAATCATAATATAATGTAAATTAAATAAATGTAAGTAATATTTAATACTATATATAAATATATACTTATATAAACATACCCACAAATATGTGTGTGCATATTTATTTCAATTCAATTCAGTTGTCTTTATTTCGATGATTTCATCATAAAAGACTTTGTATGTTTAAAAATACATCCATAGTGAAAGGAGTACAATGATTCATTAAAATAGAATAAGATACAAATCCATGGGCATTAAAAAAGCACTAACTTTAAAAAGTCAAATTAATGCGGTAAAAACATAATAATAATACAGTAGTTACAATAGAAATAAAACTGAATGGAATCACTACACGACTACGGCCTGGTCCGAATGATCCACACCCAACCTAGGAATTTTGCCAACAGCAATTACTATTGGTTCGCTCGTATCATACCTCAGGATCCTTAAAGCTACTGACCCCACCCTTGTGCCCAAATTTCTACAAATGGGTTTTAGCCATTTAACACGTGGTGCTTCGTAAGCCGGACATTCAAAGAATACATGTCCAATGAATTCCCTACAGTCAGTACACCAACGACAGAATTCGGTCACCTGACCCTTCCAGTTTTTGGTAAAAGTTCGAATGGGTAGGGAACCTACCCTTAGCTGGTGATAGAGTTTCCTGTCGCTGAACCTGGTAATAATGTCCCAGTACTTTTCTAACGAAGGGTCACTTTTAAACTCCAAGAGCATACGAGTACGCGAGGTAGCTGATGATACTTTAAAGCGATTCTGGCCTATCAAGGACCAGTATAGGTTTTTGTATCGTTTTTTGGAGGGGAAGGTATTATTCGCGGGATCAGACCACAGATTACCCGGCCCATAGACTCCAGGAGCAACCTGACTTGCTTAAACCATGGTATATTTCCCGAACCCAAAATAGATCTAACGCCGAGTATTGCCTTAGCATAAAGGGCTAGTTCAGGGGTGGTCTAGATCCTCATCCATAGGGCCACTGGTTTGAATTGTGCAATGTCATCAATAGAGAGACAGCCTAAATCCGTTAATAGTGGACCAGTGGGACTAGAACAGGGAAGACCTGTGAGAGTCCTCAAAAATTTGTCTTGAATTTTGACCAGAGAGGATAGGTCCCCAAAACCCCATAGTTCCGCACCGTATAGGATCGCTGAACCTATCCTGGAGTTATAAATCTTCAGCGCGGGGCCAATTTTTTTGGTCTGGGACATTCTCTGTTCTTTAACCAAGCACCCTGAAAGCTGGGAAAACTTGAGGGATAGAGTATCAATTTGGGGCTTCCAACTCATCTTGCTCTCTAAAACTATCCCAAGGTAGGTCATTACATTAATTAAACAACAGGGGGTGGTGATGGACAGAGTTTCTGAATTAAGCAGAATACTCTCACCCAGTCAAGAGATCAGGGCTTAATCCAAAACCGTTTTTTAGCTCACTGCACCATCCCAGCTCAGAACCTGGCTATATGCAAATTAGTCTGTCCCTGGCCCAGTGCATCATGGGAACAGGGCAAACCAAACTACCAAGCCAATTCTTTCACTGGGAAGGAAACAAGCTTCCGGGGGCCGGTTTCTGGCATTTCAGCCGTCTTCGGCCCGGCTTGCTTGAATCCTGATGGTGCAATGAGCAAGGGACTCACGTCTGAGTATACCCTTCCACGCTTATGGTGGACAAAATAATTAAACAATAGGGGGTGGTGATGGACAGAGTTTCTGAATTAAGCAGAATACTCTCACCCAGTCAAGAGATCAGGGCTTAATCCAAAACCGTTTTTTAGCTCACTGCACCATCCCAGCTCAGAACCTGGCTATATGCAAATTAGTCTGTCCCTGGCCCAGTGCATCATGGGAACAGGGCAAACCAAACTACCAAGCCAATTCTTTCACTGGGAAGGAAACAAGCTTCCGGGGATTCAAGCAAGCCGGGCCGAAGAAGGCTGTAATGCCAGAAACCGGTCCCCGGAAGCTTGTTTCCTTCCCAGTGAAAGAATTGGCTTGGTAGTTTGGTCTGCCCTGTTCCCATGATGCACTGGGCCAGGGACAGACTGATTTGCATATAGCCAGGTTCTGAGCTGGGATGGTGCAGTGAGCTAAAAAACGGTGTTGGATCAAGCCCTGATCTCTTGACTGGGTGAGAGTATTCTGCTTAATTCAGAAACTCTGTCCATCACCACCCCCTGTTGTTTAAATATTTTGTCCACCATAAGCGTGGAAGGGTATACTCAGACGTGAGGCCCTTGCTCATTGCACCATCAGGATTCAAGCAAGCCGGGCCGAAGAAGGCTGTAATGTCAGAAACCGGTCCCCGGAAGCTTGTTTCCTTCCCAGTGAAAGAATTGGCTTGGTAGTTTGGTCTGCCCTGTTCCCATGATGCACTGGGCCAGGGACAGACTGATTTGCATATAGGCTGGTTCTGAGCTTGGATGGTGCAGTAAGCTAAAAAACGTTGTTGGATCAAACCCTGATCTCTTGACTGGGTGAGAGTATTCTGCTTAATTCAGAAACTCTGTCCATCACCACCCCCTGTTGTTTAATTATTTTGTCCACCATAAGCGTGAAAGGGTATACTCAGACGTGAGGCCCTTGCTCATTGCACCATCAGGATTCAAGCAAGCCGGGCCGAAGAAGGCTGTAATGCCAGAAACCAGTCCCCGGAAGCTTGTTTCCTTCCCAGTGAAAGAATTGGCTTGGTAGTTTGGTCTGCCCTGTTCCCATGATGCACTGGGCCTGGGACAGACTAATTTGCATATAGCCAGGTTCTGAGCTGGGATGGTGCAGTGAGCTAAAAAATGGTGTTGGATCAAGCCCTGATCTCTTGACTGGGTGAGAGTATTCTGCTTAATTCAGAAACTCTGTCCATCACCACCCCCTGTTGTTTAATTATTTTGTCCACCATAAGCGTGGAAGGGTATACTCAGACGTGAGGCCCTTGCTCATTGCACCATCAGGATTCAAGCAAGCCGGGCCGAAGAAGGCTGTAATGCCAGAAACCGGTCCCCGGAAGCTTGTTTCCTTCCCAGTGAAAGAATTGGCTTGGTAGTTTGGTCTGCCCTGTTCCCATGATGCACTGGGCCAGGGACAGACTGATTTGCATATAGCCAGGTTCTGAGCTGGGATGGTGCAGTGAGCTAAAAAACGGTGTTGGATCAAGCCCTGATCTCTTGACTGGGTGAGAGTATTCTGCTTAATTCAGAAACTCTGTCAATCACCACCCCCTGTTGTTTAATTATTTTGTCCACCATAAGCGTGGAAGGGTATACTCAGACGTGAGGCCCTTGCTCATTGCACCATCAGGATTCAAGCAAGCCGGGCCGAAGAAGGCTGTAATGCCAGAAACCGGTCCCCGGAAGCTTGTTTCATTCCCAGTCAAAGAATTGGCTTGGTAGTTTGGTCTGCCCTGTTCCCATGATGCACTGGGCCAGGGACAGACTGATTTGCATATAGCCAGGTTCTGAGCTGGGATGGTGCAGTGAGCTAAAAAACGGTGTTGGATCAAGCCCTGATCTCTTGACTGGGTGAGAGTATTCTGCTTAATTCAGAAACTCTGTCCATCACCACCCCCTGTTGTTTAATTAGGTCATTACATTAGTCTGTTCAAGCTTGGTGTTGTTCAGCGTGACATGGCCTACCACAGGTCTCCCCTTACTAAGGACCATGAACTTGGTGACATTAACCTGAAGGTCGTGGTCTTGGCAGAAAACATCAAACCTATCCAAGGAAGCTTGCAGGCCCCTCTGTGTCTGCGACAGTAGGAGGGTGTCATCCGCAAACATTAGTAACGGACACTTTATGCCACCCAAAGAAGGAGCGTCTGGCGGAAAGGTAGAAAAATACTGCACAACCCTGTTTATGAATAACAAAAAAAGGGTTGGTGCTAAGACGCATCCTTGCCTTACACCCCGTGACACTGCAAATCTGTTAGTTACCTGCCCTTGTTTGCCCCAACAAACTTGGGCGTAGTTTGCCTCATGGAGCCTAACTACGATGTTTAGAAGGTCTGGAGGCATCCCCAGGCTATCTAGGACCCCCCACAGTTTGGCCCTGGGAACTAGGTCAAATGCTGACCTAAGGTCAACGAAGGCAGCAAACAGTGTGCCACCGCCTAGGCTGACTGTTTTCCAATATATTAGCTGGAACCTAAGGACCTGCTCGATGGTGCTGATACAGGATCTGAACACGGCCTGTAGGGGTGATAGGATATCCTCCAACTCTATCCAACTCTGTATTCGAGCCAGGACCATCCTGGCCACAGTTTTTTAATACAGTCGATTAAACTGATTGGCCGATAATTCCTGGACATGAACGATCACCCTTCTTATATATTCACACTATCTCGGCTCCTCTCCATGTGTCTGGGATAGCGGCCCCCCTGGCAATGGCGGTGGCCAAGAAAGCAATGTAGGGCACCAAGTTGGTTAGATCGTATTTGAAGAGGTCCGCCATGATGCAGTCAATACCTGGAGCCTTTCCACTGGGGATCTTACTCAAGGCATCCTCGACTTCTCTACAGTCAAATACGAGGTTGTGCGTGTTAGCCGTAGGGCAGGAATCTAAAGGAGAGCTTTCAATTTTCAATTGAGGGCCACAAAACTGGGACTCAAATGCTCTACCCAAGTCTCCGCCGGGACATAGTTAATGGGAACCTGGGAGTTGGAGGATTTGCCCCATTTAACAATATGCCGGAACTTGGTCAGGTTTTTTTGTTTGCTGGCAACAAGAAGGTCCTGCCAGTATTCATTATCCATTCTTGTTTAGCTCGATTTTTAGCTTTGCGGTAGTTAAACCTAGCTAGTCTGATATCGACCATGTTCTTGGATTTAATTGCAGAGGCCAGTTTGCCATAGGAATCCCGGCACAGTTTATTGTACCAATGTTTACGCTTTGGTTGACCAATTTTGTTATTTGGGTTAATGGGTTTGGAAAAGTTTATTTTAAGGCCAGAAAATAAATCTTCATGGAGTTTTGTGATCTCTCTATTAATATCTTCCTCGGTTGGAAGAGAGCGCAAAACTTCCAGGGCCCGTGTGACTTCCATACTAATCTCCGCTAATGCCCCAGGGTCAACAGCGACCCTTGCCCAGCGCACCCTACGTAAGTTGTTAGTAAGTAGGGCATCTGCAGGGACTAACTCTGTATGTGCTTCACATCTGGGGACACTGTTTAGCTGGAGGCTAACTACAAGCGGGTTGTGGTCACTTTCCGGGCGGTCCAAGATCTCCATATCCCTTAGAGTTGACCAGAATGCAACTTTTAGGAGAGCGTAGTCTATTCAGATTTTACGTAGGCCGTTATCAAAGGTGTTCCTGCCAATTTTATCGGAGACAGTCCGTCCATTAGCCGCCCTGTAACCGGGCTCTAAACAGAATCCCATCCACTGTAGGGCCGATTCTGTCCATTTCTTTAAAGGTATAAGATCAACAATGGGGATGTTCCATTGGGCATCCGCTTCTGTCTGCAGAGTTTCCCCGTCTACACTTAGAGGTTCAAAAGAGCAAATTTAGGTCCCCTACTAATATTACATTAATATCGGGGATAACTGAATCCAATAACCCATCCAGTTTTAGGAAGGTATCAGTACCACGCCCTCCGGGTTGGCCTCTATTGTATACATTGACAATAAGGATATCAGGAGAATCCTGAAAATGCAACAGAATAACTAAGAGATCCAAACTGCAGTGACTAATTTAGTGGGTCTGCAGTTAATACTTTGCCTCACCCATATGCTAAGGCCACCTGAGGGTGTATATTTATATGTACATATATATAATATAACACTATTATAAAAAAATATATATTTTGCATTATATTATTTTTTATTATACAACTAGACAAAGCATACATATATAAACATATAATCACACACACGCACACATATATATATATATATATATATATATATATATATATATATATATATATATATATATATATATATATATATATATATATATATATATATATATATATATATATATATATATCCTTTCCACGAGTGCTGGTAGTGGAGAAGCACTGTCGGCGGGCGGTCCGAGCCGGGCACCAGCGGTCCCAATTAATTCTTTTCACAAATCAAATCTGTCTCAAATGATAGCCCGGACACCTTTTCTGTGCAAATATAATAGATTTAATGGCAACAACAACGTGTTTCGGCGATTAAGCCTTGATCACGCTGATCATCGTGATCAAGGCTTAATCGCCGAAACGCGTTGTTGTTGCCATTAAATCTATTATATTTGCACAGAAAAGGTGTCCAGGCTATCATTTTCAGACAGATTTGATTTGTGAAAAGAAAATATATGTATATATATATATATATATATATATATATATATATATATATATATATATATATATATATATATATAAATAACACAAATAACCAACAAATCAAATGCAAATATTTAATAAATTACAAAATAAAATAAAATAATTACTAGAAAACAAGATTATAGAATACAAATGTAGACAAATAATTTAACAATATACAAATTATATTGTACAGATTTAACCAATATTAAAAAATATTAAAATCTAGGAATAGTACATATGCTATACCCAGTTCAGTCTGTGCAACAGTGGGGAAACCTTTTGACTCTAGAGGGGTAACATTTAATATTCCCACTCCTGTCTGCGCAACAGTAGGGCAGCATTCCCCTTCGGAGAGGTAAAATGTACTATTCCTACTCCAGTCTGTGCAATAGTAGGAGAAGCATTGGACTTTGGAGAGGTAACATTTACTATTCCCACTCCAGTCTGTGCAATCATAGGGAAAGCGTTGGACTTCGGAGGGATAACATTTACTATTCTCCCTCCAGACTGTGCAAAAGCAGGGAAAGTACTTTACTTCAAACACATAACATATATGAAACATAACCCGATTAACTTCATAAAAATATTAAACTATTAATATAAAATGTATTAGTTAACCAAAAAATATTTGAAAACAATTAACAAGATTCTTAACAAATATACTATCAATTAAAACAAATTGACCATTATTTATTACTTAATTAGCTCACTACACCATACCCCAACAAACATAGCAGCCCACAAATAAAATATAACTAAAATAAATGTAACACAATTTACATAATTAATAACTAAGTAATAGTAATAGTAATTAATATAATAATATGTATTCATTAATTAATTAGTAATTAAGCAATTAATAATGAATTATTCATTTATTACATATCTTCCCACCCCACCCGCCTACAAACCCAGCAACCCACACCTAACAAATAACTTACAAATATAATTATTGCACAATTTTCATATTTATCAATTGAATAATCAAAATAAATACATTATTTATTATTTATACTTAATTAACTTCCCACCCTACAGCCCTACAAACTGAGCAACACACTATAACAATATAACAATAACAATCTAAATTACTATCATAATTAAATTAAAAACTATAAATCACTTAATATTACAAACTATATTTAAAAATATTTTTAGCAATTATACAAATAGTAACCCCCCAAAATTATATATAAACTAACACACATAAACAAAATTAATAGTGATATTATTAACAGCTATATTATTGAAAACGATATTTACAACAATATTCTTGAAAATTATATTACTCACCTAAAAAAATCGAAATCTTGACAACCATATTTCTGCATCACAATATTGTTGTGTCACAATATTTGATTTCCGATATTTCTACATACGATATTTCCAACTCGATATTATGCCCAAACATCATGCAAGCAGTTCACTGCACATAACATACACGATAACTGCCCCATCTATTTGGCTGCTAAAAGTTTGTGTTTTTGAGCTGGCTGTTCTCAAACCTCCTTATAGAAAAATATTAGGATGCAATGTTGTTGGCCTGATTGTGACTCCCCTGTGCTCAGCGTGGTAAATGGTAACGCCCACACAGAACATCATGGCATCTCCCAATGTCAGCTGTACCGTCTAATGAAACGTATCAAGCGGGACATTCTTGATTTGTACTGGCAGGGTCAGTGTATATTTTATGCAGCTCTCCCCATCCTTCTTGCTCACTAGTTACCCTAAATTGTGCTGTCGGGTGTAGCTTGAGCCACACACATGTTCGCCTCATCCAAGATGTCCTGCTCCACACAGGCCTGTTACAGACAATGAGAGAAAACATCCATGTGCTTGGAAAAGGGCCAAACATTTCCCATCCATCATGCAGCCAAAAATATGCAACATTCCACCATGTTGAGCAATGTTGTCAATGCGATTCAGCCATTTGACATACTGTCAGACCTTCATCAGTGCCTGCCCTTTGTAAAATATGGGTCACAAGGTTCGAAAACTACTTAAAAGCTATACAAGATACTGATTTTGAATCTAAGAGGTGCCTTCTCCTTCACCTGGCAGCAGAAGTAGTTCACAAAATGTTCTTAACGCTACCAAACATTGGACAGGACGATGACTATGCTGTAGAGCTAGTTGCTTTGAACCTCCAATTAAGCACACAGACAAACCCAGATTGCAAAATGGTTGTGTTACATTAGCAAAAGAAGGCCCACCAGAACCCATTGAAGTGTTCTATGCATGCCATTTGGGGCATTGCCAGCATGTGCTCGCTTCACAATGTGGGGGAGGAGCTATGAGCACAAATTATCCAAAGGTGACGGCTCCTCCGTCCTCTGCAATGAAACTTTGAATACTGCCAAGATGAGACTAGCCATGATGCTTGCTCTGGACATGGATTAGTTGATGCTACAGGAGCTCACACTGTACTGTTGATTGCCTCCAAGGCTATCAAAACCAAACCAAACCAATTAAGATCAAGGAATAAACATGTAGTACAGAAGTACAAGAACACAGAAACTGACAAATTGTGTGGGTAATGTGGCAATGTAGCACATCGAGGGCCAATGTGTTTAGTGAAAGTCAAGACCTGTTAATGGGGAAAACAAACTATTTTGCTATGGTATACAGATCAGCGAACATAATGAGAGCAAAGACGGACCGAGGAAGAAAGAAGGGTTTGCTCATGGAGCGACACATAGACCCCAATGGCAGACACAAAGAGCTAATCGAAATCTGAAGGCAATGTCTCATCTGACCAAGAACACTTCCACCTTATCTCAGGTCTAGATAACCATGCACGAAGCAGGCAAGAACACAGCTGCAATGACGCCTACAAATTCCAGGGTGTTAGATAAACGGTTTGAGTAACACTGGTGCCAAAGTTTGTGTGATGCCAATGGCAGACTACCAACAGCTACATCCACCACCAAATATGAAACCTACCACTACGAAGATCTACGACGATGACAATGCTGCCCCCATTGACCCTGTGGGTGTTTTCACTGCTAGGATTGTCCACCACAACAACTCTAACCTAGTATGATTTATGTAACCAGAGCCAAGAGGACTACGCTGATCAGCTGCAAAGTCACTGACTCTGGTTGCATTCACATTACACGTAGAACAACAGTCCATCATAGAAATGCTGGATGCATTTGTAGAGGTGTTCAAGGGCATTAGATGCCTCAGGAACACATTTTTTATTTTTTATATTGGTTGCACTATACAACCCGTTGTACTTCACCACTGGAGAATCCATTTCCCCATGCAATCCCAAGTAGAACATGAGCTAGAACAATTGGAGACTGCAAAAAATCATATAAAAAGTAGACCGGCTAAACCCATGGGTATCCCCCACTGTAGTGGCACATTACCCGAAGGAGCCTGGAGCGGTTTGCTCCTGCATACTTTTGCAATGCCAAACAAGGTAATCAAGAGAGAACAACATTTAACACCAACTACAAATGATGATATTAATGGCACCAATTGGTCCAAATAGTTTTTTGAATTTCAATCCGAAATCTGGATACCAGTCTCAGCAAAAAATCCAGAAACATCACAATGTTTTTGACATATGTAGGCTCCGACGCTGCCACGTCTAAATCTTGGTATCTTGAGTGCTGCCCAAGTGTTCCAAAACTGTATACCAGAAGTGCTGACAGGACTGCAGGTAGTACTACATGTCAATGACAACATCTTAGTCTTAGCCACAAAAATTGCCCTACCCAGTCGTCTCCATGCCCTGCTGGAGAAGATCAAACAAAGTGGGCTCATGCTCAATTGGGAGGAATGTGAGATTCTTAGAAATAACATTGAGTTTTTTGGATACGGATTTTCCGACAAGGGAATATTGCTGAATCTGAAGAAGGTACGAGAAATTCAAAATGCCTGTCCTGCCACAAATGTATCTGAAGTCAGGACTTTTATAGGCATGGTCACTTACTGTGGCCAGTTCATATGTAAAATCACAACATTGACCAACCCACTGCGCAACCACCTTAAGACAGAGCTGTAGGCCAAAAGAGCAGCACGCTTCTAACAACACCAAGGCCATCCTGTCATTTGAAACCAAAATGCAATATTATGACCCATTGAAGCAGACTGAATTGGCCGTAGATGCCAGTCCCATGGGACCTGGGTCTGTCCTGATGCAGCAACAAATTAATGCCATATGGACCCCTGTTGCCTACGCTGGTTGGGCTCTCACTAACACAGAACAGAGATACTCCTAGATTGAACGAGAGCCTATTCCAGTTCTGTGGGGATACAGACACTTCCACTTATATCTGCATGTCAATGAATTCCAGGTGTCCACTGATCACAAATCCCAGATACTTCTTTTGCAAGGGTTGAAGTGCAAGCTTCCTCTTCGGCCTGAAATGTGGATGTTACAACTCTAAGAGAATTATTTTAAAGAATTGTATTGCCTGTCTGGGACAACCCAGTGGTCTATTTGTCCTGCCACTATTGGGCTGCAACCACTGCCAAGCAAGAAATGGCTAAAGAAACTGAAGAGTATGTGCGCCTCGCAGTTGGCTGTTCCAGGCAAAGATCTCTAACCGCAGCTGAAATGTGTCAAGTATCCCAAGTGGACGAATATCTCAGACTAATTTGACAAGCCATCATAGGTGACAACTGGTGGCATATCATGAAAGAGCAACCAAACAGAACACATGAAGCTTGAAAATTGATTCAAGCAATGTACAACGTTTATGATGAGTTGTCACTGGCAGAAGACAGGATAAAACTGAGAGGCACTTGCATTATCATTCCTACACAACTTATATCCAATCTTTTGCGCACTGCGAATCACAATTATCAACGGGTCATTAATACCAAAACGAGGCTCCAGCAGAAAATCTAGAGATAGAAATATGAATATCTAGATAGAGAAGACCTTATGTGACTGTTGGGTCAAGCTGTGGGGAAGTCTGACCCACTGATGCTGATCATCTCTGAAAAAGGACCTGAAACACCCAGGACACAGGTGAGAATGGACTTCACCACTCTACCTGGGGACCTCCATCTCCTTATTGTGAGAGACGGCTTCATTAAGTATCAAGAGGTAGAGGTAGTCAGTTCCTTTGACTTGCATTTTGGTTATCCAATAGTTTTGAAATTCTCTAAGAAAAAGCAGTGTTGCTCTTTCAGCCATTTAAAAACTGTGAAAAGGGTACCTATTGGTAGGGAGGAGCTAAGGCATAGGAGTGGTCCTGCACAATGCAGCTGTTGAGATGCAAATCCAGCAACCTGTCGATAAACAGCCCTGAAGGTGTTAATGAATAACATGCTTTGCTCCCAAAAATTGAAAAAATATTCGCAGTGAAAGGTCTTCCCATGGAAGTCAAGACTAACAACAAGCCACCATTCCAATGGTAAGAAATAGCTGTGTACTCCAGGTGGGCCCAACCAAATGAGGAAGTAGAAAGATTTATGAGAATGCATAATAAACTCATCTACATTGCGAAACTTGGGACGGGCATGTATAATGTGCAATAGATCACTTCCTTCCAAAATATTCCCCACACTCTGACCAAAACATCGGCTGCAACGATGTTAGAGGGTCAACAATCTCTAGAACTTATTTCTAACACTGCATCCTGGGTACCTCGGGAGGGAGCACAATTTTAGACTGAAGGAAACGTAGCAATGAAGCAGCAAGTCAATGCCATTGTGCCACACTGCAGAATATCAAAGTGGGTGCTTCTGTGCTAGTATGAACTCTCCCACCCTAAGGAGTGTGGGGGTGGAAATTTCAGACTTTGATTCAGACCCAAGCCATAGCGAGTAACGCACATCAAGGGCTTCCTGGTCACCACCTGTCAAGGGAGCCAAAGCGTCACCAGGAATATCTTGTACTTCAAAAGGATTTCAAATGGTGCCACCAAAGAGGGAGATAATTTTGTGGATCAAGGTGAACTGTTATTGTCACCCTCCGGCACCCAGGACACAGAATATTTTGAAACCCCTAATTTGACCTTGGCAACACCCCTAATCTTGAAGACGAAGTACCAGCGTCCACTGACATCCCTCTGGACATCACTATATCAAGCGTACAGAGGGATGCTAGCGGAATCATGGAGGACCGCACCAATGCTTGCTGAGTCCGAATCCTCAACCTTCGCCTCGCGAAAAAGACAGTGAACAAAGATCTGGCCTTTCCTCACCAAAGATTGAGGTTTTTTTCTATAGCTTTCTCTCTCTATCTCTGTCATTATCTCTCTCACTCTCTTCATGGGTCTCTCTTTTGTTCTATTTCTCTAACTTCAGAGGACAGGACTGGTAGGTAACATTGACAAAATGAAGAGTTTTTTTGTTTGGGAGGAATGTCATGTGTTTGGTCTGATCGTCGCTCCCTCTCGCGGTAAATGGTATCGCCCGCGCAACGTGTGACGTTGTATAAAAGGTGCGTGGCCTCGGAAGGCGGACGGAGCGCAACAACCGCAGCACGTGTTTGTGATTTTATTATGCCAGTGCATCCGCAGCTTGCATGGCACAACAAAAGGGGCCCAAAAAGTTTTGGCTATTTATAATAAATTATAGTTAATAAGTGTAGTAAAATAAGCATAGAAAAACCCCTAAAAAACGTCAGTTGAAGGGTTGGTATGTTATGATGCAAAGCTAATAACAACGGAAATTTACTAATTACGGTGAACAACATAACCATAACTTCACTTTATAACAATGCCTGGGATCTCACACTTGATGTCACAGATGACATTTCATATGACATCATCAGCACATTAAGAAACTGGCTATACTCAAAAGTTTTCAAGTAACTAATTGTCTGCTAAATACCAAACTAACAGACATTTACACCTAACATATTTATAAATGTTTCTGTATGTTTATAAAATGTAAACACAAAGCTGAAATATGGACCACTTTTTGCTGAAATAAAAACAAGAAAGTACAGCTAATAATTGTATGCTATTGTAGCATTTCTTTTGTGCATTCAGGGTCATATTTCTAGTCTGTCTTCTATATCTGTGTGATTTTTGCTGCCTATAAAGTCCATATGTTCTGGGGATCTGAGAATATATCTGTGCGAGAGGAGCTGTTGCTCCTGACCGTGGCATGTGGAATACGTGTTCTTCTGCTCATCTGAACGCATAGATGGTATTGACGTCAAGGAGCCGGTTGCACCCGTGTGGATCCCTTTTAAATCCTCTGTATTAGTGAAGCTTGGGAGTTCCAGGAAATACTAAGAGGCTACTGAGCAGATTGAAGTTGGAATGATTAGGTTTAATGCTTTTTCAAGGTGTAAGTGGTGGGTCCTCCCAAGATGGATCAGTTTATAAATAGGTAAGACCTGGCTATGGAGATCTCGCGGAGACCTGCCGGTTGCAAATTCAACTCACGATTAGGCCAACGAAGCCCTTCATTCTTGACAGGTCAGAAAAGTAATGATACAGTAACAACTACTATGTACAGTACTAAAAACAAACTATGGTATCAAGTGCTATATTTTAAGAAGCTATAGTTATCAGCATCATGGATTGCATGATTGATTCCACCAATCACAATGGCCAGAATGCTGGCACAAACTCCTACCACAAGGCTGGAGCGTTGAGAGCTCCACTGAAGACAAAGTAGTGGCTCAGGGCCAATAATGGGAGGTACAGCCCGTCTGGTCCAACTTTCTAATGTTTGTCTTTCTATTTATTTCACCCCAGTAGGTGCAATATTCTGATAGCTTTATAGTTCTTCTGCCTCTGGCTATATCAGTTGTTAAAGTTTTTCTGCCTCTGGCTTAACCAGTTGTTGTTACGGTTCGGGACTATAACTTGGGTTCAGGGCCTTTAATAGCTTTTGGCAGGGTTATTCGTTCACTGTGTGTGTGAGTTATAAACATAAAGTACAGGAGAACAGCTGAACTCTTTATCTAACTGTGCTGGGAGAGGATGAGTGGAGAAGTGCTAGGAATGCTATTGGACACAGGCAGATCAGCATGAACAGCTGTAAATTTCCCTTTGCCTCATTATGGGCCTGAAACTGCAGTGTGAGTAATTAATAGGAGTAAGGAACCTCAAATGTGGGTGTTAGCTGTTGTTAACACCAGCCCTTCAAAGAGTGCAAATGGACAAAGAGAATGAACAATATGGATTACAAAAGTGTGGAGAAAAGTCAACTGTAGCCTGCAGTATCCTAACTATTTGGGATCCAACATAAGCTCCATCAAAAATCATTTAAGTCACAGGTGGCCTCGGTGTGATAACGAAGAAGGTGATAAAAACAGTGCATTGTGATAAAAGTGGCCACATCCCAGTATAGAACGCTTAAGACCATACACGGATCTGAAAATTATATGCAGACTGTATATATTATGTTGAACGCACATTGATGTAGAACACATTTTTCTGTTCTCAGGAGTGTATTTACCAGATGTTCAATCCTATTTATGGCCACGCCCAGCAAGAAAGATCTCTGCCCTGCGCACTGAGTAGCATTTTCAGTACTGTGTTAAAACCCTAATTATTGTGAATGTATTATTTGGATAAAAGGTGGTGCAGTGTCTTCAAAAGAGCAGCTAATTTGAGACTTTCAACTTTAGTTTAGCACCCTTAGTAAGATCATGTATCACATACAGCATCTGATATATATTTGCATGATTAACATGTTTCGACCCAAGCTTGTTTATAAAGGCTTCTTCGGGATGAAGAACCCCTTATTAACAAAACCTCCAACTATGGTTCTGGCAGGTCAAAGAATAATAAGACTTTCAGAATCAATATCAAGCCATGCATGTGCGATGAGGTTGTGGGGATCACTGAAATACTGGATATGCACTATGCTACAGAACTAACAGACAGCCAGAGACGTGAATGTAACTCAGCTGTGGTTATCTAAAGTGTCAGAAGGCACACAAGAGGACAAGTTTCTCATGTTTTAAATACTCTATATTTAAAAATCACACAGAAGCCAACATTAACTTCAAACAGTAAATTTAAAGAGGAACACTTGGACCCCTTTTGCAATGATGGGTGTCCATGTATGTTGGTCACATAATAAAGCATAGTGGTCATGGTCATCCAACACCCCAAGCACCATCTTCACATTATTATGGTAGGTTACTTTATAGTTTGTTTGTGGACCGCTTGCTCACTGATATGGCTTCTTGGGACTAATTCCTTAAAAAAAATGATTCATAGCCAACAGCTGGTCTGCAGTGTTTTTCTGGTATAAGAATAAGAAAACGAAAAGCCTCTTAAAGCGGAGTTTGCCTGTGACTAGCTTGAGTTCACCCATTAGTGAATGGCATAGAGGTGGAGGTCCCGTGAGGCTAGTGTTTGTTTGGAAAATAACCCACATCTGCCAACCTCTAAATGAGGCCCTATGTCCTTATGTATACAACTTTAACATCAGCCTTAACCTTTCCCATTGTCTTCTGCCTGAGAACTAAGCCTCGGCGGTGAACTCCGCTCCGCTAGCGGAGTTTGTAGAGTTTTCCGCACTCCGCGTTATGCAGAACTCGCGGAGTGGAGTTTTTTTCCTTGCTCGCGTGTGTCAACGTCATGTTGGCGAGCGCGAGCAAGGAAAATCCACCTCTCTGTGAGATTTTTCCTCTTTCACAATCGTTAACATCAAGTTCGCGAGTGTGAAAAATAAACCTCCCGGCGAGATTTCTCAAAGCGGGGGGTCAGGTTTCTCATTGCAAGTGGTACGAATGCTTGCGACCGCTCGCGTTGAGAAACTGCCCGTTCGCGTTGAGAAAGCTGCCGCTCGAGTAAAAATCTACTCAAGTGGCAGCTTGCGCTGTGCATGGTGCCATTCGCGATGATTGCACAGTGCGGACAAGCATCCAGCACTGAAAATCACCGCAAACAGCATTTTTCTATCGCACTCCGCCACTTGTGGAGCTCCGCGTAGTGTTGCAGAGTTGTTTTTTCACTTCATGGAGTTTCGCATAGCGCAACTCCGCAAACTCCGCCCAGGGTTACTAAGAACGTACTTGGAAACTATTTCTGTCCCATACCTAAACCTAATATTAAACTTTACCCTAGTCCTTGCCATATCCTTAAGCCTAACCAAAACCTTACCATAAGTGTAAATCTTACATAAACCCTACCGGAATCCCTAAGATTGTCCCTGTCCCCAAGTATAACATGAGCAATGCCAATAAGCCTGTTACATACCTTCAACTTATCCTAAACACCTACATTATCACTAATCTTGAATAGTGACTCTAGCCTTCCCCGTCACTTAACCCTAATTCTTAAGCCAAATCTTAAGCCTATTTGGTGCAGATGCTTATGTGATTTGACATTGTACAAGAAGGCAGTATTGTGGTAGGGGCAAATTAATGTCTATGTAAATTTAACACTGTATGGAGTTTGCTCCCCGCTAAAGTACTGCAGCAATGCTGACTGGCTGCTCAAGTGGGATGGATTAGAGGAAAACGAGTGACTTCTAGCTAGAACAGTATCCACCAAACAACACTGCAAGGTCCTTTCAAACTCCATTCCACCACACATGTGACTGTGCCCAATAGAGTTGAACAATAGCAATGCTAAAGTTTTCTGAATTAGTACAGGATCCCACTTCATTTCACAAAGACAGCTAACAGAATGATTGGGCATGAACACTAAAATAACATTCTGCCCAAGAATATAGCTCTAATCTGTTACTCATCCAATAGGATGCCCCAGTGTGCCAATGACTTGCCCCTCTCTGTGTAAAGCCCTTTCTATCGATCTACCCAGATCTGCCAGACAACTAAGCCTGCCAGGCACCAGCAGCCACATAGCAAGGGATGGGGTAGGCATACCTCATATACCGCTAGACAGGAGCTTTCAGGTGTTGCCACAGAATTGCTCTTGGCTGACCCTGAATGCCGCGGGGTCTTCATGCCACTGACGCTCCTCCCACCGAGACTGGTTCGGCTCTCGTTGCTGCTCAGTTTCTGCAACAAAAAAGGTGAGACTAGTTTATTTCAAGGAAGGTCAGTATATGGGATTTGGCCTAGTGTATTTAAAGGAAGTGCAATAGGTCAGGTTCAGACTGCCTTATTCTAGGTAATGGCAATAGGTAGGGTTCAGACTAGTTTACTTAAAGGAAAACTAATAGGTAGGCTTCAAATTAGTTTATTCTAAGGGGAATAGGTAGGATTCAGTCTAGTTTATTCCAGGGAAGGGAAATAGGGAGGTACAGACTGGATTATTTTAAGCAAGGACGATAGGTAGAGCTCAGACTAGTTCATTCAAAGGATGGGCAATAGGTAGGTATTCCAAGCAAGGGCAATAGATATGGTTCACATGGCCTACCTCCACTATACTGCTGCCATTAAATTGCACAGCAATTATTTTACATCCACTACATCAACATAAGCGCTACAATCAATAGTATACTAAATTATAAAAGACAGATTTTAACAATAATAGTACGTTTATTATGATGATGTAGGGACAGGTGATGTACTGGATGCCGTATAATTGTAGGCTGATATTACTGACCTCCATAAGGTGCCAATTAACTGCACACAGTGATTTATTGCAAGAGAGGCATTATATAAGATTCAAATTCTTAATTCCAACAAAGGGTAATCCATAGACCTCATGGTATTTTATCCTAAGTCAAGGTAATAGGTCGGGTTCTGATTAGTTTAATTAAAAGATGAGCAAGTGATATGGCTCAAAGTGCTTTATTCTAAGGAAGCAAAAGACACACAGTTGATGAACGGAATGCAGAACAAATCAAAACATTCACCCCCAGTCAAGAGATCTGGGTTAAATTCATCATTCTTTTGCTCACCATGCCACCCCAGTTTAGACCTGGCCATATGCAAATCAGTCTTGACCCGGTGCCTCATGGGAACAGTCCAGCCCGAACTGCCAAGCCAGGTCCTCTCTGGACGGGAAACAAGTATCCTAGCACCGGTTTCAGGGTTTCACCCCTTTTAAGCCAAGATAGCTTGATTCCAGTGGCACAGTGAGCCAGGGACCCACGTCTGGGCATACCTGGCGCACTTAGGGTGAGAAAGCAAAAGACACACAATGGCAATTCGGGCTGGACTGTTCCCATTGGGCGCAGGGTCGAGACTGATTTGCATATGGCTGAGTCCAAACTGGAATGGCATGGTGAGCAAAAAAGCTATGGATTTTGGCACATATCTCTGTATTGGGTGAATGTATGACATTGTTCTGCATTCTGTCCATCAATTGTTCTATTTGCATTTTTCACCCCGAGTGGGACGGGTATGCTCAGACGTGCGTCCTGTGCTCTCCATGCCGCTGGAGTCAAGCTATCCTGGCTGTTGAGGACTGAAAGCCCGAAACCGGTCCTAGGATACTTGTTTCCAGTCCAGGGAGGACCTGGTCTGGCAGTTCGGGCTGGACTGTTCCCATTGGGCGCAGGGTCAAGACTGATTTGCATATGGCTGGGTCCAAACTGGAATGGCATGTGAGCAAAAAAATGATGGATTTAGGCACAGATCTCTTAACTGGGATGAATGTATGACATTGTTCCGCATACTATCCATCAATGTTCTTTTTGCATTTGTCACCCGAGTGGGACAGGTATGCTTAGACGTAAGTCCTGTGCTTTCCATGCCGCTGGAGTGAAGCTATCTTGGCTGATGAGGGCTGAAAGCCCGAAACCGGTCCTAGGTTGCTCGTTTCCAGTCCAGGGAGGATCTGGCCTGGCAGTTCAGGCTGGACTGTTCCCATTGGGTGCAAGGTCAAGACTGATTTGCATATGGCTGGGTCCAAACTGGAATGGCATGTGAGCAACAAAATGATGGATTTAGGCCCAGATCTCTGTACTGAGGTGAATATATAACATTGTTCTGCATTCTATTCATCAATTGTTCTTTTTGCATTTGTCACCCCGAGTGGGACTGGTATGTTCAGACATGAGTCCCATGCTCTCCATGCCACTGGAGTAAAGCTATCCGGGCTGATGAGGGGTGATAGCCCGGAACTGGTCCTAGGATGCTTGCTTCCAGTCCAGGGAGGACCTGGCCCAGCAGTTCAGGCTGGACTGTTCCCATCGGGCGCAGGGTCAAGACTGATTTGCATATGGATGGGTCCAAACTGGAATGGCATCATGAGCAAAAAAACGATGAATTTAAGGCCAAGATCTCTGTACTGGGGTGAATGTATGACATTGTTCTTCATTCTGTCCATCAATTGTTTTTTTTGCATTTGCCACCCCGAGTGTGATGGGTATGCTCAGACATGAGTCCTGTGCTCTCTATGCCGCTGGAGTCAAGCTATCCTGGCTGATGAGGACTGAAAGCTCAAAACCGGTCATAGGATGCTTGTTTCCAGTCCAGGGAGGACCTGGCCTGGCAGTTCAGGATGTACTGTTCCCATTGGGCACATGGTCAAGACTGATCTGCACATGGCTGGGTTAAAACTGGAATGGCATGGTGAGCAAAAACATGATAGATTTAGAACCAGATCTCTGTACTGGGGTGAATATATGACATTGTTCTGCATTCTGTCCATCAATTGTTCTTTTTACATTTGTCACCCCGAGTGGGACGGGTATGCTCAGAAGTGAGTCCCATGCTCTCCATGCCGCTCGAGTCAAGCTTTCCTGGCTGATGAGGACTGAAAGCCCGAAACTGGTCCTAGGATGCTTGTTTCCAGTTCAGGGAGGACCTGGCCCAGTGGTTCGGGCTGGACTGTTCCCATTGGGCGCAGGGTTAAGACTGATCTGCACATGGCTGGGTCCAAACTGGAATGGCATGGTGAGCAAAAAAAAGATGGGTTTAGGCTCAGATCTCTGTACCGGGGTGAATGTATGACATTGTTCTGCATTCTGTCCATCAATTTTTCTTTTTGCATTTGTCACCCGAGTGGGACAGGTATGCTCAGACGTGAGTCCCGTGCTCTCAATGCCGCTGGAGTCAAGCTATCCTGGCTGATGAGGGCTGAAAGCCCGAAACTGGTCCTAGGATGCTTGTTTCCAGTCCAGGGAGGACCTGGCCTGGCAGTTCGGGCTGGACTGTTCCCATTGGGCGCAGGGTCAAGACTGATTTGCTACGGCGGAGTTCCACGCCTCCATGTAGTACCTGGATGCCCTAGTTCCTGGCTCCTCCCCTCCCTTTACACGAGGCTGATGGCGGAAGGTGCTCAGCGTCTTGCTGGACCGCTGTATATCGAGGGCTTGTCTCTCATGTCTAATGCGAGCTTTTTGCTGAATGAATGAGGCGCGCAGACGGGGGAAAAAAGCCTGCTAATCTGGATGGTGTGGAATAGGAGCCCTTCTCTACAGCGCTTTGACGGATTAAAGAATAAAGGACTCTGCCGGCTGGTGGAGTTAACTGCGGGCGAGCCGTGCTGAGTTGAATTGAACGGGAGATGTGTAAAATTCACACGGACTGAAGTAAGCTTGATTCCTTTTCTTACTTGCTGGAAAGATTTGCGTTTACAGCGGGGAAAAAAAGAGACAGACTGCAGATTGCAGTTTTTTTTTGTTTTTGTTTTCTGGACTATATTGTAGTGAGACCGGCTACGCATCCCCCAGTTAGCCAAATAAGACTTTGTTAATTGGCAGCAGTTCCGCTTGAACTGGAAAGAAGGGTCTTTTTCGATATCTCATTACATGCCATGGTGAAGGCTGTGCACTTATTATGCGATAATTCTCTTCTGAGCGCAATCAAGATTTATTTATTTATTTATTTTGAAAGTTTTATATAGCGCGAACAAGATCTTCGCAGATATCAGAGCGCTTTACAGAGGGGGGGAGCATGTATACGCAGATACATCAATCAAGTTAACAGTACATTGAAGTGATATCATAAAACAATCAAGTAAGTCAATTTCAAAGTCAACATAAAGATACAAGGGTTCGAACAAGTAGTACAGATGAGTATCGAGTCCTTGTAGTTTATCCCCAGTAGTGGTTCAAGTGTATTTAGCCATAAGGATTGCTTTTACTTCTCTCTTGAAGAGTATGGTAGAGGTGATGAGCCTTGTTTCAGGGGGGAGCGAGTTCCAAATCCTGGGGGCCATTCCTGAGAAAGAGCGTTTATAGGTTTTTTCCTTGCGGAATCTTTTAGGCTTTAGCAAAAGATTGTCTGTGCCTCTAGTGTTTCTGGAGCCTCCAGAAATCGTCAGCTTCTGAGCGAGGTATCTAGGTGAGCTCAGGTGGACAGCCTTGTGGGTCAAACAAGCGATTTTCAGGTGTATTCTGGCTTCAAACGGCAGCCAGTTCAGTGATTTGAAGTCAGGGGAAATGTGTGAGTGTTTTTTTGATCCAGTGATAAGTCTCGCTGCGGCGTTTAGAGAGGCTCTTATGGGTGCCGTAGTAGCTAGGGGGAGACCGCAGAGGGCGGTGCTGCCGTATTCTATTCGAGGTATGACTAGTGATTGTACCGCAGTTTGGAAGTCTTTGGCTGGAAGGAAAGGTTTAAGTTTCCTAAGGGTGTTGATTTGGTAGTTTGCTCCCTTAGTTGCTTTGTTGATGTGTTCCTGCATGCTGAGATTGGTGTCAAGTGTTATGCCCAAAGATTTCGCTGAGTCCACGATGGTGGGTTGAACATTGAGTGCCGTTAGGTCTTTAAGCCATATTTGTGCGGTAGTGATCTTCGCGGGAGGTGCGATCAGGAGGAACTCTGTTTTAAGGGCATTGAGTTTGAGATGATTAGCGGCCAACCAAGATTGGGTGCTTCTGATCGTTGAGTTCAAGAGCGTGATGTCTTTGGGTGATCGTAGTTTGAGATAGAGTTGGGTGTCATCAGCATACATGTGGAAGTGTACATTGGATTCTTGCAGCAAGGTGGTGAGAGGTTCCATAACTAGGTTGAACAAAGTTGGGGATAGTGAGGATCCTTGTGGTACGCCTAGCGATACAGGTCTTGGTGCGGACATCAAGTTGTTGCTCTTGAATTTCTGCGACCTGTTATGCAGAAAAGAAGTGAACCATTTGAGCACAGTTCCAGATAGGCCCATTCTTGTGTTTAATAGTTCGAGTAAGTTCTCATGTTTGACGGTGTCAAATGCGGAGGAGAGATCAAGGAGGATGAGGAGGCAGGTATCGTTATGATCTAGGATTTGGAGGGCGTCGTCGATTATGTGAATCATGGCAGTTTCCGTACTGTGATTGGCTCGGAAGCCTGATTGATGAGAGTTGAGGAGATCAAATTGATTAATATGTTTAGTCAATTGTATTTGTGCGCATTTTTCCAGCAGTTTGGCAAGAGTCGGAATGTTGGTAATGGGACGGTAGTTGTTTAGGTCAGAGGGGTCGGCTGTAGGTTTCTTTAGCAAAGGTGTTACTTGTCCAACTTTGAGGGAGTCTGGAATGATCCCTTGTTGAAGTGAGCTGTTAATAATTTTGGTCCAGAGTGGAAGGAGCGACGGGGTAAGGACTTTAACAGCGTTAGCAGGAAGGGGGTCCGTGAGGTGATTGGATGGTTTCAGAGTGCTGAGCAGTTTGCCAATTTCTTCTTCCGTGTAGGTGACAAAGGTTGACCAGGTTGCATTGTTTTTTGGTTTAGTGGGTGTTATGCAGTGGGGTTTGGGATAGAGGCTTGCGTCCATGAGGAGATCATTCTTTATGTTGTCAGTTTTTTGGTTAAAGAAAGAGGCGAAGTCTTCGCAGGAGGGAGCTTTGCACCTAGTGTTGAGAGGTTGGGGTTGTTCTTTGGTTTGTGTTCGGATAAGCTCAAACAGCTTTCTCGGACGATTTTTGGCTTGGTCGAGCTGACGGCTGAAGAAGTCTGATTTTGATCGTTTTATTTTCCTGAAGTAGGCATTTCTCTTTTTCTTCAGGTTTTTTAGGTTCAGTGCAGAGGGAGCTGATCTCCAGAAACGCTCTGCCAATCTCATGGCGCGTCTATCGTCATTGAGACTCCCGTCATACCAGGGATTGGAGATTTTTGTGGTGGCTTTTTTTAGCTGCAAGGGTGCGACTTCATTAATTATTGCGGTCATATTGTTAAGATAGTGATCAGTCAAGGATTGGACGTCCTTAACGCCAGCCGGAGGAAGTAGTAAGTTGTAGCTGTTGGGGGGCAGAGAGTTTGAGTTTAGTTTTTTCATGTCTCTTTTCCAGACTTTGGGCCTGGCGGATTGAATAGGGTTAAATTTAACTTTTTCATTGATGAAGAACGTGATAATATGATGGTCCGAGCTGTCACAGGGTAGGATAGATTCGAGTTGGATAGAGGCCTCTTTGGAGATGATAAGGTCGAGGATAGAGCCTTTCTTGTGTGTTGGACTGTTGCAAATTTGTGTAAGGTCAAGGGCGTTGAGGAAATTCTTCAGACCTTTTACCACCGCATCATTATGATCGTTCCAGTGGAGGTTGAAGTACCCAAGGTATATTTGTGTGAGTTGCCGCCCGGAGTTGGTTGAGATCATGTCCATGATTTGTTGGGAGAAGGTGAGGTTGTCACCGGGTGGGTGGTAAACGCTGTGAAGAGTGCAGATCGGTTTGCCCTCACTGATAATATCTAGGCTGATGTATTCACAGGACGATGGGGAGGGTAGGGAAGGGGAAGATACTTTCAAGACAGAGAGGTTGCTCCTGTATATACATGCGATTCCGCCACCTTTTTTATTGCCAGACCTGTCAAGTCTAGTGATGAGGTAGTTGGGGGGAACCAGAATGTCCATTATAGGTGTAGAAGATTCTGTTAGCCATGTTTCAGTCATGATGATTAAGTCCAGATCCAATTTTAGGATGAGATCTGCGATAGCGGCGGAGTGTCTAGCAGCTGATCTGCAGTTTAGGAGAGTGCATTTGAGACGGGGTGTGTCGAGGGTGGAAGGGTGTTCTAGGGCGAGGGGGACTTTACTCAGGTTACTATGGATAGCGACTCTGTTGTTCAGTGTGGGGGGTCTAAGGGGATTGGAGTGAATCGTAGGTATGGCAGTGAGAGTGTCGGGTGTGTTGCTAAGGGGAGCTAAGTCATAGGAGCGGAGGAGGGTGATTGTGTCTAGGTCCGATAGAGGGTTGCAGGAGCGATGGGGGCGGTTTTCACGATTGTGAACAGGGATTGAGGTCCAGTGCGGTGGGAGTCGAGTGCGAGAGTTCGCCGCCCGGGTGGAGGACCAGTTGGGAGGGGAGGTGATGGTGGAGGCGCGTGAGTGGTGTCTGGGGTGTGTGCTGAGTAGTTGTTTGATGATGTGAATGTCTTGTTTGATCTGATGGAGGGTGTTGGGTGGGGGGTGACTGGAGTGTGATAGACAGAGTAGTTGTTGGTTGATGATGTACATGTCTTCTTTGAGTTGTAGGAGGGAGGCCGTAATGTGGTCCACTGTGGGACATGTGTTGGAGGTGGGGATGGGAGGGTCAGGCGTGGATGACATAGGGGAGAGGTTGGTGGTGTGGATGAGGGTATTGGTGGTGGGCGTAGAGTGCAGGGTGGAGGATGGGCGTTTATTAGTGGTGAAGGGGGTGGAGGTTGGGTAATGGGTGGTAAGACTGGGGGGGTAGTGGGATTGTAGATGGTTCTATTTAGAGAGGGTTGAGTTGAGTTGATGGAGGGGGTGTGTTCTGTGTGATTAGTTAAGAGGAAGTGGGCGCTGAGAATGGGTGGGGATAAAGGGTGGGGTTTGCCTTTGTGTGTGTCGGTCTGATGTTGATCTAGGATAGGCGGGATGCGGGTGGGAGCTGTGGTATCAGGGGTGAGAGGAACGGGGATGAGGGCTGGTGTGTAGGTGGAAGGGGTGGGGTGGTTGTTATAAGAGGGAGAGAGATCTATGTCTGTGCTTGAGGGATGTGGGGTAGCTACGGTAGGTGGGAGAATGACTAAGGTGCTGGAAGTAGAGGGGTGGTGCATGTCTTTTTGGGTGGGAGCTGTGGTATCAAGGGTGGGAAAGGGGATGAGGGCTGGTGTGTGGGGGGAAGGGGTGAGGTGGTTGGTGTAAGAGGGTAAGTAATCTACGTCTGTGTTCGACGGGAGTAAGGTAGATACGGTAGGTGGGTGAGTGACTGGGGTGTCGGGAGTAAAGAAGAGGTGCATGTTGTTTTGGGGTTGGGCTGGGTTAGAGTGAATGTGGTTTGAGGCTGCGGTGTCAGGGGTGACGGGAATGGGTGTGGTATGGGAGGGTGACAGGGTGAGGTTGTGGGAGGGGGAGGGGGTACCGCTGGACTGTGTGGGTGAGGGATCTATGTCTGTAAATGCGGAGTGCGAGGTAGCTACATTAGGTGGGTGAATGTCTAAGGTGCCGGGGGTGGAGGGAAGGTGCGTGTCGTTTTGTGGTTGAGCTAGGTTAGAAGGGTTGTGGTTGGGGGCTGTGAATTCAGGGGTGATAGGCCTGCGGGTGCTGCGAGTGGGGGTCCGATGACTGGTGAGGTGCTGTTTGAACGCGGGAACAGGTTGTCTAGTAGTTCCAGGTTCTTGTCTGTGGATTGAATTAGGATAATCCCGTTATTGTATATAGTGATGGTTGTTCTGCCCGGGAAGAGTTGTGATGGAGTGATGGTAAGTTTTAGGCCATGCGCGAAATTCCTGGAGGTGGAGACGGTGAGTAAGGTGCGGAATGTGTTTCTCCATTGGGCTCTGCGTGTGGTGTGGAAGATAATATCAATGTTCAGTGAACCATTGACTGGTGAGAAGTAGGTGTCTGCACACGGAGTTTCAGGGTGGGACCTCAGGAAGTTGTGTTTAAAGCGTTTAGCGGCTTTTTTAGTGAGTGAGGGTGGGTAGTTGATTTTATATGTGCCGACGGGTTCCATGATGGGAGGACAGTCTAGGTAGGTGTAGGAGGGAGGGTGTAGGCGGGAGGGTGCACTGTCCTAAACAGTTGCCTAAAGTGATACTAGTGCGTTCACAGTAATGCTATGCGCAGAGTACAGCCGCAGACAAAAATAGTGAGATAATTGGGAGAGACACTAGTGAGCTGCCAAGGTATTTGAGGTAGTAGTTGGTGCGTGCAAGAATAACTGACACTAGTGTGTTGCCAAGGTAGTTGAGGTAGTGCTCGGTGCATACAAGATTAACACTTGAGATGGGTGCGAGTTGCACAAGTATAGGGTGCGCACTAAGGATATAAGGGAGCAGAATAATGCGAGCAGTTAACACATATGCGATAATAATCAGTGTATACGGGAAGGGACAATGTGAGTGCAGGTTACATCAGTGACAAGTCTATGTGAGAAAAGTCGACAGTATATTTTAGGAATAGGGGTGAATTCGATGTAGGTTATAAACAAGTGCAGAACAAGTAGCAGTATAATACTGACAAATACTGGAATAAAACACTGAGCAAACCGTAATAATATCTATCGAAGGTGACAATAGTGAGTAGTCACAAATATGTAGGGTACAGGAGTCTGTGACAGAATACCATTGCACACACCACTTATATGAATCAACAAGTGACATTAGTGAACAGCAACGAAAAATATATGAGGTATAAAATATGAAATATAGCACTGAGAAAAATACTGAATAAGATAAACTAAAATAACAGTGCAGAATATATGAGGTATAAAATATGAAATATAGCACTGAGAAAAGTACTTGAATAAGATAAAATAAAATAACAGTGCAGGCCCTACAGAATATCTAAATCAAAGGTGCCAATAGTGAATAGTCAAAAATATGTAAGGTACGGTGATGTAATACAATTGCATACATAGATTAAATGACACAGATTAAATGGCACAACAAATGGCATTAGCGAGCAGCAAAAGAAAAATATATGAGGTAGCAAACGGTGCATTACCGGTGACGATAAAGTGGGACGTGCATGATACAGTTAGGAATATATAGAATATAATGCTACTGTACGAGGCAATAATATATGGGTAGCAATTGCAATTGGTGCAGAAAAAGTGAGGTGTGCTGGATACAATCAGTTATAAAATAATACATATCACTGTGAAGAAGCAGACTATCTAAATCCGACGTGAAAAACGTCCAGCTGTGTAAATTTTGCAACCACTAAAAAGTAGTCTGAGAGTCTAAGAGGTCTTAGGTCTTTAAGGTCGATGGTAGAAATGACTAGACCATGATGGTCTCCCCAAGATAGACAAGCTAAGATGGCCGATCCGATGGGGGAGATAGAAATGTTGAAAAGATGAGGTGTTCTTTTCTTTATTTAAGAAGAGATTCATCGGAACTGTGTTGTTAAAGCATAGTGCCATATTTTGAGTAAGACTCGTGAAAGGCAGCTCTTGGAGGGGGAAAAGAGAAAACTACAAGTCCCAGCATTCCAGGGATTGGCCTAATCGAACTGAACTATTTCATCTTTTTATTGCAAAGTGCTTGGTAAAATTGCTGTTCAGCTAAGACTTCTTAATTTAATTGGTCCCTGCCAGCAAATGAGAATATCTTTGCTCGAGGTGAAGATTGCAGTTCAGAAAAACTTTGAGGTGAGATTGCTTCTTCTCGTTTTCTGAGTATGGGCAAGCAATTGACAGCTAGGACCAGAGCGATAAAAAGAAGACAACAGCTGAAAGATCAATCGGAAAAAGCTAAATTAGCAGAGCCTGTCATAGAGAAGGAAAACTCGTCTGCAGCTGAAAATTCAGAGAGCTCTGAAGAGGGAGAAAATAATATAACACTTGCTCATCAACCAAACCTTGATAATCTTAGTAGTAAAAGGGGAAGGAAGTATCAGAACTGCCTATAGCTGGATTGGACATGGCCGTTTCAAGTCTCACAGAAAAATCACTAGGAATGGCTCAAGGTGTTAATTCCATAGTGGCTCAGGATTCACAGGTATCCAAGGATCTCCTGGTAATTTCTACCCCTAAGGCATCTAAACATTTTCCGTTATTTGAGCGGAAGGGATCAGCTCACGTTAATAGTACTGCTAGCACAGCTGGGAGTCGGGTAGCCTCACCTGAGGTCTCTGCCCCCTTGAGCGTTATAGATTCAATGGCGTCAATGGCGTCAATGTTAACCAGCAATGTTGGCAATTTAGTTGATTTTTCATCTGTAGACGTAAAAACCACAATCATTACTGAGAATGAGGTGTTAATTTCTCCATCTATGGTCGTTCCTCTTCCCATGTCTACTACTAATTTGCCTCAATCAAAAATAGACTCGGATGATGACGCGATGGTACATGCAATGGTGCAGAGCCCAATTTTGGAAATGGACACTAAGACTACCGGAGACTTTCAAATTTCAGTGAAAGATATGCTAAATTTGATATTAGGGGAAATACGCGAGATGAAGCAATTTCAAAAGGCTGAGTTGGTAGTAATCAGTAATCGGCTGGACAAAATTGAAGATTCAATGACTTCCTTTACAACTCGATTTCTTGAATCTGAGACTAGAATTTCAGGGTTGGAAGACAATATGACTACCATACAGAAGGAAGTGTCTACTATCTGTAAATCTTCAAAAGCCTTTGAAATTAAACTGGATGAATTAGAAAATTATAATAGAAGGTCTAGCCTTCGAGTGGTGGGCGTGCCAGAGAATATTGAGGGATCTGATATGATGCAATGGATTGTTTCTTTCTTTTCAAAAGAGGTAATCCCCGAGTTTAAGGGAGACCTAACAATTACACGTGCGCATCGAGTACCTGCACGCCCATTCCTCAACTCTCCATTTCCTCAGACAATTATTGTTAACTTCGCCGATGTACGGGTCAAAGAGACAATTCTTTCGCAGGCCTTTAAGAAAAGACAATTCTATGCTAACCCCACGACTAAATGTCGGATTTTTTCCGATATGTCAGCAGTCGCTGCTGAACGAAGAAAAGAATTCGTAAAAATTTTGCAATTGTTTAAGGATAAGGGGGTTCAAGCTTCAATGGCCCAACAGGCAAAGTTAAAAGTTTTGATAAAAGGCAAATTTCACCTATTTACAGATGTAGACGAGGCACGTGAGATGCTTAATCTGTTGCCGCTAATTTAAGCCCAAATAGGATACTGTAGATTGATGGGGGGAGGGTAAGTCAGGAACTGGGAGATCACAGGGTTAGAGGCGCAATAACAAGGCGCCTCATGAGGGGGGTTAGTGTCAAGTGGTCAGCGTGGGGAGGAGGTGGAAGTGTAGAGCAGGTTCACAAGGCAAGGTACTGGAGGGGGGCACCTGAGATGGGGGGTAGGGGGGGGGGGGGGGGAATAAAAAAGTTGAAGTTTTTGTTGAATATTGATAGAAAAATAAGTTGGCAAGATGTATTTCTGAGTTTCACATATTTTTATGTAGATGTCTCTGGGGGTACTTAGAGTGATCTCTTTCAATGTGAATGGGTTGAACAATCGAAAAAAGATGAGAGCAATAGAACTTTGGATTAAGTCTGAGCGGCCTGCTGTTGTATTGATCCAAGAGACTCATATTTCAAGTGCCAAAATTAATTCTTTTTCTATGTTTAAAACTTGGGCGTCATATAGAGGGTTTTCATGTGCTCAAGAATCTAAAAGGGGGGTTGCTATTTTTCTTAATTTAAATTTAGATGCAGAAATTATTCAGTTTGAAAATGGGGGGGCAGGGAGGTGGTGTTGGGTCACTTGTTTAATGAAAAATAGGAGAAGGCCAATTACTTTTGTCAGCTTTTATGCCCCAGTGGAAGATCGTGCCCTAAGTTATGATGAGCTATTTCAATCCTTGTTGTTAGTTAGGGGGGACATAGTGATAGGGGGAGATTTTAATATCCTACTGGTTGGAAAATTGGATTCTTCCGTTATGACGAGGAAACAATCCAAACCAAAATCAAGAAGCTCTATTATGCAGTATATGTCAATATTAGATTTAAATGATCCATGGCGTAGTAAATTCCCACAGAAAAAAGAATATACTTGCTGGTCTGGGAGACATAGATCCTCGTCTCGATTAGATTTTTTTTTGGTTTCTAGATTATTAAAATTTAATTATCAAAATCTCTTTCATAATGGTTTCTCAGACCATGCAATGTTGTTAATTGAATTTGAAATAGGTAATGAAGTTAAGCCTACTAAAAGATGGATATTTAATAAAGTGTATCTGCAGGATGATTTATTTATTTTATTTTATAGCATTTATAAGGCGCACAGCTACCCACAAAGGGTTTCCCGGCGCCGAATTAGCAAAACACAGGACACAACTAGAGAGAGAACAGATCAGAAGGCAATTATTTGTCGAACAACCAGGTTTTTACGCTTTTCCTGAAGCTCCTGTAATTTTCTTCTTTGCGTATATGAATGGGCAATGTGTTCCAATAAAATCCCTGGTGCTCGGTGCCTTGCCCTAAATCGGCAGGTATCGAGCGAGTGTATGCTTGTGGTGATTGCGGGTCAGCGACAAGAAGACTGTCTGCAATTTTGTGATTTTAAAAACGGAGGTACAAGATATAACAAACAATGCAATATTAAAAATTAATTCGTTCGAGGCAATACAGCTTAGATTTGTTCTCTAGCGTAGTGCTATGCAGCAGAGTATCAGGCTGCTTGTGTACTCGCTAAAACTCCCAGGATGATAATTGGATCTCTTTTGAAAAAAACGAAATTGTTGAGTTTATAGCACGTAACGTAGACACAGCCCCACTGCATATTGTGTGGGACTCATTAAAAGCCTTTATTCGCGGCATTATAATTAGTAAAGACGCAGAAGAATGGCGCACTATTAAACAAATTAAAACCTCACTCTCCCAAAAAAGTAACTCACTTACTCTATTGAGACAAGTGAACCCTTCTAGGGATGTTCAAAAAAGATTAAATGAGGCTAAACGTGAACTCAATACGTTTTTCTTCACACAGAGTGAACAGCAATTTTCGATACAATCACAGAGGATTTATGAGGAGAGTAATTTCTCTGGTAAACTCCTCGCATGGCAGGCAAAAGAACGGGCTGCCGCAAATTTTATTCACTCCTTAAAATGCCCTGTCACTCATGTTGAAGTTTCACAGACGGACGCTATTGGCACTATTATGTTGTCCCATTATAAACAGATTTATAGTCATCAGCAAACAATAGATCACTCCAGACTTGTAAATTTTTTATCTAGATATAATATGCCCTCTTTAACTCCTGTGGATAGTGATTCAATGAAGCGTCCTTTTTCTAAATCAGAATTAGAATTTGTGGTGAAGAATTTACCGATTGGTAAAGCTTGTGGCCCGGATGGGCTTCCGGCTGAATTTTTTAAGACTTTCTTTAGTGTTTTTTCTGATTTATTATTACAATTATTTAATTATATGTTAATGGGGGGTCAAGTCTCAGGCTCTTTTGGGGATGGGTCTGTTGTTAGTTTTCTAAAGAAAGGGAAAAATTTAAAAGACCCTAACTCGTATAGGCCCATTACACTACTTAACACCGATTATAAGATCCTGACTAAATTAATTGCAATACGATTTAACTCGATTGCTGCGGATCTTATTCATTTAGATCAGAATGGTTTTGTGGCAGGTCGGCAGTTAGCTACTAACACCCATTTTCTTGCGGAGGCGTTGGATTATTTTCAGGTTAAAAAGATCCCGGCTCTAATATTATTATTAGATGCTGAAAAAGCTTTTGATTTAGTGGTTTGGTCAACTTTATTTGCTATTTTAAAACATTTGGGTATTCCTTCACAAATTATTACTTTAATTCAGAATTTATACACGGGTGCAAGAGCTAATATAGTTATTAATTCTGTTATGGTAGGCTCAGTATCGGTCCAAAGGGGCACCAGGCAGGGTTGCCCCTTATCTCCTATTCTTTTTTTTTTATTGAACAGTTAGCCATAGCAATTCGTCAATCTGTAAATATCCCCCCACCAATAGTTTCTATTGCCAAAATCAAACTCTATGCCGATGATATCATGCTGATAATTAAAACGGATATTCAATCCCAGAATGCTGTTTTACAGCTTTTTGAAGAATTCGAGGCCTTAGGAGGTTATCGAATTAATTTAAAAAAATGAAATATTAGTGTGTGGTGGAGGGGAAGTGGATTTACATGCGGATTTAGTTGGATGTATTAGTTCTAGACCAAAACGGTACTTAGGGGTTATGTTTTCTAATCTCGTTTCCGATTTATTTAAATTTAATTTTGACCCACTTTTACAGAAGGTGCAATCCTTATTTACTAGATGGGATTCATTGCCATTCACTATTATGGGACGGGTTGCACTTATAAAAATGTCCATACTGCCACTTTTTAACTTCTTATTTTCAACCATTCCGTGCTACTTACCTAGTAGTTTTTCTTCTAAAGTAGAGTCACTTTTCTCAAGGTTTATATGGGCCAAAAAACACCCTTGGATAGCATTGAAAACACTCTATGTGGACACTGAATTGGGAGGCTTATCTGTTCCGAACCTTGGAGACTATTACAGTGGATATTTCGCCCAATATTTAGAACGATTTAAATTGGGAATGCAAAAACCAAAATTATTTATCAATTTCTTTTTTGACCTAATTAGTTTAGAGGCTCAAACTCCAGCTCCTCTACATATTCCTAAATCACCAAAACTTACCCGGTATAAAATGATGCACTGGTTTTTTAAGCTTCGTGATGTTTTTCTAAAAAGGTATTCCCTTCCCCAGTTTAATTCTAGAACTCCTTTAGGGACCGCTTTTTTATTTATGGGAATTAAAATTGGAGCAGATATTGTTTCTCAATGGGAGCGAGCTGGGTTTGGTTCCTTGTCAGATTTTTTAAGAGAAGGGACCTGGTTGATACCAGGAGAGATGCAACGAATAATCTCAGGTAATTTTATGTTGTTAAACTCCTATGTTTCAATTTTTAAAATACTGAGACAAGTTGAAGCAAATATGATTGACTCCCCTTCCCAGTTGAGGGATGAGTTATTCTTGATTCCTCAGAATAAGAAGCCAGGAGCATGGAAAAGATGTTTAGTGCAACATAGGGAAATAGATCTGAGTATTATAGCAATAAAAAAATGGAACGATCAAGAAAATCATATTCTCACCTTAAATACCTGGAAATGGATAAATAAGATGAATTTTAGTGTTCTTCGAGGTTCGAATTGGAGGAGAATGATTTTCTATAGTAAATGGCTCCTTTATAGAACTCCTGCCGTCATTTCTAAAATGTATGAGAATGTCAGCGCTATATGTTTTAGATGTCAGCAATATAGTCCTGCTAACTGGTCTCACACTATTGCTCATTGTGATAAAATTGTGCCTTTTTGGAGGGAAATCTTCAAATATATAGAAAAATATTGTGGGATTGAAATTGCTTATAATGCCAAATTAATTCTCTATGGATATGATTGTGATTTTGGATTTTCAGAACAGATGGCTAAATTATTGTTTATTATGATGGCAGTAGCGAGATCCCTGGTGCTGCAGAATTGGAAATCAATACATGCACCATCATTTAATGCCTGGTTTCAGAAAATGAGGAATGTTCGAACCAGCGAATATCGTTATGCACAATGAATTGGGGGGCTGAGGAAATTTGATAAGATTTGGAAATCGTATTTTGAGTAATTTTGGAAGTTGCCTTCTGTATCATTATGATTTTGTACTTTATTGTTTTGCTAATATTGTATTACTCGTCTATCTATTGAACATGATTCAAAAACTTCAACAATAAAAAGTGTTTAAAAAAAAAAAGACTGATTTGCATATGGCTGGGTCCAAACTGGAATGGCATGGTGAGCAAAAAAACAAAGGATTTAGGCCCAGATCTCTGTACTGGGGTGAATGTATGACATTGTTCTGCATTCTATCCATCAATTGTTCTTTTTGCATTATTCTAAGGAAGGCAAAATGTAGGGTTCCAACTGGTACAGGAAGAAAGCAGTTGTGCGTTATTCCAATTGAGGACGATAGGTAGGAATTATAATTATTTATCCCAAGGAATGGCAATTTTCAAAGAGTATACTCCTTTATCCAGAGGAAGGGTACTGGATAGGGTTCTAGTGCTGGACGACCAGGGGCATCTACTTAAGAAAAGGCAGGCCAATGTTGGAAAACATCAGCTTTTCTACTAATAACCACTCTCCTTCATGCTGACATTAACTTTCGCTGACAACACGGAGGGCTGAACACCTCCTCAAACACCACCTGGAAGATCATAAGGAGTCCAAAACTGCTTTACAATCCCACAGAGGTGAGGGTGACAAGAAGGGACGCAGTCTTAAGTTTCGCATGAAGCTTACTCTGTTGCATCGCACACCCACCCTAGACTCACCGCCATGAAACTAACCGGTGTTCGTGCGCTTTATAAAATCCTTATAACATAACATAACATAACATAACATAACATAACATAACATAACATAACATAACATAACATAACATAACATAACATAACATAACATAACATAACAATGAGAGCCCATCAGAGCCCAACAGTGCATGAGGTATGATTGTACAGCAGCCCCTACAGTGGTGTGAGCACAGCAGACAACAGAAATCGTGGGAAGAGGCTATGGATTGTATCATAGCATCTCCATACCCTGCTGCCTCTATGGTCCCTTCTGGGTAGAGTGGGTGTGGTGCAGGAGAGATGGACTGTTCTGTGCATTGGGTCCTCCATCTCCCACAGACCTGGCTCAGCAGTTGCTCACCTTTTTGCTGGTTTGAGTGTTGATAAATGCCAAATCTTCCATGGTGAGAAGTATTTTGTTAGGCCCCTTCATCATATTTGCATGTTGGACTCGACGCCTAAAAGAGAGAAGGCGTGGGGCGAATTAAGGAGTTGCAACAGAAAATGAAAAATTGTGAAAGGAAAAGGAAAGAGCAGCAGAGGTGACAAAAGAAATGCGCTTTCAACCATCAGATAAAAGCTTTGACTAGACCGCGAGTCTATCCCCATTCAAACCATACAGGTATTTTAAAAGTAAAGATACAATACGGAAAAGTGTAATGACAAAATTTATATGAAGAAAAGTGACCAGGAACTCTTTTTGCTTTTGAGTTATAATGAAGAGAATCCATTAGGCATTGCAGGAGTATATTTTCCAAATTAATAATGTATGATTTTTTTGGGTTAGCAGGATGTTGAGAGTTGTTTAAAGGTTATGCTAGCGGTAGGGCTTACGGTTACAGTTATGGTTAAGGATAGGATCGCGGTTTTGCTTACTGTAAGAGTTTAACAGATAGAGGTGTCAGATATTTTCTGGACCCTGATAATCAGTAGAAAGAGGTCTTTTAAAAATGCACCTTCTAACGTTACGGTTCCCCCATGATCACCTCTTCCTAATGTATTTCTCCAGAATGTGTCTCCTTTTCTCCTTCTTTTCGCATGCCTCAGTATTTTTATTGATCACTGAAGCCAGACTGATGGTCACAGAACAATGTAGGAGTCTGTGCATTCTGGAGATCCTTCAGACCTCTTTTTTGGATGGGCAAGACATGCTTTTAAGCTTGCACTAGCTAACCAGGGCCCTGCTGTTCATCACCATGCTGGACAACACCATTTGCTTCATATGGCAAAGTACTGAAGTTTGGAGCACTGATGATATCCTGAGCCTCAGGATGTATCGTGGCAAGGTACACTCCAAGCAGTGGGCGGTCCACTAGAATATTCAGAGTCTTCATTTTTCAGTGATGTAGGAGTTGAGCAGTTGGAGTTGGACATGGAGTGAGGGGAAGGGGTTTTAAAGGGGGGAACCGAGGATGTATTTTATGCTTAATGGTTGTAACACAGATTATGGACATGTTCGATTTGAAGAACAGAAGGCACTTTCAATGCTCTTCCAATGTGATATGTGCATTTTTCAGATTCTACTGGATATTTCTCATAATATTTTGAAAACTTCTTTTGTTTAAATTGTTGCCAGTAAGCTCTACATGATATCCTTATCTGCATTATGCACGGTGCTTTGCCTGCCCCAGATTTGTTTCTGTGGCTGACAATTACGGATGGGCAACCTATCTACGTCAATTTTCCCATTTTCTTTTCCATTGCTTTGTTGACAGATTTGCAATTCCACCACTGGGAGAGAGTGGCCGTGAATCATCCTGGTGATACAAAGGATGTTTAGTTGGTGTTTGGATAAAATATGAGAGAACAAATATTGTGTGGACAAAATATTGTGTCAAGAATAATTCAATCAATCAATCAATCAGAGTACTTGTAAAGTGCGCTACTTACCCGTGAGGGTCTCAAGGTGCTGAGGGGAGGGGGTGCTGCTACTGCTCGAAGAGCCAGGTCTTGAGGAGTCTTATGAAGGCAAGTAGGTCTTGGGTCTGCCATAGGTGGGTAGGGAGGGTGTTCCAGGTCTTGGCGGCGAAGTAGGAGAAGGATCTGCCACCGGAGGTTGTTCTTTGGATGCGGGGGACATCGGCGAGGGCGAGGCTGGCGGAGCGGAGCTGGAGGGTCGGGGTGCAGAAGTTGAGTCTACTGTTCAGATAGGTTGGTCCGGCATTGTGAAGTGCTTTGTGTGCGTGGGTGAGGCGCTTCAAGGTGATCCTCTTGTCGACGGGAAGCCAGTGTAGGTCTCTCAGGTGGGGGTGATGTGGCTGTGGCGGGGGACGTTGACGATCAGTCGGGCGGAGGCGTTTTGGATGCGCTGTAGTCGTTGTAGGTGTTTGGCTGGGATTCCTGCGTAGAGTGCGTTGCCGTAGTCCAGTCTGCTGTTGAGCGAGGGCCTGTGTCACTGTTCTTCTTGTTTCGGTCGGGATCCACTTGTAGATCCTGTGGTGGGTGTTGTAGCAGGAGGAGGAGATGGCGTTGACCTGTTTAGACATGGAGAGGGAGGAGTCGTGGATGAATCCTAGGTTGCGTGCATAGTCGGTGGGTGTCGGTGCTGTTCCCAGTGTGGTCGGCCACCAGGAGCCGTCCCAGGCTGAGGGGGTGGGTCCGAGGATGAGTACCTCTGTCTTGTCCGAGTTCAGCTTCAGACAGCTGTTCTGCATCCAGTCGGCGATGGCCTTCAATCCCTCGTGGAGGTTGGTTTTGGCAGTGTGCGGGTCCTTGGTGAGGGAGAGGATGACCTGGGTGTCGTCGGCATAGGAGATGATGTTGAGGTCGTGTTGGCGGGCGACTTGTGCGAGGGGGGCCATGTAGATGTTGAACTGCTTCGGGCTGAGGGATGAGCACTGGGGGACGCCGAAGATGATGTCGGTGGCCTCGGATCGGAAGGGCGGGAGGTGGACGCTCTGGGTTCTGCCGGAGAGGAAGGACGTGGTCCAGTCAAGGGCCTTCTCTTGGATTCCGGCTTCTAGAAAGCGTGTCTTTAGAGTGCAATGGCAGACCGTGTCGAAGGTGGCTGACAGGTCCAGGAGGATGAGGGCTGATGTTTCGCCATTGCCTAGTTGGCACCTGATGTTGTCTGTGGTGGCAATGAGAGCTGTCTCGGTGCTGTGCTTTCATCAGAACCCGGACTGGGACGGGTCCAAGATGTTGTTGTCTTCCAGGTGGCGGGCCAGTTGCATGTTGACGATTTTCTCGATGACCTTCGCCGGGAACGGGAGCAGGGAGATGGGCCGGAAGTTCTTGAGGTCCTTGGGGTCTGCCTTCGGCTTCTTGAGGAGGGCATTGATTTCGGCGTGTTTCCAGCTTTCCGGGAATGTCGCTGTTTCGAAGGAGATGTTGATGACCTTCCGTAGTTGGGGTGCGATGGCAGCGTCAGCTTTGTTGAATACGTGGTGTGGGCATGGGTCTGACGGAGATCCTGAGTGGATGGAGTTCATGACTTTGAGTGTCTCGTCGTCATTGACATTGGTCCAGTAGTTCAGGCGGTTTGCACTGGTGGTGTTCACAGGGGGGGTGAGGTCTGGCATAGTCGGGGCGGTCATGGTATTGAAGCTGTCATGGATGTCAGCGATCTTGCGGTGGAAGAAGATGGCTAGTGAGTTGCACAGTTCTTGCGAGGGCGATATGTCGTTGGCGTTGGCGCTGGGGTTGGAGAGTTCCTTTACAATGCTGAAGAGCTTATTGCTGTCGTGTGCATTGTTATCTAGGCGGTCTTTGAAGGAAGGATCTCTTGGCTATTCTGATGAGGTGGGGATGTCTGCGAGAGGCATCCTTGTGGGCTGCGTGGTTGTCCGGACTGCGTTCGTGGAGCCATATATTCTCCAGTTTCCGTCAGGCCCGTTTGGAGGTCTGCAGCTCGTCGGTGAACCAGGGGGCTCTCTTGCTGCCGTGGTTGTTGGAGGGCTTCTTGAGTGGGGCGAGGGTGTTGGCGCAGTGGTCAATACACTGTCTGAGGTTGTGGGCTGCGGCGTCTGGGTTGGTGGGGTCGGTGGGTGGGTTCTGGGCGTGGGTGGTGATCAGCTGGACTTCGGTGACTTTGCACCAGCAGCGGCGATGCAGCTGTTGGGTGCGTTGGTGCGTGGTTGGTTTGTTGAAGGTGAATTGAATGCAGCGGTGGTCGGTCCAGTGGAGTTCGGTGGTGTGGTCGAAGGTGACGTGGGTGCCTGTGGAGAAGATGGGGTCCAGTGTGTGGCCAGCGGCGTGGGTGGGTGCGGTGACGAGTTGTCTGAGGCCGAGGTTGGCGAGGGTGTCGATCAGGGTGGCGGAGTTGGCATCGTTGTTGTTCTCGAGGTGGAAATTCAGGTCCCGGAGGAGGATGTGGTCCATGGAGGCGAGTGCGTGGGTGCTGGCGAGGTCGGCGATGGAGTTGCTGAACTGTGCTCGGGGTCCGGGTGGTCTGTAGATAAGTGTTCCTCTGAGAGTGGTGGTGGGGTCGGTGTGGATCCGGAACTGCAGGTGTTTGGCGGTGTTGAGGGTGTCGTCTGCGTGGGTGGCGACCTTGAGGGTGGACTTGTGGACGATGGCTATTCCTCCTCCGATTCCGTTGGCACACTCCCTGCGGGTGATCTTGTAGCCGTTCGGGATGGCTATGGCGATGTCGGGCGCCGTGGAGTCGTTCCACCAGGTCTCGGTTAGGAAGGCCAAATCTGGGGCGGAGGTGTCGAGCAGATCCCAGAGCTCGACGGCGTGTTTGCGTGCAGAGCGGGTGTTGAGGAGTATGCAGCGGAGGTGGTTGGGTCCGGTCCTTGGAGGTTTGACACAAATGTCATAAAGGCAAGTTTCTAGGAGTAAGCAAATATTTACTGTACTTAACCCCACATATATGTACCTTGGTGATACATATATACATACATCTTCATGGAACATAGATGTGGAGTTAAGAATAGTAAATCTATTCTTATCCTATTGCTATTACCTTCTCAATATTTTGGTCCTTGATATTTGTGACAATATTGTGATATGTGATATTTTCAGCAATATTTCTGTCAGACAACGGTGTAGTTGGTGATCAAGTGGCACCCTTAAAGGGGTGTATCCCACTGACTGAAGTGTGACACAGAATCAGGTGAGGCTGATGAGCCTGATGGATGCATGGGTTGGCCAATTCTTGTCTTTCAGTCACAATGTCCTTCAGCCAGGACACCCACATTGGAGACCCTCGCTAGTGAAAGATAGGGGGCATCTTGATTCATCATAAATCAAACCCGTATGGTGGGAATGGGTCAACAAAATTGTGATAAAAGTTGGGACAAGTTCCTGATACAAGAACGGGGTACATGAAGGTTGCAATCAACTTCTTTGCATCACTAATGTGTTAGCCTATTAGCATGCATTTGCAAAGAAGCCACAGATGAGTCATCTCATTACTACTTTCATGGGTGTGCTGCATGAGCAAAGTGTGTTGGATTTTACCTCATACGGCCCTGTTAGAGATAACGTAGCATTGATGCATTCTTCATCACTAGAAAGTGCAGAAGTTAGGATAAACCAAAATAATAAGGCATACTATGTTGAAGAAAAAATAAGAAACTGTAGAGGAAAAAAATATATATTTACTACTCATTCTGACTACTATCAGCCCAGCTCTACAAACAGATAAGACTGATGTGACTCTCCAATACAAGACTATCCACACCACCCACCACCCATAACGTCCATAGTTCCTTCTACCCCTTGTCGTGCTGCCCATGTATTCCTTGTCCACACCATCTCCCCAAGCAACCCCCATGTCCACACCATCACTCCTTCATGCCATGTCCATGTGAACGCTTGTTACCTCAAGCTCTTGTCCATGCCAAATGTTGTCCACACTGCCCCGGTCCAACCCGTTCGTAGTCTAGGCAATCCCACTTCACTTCGGCCTATTGTCCACACCAACAACACCCCTTTCCACACAGTCTCTGGGTGTCCATTGGTCTTTCTGCCCAGAGTCCACATTGTACTATGGAGAGCACTGTAGATGATAAGACTCTGCTATGTTCACACATCGCCTTAATACCATTATCTGTTTCACACCCTGACACTCAACAGATAAATGTGTTCATTCATTCGTTCATGCATCGATTGATGCATTCATGGACTTGTTGCAGAGCTCTACTTACCTGATGTAAAATGCCAGACCCATGCCACTAACCATCAGCGCGATGATCAACAAGAATACAAGCATCACAGCCACGGGGTCCACACCTGGAGAAGAGAGAGTGGAAGATGGAGAAGTACAAACTGTGTATTCGCACGTGGGTAGGAAAGAATATTGGAAGCATACATACACGTTTTGTGTAATTACATGTGGACAGGCTAGAGTATGAGCAGACATACATTCTCTGTGTCTTCACACTTGGACAGGAGTGAGAATTACAAGACGTATATGTTCTTTGTATTTACACTTGGACAGTAGGGATTTTTACAAGACATACACGTTCTGTGTATTTATGCACGGACAGACTAAAGTATAAGCAGACATACATCTCTGTATCTTCCCACTTGGACAGGAGTGAGAATTACAAGACATGGGAAACATCCGTTACAACGCGGATGTTTCAACGCGGTGCTGTTACGACGCGTCCGTAACAACGCAAGTCGTTACCACGACTTGCACTGGAGGGCGCTAGAAGATTAAAAATAGTAAATTTACTATTCCAACACCTTCCCTAGTGTCCACGGGAACTGGTGTTAGAATAGTAAATGATACTATTCGATATCCGCGCCCCCAACGCAAGTCGTGGTAACGACTTGCGTTGTAAGGGACGCGTTGTAACAGCCTGCGTTGTGACGGTACGCGTTGTACCGTCACCAATCCACAAGACATACATGCTCTTTGTATTTACACTTGGACAGGAACGAATATTACAAGGCATACATGTTCTGCACATTTACACTTGGACAGTAGGGAGTGTTACAAGACATACATGTTCTGTGTATTTACACATGGACAGGCTAGACTATGAGCAGACATACATTCTCTGTGTCTTCACTCTTGGACAGGAGTCAGTAATACAAGACATACATGTTCTGTGTATTTACACGCAGACAGGCTTGAGTATGAGCACACATACATTCTCTGTGTCTTCACACTTGGACAGGAGCAAGTACTACAATACATATACATTCTGTTGTATCCATAACCAGACAGTGAAGAGTATTTGACCCAGAGTTGCTAGGTCTGTGTATTAACTTCTGATACAAGAGAGAATATTTGAGTTGAGAAATGCCACAGCTGAGCATTAAAAAAAGGACATGTAAGAGCATTAGAGGTCACTAGGAAGGTTCTGAGTATTTACTCCTGCATAAGGCAACATAATAGAGTTGAGCTATACAAGCTCAGAGTATTCACACCAGAAGAAGAAAATTGATTGTCCAGGTGTGAACACACAGAGGCTTTACACCTCCCTATAATGTTCTCTTCTGTCTTTGTGTGAAAATACTGACAGTGTTTTCAATTCATACCCTATCCTGTCCAGCTGTGACTACTCCTAATACTCTTTCCGGTCCAGTTATGAATACACAAAGCTTTAATTAGTGTATTCACAACTGGACTCGAAATAGTGTTAGTAGTAGTCTCCGCTGGATAGGACAGATTTCTAGTAGGAAACATGCAAGATTTGCATATTCACACCTGGACAGGACAGTGTTAGAAGGGAACATATAAGCTTTGCTTATTCACACCTGGACAAGACAGTGTTAGAAGGGAACATATAAGCTTTGCGTTTTCACAACTGGACATGACAGTGAAGAAGGAAACATGCAAGCTCTGTATGTTCACAAATGAACAAGACAGATTGTTAGAAGGAAACATACAAGCTTTGTGTATTCACACCTGGACTGGTCAGAATGTGAGAAATAAAGATATAAGTACTGTACATTTATACCTGGACAGGATAGAGTGCTAGAAGGAAACATACCAGCTTTGTCTATTCGCCGCTGGACAGGGTAGAATGTTAGAAATAAAGGTAAAAGCACTCTACATTTACATCTAGACAGGGCAGAGTGTTAGAAGGAATCATGCACGCTTTTTGTATTCACAGCTGAACAGGACAGTGTTAGAAGTAAATACACAAGCTTTGTAACGAAATATACAAGCTTCGTATGTTCACATCTGGAGAGGACAACATTAGAAGGAAACATGAAAGGCCTGGGCACTAATGCCTGGGCAGGACAGAGTGGTAGAAAAAAACAGAAAAGCTCTGTGCATCTACACCTGGACAGGACCGAAAGGTAGAAGGAAGCATACAAAGTCTATGCATTTACACCTCAACCAGACAGAGTGGTAGAAGGAAACATACATGGTCTGTGCATTAACACCTGGACAAGATAGAGTGTTAGAAGGGAACATGCAAGCTTTGTCTATTTATAGGACAATATGTTAAAGGGAAACATACAAGCTGTATATTCACAATTGGACAGGACAAAGTGTTAGAATGGAAATGTACAGGTTATGTGCATTAGCCCCTTGCCAGAGATTGTGTTAGGAGGAAACATACACGTAGATTGCATTCACACCTGGACATGACAGAGTGTTAGAAGGAAACATACAAGTTCTGTGCATTACCGCCTAAACAGGGCAAAGTGTTAGAAGGAAACATACAATCTTTGTAAAATCACAGCTAGACATGGATGCATTAAAAGGTAACATGAAAAGTCTGTGCCTTAGCACCTGGACAGGATAAAGTGTTAGAAGAAAACATGGAAGCTTTGTATATTGACAGTTCGACAGGACAGAGAGTTAGAAAGAAACATAAAATCTCCATACATTTACACCTGGAAAGGACAGAGTGTTAGATGAAAGCATGCAAGGTCTATGCCTTAACATCTGGACAGGACACAGGGCCAGATGTACGAATGCATTTTGCGACTCGCAAATTGCGTTGTTTTGCGACTCGCAATTTGCGAGTTGCAAAATATAATGTACAACAGTGTCTCAGACAATTTTATGATTCCCAATGGGGTTGCAAGTTGCATGCCTCATCCATATTCATGAGGCAAGAGCAATTTGCGACCCCATTGGGAATGGCTAGCACTACCAGGGATGGTGGCCTGCTGGGGTCAGCAGACCACCATGTCTGGGACTGCTTTTTAAACAAAGCTGTTTTTTTTTTAAATAAATGCAGCCACTTTTCCTTAAAAGAAAACAGGATGCATTTAATAAACAAAAATGAAAGGTTTCATTTTATAAGGGCAGGCAGTGGTCCCTGGGACCACTGCCTGCTCTTATAAAATATTTACGCTCACTAGGAGAGAGTGTCATGAGGATTCAGGTAAGTTCACACCTGGACTAGATCATTAGATAGAGACTGACATACTCTGTGCATAGGCATCTGGATAGAAGAAAGTATGAGTGGAAGATATACAAGTCTTGTGAATTCAGACCTGGACAGGCCTTCCTGCCCGATAATAATCAAACCTGTAGAACCTGTATTGAGGATGACTTTGTGGAGTGCTGCACATTTGGGGGTAGATTTACTAAACTATTACCCAACTCAGCGCAGAAGCCCAAAGGCAGCACTGCATTGTGTGACAGAGAGGGAGCAGGAGAGAGCCATATCTACACAGAGAGAGTCCTCTCCTACCCTCTCGCTAGCGCTGGTCGAGAATTTTGCTGCCATGCGCCATGCACACACCTTTGTGTCATAGTGGAAGGGTGTGTTCAAGAGTCTAACATAGGTAAGTTACTGGAAGGGTTCTCTTCCAGTACAAAGTACTATGCCTAGACAACATTAAAACTTTTCCTACTTTGTATGTGTGCTGTACAGTGCATCTCACATGCAAAGTCGGAAGAGAAATAAAAAAATTCTTTCCTTTTTATGCCTGTTTTCAAAAGGTTTTTTCTGTTATGCAAAACCTTGTCTCATATATATAATACATATATTGTCTCATTACCTACTGGCGGTCGCCAGTAGGTATATATAGTTAGGACCTAGTTACCATAGGAAATTCCGAACATTCTATTGGGAATAACTTTGGCACCGATTGAGGGATCTGCCTGTAATTTTCCTTAAATTTGCCTCGCTGCGCTCCGCTCCTTACCTGAAAGTTTCGGGGGGATTCGTCAAGCGGGGGCCGAGAAAAAAGGGGGATCCCAAAATGTGTTTTCCCCAAGTTAATTTCCATAGGGACATTCTGACAAGGCTACAGCTCGAAAGGCTGAACGGAATTACACCTGATTTGGCAAAATGGTAGGGACTGGTATGCAGCAGTGCCTTTTGTATGTTTGGTGTAAATCCCTCCAGTAATTTTTGAGAAAATTGAATTTGAAATTTTTCAAATGGCATTTTCTATGGGACCTTTAGACACGGCTACAGCCCGAATGGCTGAATGGAATTATATCAAACTTGGCAAAATGGTAGTGCCTGGCATGCAGATGTGCCTTTGCTATGTTTGGTGAAAATCCCTCCAGTAGTTTTTGAGAAAATTGAATTTGAAATTTTTCAAATGGCATTTTCTATGGGACCTTTAGACACGGCTACAGCCCGAACGGCTGAACGGAATTACACCAAACTTGGCAAAATGGTAGGGACAGGTATGCAGTAGTGCCTTTTCTATATTTGGTGAAAACCCCTCCAGTAGTTGTTGAGAAAATTGAATTTGAGCAAATTATATATCTATATGCACTTGCCGTACGCGCACCGTACGTGTACGGTACGCGTACTGTATGCGTACGTGCTTGTACCCTTACGTGCGCGAGCGAGTTTTTGATTGGCTGGCAGTCGACTGTCAACATTCCAAACTGTCCAAACCAGGAAGTGTTGGCCACCATCTTGTTTTTCTGGAGAACTGAGGCACAAGAGAGCCCAAAACAAGAGTGGAAAACATGAAAAGGGGGCAGGGTAGAGACCCCCCCAACCCTCTAGCCCTTCTCAGGGGGTCCCAGAAGGACCCCCAAGGTAAAAAAAAAAAAAATCAAAAAAATCGAGTGGTACACACACTGTACGCGTATGGTACGCGTACCATGAGCGTACCCCGCGATTTAAAAATATATATATATTTTTGCACTTGGTGGTCCTTCTGGGACCCCTGAGAAGTGCTAGGGGGTCAGGGGGTCTCTACCCTGCCCCTTTTTGCATTTTCCACTCTTATTTTGTGCTCTCTTGTGCCTCACTTCTCCTGAGAAACAAGATGGCTGCTCAGGTGGTCCCAGAAGGATAATAACATATATAAACGTTATCCGCTAATAGAATTAGCATTTAAAAATCCTTTGAAATTTCTTGAAAAAAAATATAGGTTTCACGCCTGATATAGTTAGGAATTAGCATTTAAAAAACCTTGCAAATTCACTGAAAAACCATAGGTTTCAGGTCTTATATAGTTAGGAATTACCATTTAAAAAACCTTGCAAATTCACTTAAAAACCCATAGGTTTCAGGCCTTATATAGTTAGGAATTAGCATTTAAAAAAACATTGAAATTGTTCCTATATAGTTAGTTGTACTAACTATATTTCACGCACCCACAATCCACTGCTGATGATGTCACATATTACATCATTCATGACATGGTCAGTGACATCACTGATGACATCACTGATGACATCTCAAATTGCAGAAACAGGCAAAAGAGGTGCAGAAAGAGGAAACAGTGGTGCAGAGAAAGGCAAGAGCGGTGCAGAAAGAGTTAAGAGGGGTGCAGAAAAAAGCAAAAGGGGTCTAGACATTTTCAAGAGAATTGCAGAAAGATGCAAGAGCAGTGCAGAAAGAACCAACAGAGGTGAAGAAAGAGGCAAGAGAGGTGCAGAAAGAAGCAAAAGAGGTACAGAAAGAGGCAAGAGATGTGCAGAAAGAGACAAGAGATGTGCACAAAGAGGGAAGAAGGGCTCATAAAGAGATAAGAGGGGTGCAGAAAGAACAAGAGAGGTGCAAAAAGAAGCAACAGTACATAAATAAGCAATAAAGGTGCAGAAAGAGGCAAGAGAGGTACAGAAAGAGGGAACATGGGTACAGAAAGAGGCAAGAGGGGTGCAGAGAGAAGAAAGTGAGGTACAGAAAGAGGTAACAGAGGTGCAGAAAGAGGCATGAGAGGTGCATAAAGAGGCAAAAGCAGTGCAGAAAGAGGCAACAGAAGTTCTGAAAGAAGCAACAGAGTTGTTGGAAAAAACAAGAGAGGTGCAGGAAAAAGCAAGAGAAGTTATGAAAGAGGCAAGTGAGGTTCAGAAAGAGTCAGGAGAAGTGCAGAAACAGACAAGAAAAGTGCCGAAAGAGGCAAGTGAGGTGCAGCAACAGGCAAGAGGGGCGCAGAAAGAGGCACGAGAAGTTCAGAAAGAAGCAACAGAGGTGCAGAAAGAGGCAAGAGAGTTACAAAACCAGGCAAAAGAGGTGCAGAAAGAGAGAACAGAGGTGCAGACAGAGGCAAGAGAGGTGCAGAAAGAAGCAATAGAGGCGCAGAAAGAAGTGATAGAGGTGCAGAAAGAAGCAAAAGAGGTGCAGAAAAAGGCAAGAGATGTGCAGAAAGAGACAAGAGATGTGCACAAAGAGGGAAGAAGGGCTCAGAAAGAGGTAAGAGGGGTGAAGAAAGAACAAGAGAGGTGCAGAAAGAAGCAAAAGTACATAACTAAGCAATAAAGGTGCAGAAAGAGGCAAGAGAGGTGCAGAAAGAGGGAACATGGGTACAGAAAGAGGCAAGAGGGGTGCAGAGAGAAGAAAGTGAGGTACAGAAAGAGGTAACAGAGGTGCAGAAAGAGGCAAGAGATGTGCATAAAGAGGCAAAAGAAGTTCTGAAAGAAGCAACAGAGTTGTTGGAAGAAACAAGAGAGGTGCAGAAAGAGGCAATTGAGGTGCAGCAACAGGCAAGAGGGGAGCAGAAAGAGGCAAGAGGAGTTCAGAAAGAAGCAACAGAGGTGCAGAAAGAGGCAAGAGAGTTACAATAACAGGCAAAAGAGGTGCAGAAAGAGAGAACAGAGGTGCAGACAGAGGCAAGAGAGGTGCAGAAAGAAGCAATAGAGGTGCAGAAAGAAGCAAGAGATGTGCAGAAAGAGGCAAGAGGGGTACAGAAAGAGGCAAGAGAGGTGCACAAAGAGGGAAGAAGGGTGCAGTAAGAGGCACACGGGGTGCAGAAAGAGGGAAGAGTGGGTGCAGAAAGAGGCAAGATGGGTGCAGAAAGAAGCAAGAGATGTGCAGAAAAAGCAAATTAGGTGCAGAAAGAGTCAGGAGAAGTGCAGAAACAGACAATAGAGGTGCAGAAAGAGGCAAGTGAGGTGCAGATATAGAAAAGAGGGGTGCAGAAAGAGGCAAGAGAGGTGCAAAAAAAGTAAAAGAAGTGCAGAAAGAACCAACGGAAGTGCATAAAGATGCAAGAAGGGTACAGTAAGAGAAAAGAGAAATGAAGAAAGAAGCAACAGGGGTGCAGAATGAGGCAAGAGAGTTACAATAACAGGCAAAAGAGGTGCAGAAAGCGAGAGCAGAGGTGCAGACAGAGGCAAGAGAGGTGTAGAAAGAAACAATAGAGTTGCAGAAGGAAGCAAGAGATGTGCAGAAAGAGGCAAGAGGGGTACAGAAAGAGACAAGAGAGGTGCACAAGGAGGGAAGATGGGTGAAGTAAGAGGTACACTGGTGCAGAAAGAGGCAAGAGGGGTTGCAGAAAGAGGCAAGATGGGTGCAGAAAGAAGCAAGAGATGTGCAGAAAGAGTCAGGAGAAGTACAGAAACAGACACGAGAGGTGCAGAAAGAGGCAAGTGAGGTGCAAAAATATGTAGGAAGGGTACAGAAATAGGCAAGAAAATTGCAGAAAGAAACAACAGAAGTACAGAAGGAGGCAAGAGATGTGGAGAAAGAAGTAACAGAGGTGCAGAAAGAGGCAAGAGAAGTGCAGAAAGAGACAGGATAGGTACAGAAAGAAGGAAGAGGGGTGCAGAAAGAGGCAAGAGGGGTATAGAAAGAAGCAAGAGAAGTACAGAAAGAAGCTAGAGAAGTGCGGAATTAAGCGACAGGGGTGCAGAAAGAGGGTAGAGGGGTGCAGAAAGAGGCAAAAGAGGTAGAGAAAGATGGGACGGGGTGCAGACAGAGGCAAGAGAGGTGCAGAAAGAGTTAAGAGGGTTGTAAAAAAAACAAAAGGGTGCAGAAATTTGAAAGAAAGGTGCAGAAAGAAGCAAGAGCAGTGCAGAAGGAACTAACAGAGGTGCAGAAAGAGGCAAGGGAGGTGCAGAAAGAGGCAAGAGAAGTGCAGAAAGAAGCAAAAGAGGGAAGAAGGGTACCGAAAGATGCATGAGGGGTGCAGAAAGAGGGAAAAAGGGTGCCGAAAGAGGGAAGAAGGGTGCCGAAAGAGGCAAGAAGGGTGCAGAAAGAAGCAAGAGAGGTACAGAAAGAAGCAAAATAAGTGCAGAAATAAGCAACAGAGGTGCAGAAAGAGGCAAGAGAAGTACAGAATGGCATGATAGGTGCAGACACAGGCAGGAGAGGTACAGAAAGAGTTAACAGAGGTGCTGAAAGTACTGAAAGAAGCAACAGAGGTGTAGAAAGAAGAAAGAGAAGTGATGAAAGAGACCAGAGAGTTGCAGAAAAAAAACACAAGAGGTACAAAAAAAGCAAAAGAGTTGTAGAAAGAGGCAAGTGAGGTACAGAAAGAGGTGAGAGAAGTGCAGAAACAAACAAGAGAGCTGCAGAAAGAGGAAAGAGAGTTGCAGAAACAGGCAAAAGAGGTGCAAAAAGAGGGAACGGGGTGAAGTCAGAGGCAAGAGAGGTGCAGAAAGAGGGAAGAGAGGTACAGAAAGAGGCAAGAGAGATACAGAAAGAGGCAAGAGGTACAGAAAGAGGCAAGAGAATTACAGAAAGAAGCAACAGAGGTGCAGAAGGAGGCACGAGAACAGCAGAAAGAGGCAAGAGAAGTACAGAAAGAAGCACCAGAGCTACAGAAAGAGCCAATAGAACTGAAGATAGAGGCAAGAGAGTTGCAGAAACAGGCAAAAGAGGTGCAAAATGAGTGAACAGGGGTGCAGACAGAGGTAGGAGAGGTGCAAAAAGAGGGAAGAGGGCTGAAGAAAGAGGCAAAAAAGGTGCAGAAAGAGGAAAGAGGGATGCAGAAAGAGGCAAGAGAGGTGCAGAAAGAAGCAAGAGCAGTGCAGAAAGAGGCAAGATAGGTGCATAAGAGGGAGAAGGGTGCAGAAAGAAGCAAGAAAAATGCAGAAAGAGGCAACAGAAGCCCATAAAGAGGAAGAATGGTAAAGAGAAAAGAAACAGATGTGCAATAAGAACCAACAGAGGTGCAGAAAGGTCTACTTTGGCTGCACCTTACAACAGACTCATACAAAGTAGCCTAATCATTAATCCTTCTCCCAAGATGTCTTAGACCTCACTATTCTCTTGAAGGTTCACTATTAATCGCCAGCTCAGAATGTTAGGCCTACCAAATATAAAACAGCAATCCTAAGCATATCACTGTTGTAAGTCTGACCAAGTTTTTGAAGGTATGCATGTGTGTCTCTGCTTTTACCTAGTGACAAGTTACGTAAAAATAAACAAACAAATATTTGGATGCCTGTGTTTCAAACAGCATACTCTGTAAATATGTGTACAAAAAGGTGTATGTATTTCTTTCTGCTCATCTGCTCATAATACAGGGCACATGGGTATTCAATAGTATATTTTAGGGGCTCTATAACACATATATACATGAAATATGTCTGCCGTGCAACTGGATGACAGAGCAGAACGGGGGACATTTAAGCACCGATGGTAGAAACTACCCACTTTTTAAGCCACCATCTTCTGATGCATAACACATGTGAGAATACATATACAAGTAGACATATACCTGAGTCACAAGAGCATGCAGACCTTTAACCTAGACAGCTTGCACTTCCCATTTGAGTACAAAAAGAGGCAAGTGAAGTACAGAAAGAAGGAAGAGGGGTGCAGAAAGAGGCAAGAGTAGTGCAGAAAGAGGGAAGGCGAGCGCAAAAAGAAGCAACAGGGTACAGATGAAGCAAGAGAGGTGCCGAAAGAGGAAAGAGAAGTGCAGAAAGAGGCAAGAGAGGTTCATAAAGAGGAATGAGGGGTACAGACGGAGGCAAGAGGGGTGCAGAAAGAAGAAAGAGAAGTACAGAAAGAAGCAATAAAAGTGCAGAAAGAAACAACAGGGATGCAGAAAGAGGCTTGAGGGGTGCAGAAAGTACAAGAGAAGTACAGAAAGAAGAAAAAGAGGTGTGGAAGGAGGCAAGAGAACTGCAGAAAGAGGCAAGAGTGTTGCAGAAACAGGCAAAAGAGGTGCAGAAAGAGGGAAAAGTGGTACAGAGAAAGGCAAGAGAGGTGCAGAAAGAGTTAAGAGGGGTGCAGAAAAAAGCAAAAGGGGTCTAGAAATGTTCAAGAGAATTGCAGAAAGAAGCAAGAGCAGTGCAGAAAGAACCAACAGAGGTGAAGAAAGAGGCAAGAGAGGTGCAGAAAGAAGCAAAAGAGGTGCAGAAAGAGGCAAGAGATGTGCAGAAAGAGACACGAGATATGCACAAAGAAGGAAGAAGGGCTCAGAAAGAGGTAAGAGGGGTGCAGAGAGTACTGAAAGAAGCAACAGAGGTGTAGAAAGAAGAAAGAGAAGTGATGAAAGAGACCAGAGAGTTGCAGAAATAAACACAAGAGGTACATAAAAAGCAAAAGAGTTGCAGAAAGAGGCAAGTGAGGCACAGAAAGAGGTGAGAGAAGTGCAGAAACAAACAAGAGAGCTGCAGAAAGAGCCAAGAAAACTGCAGAAAGAGGAAAGAGAGTTGCGGAAACAGGCAAAAGAGGTGCAAAAAGAGGGAACGGGGTGCAGACAGAGGCAAGAGAGGTGCAGAAAGAGGGAAGAGGGGTACAGAAAGGGGCAAGAGATGTACAGAAAGAGGGAAGAGGTGCAGAAAGAGGCAAGAGAATTGCAGAAAGAAGCAACAGAGGTGCAGAAGGAAGCAATAGAACAGCAGAAAGAGGCAAGAGAAGTACAGAAAGAAGCAACAGAGCTGCAGAAAGAGCCAAGAGAACTGTAGAGGCAAGAGAGTTGCAGAAACAGGCAAAAGAGGTGCAAAAAGAGTGAACAGGGGTGCAGACAGAGGTAAGGGAGGTGCAAAAAGAGGGAAGAGGGGTGCAGAAAGAGGCAAAAAAGTTGCAGAAAGAGGAAAGGGGGATGCAGAAAGAGGCAAGAGAGGTGCAGAAAGAAGCTAGAGCAGTACAGCAAGAACCAACAGAGGTGCAGAAAGAGGCAAGAGAGGTACAGAAAGAGGCAAGAGAAATGCAGAAAGAGGCAAGAGAGGTACACAAAGGGGGAAGAAGGGCGCAGAAAGAGGAAAGAGGGATGCAGAAAGAGGTAAGAGAGGTGCCGAAAGAAGCAAGAGCAGTGCAGAAAGAGGCAAGATAGGTGCAGAAGAGGGAGAAAGGTGCAGAAAGAAGCAAGAAAAATGCAGAAAGAGGCAACAGAAGTCCATAAAGAGGATGAACGGTAAAGAGAGAAGAAAGAGATATGCAGAAAGAACCAACAGAGGTGCAGAAAGGTCTACTTTGGCTGTACCTTACAACAGACTCAAACAAAGTAGCCTAATCATTAATCCTTCTCCCAAGATGTCTTAAACCTCACTTTTCTCTTGAAGGTTCACTATTAATCGCCAGCTCAGAATGTTAGGCCTACCAAATATAAAACAGCAATCCTAAGCATATCACTGTTGTAAGTCTGACCAAGTTTGTGAAGGTATGCATGTGTGTTTCTGCTTTTACCTAGTGACAAGTTAAGTAAATATAAACAAACAAATATTTGGATGCCTGTGTTTCAAACAGCATACTCTGTAAATATGTGTACAAAAAGGTGTATGTATTTGTTTCTGCTCATAATACAGGGCACATGGGTATTCAATAGTATATTTTAGGGGCTCTATAACACATATATACATAAAATATGTCTGTCGTGCAACTGGATGACGGAGCAGAACTGGGAACATTTAACCACCAATGGTAGAAACTACCCACTTTTTAAGCCACCATCTTCTGATGCATAACACATGTGCGAATACATATACAAGTAGACATATACCTGAGTCACAAGAGCATGCAGACCTTTAAGCTTGACAGCTTGCACTTCCCATTTGAGTACAAAAAGAGGCAAGTGAAGTACAGAAAGAAGGAAGAGGGGTGCAGAAAGAGGCAAGAGTAGTGCAGAAAGAGGGAAGACAAGCGCAAAAAGAGGCAACGGGGTACAGAAAGAAGCAAGAGAGGTACTGACAGAAGCAAGAGATGTAAAGAAAGGAGCAAGAGGTGCAGAACGAGGAAAGAGAAGTGCAGAAAGAGGCAAGAGAGGTTCATAAAGAGGAATGAGGGGTACAGACGGAGGCAAGAGGGGTGCAGAAAGAAGAGAAGTACAGAAAGAAGCAATGAAAGTGCAGAAAGAAACAACAGGGATGCAGAAAGAGGCTAGAGGGGTGCAGAAAGTACAAGTACAGAAAGAAGAAAAAGAAGTGTGAAAGGAGGCAAGAGAACTGCAGAAAGATGCAAGAGTGTTGCAGAAGCAGGCAAAAGAGGTGCAGAAAGAGGGAACAGTGGTGCAGAGAAAGGCAAGAGAGGTGCAGAAAGAGTTAAGAGGGGTGCAGAAAAAAGCAAAAGGGGTCTAGAAATTTTCAAGAGAATTGCAGAAAGAAGCAAGAGCAGTGCAGAAAGAACCAAAAGAGGTGACGAAAGAGGCAAGAGAGGTGCAGAAAGAAGCAAAAGAGGTGCAGAAAGAGGCAACAGAAGTTCTGAAAGAAGCAACAGAGTTGTTGGAAGAAACAAGAGAGGTGCAGGAAAAAGCAAGAGAAGTTATGAAAGAGGCAAGTGAGTTTCAGAAAGAGTCAGGAGAAGTGCAGAAACAGACAAGAAAAGTGCAGAAAGAGGCAAGTGAGGTGCAGCAACAGGCAAGAGGGGCGCAGAAAGAGGGAACGGGTGCAAACAGAGGCAAGAGAGGTGCAGAAAGAGGGAAGAGGGGTACAGAAAGAGGCAAGAGAATTGCAGAAAGAAGCAACAGAGGTGCAAAAGGAGGCAAGAGAACAGCAGAAAGAGGCAAGAGAAGTACAGAAAGAAGCATCAGAGCTGCAGAAAGAGCCAAGAGAACTGCAGAAAGAGGCATGAGAGTTGCAGAAACATGCAAAAGAGGTGCAAAAAGAGTGAACAGGGGTGTAGACAGAGGTAAGGGAGGTGCAAAAAGAGGGAAGAGGGGTGCAGAAAGAGGCAAAAAAGGTGCAGAAAGAGGAAAGAGGGATGCAGAAAGAGGCAAGAGAGGTGCAGAAAGAAGCTAGAGCAGTACAGCAAGAACCAACAGAGGTGCAGAAAGAGGTAAGAGAGGTACAGAAAGAGGCAAGAGAAATGCAGAAAGAGGCAAGAGAGGTGCAAAAAAAGGCAAGAGAGGTACACAAAGGGGGAAGAAGGGCGCAGAAAGAGGAAAGAGGGATGCAGAAAGAGGTAAGAGAGGTGCAGAAAGAAGCAAGAGCAGTGCAGAAAGAGGCAAGATAGGTGCAGAAGAGGGAGAAAGGTGCAGAAAGAAGCAAGAAAAATGCAGAAAGAGGCAACAGAAGTCCATAAAGAGGAAGAATGGTAAAGAGAGAAGAAAGAGATGTGCAGAAAAAACCAACAGAGGTGCAGAAAGGTCTACTTTGGCTGTACCTTACAACAGACTCATACAAAGTAGCCTAATCACTAATCGTTCTCCCAAGATGTCTTAAACCTCACTTTTCTCTTGAAGGTTCACTATTAATCGCCTGCTCAGAATGTTAAGCCTACCAAACATAAAACAGCAATCCTAAGCATATCACTGTTGTAAGACTGACCAAGTTTGTGAAGGTATGCATGTGTGTTTCTGCTTTTACCTAGTGACAAGTTAAGTAAATATAAACAAACAAATATTCGGATGCCTGTGTTTCAAACAGCATACTCTGTAAATATGTGTACAAAAAGGTGTATGTATTTCTTTCTGCTCATAATACAGGGCACATGGGTATTCAATAGTATATTTTAGGGGCTCTATAACACATATATACATAAAATATGTCTGTCGTGCAACTGGATGACGGAGCAGAACTGGGAACATTTAACCACCAATGGTAGAAACTACCCACTTTTTAAGCCACCATCTTCTGATGCATAACACATGTGCGAATACATATACAAGTAGACATATACCTGAGTCACAAGAGCATGCAGACCTTTAAGCTTGACAGCTTGCACTTCCCATTTGAGTACAAAAAGAGGCAAGTGAAGTACAGAAAGAAGGAAGAGGGGTGCAGAAAGAGGCAAGAGTAGTGCAGAAAGAGGGAAGACAAGCGCAAAAAGAGGCAACGGGGTACAGAAAGAAGCAAGAGAGGTACCGACAGAAGCAAGAGATGTAAAGAAAGAAGCAAGAGGTGCAGAACGAGGAAAGAGAAGTGCAGAAAGAGGCAAGAGAGGTTCATAAAGAGGAATGAGGGGTACAGACGGAGGCAAGAGGGGTGCAGAAAGAAGAGAAGTACAGAAAGAAGCAATGAAAGTGCAGAAAGAAACAACAGGGATGCAGAAAGAGGCTAGAGGGGTGCAGAAAGTACAAGTACAGAAAGAAGAAAAAGAAGTGTGAAAGGAGGCAAGAGAACTGCAGAAAGATGCAAGAGTGTTGCAGAAGCAGGCAAAAGAGGTGCAGAAAGAGGGAACAGTGGTGCAGAGAAAGGCAAGAGAGGTGCAGAAAGAGTTAAGAGGGGTGCAGAAAAAAGCAAAAGGGGTCTAGAAATTTTCAAGAGAATTGCAGAAAGAAGCAAGAGCAGTGCAGAAAGAACCAAAAGAGGTGACGAAAGAGGCAAGAGAGGTGCAGAAAGAAGCAAAAGAGGTGCAGAAAGAGGCAACAGAAGTTCTGAAAGAAGCAACAGAGTTGTTGGAAGAAACAAGAGAGGTGCAGGAAAAAGCAAGAGAAGTTATGAAAGAGGCAAGTGAGTTTCAGAAAGAGTCAGGAGAAGTGCAGAAACAGACAAGAAAAGTGCAGAAAGAGGCAAGTGAGGTGCAGCAACAGGCAAGAGGGGCGCAGAAAGAGGGAACGGGTGCAAACAGAGGCAAGAGAGGTGCAGAAAGAGGGAAGAGGGGTACAGAAAGAGGCAAGAGAATTGCAGAAAGAAGCAACAGAGGTGCAAAAGGAGGCAAGAGAACAGCAGAAAGAGGCAAGAGAAGTACAGAAAGAAGCATCAGAGCTGCAGAAAGAGCCAAGAGAACTGCAGAAAGAGGCATGAGAGTTGCAGAAACATGCAAAAGAGGTGCAAAAAGAGTGAACAGGGGTGTAGACAGAGGTAAGGGAGGTGCAAAAAGAGGGAAGAGGGGTGCAGAAAGAGGCAAAAAAGGTGCAGAAAGAGGAAAGAGGGATGCAGAAAGAGGCAAGAGAGGTGCAGAAAGAAGCTAGAGCAGTACAGCAAGAACCAACAGAGGTGCAGAAAGAGGTAAGAGAGGTACAGAAAGAGGCAAGAGAAATGCAGAAAGAGGCAAGAGAGGTGCAAAAAAAGGCAAGAGAGGTACACAAAGGGGGAAGAAGGGCGCAGAAAGAGGAAAGAGGGATGCAGAAAGAGGTAAGAGAGGTGCAGAAAGAAGCAAGAGCAGTGCAGAAAGAGGCAAGATAGGTGCAGAAGAGGGAGAAAGGTGCAGAAAGAAGCAAGAAAAATGCAGAAAGAGGCAACAGAAGTCCATAAAGAGGAAGAATGGTAAAGAGAGAAGAAAGAGATGTGCAGAAAAAACCAACAGAGGTGCAGAAAGGTCTACTTTGGCTGTACCTTACAACAGACTCATACAAAGTAGCCTAATCACTAATCCTTCTCCCAAGATGTCTTAAACCTCACTTTTCTCTTGAAGGTTCACTATTAATCGCCTGCTCAGAATGTTAAGCCTACCAAACATAAAACAGCAATCCTAAGCATATCACTGTTGTAAGACTGACCAAGTTTGTGAAGGTATGCATGTGTGTTTCTGCTTTTACCTAGTGACAAGTTAAGTAAATATAAACAAACAAATATTCGGATGCCTGTGTTTCAAACAGCATACTCTGTAAATATGTGTACAAAAAGGTGTATGTATTTCTTTCTGCTCATAATACAGGGCACATGGGTATTCAATAGTATATTTTAGGGGCTCTATAACACATATATACATAAAATATGTCTGCCGTGCAACTGGATGACAGAGCAGAACTGGGAACATTTAACCACCGATGGTAGAAACTACCCACTTTTTGAGTCACCATCGTCTGATGCATAACACATGTGAGAATACATATACCTGAGTCACAAGAGCATGCAGACCTTTAACCTAGACGGCTTGCACTTCCCATTTGAGTACAAAAAGAGGCAAGTGAAGTAAAGAAAGAAGGAAGAGGGGTGCAGAAAGAGGCAGGAGTAGTGCAGAAAGAGGGAAGACAAGCGCAAAAAGAGGCAATGGGGTACAGAAAGAAGCGAGAGGTACCGACAGAAGCAAGAGATGTAAAGAAAGGAGCAAGAGGTGCAGAAAGAGGAAAGAGCAGTACAGAAAGAGGCAAGAGGGGTTCATAAAGAGGAATGAGGGGTACAGACGGAGGCAAGAGGGGTGCAGAAAGAAGAAAGAGAAGTACAGAAAAAAGCAATAAAAGTGCAGAAAGTAACAACAGGGATGCAGAAAGAGGCTAGAGGGGTGCAGAAAGTACAAGAGAAGTACAGAAAGAAGAAAAAGAGGTGTGAAAGGATGCAAGAGAACTGCAGAAAGAGGCAAGAGTGTAGCAGAAACAGGCAAAAGAGGTGCAGAAAGAGGGAACAGTGGTGCAGAGAAAGGCAAGAGAGGTGCAGAAAGAGTTAAGAGGGGTGCAGAAAAAAGCAAAAGGGGTCTAGAAATTTTTAAGAGAATTGCAGAAAAAAGCAGGAGCAGTGCAGAAAGAACCAACAGAGGTGAAGAAAGGCAAGAGAGGTGCAGAAAGAAGCAGAAGAGGTGCAGAAAGAGACAAGAGATGTGCAGAAAGAGACAAGAGATGTGCACAAAGAGGGAAGAAGGGCTCAGAAAGAGGCAAGAGGGGTGCAGAAAGAACAAGAGAGGTGCAGAAAGAAGCAAAAGTACAGAAATAAGCAATAGAAGTGCAGAAAGAGGCAAGAGAGGTACAGAAAGAGGGAACATGGGTACAGAAAGAGGCAAGATGGGTGCAGAGAGAAGAAAGTGAGGTACAGAAATAGGTAACAGAGGTGCAGAAAGAGGCATGGGAGGTACATAAAAAGGCAAAAGAAGTGCAGAAAGAGGCAACAGAAGTTCTGAAAGAAGCAACAGAGTTGTTGGAAGAAACAAGAGAGGTGCAGGAAAAAGCAAGAGAAGTTATGAAAGAAGCAAGTGAGGTTCAGAAAGAGTCAGGAGAAGTTCAGAAACAGACAAGAAAAGTGCAGAAAGAGGTAAGTGAGGTGCAGCAACATGCAAGAAGGGTACAGAAAGAGAAAAGAGAAATGAAGAGAGGTGCAGACAGAGGCAAGAGATGTGTAGGAAGAAGCAATAGAGTTGCAGAAAGAAGCAAGAAATGTGCAGAAAGATGCAAGAGGGGTACAGAAAGAGACAAGAGAGGTGCACAAAGAGGGAAGGTGGGTGCAGTAAGAGGCACACGGGTGCAGAAAGAGGCAAGATGGGTGCAGAAAGAAGCAAGAGATATACAGAAAGAGTCAGGAGAAGTACAGAAACAGACATGAGAGGTGCAGAAAGAGGCAAGTGAGGTGCAGGAATATGTAGCAGGGGTGCAGAAATAGGCAAGAGAATTGCAGAAAGAAACAACAGAGGTGCAGAAGAAGGCAAGAGATGGGGAGAAAGAAGTAACAGAGGTGCAGAAAGAGGCAAGAGAAGTGCAGAAAGAGGCAGGATAGGTACAGAAAGAGGGAAGAGGGGTGCAGAAAGAGGCAAGAGGGGTACAGAAAGAAGCAAGAGAAGTACAGAAAAAAGCAAGAGAAGTGCAGAATTAAGCGACAGGGGTGCAGAAAGAGGCTAGAGGGGTGCAGAAAGAGGCAAAAGAGGTAGAGAAAGATGGGACGGGGTGCAAACAGAGGCAAGAGAGGTGCAGAAAGACTTAGGAGGGTTGAAGGAAAAAGCAAAAGGGGGCCAGAAATTTGCAAGAAAGGTGCAGAAAGAAGCAAGCGCAGTGCAGGAGGAACCAACAGAGGTGCAGAAAGAGGCAAGGGAGGTGCAGAAAGAGGCAGGAGAAGTGCAGAAAGAAGCGAAAGAGGGAAGAAGGGTACAGAAAGATGCATGAGGGGTGCAGAAAGAGGGAAGAAGGGTGCCAAAAGAGGGTAGAAGGGTGTCGAAAGAGGCAAGAAGGGTGCAGAAAGAAGCAAGAGAGGTACAGAAAGAAGCAAAATAAGTGTAAAAATTACCAACAGAGGTGCAGAAAGAGGCAAGAGAAGTACAGAATGGCATGATAGGTGCAGACACAGGCAGGAGAGGTGCAGAAAGAGTTAACAGCGGTGCTGAAAGTACTGAAAGAAGGAACAGAGGTGTAGAAAGAAGAAAGAGAAGTGATGAAAGAGACCAGAGAGTTGCAGAAAAAAACACAAGAGGTACAATAAAAGCAAAAGAGTTGCAGAAAGAGGCAAGTGAGGTACAGAAAGAGGCGAGAGAAGTGCAGAAACAAACAAGAGAGCTGCAGAAAGAGCCAAGAAAACTGCAGAAAGAGGCAAGAGTGTTTCAGAAACTGGCAAAAGAGGTGCAAAAAGAGGGAACGGGGTACAGACAGAGGCAAGAGAGGTGCAGAAAGAGGGAAGAGGGATACAGAAAGAGGCAAGAGAGGTACAGAAAGAGGGAAGAGATGCAGAAAGAGACAAGAGAATTGCAGAAAGAGGCAAGAGAGGTGCAAAAAAAGGCAAGAGAGATACACAAAGGGGGAAGAAGGGTGCAGAAAGAGGTAACAGGGGTGTAGAAAGAAGCAAGAGAGGTGCAGAATTGACAAGGAATTAATTCCCCAACTTAAACCGTACCACAGGGTGTGTTTGCACCCATGTGAACTCAGGCCCCTCCCTCTCCCTTCACCACTGTGCAAACGCACCCTGTGGCGCATTTTAAGTTGGGGGATTAAATCCCCTTGAATCCTGAGGGTCCCTGGGGTGCAACAAGCCCACCAGCTACCTCCACTAAGCGCCACAGAGCTGCGTTGCAGAGAAGTGTAAAAAGGGGCATGGCCTCAGAACACCTCTCTACAACGCAGCTGCCTGGGGCATACTGGAGGTTCCTGGTGGGCTAGTAGGCCCCAGGGACCCCCAGTATTCAAGGGAAATCTGTTCCCCATCTGCAAAATTACCAGGGGGGCGTGTTTGCAGAGTGATGAAAGGAGGGGGAGTGGCCTCCGGCGCAATGCCGGTCTTTTAATTTTTTTAAGAGGGGGGGGCTGTGTAGCCCCCCTTCATTTTCTATTTTTTGACCCTAGGGACCCCATCCCCCAAGGCCTGCCTTTGTATTTTTTTTTTTAACTTTTGGGAAAGAGGGGCAGGTGGCCCCCCTTCCAGGCCACTTGGTGCCCCGGGGACCCCATCCCCTGGGGCTGGCCCTCTCCGTTGGGGACCCTGGGGGGGTCCCCAATCCCCCCACAGTCCCAGTCGGCCCCCCCGTGTACTGCGGGAGCCGGCATTGCTTTTCCACATGGGGAGCAGCTAACATGCTGCTCCCCATGTGGAAAAGAAATATGCTTTGCTTCAGGGAAACCTGCTCTCGCTTCAATGAAGCAAAGCAGTTTGCAATGACAGGGCGAACTACAGTGTCCCAGGGGTGGGCAACCCGGAACACTGCAGGAGCCGGCCCTGGGGGGGGTGGCGGTCCCCAGGGCCATGACACGGCTCCAGGTGGGGGACCACACGGCCCGCCTCCCATATTTCACAAAGCCCCAGGGGGTGGTGGTCCCCGGGGGCTGGGAGTCCATCACGTACCCCCGAAAATGAATCTTTAGAGCCCCGGGGAGGTTGCGGCCCCCGGGGCGTCTGGGGGGGGGCTTGAGCCGCCCCAAACAGGGTATTTTAAAAAGAAATAAAGCCCTGGGGTTGGCGGTCCCCGGGCAGTGTGGGGGGGGATGGAGCTCCCCACACTTTTTTTGATCATGCCCCCGGGACTTGGCACCCCAGGTGGCTAATTACCAACGAACCTCCCGCGCTTCAGTTTTTTTTATTTCGCCAGAAATTCTCGGGTTGGCGAATCCCGACAATTTGTTTTTTTTTAATGCTTTTTTTGGCCCTGGGGGGTCCTTGTGGGACCCCCTGAGCAGGCCTAGGGAGTCAGGGTGTTCTACCGAGGCACAAGATGGCTGCCAACACTTCCTGGTTTGAATACAAACTTTAATATGGGAAAGCGAGGTGAAGCAACTCACTTGAGCCAAACGAGACACTACAACTACCATGATGCCGCAGGAGCGGCTACGCCCAAATGGGCGTGATTAGTGAATAAATGTGGTGCCTCCCAAAATGCCTAACCGAAGCTTCTCTTACTCATAGCCTCTGAAGAAGTGTTGCCAAATATGAAACGCGTCAGGCTGGAGAGTGATATGTGCTGTGAATGTTCGGTGGCTGCTCCAGTTGAAACTCCTCACTAAAGATTGATGGCAGAACAACTAACCTGTTGGAAGATATCTTCGATGCAGGCAACTTTGTGGTTGGATATATATATATATATATATATATATATATTGTGTCAAACAAAGTCCTGAGAGCCCCCCCCCCACCTAATTTAAAGAAGCCCCGGGGTGGAAGTCCACGGGGCGGCAGGTGGGCCATGAGCCCCCTGCCTATATTATGATAAGCCCCGGGGTGGCGGTCCCCAGGGCAGTGTGGGGGGGATTGAGTCCCGCACACTTTTTTTGATCATGCCCCCGGGACTTGGCCCCCCGGGGGGCTAATTACCAACAAACCTCCCGTGCTTCGTTTTTTAATTTAGCCCCAAATTCTCGGGTGGGCGAATCCCGACAATTTGTTTTCTATTAAATGCTTTTTTTGGCCCTGGGGTTCCTTTTGGGACCCCCTTTCGCAGGCCTCGGGAGTCAGGGTGTTCTACCGAGGCACAAGATGGCTGCCAACACTTCCTGGTTTCGAGTGTTGACAGCTTATTAGCATACAGCTCGTGTTCGGCAGGGTGCGCGGATCCTGCACGGCCATAGATATATTTGTGATTTTGATTTTCTCAGGAACTAATGAACGGATTTACACCATTTAACCAAAAGCAACAACTCTCACCCCAAGACTTTAAGGATAGGAGCGGACCGGAGCAGGCCATAAGTTTTGAAAATTTTGCGAAGATTCGTCAACCGGCGCCAAGTTATTCCGAATAGAATGTTGCGGATTTCCTATGGATAATAGGTCCTAACTATAACTACCTTTCGGCGACCGCCAGTAGGTAATATATATATATATATATATATATATATATATATATATATATATATATATATATATATATATATATATCACAGCGATCTATGAAATAAGAAACACAGTTCACGGTTCAACATGCAATATGGATTTCATCATCATAGTGCCACCCCCAAACCACTCTGCAGAGTTTTATCATCATCAGGGCTACTAGGATTGTGCAGCATGTTTTTTTAAAGCGGGAAAATATATATTCAAACCAGTACTAATGAACACAGTTGTATATTGCAGTATATTATACTAATTAGGCGCCATGAGACTTCCTGGAAGTGATTTGTGCGCCATATAAATTTCCATGACTTGACTTGACTTGAATTATGAGGCTTACCACTGACTGAAATGTGCAATACACATTGATTTAATTGTTGCAAATGATGGAAAATAAACGTCCTGACACAATTCCAATGAAATGAATGCCTCGAAAACCTACCAGCCTGTCCAGTAACAATAACCAGACATGTCATGTACATTCAGTTGGCAAACAACACTTGGAGGGTCTTTATGATTAAAAACCTTTAAAAACATTGAAATTTGGAAGGTATAGTCACAAATACAACCATGACATCCTCCTACGCCCAATTCATGCCCTGTACCCAGGACCTGTACCCATGGTATGTATGGACTTTATGGTGCCCAGCAAATATTTGGCACTAGATATGACCAGGGCCTGTGCAAAACATCCCGGGTGCACTGGGACATTGTGAGGAAGTCCGAAAGGCACTGCCTCGATGAAGCATTACATAAGAAAGATAAAACACATCAAATTCAGTATCCTTGTCAACCAATGTTACCAATGGTAGGGAATTTTCCTATGTAACTTTTTCATCTTAGACATACAAAAATAAATTGTACACATTTCCTCAGTGTTGAAAATAGTAAATATCCCTAAACACTGTGTCGCCTGATGCCTATATTCCCATGCATCTCCATGACCCCATCATGCTTCTTCAGGGCCTCCCAGACAGAAACAATGAGCCAAGCACTCTTAACACACAAAATAATGCCCCTGGTGTTGTGAGATGATACTGCATGACAGCCATTCTATGACACCCCAACTGGTCTTTAGTGATAATAACTGAACCCTGGATATTAGGGCAAACCTGCTTATGTGTTTCGCCCAAACTTGCAGGTGATTAATCCATTCTGCTCAAGACCTTACCGGCTGCACAAAACCAGTGGGGACACTAGACCCAGTCTCCCTCCCACACAGATCAGCATGGTTGCCAGGCGGTTCAAGCAAGAAGGGTTGAAGGAAAATGGTGACAGAATAAAAATAAAAGATTTTGCAGCGGGTTAAAAATTATTTCCGACAAGAGGCGGCTGAAGGCTGTCACCAGTAGCTACCTGCCGAGCAATAGGTTGCAGAGTTTTCAGAGTATGGCTTACGTTAGGATTCACTCCCTACGTAGGGCAAGCACACCTTGGATGCCAACATTTACTGAAGGCAGTACTGCAGTAATTTATATCTGCACCACTTACTCTAGCTGTGTCCCTCTATACTCAGTGCATTAGGAAGCCCCCCCCCCCCCTCACAGAAAAGGCAGATCTTCCAGCTCAAAGACACCCCTGCTAAAAAGTCTAGTGGGCCATCACACCTCTTCAAATGACTTTTTGTTGTTAATCGTAGACACTTGTTAGGTCTGTGTGAGATGTTGCTGGGCTACTCACGTACCTCCAGTGCAGATCATGCTGGGTTCAAACCAGCAGTTGGAGTCGGTACCAGGAGCAAAGCTGTAAGGGAAGTGGATGTCATCTGTGTAAGTGAGCATTCCCCTGGCAAGGTCGATGAAATGGGTGGGTCGGAGATAGCGATCCCGGCCATCGGTGTCCAGCAGTATATAGCTAGTCAGCGGGTCACCATCCTCGTCAGATGTCACATTGTAGTTGAAGCCCTCAACAAACATGTTGGGGGCATGTTCAGCAATGCTGGAGCCCATCACCCATTTGCCCTGCACCCGGGCACCCTCCACAGCCTTGGCTAGGAAGTAAATTGATGTATAGATGGTACCAAAGAGGGGAGAGACCTGGGGAAAACAACATTCAATTACCAAAAACAGTATTTGCTCTAGGACCATCTACAATATACAGGGAACCCAAACACAGTGGACACTGATTAATGTTCACATACAGTATATACACTTTTTCCTACGGCACACAATCTGGATAAGTGGGGAAGTTGGGATTAGAATGCAGGTCTACTGATTTCACATTTGACAACTCAGCCACTAAACCAAGTTTCTTCCACAAAAAACAAATTTTCACCAGTAGTCTACATCACTACTTAATACAATTTCACTCAATGGACAACATCTCATTTACTAGACAGAAACTCCTCGACTGGACCTTATTTGTAACACTAAACTACTTATCCAGTATGTAATACTGTAATATTTGCTATAATAAATCCCCATCTCCTCCATTTGCCCACATCATGTCTACTTAGCATAAATTTTCCACTACATTCCATCTACCCCATTGAATCATATTTCCCACTTGACTACAAAGTCGCTACATCACTCTTCCTCTCTTGGACCACACCACATCCACTAAAACAGATCTACTCCATCTGCAGACACCCTCTCCACTCAACCACACCTCCTCTACCAGACTGAACAAATTCTTGTTATAGCAGCCATCTTTCACTAGACTGCATTTCCCAATCTAACCCATGTCCCACCCACTAGAACATATTTCATCCAATATACCAAATCAACAATTTGGAAGTGACTCCACTGTGTCTGCAGTGAAAAACATGATTGGCACATCGCTGTGTGTTGTACCAATCATTTTCAGAACATATGGGCCTTTTGCAACCTTGATCCCTCAACATTAAATTCTCCGAAGCAACAATCCATGCAGTTCAGATCACTCCTCTAGTTCTTCAGATCTAAGTAGCAGTCAATAACAGGAACTCACCACACATGAACTCAGGAAAGTACTGAGACTGCGTTCCTGCCTAAACTACTTCAACAGTTTAAGCAGCATACCCAAAAAAAGATATTTGGAAACTACAGAGTATCCAGCCCAACTGGCCAGACATCACCAGACCATGTCAAATCACTCCATTACCTCTTCATGAAACTAAGATCCAAATCCAAGATCCTGGATGATATTGACAAAACATATCAGGACACACGGCTGATATACCTCCAGAAAAACCCTAATTTTAAAATACATTCTATTGGGGTGTCTTGGAACTAGAAACCCCAAATCAAATTAACATGCCAAGATTTATTTTAAAAGAGTACGAGGAAGTATAATATGGGAAGTGATGGGCCTGATCTGAGAGCAGCAGTCATCTAAACAATGTTCAAAAAAGAACTGAGTTCACAGACACTAAGAGCTAATCAAATAACTCTAAGTGAGCAAACCACAACTTCCTTCTAAGGTGGCACATATACAGAGTAATCACTCATGGTGAGCTCATTCTGCAAAATGACCACTGCTTTGCAAATCACCAAATGAATGAATATCCACCACTAGAAAACAGCCTCCTAAGACATCAAAATTCCAAACTCACAAACAGTAGGATTTATTTAATTTTGAAGTGGCTGGATACCCGGCAACCTTGGATGTCCTTCGGCTTTTCCCACGGCTGCTACCACAAACACTTCACACATATCTTCTGAATAGATTATAATAAAGATGGGGAAGTTATTTTTTCACGGGTGCTCTCCAAAAAAATAGCATCTGCAACTCTAGACTGGATCTTTAACCCCTTGCGTGCGGCCACGATTATGCGCCTTTGCGGCGCTTTTAAAGAGTGGGCGGGTTCATGACGGCCCCCAGCCGTCAACAGCACTCGCCCACCGTGCTGCATGATGGACGGGGGCCTTCATCAGCCTGCATGGGGTTAATGCTGACTTGCTGTCAACAAACATATGCTATGCGTAGGACACCCTAGCCTGCAAGAGCTATAATCTAGCGAGCTAGAGGGACAGTAGATATAGTCACAATCTCTACTGGTTCTCAACATTCCTGCAGCCAGGACACCACTCGCTGTGCCACTGCACCAAGCTATACCTTAATGATGAGCCCCAACCAGGGTGACACTGGTCTGGAATTGCCTGCGTTCCTGTTCATGGAGGACCAGCACTGTGGTATTCAGGGAGGTCTGTTCTTAACAAAGCAGTGTTGAAACTGATCTGCATATGGCTTGGTCTAAACTGAGTTGGCATGGTGTGCAAAATAACAATGTACTTGGATTTGTCCATGATATACTTTTGTGTATACTTCAGGATGCCATGAGACTGCAGACTAAGAAATGCAAAAACAAAACCATGATAGCGGGCTTTTTCCATCTATGCACCCAGGATCTGTAACAACATCCCTGTATCCATCCATACCATCCCAACACTGCTCCAATTTAGGAAACAGTTGAAGGCTCACCTCTTTAAGGAACACTACATCACAATGCATTCCACACCCATAGCCCAGCTTTATCCTATTACTCGTTGACGCTATGCTTCGCTTTGACCATGTACAGAGCGCCGCTGCTTTTTGGCTAGGTTTGGACTAGAGAAATACCATATATGCATACATGGTGCTCACTGGGCACTGGTGGCTTCAGGTATATACCTGTTTTGAAACAGAGCCTTGACAAATGTGTGTGGGTTTCCATGAGACACACATGGAACGGGCACTGGAAATAGGCCAATTTCCCACTGGCTACTGTGACTTTTGTCTCTGGTTTTATTCACTATGATGATGCTGACTTCCTTTCTCATTGTATACCACATGCACTTCCCATGGACTGAATCCAACTACAGACAATATATTTTTTATTGTCTGCATTGATTCATGGCTTCAGTTAGCTTCTCTCTCCTATTGGATACTATATCAATTTAGTTTTTTATTATTAAATGTTTAGAGACTTTAGCAATATTTAAAAATAAATTGTCATTTACATGCATTGCTTAGAAACATCTTTTAAATTAAGACACATTGCATTTTGATTGGAATGTTGAAGTAATTTCACTGGATACTACCTGGAGTAACTCTCGCCCAGTCGGCTACAAACACTTCTGATTCCTTCACCTTCTCTTACTGTGCCTCTATTCCAGTTGTCTGCACCCAGCACCATTTCTCTTAAGAGAATACTTACTACTGTCACTTTATTCTGCAAGCAACTAGCCCTCTTGTGGGTGGTTAAAGCTAGCACTTATTCCAATTAACTTAAGACAATAAGGGCCAGATGTACAACGCTTTTTAGCGCGCGCAAACGGGTCTTAAACCTGTTTGCGCACGCTAAAAAGCATGGGCCAATGTACAAGCAGGATTTTGAGAATCGCGAATAAATTGTGATTCACAACATACTGTTTTGCGACTCACTATTAGGAAGGGGCGTTCCCTTCCAAAAGGCGACTGCAAACCTATGTACCAATGTTTTGCAACCACAATTGCAGTTGCAAAACACTTGCAAATTACCACCTACTTCAGGTAGGTGGTAAAGCATTCGCAAACGGGAAGGAGTCCCCAGGGGACCAATCCCCTTGGCAAATGCATGCAATGCCTACCCTTAAAATATGAATTGAAAACGTTTCATTTATTCATGAGCCTCGCAATTTCGACCCCATTGGGAATCGCAAACAGTGTTAAACACACTGTTGTACATGCCAATTAGTGCCTCGCAAATTGCAAGTCGCAAATGCGATGCAATTTGCAATGCGCTATTTGGCAGGTCGTACATCTGGCCTATATCTCTGTTTCGATTGGCGAGTGCCACAAATCCCTCTTTTGACACTTCCCAAAGAAACTCCTACTTTGATCTTAGGATGTATGCTTTACATCCCATTGGTCACAATCGCTGATACGATTACTCACATAGATTACCCCAGTCTTCTCTATTGGCTAAAACCTCCTAAGCTCCTTCAACTCAATTGGGCCACTTAGGCATCTTCACCCCAATCTGTGTCTTTTTCTTATTTTTATGAGCCCTTCTTCGGCCCCTTTCTCATTTCAGCAGCTTCTTCTGCATCACCACCGGCTACAACACTTTCTGCATGTTTTCTTTTGGTTAGAACCACATTCTCCTTGTTAGAGTTTTTTTCCTATTTATATTCATATTAGACTCATTCCTCATTTGACAAAGATGTTTACCTTTTTTCTGATAGGCTACAGCCGTCCCTCTGTAAGTACAGTTTGACTGCAACCCAGGGTCCCTCATACTTTAATTTGAATGAACCATGTCTACTTTTCTCTTTGCTACAGCCAATCATGTCCCTTTACCCATGGGTTACTGCTACCCAGGAGTCTCTTGTCATCAGTGTTACCCAGATAATGCTGGGATTTTTACTACCACTCAAATTCGCATCACCCCACCACCTCCCTGATTACCTCTTCCGCATTCAATCCAGATGGGATCTCGCCGTTACTCTGCGCCTCCTGGAAGGCGTCTTCGAAGTTCCTATCCTTTGAGTCGATGGTGATGGTAAGTACGGCGTCGTAGGCGCGCCGTAGATGAGTGTTGTTTCCAAGGAGGTAATAGGGTACCCGGTGATAAGGGAGGCTGTAGTGCAATGTGTCATAGGGGAGGAACACATAGGAGCCGTCCGTCATCCTTAAGTTGTCTGCCTTCTCCAGTAAGATTCTCTGCTCTTCACCACCAATCAGCACGGAATGCATGCAGAGGATAATAACTGCTTGGGGAAAACAGAGAAGAGTTAGAGTCATAAATCTCTACATTCTATGATATGTCTACAGTCATGACAACGCTTCGCGCAAGAGAGTACTCTCATAGCAAGCATGGATGATGATAACTCAGGGACTACTGCACAGCCAGCAGAAGCAAATTGATATGCATCAGAGAGGATAATGACTACTAAAATTCCCTCAACGGTGCATATCCTAAGACAACAACCCTAGTCTGCACATGAAAGCTAGACACAAATCAGCCAACAAGACAGTGACTCCAACATGTACAGGTGGAGGGGCAAAAGAATAAGTGGCAACTAATACTCTAGGGAGGATAGGTGAGAAAGGCCTCAATGCAAGTTTTGTGGAAGAAACAACAACAACATTTCTGTTGTTTCCAGGACATTAGTGTGCAAAGCAAAGTATTTGCAGGAAAAAGTCATGCAAAAACAGTTTTGTTGAAATTTGATCCACACAGGAAGCATGGCCCTTCCCAAGAATTCACCACAAAATTAAAATGTCAGGCATACCTATGATTTAAATGCAATATGTGCTGGATTGTGCTTTATTCTGAAGACCACTTAGACCCAGTGCAAGGGAATTGAGATGATAAGCTTGAAAAGAGAGGCTCATATTAGTACACATATATATTAAAGGCTTATGACCTGCAACTCTCTGGAATACGTGCAAATATGTAAAAAATAAGAGCTTAGATAAAAGAGAAAAACAATAAAAATCTTTAGTGAACTGCTAGGGGGTTTTTAGAGTTCAGATATCAGGGGCGCACTGCCTCAAATCTTACGTTACTGTGTATAGTTAGAAATTGGTAGCTGTGTAGTGCGTTAAGAGCAGGCGGAAAAACACCCTTAACCGTCTAACAAGTCAGAGACTATACAATAATCATACAGCTGTGCTCTCGCAACTACAATAAAGTGTTACACAATTGAGTACAATGAGCAAGTATCAATAATGAAATAGAAGCAGATTCTTTGGTGTGTTTCTTGTCCCAGCAGGGTGAAGATTTATTGTATCCAGACTTGAGGAATATCACAATATGCCGACACGTGTTTCGTTGTGTGCCGTTGAGTCAACACGACTCTTCAGGGCTTTAGACTCAACTCCTGGGTGTGGGTTGAGAATAGTCTGGAAATATGGTGATGTTTCACGTGGGTGAATTCGAGAGAGACACTAGGATTATTTACATTCAAAAATGTTGATTGGTAGTGGTGGAGTATCCAGTGGGGTTATAAGCAAGAACGCGTTATATCCGCTCTGTTAAACTCTTTTGGGCGTGTTAGAGACTTCAGGGTTAAAGCGCTGAATAGCGGTGTGTTTCAGGTATTGACCGGGAGGGGATCCCTCAATTAGGAAACATCAGAAAACGGGTTCGTTTTCTCGATTGGCGGTATGCCGTAGTTTGGAATCCCTCCTCCGTTGGTTCCCGGTGGCCGCTCTCGACAGACGGCCACCGGGAACCAACGGAGGAGGGATTCCAAACTACGGCATACCGCCAATCGAGAAAACGAACCCGTTTTCTGATGTTTCCTAATTGAGGGATCCCCTCCCGGTCAATACCTGAAACACACCGCTATTCAGCGCTTTAACCCTGAAGTCTCTAACACGCCCAAAAGAGTTTAACAGAGCGGATATACCGCGTTCTTGCTTATAACCCCACTGGATACTCCACCACTACCAATCAACATTTTTGAATGTAAATAATCCTAGTGTCTCTCTCTAATTCACCCACGTGAAACATCACCATATTTCCAGACTATTCTCAACCCACACCCAGGAGTTGAGTCTAAAGCCCTGAAGAGTCGTGTTGACTCAACGGCACACGACGAAACACGTGTCGGCATATTGTGATATTCCTCAAGTCTGGATACAATAAATCTTCACCCTGCTGGGACAAGAAACACACCAAAGAATCTGCTTCTATTTCATTATTGATACTTGCTCATTGTACTCAATTGTGTAACACTTTATTGTAGTTGCGAGAGCACAGCTGTATGAATAAAAATCTTTATCTCAGGAGGAGAATCCTTGGGCTGCCTCAATGGGATAGTAGTATCTTGTTCTATCAACTTAGTTGAGTGCAATTCTTGAACTGCTGATCTTCACAATGCAAACTACCTACAAGATATTTCCTGATGGCCACATATTTTGCCGATACTTTTAATCCATAGTCTTCTGCCAGAAATGCTGCCATATAATTTCTCATTACTATTTGACCTCCTCCCTCTTCCATATGAATTTATTTCCATTTTTCTTAACCACATGACTGCTAAGCTGATTCGTCTCCTGTGCTGGAAATTGTTATATCCCATGATTCATGACGAGCTCAGCTCGTCATGAGCACACGACCAGTGTACTGCATGACGAGCTGAGCTCGTCATGAGCAGCAAAGGGGTTAATCTCTGTTTTCTGACAGATTCCCAACTTTGGACTCAATGCCTTTCTGAACTGCTGAGAACTTGTCTAGCTGATTCATGCCCACGTATCTGACCTGAAGCAAATTCTGAATCAAACATTTTTTCCCGATGATGAGCTCATACACAGATAAAGGTTCAAAACTTCAAATGCTTTGAAAAACTGCCTTTCGTATAAACTCCAATAGTAAGAGCATACTGACCATTTGCTTGACTGCTCTTTTTCTGTTATACATTCACCAGATATCTAAACTGTTAATTGACAGATCCTCCACAGATTTGTGAATCCAGGATGGATTTGCAAATCCAATTAAACTATAAAGGTAAAGCATTGGACAAGGGGGCTTTTTCTCCCGTCATACATTTCAGATTTGCAAACTCAGCTACAGAATCCTTTCTGCACTCTGACTAGATAGCCGTCAAAGAAAACGTTCTGTGGCAGCGGCATTACCCACCATGTTGCATCGATCACCCAGTTGGGAAAAAGAAAAAGGCCGTAAGGGAGCAGAGTGAATCTACCTTAACCTCAGTCCCATGTGGGGGAGTCCAAGAGGATCTCAAACTATAAAATACATATAATATTAAAAACATGTATTATTTATTGCAGGATTAACTAATCGAGAATAGGATTCATAAATGCTGTATTCACGAACCTTGTAAAAAAAATTGTATTCAGTGCACTAATTCTGGTCTTGGTCAACGGCTACATATGGAAGTTGGGAGAGGGGACTGGCCACAGTCCAATACTTGCTTCCACCCTCTGTGGTGAGAATTGGCCCTGCGGAGAAACCCATGAGGCGCACAGCAAAAGGCCTTATGTAGCAGGGGCAGGTCACATGCTGCGAACTGGAAACAGGACCTGACCACCTGCTGCCTACCACTGGTTTGCATTGTTGTAGTCCATGAGTAGACAGGGTTGGCCTGTGGAGGGTTGTGTGCTGACACGTGTTGATGCTCACTCTACCTATGCACAGCTAAAGGCCATGTAAAGGGATGGTTGACCACCTGCCGAGGGTTGAGTGCAAGGACTGGCCAACGACCAGGGGCAAACTATCAATGTCCATAGCTGAAGGCCATGAGCAGAGGGTACTGACAGCCAGTCCTCTCTACAGTCATTGTCCTCTGCAAATGACCTTCGTTGTGCACTTGGTCGACTGGGTGTAGGGGACTGTTATTTGTGGTATAAAAGCCCAAAAAAAACAAATAAATCACTTGAAAAAAACAAGGTTAACATAAAGTCATAGTTAGCTTTGGTTCCAACACATTAACTTACATTTATTAAAACCTGACACTTAAAAATCTTGAATTTCACAAATTACAGTTAGGACCACAATTCATGCCTGTACTCCAAATGTAAGGCTATTGACTGCACCATGTTTTGACCAAAAGAATAACAGTACACAAGCAAAATGTAATTAAAAAACACATACTCAAATCAACAAATTATACTACATTTATAGTCGCCTCTGTCAAAGTCGTCTGGGTAATATCATATGTACCCTCATCGGTAAGATGATTTACAGCATTTGCAACTGCATCTATTTCATTAAGGGTGAGGTTACAAACACTGCATTTGCCATCTCTGTCCCAGAGGGCCTTCTGACAGTAAGTGTCTGAAATTGTATGATAGATTTGATGGCTACCTGGTGCAAATACAGCACATATCATGACATGCGGCCAGATTCGAAATGAAACTATAGGGATTATCACATCCCAAGCAAAACAACTTTATCTCAAATTTGACGATAATGTCAAAAAGCAGAGGGCCTGGTAAATGAAATCTGAAATGAAGAAGAGAGAATTACCCTATTTCCAAGAAAGGAGGCTGTATAATAGTTAATTTGATGGAAATGTTATAGATACTGGAAATCTGCATGTATTAACAAGTATAACAATGAGGCCACCCTGCAGTTTGTAAAAGAAATATATAACTGCCTTTCTTTCACCTAAGATTGCAAGGTAACTAGACATCCACCTCATTGAAGTAGAGATCATTACATTTATAGATGGTTCTGAAGAGGGAAGACACCAAATCCTGATGGGGTAACAAAAGAATTTTTGTGAGTTCCACAGGAACCTAACTATCCAGGTTCTGGCAGATGTCTCAGCCAGTGGTCCTTTTCCTTGGAGTTGTGTAACTTCATAGACAAGAGTGTTCTTAAAAGAAAAGAAGAATAAACTATGCCCTTCTGAGCAGCCATAATACAATCTATGCAAAGTTAATAGCTTTTTGGTTGTTGTGTTTACTGCTTCGATGGTTAAGGGTCATAATGTAGTTGTACATGCAGTATCCTTCAACCTAACTCAATTTATTGCCATGAAGCCTATAAAAATATTTAAGCATTAGCAGTATTTGGCCTAGCTAAGAGTGTGGAAAGCTTATTTTGGGAGGACGTCTAGTATGAATGAATGAATGAAAAATGTATTGTTCAGTTACTAAAAACTTACTATTAAAACAGCATCATACAATTCTTCTTACATTTCATACATTATTAAGACCACATAGTTAAAAGAAACTTTTCATCAATGTATAAAACAAAGTATAAATGAAACCTTCCTCATTGTCCACAGTTAAGCAATTTCTTCTCCACTATTTCTATAAACTTCAAAAGTCTACCCGTAAATTGCAAGCTTTGTCCTTGTAAACTGGCAATGACTGCTTGTCGGCATGTTCGTATAATTTGACTATTAAAGTCCAACCTTAGCAGCCTCCTACATTCCTCTATTAGTGCAGGGCAGCTACAATTGTCTCGATGTCTAGTAAACAGTACAGAAAAGAGATTTGGTGGAAATATTACCAATAGTATTAAAAACCTATCACTTTTTTCAGAACCTTAACATGTGTTTAGTGGTAAGTAATGAGCTCTATTTATGAGTATCACAGGACTCATCAGGACGCATCCATATTGACCGACGAGGTTTTTGTTATCAGTAAACCTTATAACGAATTAATTAGCCATCTTTATGAATATGGGGCTAGTCGGATGGGTAGAGAGCATTGGATTTCTCTATTTGCCAATGAATGCCTGATTTCCTCAAGTGATGTCAACCACTCTTCGCAATATGTAGCAGAAAATATCTCTTTGACTTTGAGGGCCAACTCAATGTATTCTTCTCTTCAATAAATGTTCTTCAGTGTCATATGAAATTAAGCTGAGTGTGCTCAAGCACATTTTATCTTAGCAATCAAATGTTGCAAAACATCTCACAGGCAGCATATTTAATCTATTATGCAGTGCTTTAAAAAATATATCAGTAAAACTGAGCAATAGGGCAGAGTAAAGCTCTTTCACAGCAAAACTAAATTCAATAAAAATGATTATCCTTCCTTTATCACCATGTATGTACATATTGTTGAAAATCTCAAACAATTTTATGAATGAATTGAAATGATGTATATATAGCTTCCCATGGGGTAGAAAAGCTCGCTGGATGGCTAAAACAACTTTTTCTGGAAGCAAAACATAATATCATGACATCAAAATACCTAGGGCCACATAATGTTTTATAGAATGTATATAAGAACTATCCGCCCGATTCATCAAAGAAAATTGCGCTCGCAAAGGGCCAGATTCTGAGAATCTGGCCCTTTGCGAGTGCAATTTTTGCATTTGGGATTCAGCATCCCAAATGCAAAAATCGCTAATTGCGATCTCGCAATTTTGCGAGGAATTACATTTAAGGAATCTCTATTTGAGATTCCTTAAATGCAATTCATCATCCAATTTTATTTTGCGAATTCGCAATTTCTGGCCGCAATTTACAGCGAGGTCAGACCTCGTGGTAAATTGCGAAAACTCAGAAAAATGCATTTAAATGCATTTTTCTGAGTTGCATGTTACACACACACATGTCCTTTGGACATGTGTGTGTGCAACACCTGTGTAAAATTTCATTTGAGGGGTGCTACAGGGTGTCCTTTGGACACCCCTGGCACACTTCAAATCGCTATCTTATTTGCGATTAGCAAATTGCTAATCGCAAATAAGGAATACTCCCCATTCATTCCTATGGGCCTTTTGGCCCATAGGAATGAATGGCGAGTTATTCCTTATTTGCGATTAGCAATTTGCTAATCGCAAATAAGGAATATGTAGGAATCGCATTTCTTTATGCAATTTCTACATGAATCCCGTTTTGCGAGTCCTTAATAGCGATTCGCTATGAATCGCTATTAGGGGCTCGCAAAACGGGAGAATGATGAATCAGGCTGCAAGAATCTAACTTATATAGCACACAATAATACAATTTGGCATAAAGTAAATAGATTTTGTTTGCTGGAGATATTCTCACTAGCCCTCGCCGTATTCGATAAAACAGTTGAATATGGGTCAGCAATTCTATTTTGTTATTTGACAAGACACATCTGGATTCCTAGTCAATGCATGTTTAGATACCTTCAATTATGTTCTATAAAAATATCATATTTTTATCATTCATCAGATACAGAGATGTAATACTATTGCTTAACAGAAAGAAAGTTGGGATGAGCAGAATTGGAGCACTTTATCCCTATAGCTCAATCTCAAACTATGAAAAAAGGTGAATTGAAAATCAGACTGGTAAAAGAATGAATCTTTTGGATAAATATAGAGACTCTATAGGGCAATTAAGTGACAGATTTTTGACAACACCATATTGTACTTTATAACATTCTACACAGAGTATTTTGTATCCAGAAGAACAGAAGAGCTGCTTACAATGTTTCTCAGGTAGTCAGAACTATGACTGAGATCTATCCTGGAGTGGTGCTGAAAAAGTATACATTTTAACACAACCTTACCTTTAGTTTTAAAAGTTAGAACTTTTGTCTGTCCTAATTAATATCCAAATCTTTCTTACATACATGATAAACAATCCGTGGCCATATATAATAACAGTACAGACTGATAAAGAACATAGTGATACCATTGTCATCCAACAGAAATTAACTATGTGCTATATTTCTGAATGTTCTAATAGACAAAATCAACATGAGACAACATGTACAGAAGACAAAAAAATAAAAGTAAAAAATATAATGGGTTTTTACTAACAAGACACACATTAGTGATACAGTTCATCAAATCATCCCAAATATTTCTGTATATATTTTTTAGATTGTTTTCTTTAAACATAAATTGGAGAGTACAGAGAGTCACCCAAACACTAACTGAAGCAGCAACAAAAATCAATTTTCTACAAATTAAGTTCTTGGCCATCATAAAACCTCTGCTTGCTCAATGCTCATACATTCTTAGTTTGTGAGAGCAAAAAATCCAAAGGAAGAATATGAAACAGCCTCGCTGTTGGGGATTTGGAAAGTGCTTTACCTACCACTAGCAGTACAAAAGGGGGTGGTGATGGACGGAGCATCTGAATCAATCAAACACTCACACTCAGTCAAAAGATCTGGGTTTAATCCATCACCGTCCTTTAGCCCACTCTGCCACCCCAGTTCAGACATGGCTATATGCAAATCAGTCTGACCCTGTGCCTCATGGGAACAGTCCAGCCCGAACTGCCAAGCCATGTCTTCCCTGGACCAGAAAAAAGCGTCCGAGGACCGGTTTCTGGCATTCCAGCCGTCTTCAGCCCGGCTTGCTTGAATCCAGTGGCAAGGTGAGCAAGGGACTCACGTCTGAGCATACCCTGCCACACTTATGGCGGCCAAAAGCGGTACAAAAGGGGGTGGTGATGGACCTACCTACCTACCTACCATTAGAGCATATGTGCCCAAAATGGCGCTACTCTCCCACATCCCCAAATATGATTCAAAGATACTGCAACAAATTTGCAGAACCAAGAGATAAGAGAGAAAAGCAAATGAATAATTTTCATCCTAACCAATACACCCTCAAGATACTTCACTGATAAATAATAAGCACCTGTGTGTCAATTCGAAATCAGAAAAGGAAAGAAATAAGACTCGTCCATTTATTTCTCATATTTTCAATGCATGTGTTATTTAAAATCCGATAGAAGCCTTGCAAAAGACTAGCCTAGAGGTTAGTAGGTTATTTAAGTAGTATCTTGTATCTGGCATGACAGGAGGATGTTGTATGAACTAGTACATATTTGAAGAAAGTATATTTCTCAACCTACTATATCTTAGAATCCTTTCATTGGCAGCTTACATTTTCATTTTTCATTATGTTATTGTTGCAGCGAAATAGTTTGAGTAGGAGCATGAGGAATTATTAGCCTCTTCTATCCACTAATCCTAACATTGAAATCATTGGATTAACTGTGAACATTTTAAGTCCAAGCCTTTTGGTCACTCGTGTATAATATGTATTTGTAGATAACGCCACCTAAGAATGTGAAAGGAAGATTAAGGAGAATTCACTTCATTTAAATAGAAAAGATCACCTGGAGACTAATCTGACAATTAATATGAATATGCTAAACATTAATTAAATTTTAAGTGAATATGTGCTTGGATGTGCAGTGTTAATGGTAACTTAGATTTATGGCACATGGCAGCTGTTTCTTATGGCTGAGATACCCGCCACCCCCTCTCAACACAATCCCCAAGGATGGGAAACCGGAAACAGTTCTGAAGTCTTTGGAAGACGGGAGGGAGTAACCCCCCCGGCCGTATTTATTAAAATATGAAACAAAATTAAAACATTAAATAAACAGTTTCATATTATGTACAATTTCATTACCACATTGCGATGTTTGGCTAACCTTAACAGATTCTCTAATACAAAGGTTCTCCTAGCCGAACTAACATCCTGCAAAACATTTACTTGAAATTTTGAAATTGTACATCCTAACGTTTAAGGGCCAACGGCAAGGTCGTAACCGGTGTCAAGATCCCTAACCCAGAAATATCGCCCTCACTTGTGAGGGGCGGCCCAGAGGCGTACCTCAAGTGCAATTACCAATTTCCCTTGACTTGACGGGGGCCCCAATAAAACTCGACGCCACTTAGAGGTCGTACGAGGACTCGTGTGAGGTATCTAGAAGGTAGCGTAGACCCCCCCCCAAACCCCACACAACTTACCATATCTGCCGTCGCAGACGTCCTGGCCCCGGGAAATTCCCCAGGAGGGGGCTGTAACCCCTCCTACCCAGGAAGGGGCCTTGACCGCCTTTCCTCTTCTTTCGGCGACCCATCCTTAGAAGGGACCGCCTCCCCGTTGAGGGGCCAATGGCCACCTCCCCCGAGCGCTCCCATCCGTGCTGGGTGACGCCCACTCATAGGGATCTTCCAATTAGTGCTCACCGATCATGACCTTACCGCCCGACCAAAATAAATACGACAATGCTAACTAAATGACTAAACTAAAATTACAGTAGCAACTATACTTTTATTAAAAGCATGCTTACCAATGAACACTAAAGCAGAATTTCTTTATTTGCAAAACGTAACACAAATCGACATTCTTTATTACATACTCAAAATCATCACGATAATACCACAACCTGTAAACGAAAATCAGAGTTATCCATCAACTTTATTCAAAACCACTTGCTGTCATCAGGGGCTGGTGGGTGGGTCAAAATTGGCTCTTCGTTCCGTCTCGAGCTCACGTGCAGCGAGGAGGTGCAGCTTCAGAGCACAGGAACAAGAGGATGCCTTCGGATCTTGCTTCTCCTTTTATCCGTCTTCAGGGCGGGCGTAAACCCGCCCCTGCCTGCCCCTAGGGCGTGGCCAGCCGCGTCCGTGTCTAGGCCAACCCACTCTAGGGCGGGAAAAGGCGCGCCCCGGCTACGCCGCTTCGGGCATACCAGCCGAGACTCGCCTCCCGCCCAAGATGGCTTCCCGGGGGGATCGTGGTACTCTGCCATACGTTCGGGGGGACCGAGTGGTCGCCCCTTTCCATATGGCTGAGATACCCGCCACCCCCTCTCAACACAATCCCCAAGGATGGGAAACCGGAAACAGTTCTGAAGTCTTTGGAAGACGGGAGGGAGTAACCCCCCCGGCCGTATTTATTAAAATATGAAACAAAATTAAAACATTAAATAAACAGTTTCATATTATGTACAATTTCATTACCACATTGCGATGTTTGGCTAACCTTAACAGATTCTCTAATACAAAGGTTCTCCTAGCCGAACTAACATCCTGCAAAACATTTACTTGAAATTTTGAAATTGTACATCCTAACGTTTAAGGGCCAACGGCAAGGTCGTAACCGGTGTCAAGATCCCTAACCCAGAAATATCGCCCTCACTTGTGAGGGGCGGCCCAGAGGCGTACCTCAAGTGCAATTACCAATTTCCCTTGACTTGACGGGGGCCCCAATAAAACTCGACGCCACTTAGAGGTCGTACGAGGACTCGTGTGAGGTATCTAGAAGGTAGCGTAGACCCCCCCCCCAAACCCCACACAACTTACCATATCTGCCGTCGCAGACGTCCTGGCCCCGGGAAATTCCCCAGGAGGGGGCTGTAACCCCTCCTACCCAGGAAGGGGCCTTGACCGCCTTTCCTCTTCTTTCGGCGACCCATCCTTAGAAGGGACCGCCTCCCCGTTGAGGGGCCAATGGCCACCTCCCCCGAGCGCTCCCATCCGTGCTGGGTGACGCCCACTCATAGGGATCTTCCAATTAGTGCTCACCGATCATGACCTTACCGCCCGACCAAAATAAATACGACAATGCTAACTAAATGACTAAACTAAAATTACAGTAGCAACTATACTTTTATTAAAAGCATGCTTACCAATGAACACTAAAGCAGAATTTCTTTATTTGCAAAACGTAACACAAATCGACATTCTTTATTACATACTCAAAATCATCACGATAATACCACAACCTGTAAACGAAAATCAGAGTTATCCATCAACTTTATTCAAAACCACTTGCTGTCATCAGGGGCTGGTGGGTGGGTCAAAATTGGCTCTTCGTTCCGTCTCGAGCTCACGTGCAGCGAGGAGGTGCAGCTTCAGAGCACAGGAACAAGAGGATGCCTTCGGATCTTGCTTCTCCTTTTATCCGTCTTCAGGGCGGGCGTAAACCCGCCCCTGCCTGCCCCTAGGGCGTGGCCAGCCGCGTCCGTGTCTAGGCCAACCCACTCTAGGGCGGGAAAAGGCGCGCCCCGGCTACGCCGCTTCGGGCATACCAGCCGAGACTCGCCTCCCGCCCAAGATGGCTTCCCGGGGGGATCGTGGTACTCTGCCATACGTTCGGGGGGACCGAGTGGTCGCCCCTTTCCATATGGCTGAGATACCCGCCACCCCCTCTCAACACAATCCCCAAGGATGGGAAACCGGAAACAGTTCTGAAGTCTTTGGAAGACGGGAGGGAGTAACCCCCCCGGCCGTATTTATTAAAATATGAAACAAAATTAAAACATTAAATAAACAGTTTCATATTATGTACAATTTCATTACCACATTGCGATGTTTGGCTAACCTTAACAGATTCTCTAATACAAAGGTTCTCCTAGCCGAACTAACATCCTGCAAAACATTTACTTGAAATTTTGAAATTGTACATCCTAACGTTTAAGGGCCAACGGCAAGGTCGTAACCGGTGTCAAGATCCCTAACCCAGAAATATCGCCCTCACTTGTGAGGGGCGGCCCAGAGGCGTACCTCAAGTGCAATTACCAATTTCCCTTGACTTGACGGGGGCCCCAATAAAACTCGACGCCACTTAGAGGTCGTACGAGGACTCGTGTGAGGTATCTAGAAGGTAGCGTAGACCCCCCCCCCAAACCCCACACAACTTACCATATCTGCCGTCGCAGACGTCCTGGCCCCGGGAAATTCCCCAGGAGGGGGCTGTAACCCCTCCTACCCAGGAAGGGGCCTTGACCGCCTTTCCTCTTCTTTCGGCGACCCATCCTTAGAAGGGACCGCCTCCCCGTTGAGGGGCCAATGGCCACCTCCCCCGAGCGCTCCCATCCGTGCTGGGTGACGCCCACTCATAGGGATCTTCCAATTAGTGCTCACCGATCATGACCTTTCCGTCTCGAGCTCACGTGCAGCGAGGAGGTGCAGCTTCAGAGCACAGGAACAAGAGGATGCCTTCGGATCTTGCTTCTCCTTTTATCCGTCTTCAGGGCGGGCGTAAACCCGCCCCTGCCTGCCCCTAGGGCGTGGCCAGCCGCGTCCGTGTCTAGGCCAACCCACTCTAGGGCGGGAAAAGGCGCGCCCCGGCTACGCCGCTTCGGGCATACCAGCCGAGACTCGCCTCCCGCCCAAGATGGCTTCCCGGGGGGATCGTGGTACTCTGCCATACGTTCGGGGGGACCGAGTGGTCGCCCCTTTCCAAAAGTAGGTTACTACCAAGTGTTTAAATGTCTTTCATAGGCAAATTTCTCTATTTTACATACAACATTTTTAACACATCATAAACCTATAAAACCTTAAATTTTAAATTTTAAACACAAAACTTTGAAAGCTTTAACTTTAGCTTTATACTTAATTTCAAAATTCAAATGAACATTTTCCAATCGGTGTAATGCATTTTTATACTATAATACTGCAAACATCAATGATAAAAACGTTTTTCCAAATTCCAATGAATGCCCAATGCATTTCAGGCCGAATGGGCCCTTCTTCAGGGGCCTAGAATACTGCGAACAGTACAAGATGTTGTTATTCTTCTGTGTAGACCTCCACTGTTTAGATCATGAACTTTGGTAGAGATATGAGAGCCCATTTACAAGCACCTTGCGCCACTTTTACGCCACTTTTAACATGGGAAAAGTGAAGCAAAAGTAGCGCAAGTGGCTTGTAAATCTGCTCCATGGTACGTGCAAACAGTTGAGAGGCCGAAAGAGAGTTTTTGGCAGACGGGTTACAAGCGGCTGTGCAAACACTAAAAAGTGTTAGAGCTAACAGGGGCTCTGGCACTGCAATACTTAAGGTCTGACTGTCTCTAAATAGGCGGGCGGCCCAGGCAAAGCCCTCTGACACATTTGCAACAGAGTACCCTTCCCACCAAACTCTAAATCGTGGTCTTTAACAATTATAAATTGGGTGTATTATGCAACCTAACCAGCTAAGTGGGGTGCTGCCTAGTAGTTCTTCTTCATTGAATAACGTAGAAAGATGTGTCCCCCAAAATTGTGTATCATCTTTGAAGATGGCTTGGAGGAAGCTGTTTGTTCTCAGTGCCCCATCACTTCTGAAATGGAATGAAATGAGGGTTTTTATAGAGCGTGTGTATGCCGTGGCGTCTTAGCGCTTAACTATCAAAAATACAGAGTAAGGAGAAATGCAGCTGGTTATGTACAGCTAAAACAGCCAGGTTTTGAGGTCCCTCAAAACCTGATTCACTTCTGCCTCTCTTTATTGCATTGATGGTGTCTTCGATTAAGAATTCACTGTTTTTTTGCTCCCGCTATGTTCCATGGGAGGATATGTAGATCACCTCTCTTCGTCTTCCTTAGTGTGATCTCCCTGAGTCATTCTACGTTGTGCGTGTGTAGTGTAGTGACAAGCCAGTCCCACTGTGTTTGGTTAGAGTTGGTTTGCATGTCAAAATTACTTTTCTTTGGTGCTGGATTTGGGCTACTTCCTCATGCGTTCTGCAGGTCTGAGTAGACCTGAGTTTTCCTAGTAGTTTAATTTGGGTTGTGGTTTTTGATAGTGAGCTTTACCATTAGGGTTTGGGGGTAGCATTTCTTCATTTATTTTCTTAGTTTTATACCTGAAATTTCTAAATGTTGTGTGTTGCTCAATATCAGTTGTGCTGTGTCTTGAGACTGCCATGTGGTTAAAGTGCGTTCAGGGATTTTAAAGTCCTCGTTGGGTAAGAATTCCACTGATAACAAATCTTTGGATTCTATGTGTTTTAGCGCTGGAATTTCATTGGACATTTTTACCATATTCCACCTGTTAGGAATGTTGTGTCGGCCTTTTGAGGTATATAGTGGGGTGAAAATGATTTGTCGTGTGGCCTTGTTGTTTGAGATGGGGATGTTCCTGATCAGGTGAGTGCACCAGGCATTTTCTGGCTGAGTTTGTTTTTCGTAAGTTTGTATCTCCACCCTAAGATTTTTTTGGGGCATAAATCTGTTAGTTTGCGTATTGTCTGTTTGCGTGCTCTCTTCAGGGGTGGTTAACAGGCGGACCTGGGGATTTTCTGCCTTGTTTTATTCTTGGTCACGTCGAATGATCCCCATAGAGCTGTATGTTGCAAATGTTATCGGCCAGGTGAACTGGATGCATCTGTCGTCCTTGTTTGTTTTTTTACTTCACCCATTTTGATCTGGTTTGTATGGTTGTCTTGGGTGTGGTTGAATGTTATATTTTCCTAGTTTCAGGGGGATTTACCTGGACAACGGCAATTTTTGCACTTTTTTCACTGTTACGTTTTTTTGTTGTTTTTTGATGGTCTTGTTTCTTTCCTTGCCACTTTGCAATCATTGTTGGTTTTTTCTGTTGTTCTACTGTTCAGTATTCTTTTTGGCAGAGATTGTAGAGTGGGGCTGTTTATGGCTGCTTTTTTTTATTACATCTGCTTCCTGCTTTTCATTATCTTTATTATCCTCTTGTGGTTGGCAGTTGTTGGTCATTTAATTGTTTGCCAGGTGTGCTTTTTTAATACTTATTATTTCTTCCAGAATTACTGGTAGGGAACTTAGCTTGTCAATGATTGATTCCTAAGTGCTTTTACACTAGTAGCTGGTGATTATCTGCTAGCCAGAAAGGATCTCCCATATCGTTGTTGATTTCCATCTTTCCTCTTTCCTGTTTTTTGTCTGCACTATGAAGCGGCAGAAAGAGTTGAAAAATATTGTCAAAACAATATAGATTTAAAATAATCCTAACACCATCAAAATGCAGGCCAGTTTGTTGGGACGCAGGATCTCCTCATGTTGCTTCTCATGTAGCCACTCATGTGGCCCTCGGTGCACATCTGTCGTTCACTGAACCCCTAGTCTTAAAATGGAAAAGTCAGAACAAGGATGGAGATCAACCACTGTGGGGCCATCCGCTCTAGTATCTTATGAGGCAGAAGAGTGCACAATAGTGGTACCCTCCACCCTTACCAGAATTTGATTTCAAGTTCTTGTTTCTTTCTCCATTATCTACACTTCCTCAGAACTAAAATCTGGAGGCATTTGCATGCAGCTGTCTTACCCTGCAGAAGTTTTGGCACCAATCTCCACCACAGCGGTCTATGTCACAAAAAAGCGGGCAATGTCACAAAAAATGCTTGACTGGTCCTTGGTGGTATACTGAAGCAGATGCTAATGTTAACACATGTTACCACTGTAGCAGGATTAGGGAGATTGCACTGTGTAATACGAATGTGTGTACATATTTCTTGTATGGCACTTTGATGTGGTGTGTGTGCTGCCTGTGTTTTGTGTTTTTGCAGTGCATTATTGCAATGGGATGTTGTGTTATACAGTGGTTGTTTTATTGTGTTCTGTTTTGTTAGGTTGTGCCGTTATGTTTTAATTCAGCTGTAGCTCCTCTGCTGTGGCTACGGAGCGTCACCTCCTCCCCGTGCCCCTTGCCAGCAGCCAAAAAACTTTATTTTTAAAGATTCTTAGGGGCAGGGCCAGACAATGAAAGGCTGGAGAGGGAGTGTTTCGTGCTGCTGTCAGTGCGCATGTCGGTTTGACCGACCATCTCAGGCCAGCCAATCCGACATCCTCACTGCATGCCTCCAACCCGTGCTGCATTGCCAGGTTGGAGACATGCAGGCATAGGCTCCCAGTCTCAATAGGAGCAAAAGAAGGGAGCTCAGGCTTATCCTAACACCACTCTCATGCATGAGAACAGTGTCAGTATTGGCTTCAGGGGAGTCTGAGAGCCAGTGTCGTAAACCAAAAGAACACTGTGTCGGCGATGCGGTGAGTGAAAGGTAAGTGGTTTTCTTCTCTTTACTTTTCTTGTCTCGTCATCATTCCTCCCTCCCCGCCAACCTGTTGTGATACCAGCTGCCACTGTTTTAATTGTGGTGTTATGTTGCTGCTGTATTTTTAGGTCTCGACCAAAAGCATTGCTTTAGCAATGCTTGTTTGTTTAAGTCTCAACCTAAAGCATTGCTTTAGCAATGCTTGGTTGTCGAGATTTCTAGTAAGCGGTCTGAAAAGTCTGCCAAAACGGCGGATTAGCCACAGCTCATGTGATGTATGGGCGTGCACAAACCAGCCACGTCACAAACCACCATTTGTCTGTGCCTCGCATCAGACTTCAAAGGCTGCCGCTCCCCTGCTTCCCCCATCAGATTTCAAAGGAATGCGCTCCCGCCCACGCCACAGCAATGCAGAGAGCTTGTTTTTTTTAATCCTCCTTGTGATAAGACCAGCCGCTGCCGCTCCCCAGGAAAGTTTGCTCGAGCTGTCTCCTTCACTAATCCCCACCTCTCGGTCTTGTCTGTCTCACCTACCTCCAGCAAGCTGTCTCCTTCACTAATCCCCACTTCTCTGTCTTGTCTGTCTCACCTACCTCGAGAGAGCTGTCTCCTTCACTAATCCCCACCTCTTGGTCTTGTCTGTCTCACCTACCTCCAGAGACCTGTCTCCTTCACTAATCAATTACGGTGTCAAATGCCTATATTTTTTTTACCTGTACTTTCCGTTTCATGGCGGGCGCAGCTTTATTTATATGTGGCTCGCCTTATTTACATTAAAGTATTTTTTTTATAAAGCTCCCCATGCTGCGCTTTCACTTAAATATGCTTCCCCTGTTCCCCTGCTGCATGTACGCCTCACGTTCAAGAAATCTGCGGGTGCCATTGTTCCCCCTCCCACCCCCGTCCTTCCTCTAACAATGCCTTTCGTGTCCCTTGTTTTTTTCTTCACTGGACGCAGTGTCATCTTTATAGTGTTTGTGTTTTTTTTGGGTCTTTTTCAATAATTGGGCAGTCCTCACAACCTCTGCCTCAGCAGGCTGCAGCACACAAAGTCACTACTTCAACTCCGGTTGCACACAGTGCTACTGCCCAACACCCGCCTTCGTCGCTTTGAGGCCCGCAGCTTGGCCATGGATGAGGGGGAGGAGCAAGTGGAAGGATCTGTGAACTTCCCCAATTCGCGGGTAAGGTATGCAGTGCCCAATATAAAAACTCTACATGGGGGGGGGGGAACTTGTGTCTTTCTTTAAATAGCTCTTCTGTTTTCAGCTGATCCTCGTTAATTGCTTGCAAACTAACAAGGATCAGCTAAAAACACAAGCACTTGTTTTTTTTAAGCAGCGCAGCACGCGGCACTTCATCTTCAACAATGGCGTCTGCGCCTTTCTTTTCTTCTGCCAGCGTGCCACGTTGCTTAAAAAAACATATAATATTGAAAAACTCAGTTGGCCAAGTCACACAGAAGAAAAGAAAGGCGCGCGGCTCGCCGAACTTCATTTTCTCCCTTTCTCGCTCTGAGCAGCAAGGGTTAAAGTGTACTCTTGCAGCTGCTGGCAGACACGATCTTTCATGATCCAGCCCATCTCTTCCTTGGCGAAGTTCAGTTCTGTCCAACAGCTCCACCAGGCCCCTAACTAGCTGTCTGCCTTCCTCCTTTTCATGTCTTCGTCCCCCCAACGCCCAAACCCTTTAAGCCCCAACTAATTCACACTTTCAAATCCAATGTGTCTTATTTGCCGTGTTGAAGGCGCTTTGCTTGCAGCACTTTTCCTTCCTACAGGCTGGAAAGCTACCAGGCTGCCCGGACGTATTAGGTTATTTGCAGAGGTCGTAATACTTGGGCACGCAGCAACTGTTTGCATTCAAGACATATCAGAACAATGAAGATTATGCATCCTAAAACTAATTTTAAGTTTTAATTCCATAACCCCCTTTTATAAATCAGCACCCTTTAAAAGATATCACTTGTTTTTTTTTTGCTGCTTAAAAGATAAAGAAAGCTGTGGACCCTCATTCATTTATTAAGTATGAAAGCAACCTTTTTCACCACCACATCACTCGGGGACACCACCACATCACTCAGGGACACCACCACATCACTCAGAGACACCACCACATCACTCAGGGACACCACCACATCACTCAGGAACACCACCACATCACTCAGGGACACCACCACATCACTCGGGGGCACCACCACATCACTCATGGGCACCACTCAAGGACACCACCACATCACTCTGGGACACCACTACATCACTCTGGGACACCACCACATAACTCAGGAACACCACCACATAACTCTAATACACCACCGCATCACTCTAATACACCACCACATCACTCAGCCCAACCACATCATCACTCAGCACCACAGCAGCACTGTCCTTGCTTGCTACCAACAACCATTGCCGTAGCCAACAGGACTTGATTTAGGAAAGTGTAAGCTATTGGCTTTGTGAATAACAATGCTATTAATTTATATATTTTCAAAGCCAACACATATTAAGAACAATTGTCATTTACAATACCAATAGCTCACACTTTCCTAATGCGAGACCTATTGCATTGCAAATGCTTGTTTAATTTAGGTATCTCAAAAAATGCCCTTACATGTTTTGTCAAAAGATGCATAGTCTTTTTAAATTCCAGTGACAAACAAATACAGCTGCTGAAGCTCCTCAACTATTGAAATCGGCGTCTTAACTTAGCGCTCACTTTATGTGATAGGGCTACAGGAAACTTAGAATGTTTTAACTAACCATGCAAACACTAGGATTTGGTATTTTCCAGGCCAGTTGAAAGAAAATAATATCTCATATTTAGGTCTGGCCTCAGCTTTAGCGGTCTTGCTAGGTTATTGGCTTTCCAAACTTCTTTTTACATAACAAATAAACATACAAACAGGAGGTTGTGGGTAGCACTCTCCATCCATTGGTCCATACAATTTTCATTCACGTTTGTTTCCGCCCACCACAGCCCACACTATGGGTCAGTGGTTTAGCCAACTGGACGTAACCATTGGCTTCTTTCATTTTGAGTAATTGCATGAAGCCTGTGCAAATTGTTCACATCCACCTGAAAACAGTTGCTTTCTCTTCAGCGATAAACCCAGCTGCATACGTGCTTTTCATTTTATTTGTCATTTTTATTAATTTTTAGTGACCTCCGATTTGGGTGTCCAAATACATAGTGATTTAGTTCCTGCCTCCTATATGAAGTTTTAAGGTGTATAGGTGACATCGTAACATTGTAGCTGCCTGTGGTTTGAGTACTTTGATAGATTGTCATTTATTCTTATCTCTTTCACAAATTATAATAAAATGTGTTGCACAATTGAGAGTCTGTTATAACAAATGGATCACTAGTAAAACAGCCAATCATTCAATGTTTTTTAAATGTTACATTTTTAATCGTAACCTTCACTTTTTGTGACACATGTGTGCAATTAAAAAGAAAGAATTTAACCATTGCACCAGCCTGCCAACACCAGACATACTGCTTTTGCCACTGCTTGTTTATACTAGCAGTGAGTCACTAAGACACAGAATCTGGAGAAATGGTCCAAATCACCCCTCATGTCCTACTTCTCATATAATGTGTGTTTTAGCCAGATGTCCCAGCTTGATTGTTGGGAAATCTGAAGTTAACACCACCCCCCATCATAAGGACCAAGCTGCGCCCCTGTTGGTGATTTAGTAAAATGTATTATTTATATTGCTTGCAACGCATACCTATGAAGAAGTGTATACTTCTTAGACTGCCTGCACTATTATAATTACATTTTTAATTATATATACATTTGTAATGGTTACGATGAACAAATAAAATAAACATAAGGGGGCATATTACCAACGTTTAGCGATATTTATCGCTAACGATGCTTAGCAACAAATTTTTTAACGCTATGCATCGCCGGAAATTATCGCAGAGATAACTTGCTATTAGCAAGGTTTATCTCAGTAGTGATAAAAATCCTCGCTCTAACTGCCAATTGAGAGATTATCGCTGGAAAACCAACGATAATCTCTCGAAGTTTGGAGTTAGCTTGATGATAGCGGCTCACAAATTTAGCCATGATATCCACCTTCCATAGGAGATCATGACTAAGTCGGGAAAATACCAGGTGTAAAAAAAGCAGTGCTAACCGCGGTTAGCGCTGCTTTTCTTATCACTAACAGGGTTAGCAAAATCCTTGATAATAGGAGAAATGTCCCTTAACAACATTTCTCCTATTATTTTTCTCTGGAACGCCCCCTATGCATCTCATTAGAGATGCAAGGGGAAGCGTAGAGAAAAAGGGTGCTAACATGCGAATTTGCGTGTTAGCACCCTGTTGCTGATAGGGAGATAATTTTATCTCCGCTTTCTTGGCTTTTAAAGCCAAAAAAGCCTAGATAAATCCTTTGATAATATGCCCCAAGTATTTTTAGAGCCCATTAAAATGGCGCACACAGTAGGCTGTTCCCTGTGAATTAACAGGAGTCACATTGGTTCACAGGTATTTGAGGAGCTGAGCCAGCCTGACCGTCCCTACCCCACAGCCTAACCACCAGCTTGTACACTACACCAGCTGTGATGACCTCAAGATGCTCCACACTCAACCCATAAAGCCCAGACCCAAGGATGAAACACACAGAGCTCTAGCTACAGGAGAAGCTTCTCTCACTTTCCAGAGGAAGAACACTAGGTATAAATATTGGACGGCAGATACCAACTCTTTGGTGCACTTCTGGCCCTGAGGATAATCAGCCAGGATGAATGACTGATGTGCTGCTGAAAGGACTGCCACTCTAAAGGACTGCACCCGGCCCACGCTCCATCGTGGTTGGCCTAAACTTGTGACTTTGTCTCAGTCCTACAAGACAGATAACCACAGTTGGTGCATTGTGAATTTGGAGCTATTTTCGCAATAATCTTTCAAACTGCATATCTACGGTTTTACTGAATGGATTATTCATTTTGGTCTTGCTTTATTTATTACAAATTACTCTATTTTTTCTAAAAACTGGTGTGGGATCCTTTTGTGGTGTGTATCCACTGTGTTACTGTTTGAAGTGTTGCACACATTCTTTACACATTGCCTCTAGGTTACGACTAACTGCTCTGGGCCAAGCTACCAGGGGGTGAGCACAAGTTCATTTAGGGTTTACTTGTGACTTCACCCTGAGAAGAACTGTGATTGCTGCTTGAGTAGTACTTAACTACTAACTCAATTTCTTACAGGTAGGTCTACCACCAAAGAAGTCTCACAAGTGGTTTAGTGTACCATGCCAGTCTCACCCATCAAACCCTCAAATATTGACACATTCAATTAACAGATATATTATCATTTAATGATCAGCCCTCATATCACAAAAAACTGATTTATACCCCAGTCTGTGACCGAACCTAGGAGCAAGCTGGAAAATCAACCATAGTATTGCGAAACGCTCTGTGATGCCATCCTAATGGCAGATTGTGTGCTATACTACTGCCAAATAACAACAAAGGCAGTAAAAAGCTCATTCTCCTAAAAGCAACAGCTGCTAGGTTGGTTAACTTGTGTCACATGCTAAAGTACATCTGGGGTCTAATGATGTACACCAGAAGGACCAAAATGTTCTACTTTTACAATTTTTCAGCATTTTAACTGCTCATAGAGATACATGTCTATGAGTATTCACAGAATTTTTCTGCAAACCCTTCCCCAGTGGAAATTGGACATTTATTTCCAGGAAAGGAATGTGAGCGAGACACACCCACAATTGGTGGGAATGAAAGGAGTTTCTCTCTGGGGAGATTTCCCTTACGGGGCAGGTGTGGCACAGCAGCCAGAGCGGCTGACTCCAGAGCACCTGGTTCGCTGTGCGATCGCCAGTGGCAGCTCAGCTCAGCATCATGAGACTCCGGGCAATAGCTCACTTAGGGCCATATGTATCAACATATTTCCCCATAGACACAGAATGGGCAAAACCCTTTGATACATCTGGCCCTAATCTCCCCGACGACCCCCAGCGACTTGAAACCCTTAAGGGGGTGATATGTTCTCGCTGTACGAATTCTAATTATTATTCTAATTACTATAGTGAAAGAAAAAAGAGGGAAAATGTGTAACTGCAAACAAATGAAGCCATTTCCACATGTGACATTGCATGTTACTAACAATTACATATGCAGAAACACTGCTGCGTTATCATATAATTGGAATTCGCAGAAGTGTTCGAAGAGTGTGCCTGGAAACCCGCATGTGACACTGGTTTCCGGAAGTACCCAAGGATTCCGTTGTGAGTTTCAAAAATGTTAAATCTGCATCCATACATGGTAATACTGATTTGTATTTAAAAACAATGTCTCTAGCTGCAATCTTAAGTGAATCAAGAAAGCCATTATTATTCATTGATTATAATAACTTGTGTTCTGCATTATTTTGGACACATCTTCATACCACCTTCCAAGATTAGCCCTTGACTGATCAAAAACTAGTATTAGAAGAGAGTCATGAAAAGGAGGCGTGTTCTGCTAACTTTTAATGGCAAAGCGGGTAACCTGGGTAAATGGGAAGAGAAACACACCTGGAACTCTACATAAAGGCAGCAGCTTCAATCTTCTCCTAAACATAGCCCTCCCATTCACACACTCTATACCATCTGAGACTTGCCAATCCCCCTCCCTTAAGTACATCACCAGTATAACCAATGACCCATTCTGTACTCCCACTATTGCATCCTAGTGCTCCCCTTCAACCACTCTGAGATTCTTTCAGGGCTCCAACACCGTCTTGAAGGTGGTGCCACCATTTAGAGACCTTGTGATCTAAATTATCTCCAGCTAAATGCTGGGAAAACTGAAAATATGCTGTTTGGCAAAGCCCAACAACTTTGGGCCTCCTGAATTAGGCATTGCTCCTACCCCCGACTGGTACTTAAATACCTAGTGGTACAAATCAATCAATCCCTCACCATAAAAGAGCAGGTTCGGTCCATTACTGCTACCTGCTTCCATACAATACACCGACTGGGGAGAGCCCTCCCTTTCCTCCCTCTCTCTGCAAGGAAAACATTGGTACAGGCACTTGTCATATCCCATCTAGATTATCGCAATGCCCTACCGGCCTCTGCAAATGAGACGCTGCTATCACAGCTACAAGTTGTCCAGAACACCACAGCTCGTCTCATTTGCAACCTTCCTTCGGGGGCGGTGTAGTAATTTCCAACCTCCCATCCTCGTCGCCAGTAAATGTGTAGTAATTTCCAACCACACAAGAAGTAGGTTCCATATAGATTTATTGTACAGAAGAACAGCTTAACAACCACAAGTAGGAAGATGATATTCTCCCAAGTCAGACCTCTGAGCAACTGGCCAAGAAATCAAGGATAAACATTCTAGATGACATGAACTAATTCCAAATGACATAAACTAATTCCAAATGACATCAAGTCATGGAATACCACAGGCGGCTTCCTCCTACCTTTCACACTCCTTATATTGGCTACCAATTCAGAAAAGATTTGTTTTTAACATCTGCTGCCTAACCCATACTTTTTTGATCGGAAAAGGACCCAGCGACTTCTGTTCAAGGCTTACAGACTATCATCCAGCTAGACTTCTAAGATCAAGTGACAAGTCTTTGCTTACTGCCCCTTGGATCATAAAGTCTAGCATGGGAGGCATTTCTTTCTCCTAACTAACCCCTATCTATTGGAATAAGCTGCCTTATTACATTCATACTTGCACTGATCATGACAGTTTCAGGAGATTACTTGAAGACAGTGCAGTTTTCAATGGATTCCTTCCTGCCTGTGCATCTGCCTTGTGCTGAGATACCCCACCCCCGGGGTGATTCATATGCTCTATAAATTAAACTAATAATATGATGATGATGAATTCAGCATGGACCTAAACACACATCAACTCAATCAAGTCCTACCTGCCGCCTGAACCTATCTCCCAGCACTCTAGCAGATCTCACCCTAGTCTCCAATCCACTCCCCTCCAGTCCCATCATTACACCCTCTCCTTACTTCACTTTCCAGAGCACTAATCACCACCAATCATCCCACCTTCATCAACATCCATCTCCAGGCGTAAAATCCTCTTTGACCACAATCAACCACTTTCAATGTATGTTGACTGTATTTCTCTAGAGCCACAACTGTGTCCTTTTCAACAGTTCAGCGATCCACCTTCACCCTCTCTTATGCATGCGCACAACCCTGGCTCACAACAACCCTCCGTGCCCTGAAAACGCAAATGTACACACATTGAAGAAAATCAGGGAAGTCCCATGCCTAGGAGCAACTTGACTCTCAGAAGTTGATTTTGAAATCTGATGATTTCTGCCCTTGATTTACTCAAATAAAACTACTTCCTCAAACTAACCTCTTTCCTCAAACATTATCCCCGCTCTAGCCCGTACTATCTTCCGCTGGTCCAGTCCATGTGCTAGCAGTCAGGGTCAGACTGGGACAGAAAATTAGGCCAGACACTAAAATAAAAGTAGCCCCCATTAGTGTATTAGAAAGTTAAAAATATGGCTAATGTTTGTAATTTTGGGCAGTTTTAAACTCATAAAGACATACTGTATAAGTGTTTTGTGGAGCATCTAAGACTGCCTGGATTTGAGCTTGCTGCTGGCGATGTTTGTTTTAATATCAAGAAATCAACAGTAAAACCTGGCACTGCAGATCACAAAACAGGCCCACAAACCCCCAAAGATTGACCCATACACTGAAGCAAGACCAGTCGGTCGGGCACTCCCTGATTGCCCTCTATACCAGTCTGACCCTGCTAACAGAAATCAAAATAACAGACAATGATTATGTCCCTACTTCTCATTAAAACCCATCCTACAGTATTTGTAATGCCTCTCATAATGCCCCATTGGTGTGTCATTTCCTACTTAACCTGCTTCCCTCATTCTCTGTACTGCTAACCCCTCCTGTGATCTCTGACACATTTTCCTCTCAAATTAATAATTCATTAGTTCTAGTTCCATAATTCCACTTTGTTCGAAACTGGAATTTACCCAGACTGCTTTATGTCTGTGTCCATTCTGCCCCTTCTGAAACAGCAGACAGATGATCCCCTGTCTCCCTTCACTTGTCGCCTTATACCCCATCGTCCTTTCTTCCCTAAGACCCTGGAGTGCCTGGTGTTCGATCGGCTCACTTACTCCCGACACACAAGCGCACACGCTTCAAACTCCTCACCTACTCAATCAAGGCACTACGCAACACAGGACTAACCTACCCAAGCAACTGCATGTCCGTCCATCAACCAGACTCAAGCTCACACACATCCCACGCATACACAAGAACACATCTGGAGGCTTCTCATATGTTGCCCCTACAGGGTGGCACTACCTTCCCCTACACATCAAGGTCTCCTCCTCGCTTCTTGAATGCCACAAAAAGCTGGGAACCTGGCTCCTCGAAGGACACTGGCTTCAAGGCTAGACTTCCTCATCGACACAGTGCCTTGATGCCCTCACGGATAATAGTGCGCTTCCTAATACAGCTAACATGACTTATCACGCTAGCTTTGCTGTTCCAACTCACTCCAGCTATTGTAACAGCTGTCACTCATGCCTGAACATTTCGCCAGTCTCAGTGCCCTTCACTCATTCCTCAGCAGGCTTCACTCCAATGACACAGAACACAACTTCCCCACTTCCCCATGCTCTGCATTCTTTCTTCTCGAGGCGCTACAAATAAGGTGCTGTAGACTAGTTCGGATGTATGTCGTTACAATGCATACTTTTACAACGCATACCTTTACAGTGCATTTTTTACATCCCAACATCCATTACAATGCATTACATTACAACGTATGCCATTACAACGAATTCTTTGAAACTACCTTTACAACGCATTCCACTACAACGCATACTACATTTACAACGCATACCATTACAACGCATACCATTACATTGCATGTATGGTAAGTGTTGGATAGTGTAGGGGTAAAAATTACTATTCTAACTCCAGGGGGTGCAACAGTAGGGTAAGTATTGGATAGTGTAGGGGTAAAAATGACTATTCTAACTCCAGGGGGTGCAACAGTAGGGTAAGAGTTGGATAGTGTAGGTATGCGTTGTAATGGTATGCGTTGTAATGACTGCGTTGTAATGACATGCATTGTAGTGGTATGCATTGTAGTGACATTTGTTGTAATGGCATGCGTTGTAATGGATGTTGCGTTGTAAAAGTTTCATTGTAAAGGTAGTGCATTGTAAAAGTTGCGTTGTAAGTGTTGTTTCCCTCTACTCTCTAACCACACTTTCTCTGTCTTCTGGCGACCCTTGCTCGTGACACCTACCCCTTACCAGCCATATTCCTGGGTCCTCACTTGCTGACCCTCAACACCCCCTTGCCTGGTGGCATCCTTTCCTTTTGTTCTCATTTCATGTCAACACTGATGAAACACATCTTTATCTTCCTTACTTTCCCCCACAATAAATGCTTTGTCAGTCTAACAACAGCATGACACTGGATGGCTTTCCGCTCCCTAAATGTGAACTCCTCCAAAACAGCAAACTATCTACTTCCCCACCTCATCAGCAACTCCCTCCCCTCTCCTTCCCCCGGATGAAGTTGCACCTTCTCCGAGAGCCAGGCGCCTAGAACCACTATTTATCTCCACCAGGCTAGAATCACTCAATGTACATCCACCTCCTCTGCTGCAATGCTCCAGTTGCTAAATATGATCAATTGTTGCGAACTCCTCTCTTTCCTAATGCGATGGCCCTGATAAATGCACAGGTCATTAGCACACAGGACTAATATAGTTTACTCGTGGCCACCCCTAATCTATCCACAGCTACAAGTTATTTAATAAATAAAACAAAAAAGCTAAGAAAATGCTTTCACTCAAATGTGATACTTCCTGTTACTTTGTATCCTTGTAGCCAGATTAAAATATTCTAGACTCCCCTAAAGCGCCCTGCAGGAAGATGAGGGCTGAATCCCCGAATCTGAGGAAAATTTGAGGTGAAGAATAATTTGCAATGGCCATGATGCAAAATTACTAATTAGGGATTCGCTATTAAAGACTCGCAAAACGGGATGCATGTAGAAATCGCAATATTTTATGCAATTTCTACTACTTCCTTATTTGCAATTCGCTAATTGCTAATCACACATAAGAAATGGCTTTCCCATTCATTTCTATGGGCCTAAAGGCCCATAGGAATGAATTGGGAGTCATTCCTTATTTGCGATTAGCAATTAGCGAATCGCAAATAAGGAAGCAATTTCAAGGGTGCCAGGGTGTCCAAAGGACACCCTGTAGCACCCCTGAAATGGTAATGTACACTGGTGTTGCGCATACACATGTGTGTGTGTAACATACAACTTAGAAAAATGCACTACAGTGCATTTTTACTAAGTTTTTGCTATTTACCACGTAGTTAGACTTCGCCGTAAATAGCGGCCCCAGATTGCGAATTCGCAATTTTAAAATGGTTCATGAATTGCATTTAAGGAATCTCAAATTGAGATTCCTTAAATGCAATTAATCGCAATTTAGTGATTTCTAGAATTGTGATTTTTGCATTTGGGATGATGAATCCCAAATGCAAAAATGGCGCTCGCAAAGGGCCAGATTCTCAGAATCTGGACCTTTGCGAGCCGAATTCGGTTTGATGAATCTGGCTGTAAGTTAACATTTCAGCAGACAAAAGCACCCACCTGCTACCAGACATATACACACATCTAGACCTTCTAAACCTGCTCCATTCACATAAAGAGTTGCCTTCTAGCTGGCTCAGTAAGTCTGCAAATGCCCAGATGCCATAAAAATATTTCCAGCAGATGCAAGATTCTCTACCAGACCTCCCCAAATAAAGGAGAGTCATGATGAGGTTTGAGGGCTGCTCGAGATGACATCCAACGCTCTTGGCACTACTGTTCCACCCAGGTCAAAGGTAGGTTCTAGTGAGGTCAGCAGTGGGAATATTCAACAAGGAACCTTGGTGCCGTCTACCAGCTCTGACCCAGAACCACCAGAGCAGTACCTCGGGTATGGGGCACAACAGAGGAAGAAAGGCCATCAGGGTTGGACAGGCCTTGTTTTCCGCCAAGCATTCCCAAGTGGGCAGGAATCCTTGGAGGCTGGTTTTGAGAATCCAGGCCAATCCGGGTGCCTCTGCCGCTTTCCACAGTTCCCCACACTTAACTGCAGCAGAAACACACGGAGGCTTCAAGAGGGATAAACAGAGGGAGGGAGGGTAAAGATAAAGCAACCAGAGAGGTAGAAGAGAGAGAGAGAGGTGATAAAGGAGGGCGCGAGAATGAATGGATGGAAAGGGACCAGTAGCGCAAGATCCTGGAAGGAACGGAGCTGGTTTGAGTATTTTTGCGAGGGCTGGTTTTGGTTGCCCAGTCCGGCTCTGGAGGTCAGGTCCCACCCTAGGCAGTGCTTCCGTGGCCACCAGACACATCCAGAAGAGAAGGTCTCCCATTCCTTCTCAGCATATTGCAGTTTCTGCCAGGGCGCCATCAGATGCCTGCTGCCTTGAACTGAGGAATCCTTCTGTGGGATTTTTGAGCCCCTATTCCCACCTACTGCTTAAGAACTCAGCGGTTGCCGGCCTACCCAGTACCTTTCGATAGCAACCAGTTCCCTGCCTCACATCTACCTGTGCTAGAGCAGGGCCTGCCTCTCTTAACAACTGGTAGCAGACACAATCTGGACTCACCAGCAAAACACCCTTTCTGCTGGCACTGGGCCTGAAACCTCACAGCCCTACTGGACACATTGCCACCTAATACCAGTAGCATATCTGTACCACAGTCTGAGTGTGCCAGCTATGCCTGTCAAAACGCAAAGACATTCAAGGTACTCGTGCTGGGTAGCCCTGATCAGAGTGTTCTTGTGCTGGCCAACACATGATAATAACCAGAGACATTTGGATCAAAAGTGAGACAAAATAGTCAGAAATGGGGAAACAGTGAGACACACAAAGAGTGAGAAAACAAAGTGAGTACAAATGATAGCTTTGAAAAGAAGTACAAAAAATATGGAAAGGATTAGGGTTAGAGTAAGAATTGATGTGCAGAGCGACAGATAAAAGGTCATTGGCAGGTACTTGAAAGTCCTTCATTAGAGTTAAAGTAAAGGTTAGTTAGTAGACTAGGGTTATGGTACGAATTTGGGAAAAGGCTAGAGGAGCAGATATACATATTTGAAGGTATAGGGAAGTATTTGGGTTTGTTTTAAAGTAAGAGATATGCATAGTGTGAAGATACTGGTAAGGATTGGGCTTTGAGTAAGAGATATGCATTGTCTGAAGGTAATGGTATGGGTAAGATTATGATGTGGGTAAGTGATATGCATAATGTGAAGGTATGGGTAAGGGTTAAAGTCTGAGAAAGGATTGGGGATAGAGAAAATGAATGATCTAAAGGTAAGGACTAGAGTTTGAGAAAGGACTGGAGTTAGAAAAGTGCATACTGTCAAGGTAAGGGCATGTGTAAGGGTTGGAAAAGGGTTAGGTAAGAGGTGTGCACAGTGTGAGTCAAGGGAAAGGATTAGGGTTTAGGTGACAGAGGAGCTAGTGAGAGGCAGGTTTTCGGATAGGATAAGACAAAGTTCTTAAACTAGAATTAGGCTAATGAATAATTCACAAGTAAGATTAGGGAGTCTCATTGAAGTTACATTTATGAGATATGATAAATCAATATTGTTACAATTAGGTTTGGAGGATAGGTTTAAGAATTAAGGAACAGAAAATGTTGGGGACTTTAAATGTTGAACAATGACATCAATTAATCTTTACATCCCCTTGTAGTTCCCATTTTAAGGAAGTTTTCCCCCCCAATTATTTTTTCCAACTTCAACCTAGATTTCTCCGGCGTATGTTGCCCTCATGCCCATCCCACTTTGCTCCTTGTACATGGAACACAATTGTCATTTTTAGGTCTCTTACAGTTTAATCTGCCTGAGAGACCTGATGGTACCAATACTTTACATAGCACCAGATACAAGCAGTGGTACAGGAAGAGGGCTTTGGATCAGCCCACCGCAGACACTGGCTATCATGGGATTGTATGGTTTGTCGTTGCTTTAACGGGCTGTACGTCAAGGTCATGGAATACTTTGATGTTTATGCCTTTAAAGCTGAACATTTACTAAACAGACTTTATCTTCTGGCTCCTTTTTATAACATTCTTCTTGGAGGATACAGTTTAACTCTGCTAATGCGCAGAGGTATACAAAGGGTTCTTCCCCGAGCTTCCATACGAGTGCAGCCCCAGATTTTGCTTCATTATGGTATTTTCTAGGATAGCTTGGAGCAAGACAAAGTCACCCAACTATTACCAAGTCCTTCCCCTAAAGAAAGCCAAACCTATTACCTTTGCTGCTGCATATTTAAAAGCTGTAAGACTTATAGACTTTGCCAATGCTTGTTGGGTTCCTTATGAAGCACTATAATTCGGACCACTGTATTTCCCACTGGTGTAGCATGTGAGGGCCGGTGGTACCCCTTCTGTTTCCAGCACATGCTCTGCACCGTCCCATTCACAGAACCACACATCAGTATGAATCCGATGGCGACAGTTTCACATAGCATAACAAAACGTGCATTTGTAGAGCGCGCATTCACCCACGGGCATCTTGGCGCTGAATAACAGATCAATTGTACTAATTTTATAGACGAAGGATGAAAGGCTGAGTGAACTATCAGGATTTGAACCTGGGACTATGAGGTTGAACAATGGTCCTGCAGTGGATGAGTCCACTGGGCCACCAGACCATCCGTGTCAACCACAAAGCATGGAACTGCTTTTAGGTTTCTGATGACCAAAGGAGATTATAGGTCGGGTCCTGATCATACACAATCTGAGCCAGGAACTGCCAACCATCCGGTGCATTCTGATGCAGATAGCACAGGTCACAAGATTGTCTCTTTGTATGAAGCAGAAGACTCAGTGTCTCTGCTGTGATCCAGAGCCCATCTAGGGACCCCTGCTAAAGACAGACTCAAAAGTCACAGGCAACTCTGGCAAATGAATCTACAGGCCCTGAAGCCAATATTGTTTTATTGGCAAATAGAGCGTTAATACTGCCTGCATTGTATTCATTATATATCAAAGTTCCTATGAAGTCAGTCAGTGGGAAAACATATATCGTTCTTCTTCTAGTGTTTGTGAGTCCGTACTAAGGCGAGATCACACGTAGAGGGTTCCCACAAACACAAGAACCCTCAGAAGGTCAAACTGACTTCAGGAATGTAGAACTAGAGGAAGGAGAGTATTTTGTGGCTGGGTCAGCAAAATGTCATATACCTTCTGAGAGGCTCTTATGTTGCTGTATTTGACCATATGGTGCTGATGGGAACAGTACCTGGTCTTGGCTACCAAGGTTACAAAGCTTTTCAAATCAATATAATATTTGTTCTTTAACTGCTCCATTGGTATTCAATTTAAAGGGAAATTCCAGCAGGAAATAAAATACATTTGGTGGCCTTGCTTGTGTATCTCACTGAACTGATTCTAGGAGTTTTTCAATAAAAATAAAAAAGGCCAGAAAGGGAGGATAGTACCTTTGTCCTACAAACGTTCTGAGTCACGCAGCACATGACGCAGGAGAACCTTGCAATGTCCACCTATGCAAATCTTGACATATGTGCACCATTAGTATTGGGGGTGTTTGCTAGCCATGCAGCGTGTCTACACCACAATTCCGTTTTGGAGGAAGAGTGGATGGTAGTAGTCACTTCAGGTTCATGAGCTAAAGATCAGAATTAACAGTGAAGGAACCTGTTTTTTACCTGAATGCCTCCTAGTGTGTTTTAACCAAGGTTCAGCCACTGGAGGCAGACAACCAGCATCTCTGATAGGTACAGGTTTATCGCTACATGGACCGCTGGATCACAAGGTCTCCTAAAGCAATGTTTTCCATGACCAGCTGTTAGGACATTTGGAACATTCTAAACAAAATGTGCGGGTCTCTTGCATCTTCAACTTTTATTAGCATTACTACGCTGATCTTGCCTTCTTGCACCCAAGGTGAATTCCACACGGTAACCTGATACAAATATGCTGCAACCCACCCAACACCCACACCCACACACCTGTCCACATTCCTGACCTTCATAAATTCATCTCTCAAGAGTCAACAGCTTTTTCAGGTGGATTCTTAGATCTCCCTAAGGTACTTTTCTTCCTCAACCTAGAACATTTTTTTACTACTAAACCCAGGCGACATGCCATCGGAAACTGCAAGCTCAAAAGCATCTCCTAGTAGACCCTCAAGGCAGCAGTCTACATGGCCTTCTCCCTGATGGAACAAACATGTGGTCAAGCGTTTCATGACAAACCTGGACAGCACTGTCGGCACCACGGTGTCGCTAATCCCGAAAATGGAAAAACGTAACCTCTCCTTCCTGGGACAATATTGTCAGACTCACATTTTTAAAAAAAACATAATTTTGGTCATAGAGATAAACAAGGAAAACCCACAAAAAGATTATTATTGAGACAAGGGCATTCTGTCTAAACTGGCTCATCAATTAAGCAAACAACTGTCTTTGAAAGTAATGGAACATTGTCCAATCCCCTCTCAGCCTCAGGAAAGTGCTTTGAATTTGTCACCTTATTCGCAGACAGAATCCCAGAGCTCAGAAATGAGACTACGCGGCCACGTGAGCTGGATCAGCAGTGCTAGAGCCAAATCCCCAGACAGATGGCTGGAATTTACTGCTTTGTCCAATACCGTTTATCCACCTTCGGACAGCCTTTGGCTCCTCTGATGATCACTGGATACAATGCAGACCTTCTTCAATGCAGACCCTCTCCAAAACTCAATGATGAAAACCTCATTCAGTTCATTGTATCCTAATAAGACTAAACAATGAAAAACAGCCAGAAATGTAGTCACATAGATTTCCTTTAATGCTTAGAGATCATTTTTGACTGATTTGAAATTCCATCCCATTTCGAAGCTTTATTTCGATCTGGTAGACCATAAAAGCTTAAACGTAAATGCATACAAAGTGAAGTTGAACAAAAAAAACATCAATGGCCATTACAAGGTAGTCCATGTACAGTGAGTTAAAAACAGTTAAAAAGATGTTAAAAAGTTTAAAAAGAGAATTAAACATTGTTTTCATTTGTAGATGAAGTCGAGACAATAGGAAATGGCAGAAGAACAGTTATCATATTCAAGGGGGAGTTAAAAACTTACGGCGCCTGTGCCACATGGAGTTTTGAAAATGGGACACAGCAAAAACAATCGGGGGGGTGTCGGCTCTCAAGACTCTAAAGGCCTCCCGTAACTGTCGATACCCAAAGTTCCTGCATATTGGTAAAAGCCAGTACCTCCTGGGCACATCAAATTCTGGGCAAAAGAAGAGAACGTGAATGGGAGTCTCTTCTTGGCTATTGCAGGCAGGGCAACTAACAGGGGAAGCTTTTGACCAGTTCTGTGTGTATGCGTGGACCGGCAAGCAGCCCAGTCTAAATTGTACAAAGAGTTTCCTTGCTATAAACGGATGTACATCATCAAGGAAGGGTTCAAATGAGTACTGGTCTTTAAAATTGAGGAAGTCAGAGGTTAGGTGGCCTGGTTTTGTGCTCCCTTGAATTTCAGCCAATCTATCTATAGTTTTTGACTAATTGAAGCTGTGAAATTGTCGATGACACTTCCATAGGGTGAGACCATAGGTTTGGCCAGCCTAGACTACAGCACGTCTTTTATGTATGTGAACCAGGGTAGGTTACCTACTCCTGGGAGCCCCATAATCACTTTGAGTTCCTACTGGTAGGCTATTAGCTCGGGGGTCGCCCATAGCCTGCGCCAAAAGACAGAGGTCGCAATCCGATCTCCTCCTCCAAGGGTCTTATCCCAAGGTCCATACGTAAGGGGATGAGAGGGGTGCTTTGCGGCAGGCCCAAGAGCTGCCTCATAAACCTGTTCTCAGTTTTGCCCAATTCACCTTCAGGGAGATGTCCCCATAGTTCTGCCCCGTACATTGCAGCACTCCAAATTTGAACATTATATATCCCAGTCACTGGGTCTGGTTGTCTAGATGTGGAGTTTCTATAAAGTTTTACTAATCCCCCCACCATCTGTGAGTGGAGAAGTGTGGCTCACTGGTTAGAGCAGGCAGACCCTGAAGCAGAGGTCAGACCCGGGACCAGGGTTCAATTCCCGACGCGGCAGGGTCTTGAGCTCAAATGTCCACGGACTCGATAATTCTCGCTTCGGTGCCTGACCTAATCATGGGTTCACACTCTGCAACTCTGGGCATTAAGCTTGCTTAATCTCCACAACGGCCCCCCTGCGGCGGGATGCCTGGCTTTCACCTTGGGGATGCCCTGTAGGGGCTATCTCACAGGGAAAAGCCAGGACGGGTTCCCAAGGCAAGCGTGGAGATACCCCTTCGGGGGTCGAATCTGGAGCTATATAAGAATATAATAATAATAATAATCTGTGCTAACATTAGGCCTGCCTTGTCTTGCTGTGGGCCCAAACCAAAGGTTTCTGTAAGTGTGACACCTAAGTAATCGAAGATAGCTACCCTCTCTAGATGTTTTACTAGGAATGAATACCATGTACTTGGTTTTTAGTGTGTTAATCTGTAGGTCCCTATTTTTACAGAATAGACAGAAGCTGTTGAGTATCCTTTGTATGCCCAGGGGACATTTAGATAGTAGCAAGGTGTCATCCGCGAACATCATTGCTGGCACCTTGCCACGAGCAAGCTTTGGGGCATCAGTGTTGGCTGCCTCGTTTAGTTGGTCCTCCAGGGCATAAATAAAAAGACAAAACAGAGTAGATCAACGAAGATCAAATAGAGGCTCCCACCCTCTATAGTCATCTTCCAATACAATAATTGGAGCCTGAAAATTTGATCGATGGTAGAAATGTTTTTGCGGAAGCCTGCCTGATACTGTCTCAGGATCTCACACTCATCCACCCAGGACTGGGTTTCTGGATTTTAAATTCAGATTTTCAGGAAGTTGCAGCTGTTACTTTTTCTAGGAGTTCCCCTAGAATTATTATGAATTCCATGTCCTCATGAACAACTGTAAAGGTAAATTTTTGTTTGTGCAAACATCTCCAAAATATGGTTGCCAACTATTTGTTGTTGTGAGGTTGCATGTTCCCCTACACCATCGCCACTTTTGGAGGTGTTGTCTGCCCACCGACACTATGGAACAACATTTGGGGGTCCCTGTGATAGGCATAAATCGTCAACTATTTTCATATTTTTTTAGGAATGGGTTGAGGAAAAGTTTGCGAGTACCTGCAGACTCACAGACTTTTATGGGCACCAGGACTCTGGAATTCCCATTCCTGGAAACAGACTGCACTGTGTATAATGGCCTAATATCACTTGCTGAGTAAATTTATTCTCATATCTCAAGCCATTTTAGAATGTAAGTTCAACCTTTAAGCAGAAAAGGCTTCAGGTCTGAGTGAGTATGGCTCCTGAAGCTATATTACCAAAAGTGTGGGAGGCGCAACTGCGAATTGGACTTACTTGTACCCCCTACCTTTTCACTTATATGAACAATAACTGAGACGTTCATGCCTGAGCAACTTCCAAATTTTGTAGTCCGTAGAAATCCTCTTGACCGCAGGCAGTCAGTATCCCTCCCAGGATGGAGCACCAAAACCAGTATGTTCAAGTAATGGAGGACATACTGCAGGAATTAAACAATAGGGATGCTTGTCACCTCCTCCTGCTGGACGTCTCTAAGACATTTGCAAATGCCTCAAGCTGTCTCGCATCATGCATGAGTAGCATGTTTAAAAATCAGGAGTCCTGTATCGGTCCAAGAAAGCAGGGTCACCAAGTGCATCTACAACCTATAATCAGCAGAGAAAGTATACCCTCCCGACAACCCCCATCTCCACCTCCGCCAGTTGTGGCATCAAGCCAAGAAGGAGCTAGGTGGAAACGAGGGAGCTCGGCTCACCCGACAGACCATTTCTTCTATGCAGAGGTAAGGCAGCGATGAGATGACATCACTGTGTTAAGCCATCCCTATGCAGGCCTCTTTTTCATCACCTAGTCAACATCCTTAGATGCAATGCATCAAAATTTAACAAAGATTTTGTGCTTCCAGCTATTTTGGCTCCAGTTATTGACCAAGGTCACTTGAGATATCAGAGATGCTCTAATACGGGCCTTTCCCCCAAACTACCCAACTCACCTATTGTTGAATGTTAGGGGCTGGTTGAGGCCTTTCTAAGGGAGAGACTATATCGATTACAGAGGTTTTCAGCTGGATCGTGTCTAATAAGAAATAACACGTTCGGCCAGAACTGTTTATATCTTGTGAATCTATGAAGAGGATTGTTTTATGAATACCAAAAAGATATCGTTTTCTTTTTTTAAAAGCGCTGGTCATCTAACTGATAAATGCGCCAGACGAATAAAGCGGAATACAATTTGAAGTGGCAGGGAACAACATCTTTTAACTGGAGCATCAGTACTAGGAATCTCTTGACTTTTTAAAGATATACTCCTATATCCGAAGGGGATGTCCCATGGAGAGATTTGATAATCCTTGTATTTGGGCCTGCAAGTAATATGTACTGCAGTGGAAACTGCAGTGGAAACAGCGGCCCTCATCCTCCTAGACCTCTCCGCGGCATTCGACACTGTCTGCCACCGCACCCTAGTACAGCGCCTCAGCAACGTCGGAATCCAGGAGAAGGCTCTGGAATGGATCATCTCCTTCCTCGACGGAAGAACAGAGAGAGTCCGCCTACCACCGTACAAGTCAGAGGCCACCGAAGTCATCTGCGGCGTCCCTCAAGGATCCTCACTGAGCCCCACCCTCTTCAACGTCTACATGAGCCCCCTCGCGGCCATCGCACGCCAGCACAACCTCAGCATAATCTCCTACGCCGACGACACCCAGCTGATCCTCTCCCTGACCAAAGACCCCGCCGCCGCCAGAGCCAACCTGCACGAAGGGATGAAAGAGGTAGCCGAGTGGATGACGACCAGCCGCCTGAAACTGAACTCAGACAAGACGGAGGTCCTCATCCTGGGCTCTTCGCCCTCCGCCTGGGACGACTCCTGGTGGCCCCCCGCCCTGGGCACCGCACCCAAACCGACAGACCACGCACGCAACCTGGGCTTCATCCTGGACTCCTCCCTCTCCATGACCAGGCAAGTCAACAACGTCTCCTCGGCGTGCTTCAACATCCTACGCATGCTACGAAAGATCTTCTGGTGGATCCCCACCGAGACCAGGAAGACCGTCACCCAGGCCCTCGTCACCAGTCGACTGGACTACGGCAACGCCCTCTACGCCGGTACCACCGCCAAGCTCCAGAAGAGACTCCAGCGGATCCAGAACGCCTCAGCCAGACTCATCCTCGACATCCCACGAACCAGCCACATCTCCGGACATCTGAGAGACCTGCATTGGCTCCCCATCAACAAAAGAATCACCTTCCGCCTCCTCACCCACGCACACAAAGCCCTACACGACCAAGGCCCGAGCTACCTCAACAACCGAATCAACTTCTACGCTCCCCAACGACACCTCCGATCAGCCAACCACGCCCTCGCCGCCGTCCCCCGCATCCGAAGAGCGACTACAGGAGGAAGGTCCTTCTCTTACCTGGCCGCCAAGACCTGGAACTCCCTCCCGACCGACCTGTGCCTGACCCAAGACCACCTCTCCTTCAGGAAGAAGCTGAAGACCTGGCTGTTCGAGCAGTAGCGGCACCCCCGTCCCCCCAGCGCCTTGAGACCCTACGGGTAAGTAGTGCGCTATATAAATGTCTTTGATTGATTGATTGAAACTAGATGTATATCCGAAACAGTGACAGATTCATAAATCCATGTGGGAGTGATTATATCTTGTCCTGAGGAAGGTGGTTTTTTGAACACAGACATCCACCGACACGTGTCGACGCATACTATAAAAAGGCACACTGTAGATTGTGTTGACATTTGTGAAACTGTTAATATCAAATGTATATGACTGTCTATGTCTCACAAATGATCTTGATCTAGTGTATGTGCTTTTTGATGATTAGAAAGTATTTCTTCTAGCAATTTCTCCCTATGATCAATTGTGTAGACTGAATTATGTATATGTATTTATCTTTTTTAATGGTGCATAATGATCTTTTGCTGATGAATAATTGAAGATTTTTTTAAATAAAATATTTTTATATTGCACATATAGTCTGGTAATAGTTTGGATGTGAAGAGTGGTTTGGCTCTGTTTGGATGAATTATACCTAAAGAGGATCTGTTTTTGACTACGGTCTATCTGGTGCCCTACCCCTTTAGCGGTAAAGTGGCCCCTCTCCTTTGTTTTGTGTAATGAGGCCTTTCTAAAGCCAAATTTATGACTACCGCCTTTATTGGCACTGTGCCAGGTAATTTCTGTCTCTGTCTTGAGCGCCTTATGCAAATGTTACATGTTAATTAAGGAATGGAGAGGCCCCTTGGGAAGCTACTAGGACTTATTCTGCCATCAGCCAATGAAAGATGAACACCAACAACCAAACCCTAACATGGGGAAGCTGCATAGTTTGATCAACCACACAAAGCCAGGGGTCAGCCCATGCTTTGCCATCTACAGTCAGGTGAGTAGACGTTGTGTTACGCATCGGCACACAGTGGCATTGAAGCAGCGACACAGAGCACAGGAGGTGGTATAACAGTACGTGTCAGTGACAGTTGCGGTATTTGTTAGTTACACTAATGTCAAATAAAGAATACAAATTTTTGGGATGGTGGAGCATGAGGATGCAGAAGTTGTTAAGAAATGGATGCCAGACAGTGATGATGGTATGGTCGAGGGATTGCTGGGAGTCTCACATGTGGAAGATGCTGAGCTGCTGGGACCATTACTCAGAAAACCGTCATCATAAATGTTTGTAGGATGTGAAGCGTTGTAACGCAGGCCAGTAACTGGCACGCAAGTGTCTTGCTGGGCCATTCCTTCTGTACCTTCCCTAGTGAGCACTCAGTGGTCGAGGTTTGTAAAGCGTTCTGAACATACTCTCTAGCTGGAGGTCACCTAATCAAAAATTCCACTTTCTGAATCTCCTCTTGCGACATATCTGTACTATTCAGCTCTTTTGGATTGCACCTGAACTGTCTTGTCTGGATTTCCAATGTGAATGATGAAGTATGAACCTGAACATGGTCCAGCGTGTCACCATGGTCATCGTAGTGCAAATGGTTGAGATGTGTTGATTGTTTTGGCACTCTCTAAGGATGTTGGGTAGGTGACAAAGAAGAGGCCTGCATAGGGCTGCCCTATCACAATGATGTAATCTCGTTCCTATGACACTTCTACAAGAAAGGAAGGGTCTGGCGCCTGAGCTGCCTCTTTTCCACCTACCTCCTTCTTGGCTTGACTGCACAGCCGGTGGAGAGGTTATAATTTCTGTGAGCATTGATGTTTGTAGATGCACTTGGTGGCACTGATTTCCCACTCTATGTATCTTCATTGAGCTTTGACAACATGCACCTTTGTTTTTCTGTGTCTCCATCGAACACTCAACTTCTCAGTTAGTATGGATCCAGTTGAGATGTTTACTGCCCAAGGATACTAGATTTGTTGAGAAACCACATCCCGGTTGTCCACCCTGATGTCTTCAGGTGTCAATAGCACTATCTTTGGAACTAATTCAGCCGCTGTGGCCTACCCAACATATAGTTAAAGGGACTTGCTCAAGTCATCAGCAGAGGACAGAAGTTATTGCCCATCTGGGACGAACCAAAATCGGCACTCACTATGACCCGATGATATGATCGCTATAGTGATCACTCGAGCTGGGAGTAGTGTTTCTACTTGAGCACCATGACTGGGAAGCATGCATTTTACAGAACTCTCAATTTCCTTTGAGGAATCATCCTAGTTCAATATGCATGGAATTATGTAAGTTGTAATTACAATACAGTCTCCTAGCAGTTGACCCTCGGTGACTGAAGCTTGATGGTGTATGCTATGGAAGGAATGACATATATTTTGGGTGCTCTTCATGTCTAGGATTGTCTCTGCAGGATTCATTTACATGGGTTTTTCCAAAGACCTGCTTCGCATTATTACATACCCAGTTGTAGTGGTAGAAATGTCATCAAGACCCATCGGCTATGGCTCGAACCATCAGTAATGAGGTGTCATTATTTTCCACTCTCCACAGGTTGGAAGTTTTTAACGGCTGTTGTCTACCAGGAGTGCTGGCTCTGTGTGTGAATAAAATGGTGAAAGAATATTCTTGTACAATAAAAGAACAATTTTCCAGTCTTCTGAGGGAGTTTCATTGATGACCTCAGGAGTAAGGGAACAAAGTCTTGTGAGCTGAACAAATTTCGAAACCATTTGTGTAGAGATCTATAACAAAAATTGTGTTATCCTCACAAATCTACTATTGCTACTTTTACACCATGTGAGTACCTCTGTTGAGTGCAGTAAAGGGCCCAGCTGGTGTAAACAACAAGTGCCATATTGTGCCTTTGATTGTGGGTGGCATGTAGTCCAGTGGGACTAGCATCGCGTACTAGCTCGTGAATTACCTTGGATCATAATGTTGTATTGTAGTTTCAGCTGACAAGTCATCTTTGGTGTCACTGAATACCTGTTTTTGGCTTTCATTTCACTCCTAGGTTGCATCCGTTTTCAGGAAGTCTAGCATTGTATGGCTAATACTTTGAGGTTGTGGAAACATAGTCACTTTCTTCAACTAAGAAACAGTAGCTAAACAATTCTGAGCTGGATCATGAAATTGACCTTTTCTGCAGTGTGTTGTCTGCCCTCTGTCCTAGATTCCTTTGAGCACTGCTCTGAGGTGTGCTGAATGGTTGTATAGTAAGGTAGCATGCATCCGATGCAGCTTTAGAGCATCTCCGCTGTGCTCGATATGCCAAATGTAGCCGTCTGGGCTGCCTGAGTCCCACATGATCAGGAGCCTGGGAATATAAAACGACTCACTCAATGACTCTTTGTATTCTGCAACAAGTCTGATGCTGGAAAAGCACTTTGAACCATTTACCTCAAGCAGTAGAGCACCCGCTTGTTGGGTGATGTGGTGCTCACTAACGATGGCCTTGTTGGGCGTAAGCATGTTGACAAAGATGTGGACCTCACTAATTTATTTTTGTTTCTTGGTAATGACAATAAGCGAGACCCAAGGTGTGAGACTCTCAGACTCTCCAATGAGCCTGTCTTCTTTACCTTCTTCACCTCAGTGTCTGTTTGGTTTCTCATTTCAAAGTGTATCCAGCAGTGGAGTAAACAATTGGACCAACAAGTAGATGTGTAATCTGACACTTACTTTTCAGGCAGCCAATTGACTGAAAGACTTTTTTTTATTTGACTAGCATCTCTGCAAGGTCCCATGTTTGGAAGGAGAAGCTGTGGTGCTTACCCTGCTTAGCAGCTCCAGAGTGTATGGTTTTCTTTCTTGTTGACAAGGATTTGTGCATTAATTAAGTGATTCTTGTGGTTCATGTTTGCAACTAATACCTTGTCAATTGGGATGGATGGCTTGCTGCCACTGGATTCAAATTTTCACTCGGGTGGGCACTGGTGACGGGATAGCACTCAGTTGTTGAACAATGTTCTCTGAGGTGACATGACACAGATGATTTGAAGCCAATCAGGGCCATTGCTGGCTGTCCTAGGCGTTGCATTCTACATTCCGAAAGCTCCTCACTGGGTGAGATTACAGAGATGTGTTCCTCTTTTTATCCACCCATGGGTGCTGTATCTTTGCACTGCTCTATCCCTTGTGTTCCACTTGTGTGGGAAGATACCCTTGCAATTTCTTCATACACCTCTTCTCCCGAAACCTCGCTCTCATGGTTCCTTGGGTGGAAGTTCGATTCGCTGAATTATAAGGTGCAGGTTTAACAGTGACTTCTGCCACAGATGACTCAATGTGCACTGCACATGTTTTCCAATGTTCAGGTGGTACTTAAAGTCAGAATGTCTAACAGTGGCATTCCTAGGTTCTTTTCATGTAAGTGCCTTGACTTTGTACAGCAACATTATTGAATTATCTGTGCATTGATGTCCTCTTCTGAACTGGCGTATTCACGGGCTAAGAGAAGTGCAGAGGCGGGCATTGAGAAATTTCTACTGCTTCTTGGCCATGCAGAGGACAGCTTTTTATGGTCGGTTGACTTAGGACCCAATGTCTGTACTAACCGCTGATACTGTTCCATCATAATCACCTGTCTATTAGGGAGAGTGTAGAGTTAGAAAAAGATTGTGCATCTGATCCCTCTAAAAAGAAGAAGATGGAAGGCTTGGCTGCAGAAAATGTTTCTTTCATGGTTTTAATAATATTTTCTGACACCACCTCTATCGGGACTGTAGTGAAGAAGGTGCCTGTATGATATTGAATGGTGGTAACAGGATTAACATGGCCGATGGCACGTCGCAGTCCACTGCTCTTCCATCACGAACTCCCCATGGTGGAGATGTCCACACTCCTCCTCCTAAACATTTTCATCCCCTTGTTCAGCTGGGGATCCTTTCCAGATGTTGTACCAGGCCTTCTCTGAACCTACTGGCCCATTACCCACCTACCTTTCATAGGAGGAATCATCAAGAAAACAGCCTCCAGGCTACTGCACGCTGAGATCAATAAAAACAACCTGCTGAAGGATTATTGATCCAGGTGCAGGTCATGGTTCAGCACGTAAACTGCTATCAACCACGTAATGTATGCAAAGCCCCTAATAGCCAACAGAAATGACACCTAATTCTGTACTGCGTCACCTCTCTGCAACCTTATACATGGTAATCCCCCTAAAACTGGCCCAAACTTTTAGAAACATGTGCAAACTTCTCTAGCACTATATTACAATCACCATCGATCATCAACATGTCTCGATGGCATCTTGAGATCCAAGAACCCCCTCATCTCATGCGAACATCCCTTAGATCCACCCTCTACCACATTACATTCAATATGTACTTGGAGCCTCCTGGATCCATGGTCATCGACAACAGCATCATGCTCCTTCAAAATGCTGAAGTCAAACAACTGAACCTAAAGAATCTCCTTGACTGATGACATTTGAGAGCTTAGAACCTATATCAGTCTAATCCAGAACTGGATGTCAACCACCTATCTAAAGCTTAACAAAAACCCTTCCACCTGATGGCTGGCAATGCAGCAACTACAGATTCAAGCCTTTTTGTATGAAAAGAACATTGGTGGCTTCCCCCCACTACATGTCTACCAGTGCAAATCACTGTGATTCGTCTTAAGCACAATCCTCTCTTACAAAGAAAACAGAGAGACCATTGTATCATGTATCTCTCCTGAGAAAAAGTGAAACACAGCCTTCAAGGTGACATTGTGGAGTCTACCTTTCTTTCAATTATATGGAGACAAAGCCCTACTGGCTTCCCCAACACCACTCTGATCTCCCTCAAAGGCATCCTTCTGGTACAGTATGTCTCATCATAAACCTGAAGAGATTCATCATCATCACCCCCATATTGAGGCCAACTAATTCAGTTAAAAACATCAGAAACAGCATCTCTAACTGCCTGACAAAGAAACTTGTTACATCACATGGACAATGCCGAGCCAAGACCTGACCATATTGGAGTTTAAGAGATTTAAAAGGTGCAAAGTAGGAAAACACCAGAAGCCAGGCCTTCTCAATTTCAAGTATCAGGATCTTGAACACAGTCCGACCTCATTCAGGTGGCCATCTGGACCCCCACTGTTGTGGTTGAGTTAGTTTGCCACTAGTGTCCGGGGGTTCATTCCACTATAGTTCTGCACTGTAGGACAAATGCAACCTTTTCCGAATTGGACTCTCAGGCGACCAGTCAAAGGGTTTTCAGGGAGGTAGTTTGTGGGCAAGAGCTCAAAACCCACAAAGGCTACTCAGGGAGTTGGTATGGGGCATGAGATCAGAAATCAACAGTCAGCCAACAGACACAATAGCATATTGTCCCACCCAGTAATTCTTTGATTTAACAGAAATTAAGTTAATCTCACAGCAAAATGAAATGCCACACAGTGCAGTAGGAATTGCAATTGCAGTGTTGTAATCCTGGTTACAATCTTCTAAAAGGCCCCTCGTACCCCGTTGGGTGCTCTTTCCCCAAATTGGGTAATTTCTAATGACAATCGCCCCAGATACTGCGGGCATAGATATTAATTAGGCACAGGTGCAGATTATTTAAAGATACCCTACTAATCAGATGTGCAACTCAGTTCAATGTCTTTTGAGCCTTATGTTCACTCAGGCAAAAAGTCTTAAATCCACACAGCAGATTCTAGTCTTCTTTCGGGCCGCTGTGCCAGCTTCGCGTTAGAACAGGGTCGCTGGACGTAGTATAGTCGTTGCTCAGGTATGGAGCTGTGGTGGCTGTGTCGTCCGTGAGGGTGTGCCCCCGACAGTTGCGGCCTCCATGCAGATCAGGTCTTTTCCTTCAGCAGCAACACAGCTGACATTGGCAGTACCCATCTTAGAGGCTTGCAGAAGGCTTCCAGACAACACAGTGATTCTTTATTTCACAAAGCCTTGCTTCAGTTTATAACAGGAACCCCACAATGAGAATGAGGTTCCTGTGACAGCACTGGTCACTCCTGGCTAGCCTGTCTTTCGTGGTCAGCTTTTTCTGCCTGTTTCTCATACCAGGAACATGCTGGACTCTTCCTCCCTGACAGTGTATGCTTCTACAAACCTAATCACTCTTTTTCACTTGCTCAAGTGGCAGGCAGGCTTCTAGGCACTAGACAAACACTCAGCTCCTCCAGCAGAAACTGCATACTTCGGATGGTGTTCCGTTGACTGTCAGGCAGCCACCCATAGTAGCTCTTCGAGGACTTTGCAGTGGAACAAAGTGGGTGGTTTGGAACCCATTTTTATACCCATGTTCCAGACAGTAAATGTGCGCCCATCGTCTAAGGCTAGAGAATACCTTTGGGCCGGCTCTCTTTTGAATGTCATTTTCTGGCTGTTCCTCAGACAAACCATTTGTACAAGATAATTGCTCTCATTGTGGGTACAAATGGGACTTTCTTAAGCAGCAGAGTAATCAAAGTATCCAAAGCAAGGGCACAATGAAGTGTGAGATCTCTGCACCTGCCTGACACCAGCTTTCCTGAAGCACCAATCAGGGACAGACAAAAGGACATCCTCGGTCACCTTGAACAAACGAAACAGCAGTTCCAACCCTCTCCCCTATCATCGACCCAATGGCAGTGCTCAAGAAGAACTAATCGAAGCCCTCTGCTAACAAGGTCTTTATTGAACCGGTAAGGGAAGCTCTCTCTCCATACCCCTCACCTCAATATCTGGTTCTACACCCTCAAATTGCAGGAATGGAGGCCACACACTAACTCTGTCAGGGAAACCTGCCTCCATCCCACATCCTGTACCATGCAAACCCGGGAGCATCTAAAATGGATCCCATTGGCCCCACTCAAACTGCACACAGAGCCCTACTACCATATATGTGCTGCACATTCACTGCAGTAACACATATCACATGCACACAGGATGCCAGTGCAAGGTTCTGGGGCTTTACATAACAGTGGAACTTTACACAACAGGGATCAGTGGACCGTACTCTCTGGCACTGAGAGAAAGATCATGCTAAAGGTTCACAAAACATGGTAAACTGCCACCACAATAGGATGTGATTGAGCCAGGGCCTAAATACTAGTCCAACGCCCACTATGTGGGCACGCTTAGTGTGCTTCCCAAGGCCACAGTCATGTTCTAGACCTCACCAGGAGCAGGCTTACGCCTCTGTTCACACGTTAGATTACCGTAATGCCAGGGCCAAATAAAACGTTGAATACCAGTTTTGCACTCAGGGCAGGAGTACATCCCCATTTACCACACAGTAGACATTCTTGTCCGAACAAACAGCATCTCAAAAAGCATAAGAATGGTTCTCAACCACCTACAATTCAGAAAGTGCCTAAAGACCTACCTCCTCAAAAACTATTAGCCGCCTGCTGAAAAACAACTCTATCTTCAACCAATCTCCTGTGAATTACCTAGAATCATTTCTAGGGCTAAGCCATTTGTTTACCTCTCTGTTGCTTGCAAATCTAGGTTAGACCTATACAAATGCTAAAACATAGATAAAAAGCAGAATAGCTCACACGAGTCACCAGTTTTATACCATGCAATAGCATGCGTAAACCTCAAGACGGTTCACTCCAGAGCCACACTATTAGTTATACACAATTTATATAGAGGATACCATGTGGCAATATAAAGGAGAGGTATTTGCTTGATTGGGACAGGTGTTATCTAGATTAGAGCATGGAGGGAGACTCAGTAACACATCAGAAGCTACAGGAGAACAAGGTAGGTAGGTAGCACATGCAGTGGCATGTACAATTGAACACAAAAGGGAGAAGCTGCACATGTTTGGATGGTGACAGCTGGATTGGGAAGAAATTCAGTTTTGGCCAACACCACAATCAGGGTGGTCCAGAAATAAAAAGCCTCAGTCTAGTTAGGTAACCCAGGAGAGTGGCCTTTGAAGGAACTGGTGTGAAGAAAGACTGATTATTCAACCCAAATCTGGGTCAGGGGAGCTCAATGGGACTAGGTCAAACCTGCTGTCCAGGGGGAGGAGCTTCGCGGGCGACCAAGATGGCCGCGTAAGCTCGGAGCTCCGCGGACCCTCCGACCCTCCGCAAATATCCTGTTGAGAATCCTGCTCCACGTTAGTGGATTCCGATTGGTGAGAGGTCACGGACGCAGGAACTGCTTTCCGCTTTCAAATCCGTTGCTCCTAGGCGAAGCTACGTCGAGCTGAACTTCGTGCCAGGGATGCGCCACTGTCTCATGGGTGGCTGCTGCTCGTACCGACACTCCGCATGATTGGAATGCGAAGTGGACGTCTTCGGTCCCTGCTGGCGAAGTGCATGTAGCTGCGAAGTCGCCTGTTGTCGGCCTGGTTTATTTGCTGGCTTCGCCTCTGTTCTGCACATCTGCCTCCTTGTCTGATAGCGTGGCCCTTTGTTCTCCTTCGGTCCATCATGGCCGGCAGAGGAGACCCCGACAAGACGTCGAACAGAGGCGTTCGAAGGACGACTCAGGCGCAGTTGAATAAAATTGACCGGTATGCCCAGCAGCGGACCTCGCCCACTGTGATGGCCTCCTCTAAGGACTCACAACGTGCGGGCTCGCCTGATGGTTCTGAGCCTACTTTGAGTGATGTTATGGGGGCCATCGCGGGCATTCGGACTGAAATGCAGAAGCAACACGAGGTCCTGACTCATAAAGTGGACACTCTGGCAGTGGATCTCAACCTGATCAGGGCCGACTTGGGAAAGACCAACGATCGGGTGAAATCCCTTGATATCAAGACCTCCAGTTTGACTACCGATGTTTCGGACCTGCAAGCAGAGGTCCGGAACCTAAGATCGGTCAACGACCAATTCTCCAGAAGGCTGGAGGATTTTGATGGGCGTGCAAGGCGGCAGAATGTTCGCATTATTGGTATACCGGAGGGAGCGGAGGAGGCGGCAGTGGACCTTTTTGTGGAAGATTTGATACAGACACATCTCGCGCCATCTGGCCTGAGTAACTTCTTTTCTGTGGAACGGGCCCATCGGATACCTGGCGGCCCTCCGAAGTCGGGGGCTGCACCTAGACCCATCATTGCCCGGCTCTTCAACTTTAGAGACCGAGATGTGATCCTTCAAGCCTCCAGGAGACATGGGCCGCTCAAATTTCAGAACTCTGAGGTGCACTTTTACCCGGACTTCACCAGGGCCGTTCAGAGACAGCGTCAGAGTTTTGCAGGGGTGAAACGGCGCCTAAGGGACATGGGTTTCAAGTACTCTATGCTCTTCCCTGCCAAATTACGGATTGAGTACGAGGGCCGAGCTCTGTTCTTCGATGTGCTAGAGAATGCGAGCGACTGGCTGGACACTTTGCCGCAACGCCGGTAAGAACATGACGAACACTCCGGTGGCACAACTGGTGGCCCTGATCTCTAGGACTAGGTTCTGCTGTGCCGAATATGGCGGTTGGTGTCCCTGATGTCTGTGACTGCTGATACCAATGCTTTTCCGATTTTGATATTTCCTCTGTTTTTCCATGGAGGGTGGCGGGAGGGGTTTGCAGAGATTCCTTACTCCTCTAGGGTCTTTTTGTAGATTAGTTTATGGGGCGACAGGCACACTGCTGGTTGGGGGGGCTTTCTAGTCTGCTGCAGGGGTGCAGGTGGGGGGTGGCGGTGGGGAAGTTTGTTTGTTTATTCTTTCTTTTCTCTTCCTATCTCTTAGGCAATGGGTGGTATATATTGATCTGTTTCACTTTTTGTTGAGGCTTGCTGGGGTGGGGTGGGGCCAGGGCCACGATGATGGGGGGTAGGAAACTACGAGTTCTCAGTTGGAATGTTAACGGGTTGGGTGACCGTATTAAGAGAGGAGTTGTGCTTCAAGTGATTAAACGTCATATGCCAGATGTCGTTCTCCTGCAGGAGACACATTTGGTTGGAAATACTTGTAAAGCGCTTAATCGCAAGGGGTACAAAATGGTGGCTCATTCGGGGTTCTCTTCGGGATCTCGGGGGCGGGTGTTCTTGTTCGTGCGTCCCTTCCGCTTGAGGTTGACACCACTGTGATCGATGAGAGGGGGCGGTATGCCGCTGTGGCGGGTCGATGGGAAGGGCGTGCCCTGACATTGCTTTCAGTTTACGTTCCCCCGGGCCTGCAGTCTAGCACTTTCCAGGACCTCGGTGGCGCCATTTTGAATTTGCCTGCTGGATTGCTGATAGTGGGGGGTGATTTCAACTCGGTTTGCTCCGGCTCCTTGGACCGCCATCCGCCTAGAGACCTCCGTAGCTCCCAATTGTGGTTACCATCTTTCCTTGAGACGTTGGGGCTGGTAGATAGTTGGCGGCTTTTGCATCCCACGCAATGTCATTATTCCTTTCACTCTGGCGCCCATGGTAGTCTTTCTAGGATCGACTACGTTCTTACACTGGCTGCTCACGCGCCTGCTGTTTCTGAGGCTCGTTTTCTGGCGCGGGGTGTTTCTGATCATTCCCCGCTGTGGGTCTCTTTTGACTTTGATATTGTCTTGTCGGAACGACCGGCGGTTGTTAACCCGTGGTATTTCCGTAATCCCAAGGCTCGTAATCTCCTAGCCAAGGCCATTGATCTCTATTTTACTGAAAACGAGGGATCGGTTGCGTCGGCCGCAACTTTATGGGAGGCGTTTAAGACAGTTTTGAGGGGCGAAGCCTTTGCTCTTATAGCGGAAGCCCGTAGGGTTAAGAATGCTGATTTACTACGCATTGAGGAGGAGATCATGGCGCTTGACTCCCACTTGGAGGCTGAGCCCGATCCTGCTCGCCTACACGACCTCTCCCTCAAACAGTCGGAGTACCGTGACCTTGCTACAAACGCTGCCCTCGCCTTAGCTAAAGAACAGCAGGGTCGGGTGTATGACGTCGGCGACAAGGCCGGGAAGTTGCTGGCCTGGCTGGACAGAAAGGAGATGGCTAGCCGTGTGGTACCCGAGATACTGGGGGAGGACGGAGTTGTCGTCACTGATCCAAGTGCCATTGCCGAGTCCTTCGCCGACCACTTTCGAGGCGTCTACACCTCTGTCTCGGACCGGTCTGAGACCGATTCGACAGTGTTCCTTTCGGCTGTCGATCTCCCGTGCCTGTCGGAAGAAGAGCGCGGTGACCTGGACAGGGACGTCTCTGTGGATGAGGTCGCACTTGCGATCCGCTCACTACGATCGGGCAAGGCACCTGGTCCCAATGGTATTCCAGTTGAGTTATATAAGATTAGGCCGGATGTGGTTTCCCCACACCTGCGTAACATGTTCCTGGAAGCGCGGGATAATGGCCTACTTCCCCTTGACCAGAGGTTGGCCACTATTGTGGTCATCCATAAGGAAGGGAAGCCGAGAGATTTGTGTCGGTCGTACCGCCCCATCTCTCTCCTGAATGCTGAGCCTAAGATTCTCGCCAAGATACTCGCTAATCGTCTGATTGGTGTTATCGGCGACTTAGTGCATCCGGACCAATCGGGCTTTATTCCACACCGCAACACTGCTCTTAATTTGTGTAGACTCCACGGCGCCCAGGCCAGGGCCCACACTCTTGAGGAGCCGGCAGTCCTTGCGTCCCTGGACACCACGATGGCTTTCGACTCTCTCGAATGGAGTTACCTTTGGGCGTTGTTGGCGAAGCTCGGTTTTGGCCCGGTGTTTGTGGGATGGGTGAAGCTTTTGTACGCTGACCCACTGGCTAACGTTGCTGTCAATGGCCGTATCTCGGCGACTTTTGCCCTTCACAGGGGCACCAGGCAGGGTTGCCCCTTGTCGCCTCTTTTGTTTGCGCTCGCTCTTGAGCCACTCGCGGCCTTGATACGGACACACCCGGATCTACATGGTATCAGCTGGGCCCCTGGCTTCGAGGACAGAGTCTCCCTTTATGCGGATGATATTCTGCTTTACCTCACTTCCCCCTGCAAGTCACTTATTGTGGCATGTGATGTACTTAGACTTTTTGGCCAGTATTCTGGCCTCGTCATTAACTGGGCCAAGTCTTCCCTCTATGTACTGAAAGGGGACACACCACGCCTCCCTAGAGGCTGCGGCATCCAGGTGGCCAGCCAGGGCTTTAAATACTTAGGGATCTATATCTCTGGTAATGCGAAGGCGCGCAATGAACACAATCTGCTTCCCCCTCTTCTCCGCCTCCGGCGAGACGTGGAGGGTTGGCGCAAACTTCCGCTTTCCTTACTCGGGCGCGCGGCATTATTTAAGATGATGTCTTTGCCCAGGTTCTTGTACGCCCTGCAGAACACCCAAGATCCGGTTCCCGCCCGATACTTCCGGGAGATCGAAGGCCTTCAACGTGCCTTGCTCTGGGATGGCCGACCCCGTATCGCTATCACGAAGCTTACGCTTCCGTGGTACGACGGAGGTATAGCGCTACCGGACGTGCGTAAATACTGCTGGGCCTCCCAATTGGCAGCCATCAATCACGGTTTCTATGGTCCGGACAATAACCCCGGATACGCTATGGATAAGTGGCTTTTGAGTGGCGGCAATTATTATAGGGCGCTTTATTCGAGGTCTCTGGACAGGCGGATGTCGGGCCCAACTAGAACGGCGGTCCATATTTGGAGGGCAATTACCAAGGCTCAGGGCTGGCAAGGCAGGCTGACTAGATTCACCCCATTGTACGATTCAGACATTTTGGGCAAGTTATGGCACACCAAAGGGTTTGATAAATGGGACCTTATAGGTATTTCCAGGGTGGATGATATGTTATCGAAAGGTGAGATCAAGACCTTCTCCCAATTGCAGGCTGAATACCAGCTGGGTACCTCAGAGGCTTTCCGGTATGCCCAGTTGCGACACGCATTGCTTTCTGCTAAACTAGATGAGGAGGCGATTCCAGAAAGCTCCCCGTTGGAAGACAGGGTGCTAGACGGCCATATGCCTGACAGTGCCATCTCACTGTCTTACAAGAAACTTATTAATGTTCGCACTGACCTCCTCCTGGGTGTGCGGGATCAGTGGGTGTGTGACGGATTGGAATTCGACGATGAGGATTGGCAGAGTGCAGTTTCTTCCCCTAAGGAGGTTGCCATCTCCTCCCGTCTCAGGCTGGTGCAGCTCAAAATCCTCCATAGGGTGTACGTGACTGGCCCCCGGCTTGTGCATATGGGCTACTCGGTCGATGGGCTTTGTCGCCGCGGCTGTGGTGCCCTTGCCACCTTTATGCACATTCTCTGGGAATGCCCCGCCATAGCCTCCTACTGGAGACGAGTGCACCAGATTATGGATGAAGTAACTGGGGTGGTAGTGAATGCGGAAGCTAGGAGGTGCCTCCTCAACATTTGGGGACCGACAGACCACAATGTGGCTCAGACGCAGTGGGTGACCCTTGGCAACATAGTGGCTAAACGCGATATTGCTCAGAAGTGGGGGGCTTCGGTAGCTCCCATGGTGGTGCAATGGAAAGCCAACATGGATTGGTGTATGTTCAGGGAAAAGACGGTCTATGTTGCCAAGGGTAAGCCCAAAAAATGGTTGAAGGTGTGGGGTGCCTGGAATACCTTTAGGGGAGACATTTGTGTACCCCCGGAACCTGTCTCATTGGAGGAACATTTGTCGCCATAGCCTGTGACACCAACTGTGACACGTTGGAAATTTTTCTCCTGCTCTCTCTTCCTCCCCCCTTATTCTGATCTATTCTCCTGTTTCCGTACTTGTGTTCCCACTGCTCCCCCCCCTACCCCGCAGCCTACGCTTCACTGGGTTTTTCTACCCCATTGCCACTCTTACTGCGCCCTTCTGGCGCCCTTTTCTTTTTCTCTCTTTATGTTCCTCTGTACAAAAAACAATAAAATCAACCTCATTGTACTGTGACATTGATTCTTACACTATTGCTCTCCTGTTTACAAATGCTGCCTTGCCTCCGGGATGTCAGGCTGAATAGCTGTGTGCACTTTTTCGAATAAAGGTTTTAAAAAAAAGAAAAACCTGCTGTCCAATAATCAAGATTATAAAAGAGGGTTAAGCACATTAGCACATTAGTAAAGATAGTAAAGCCCACAGGAACCATCACTAAGCAATTCTTTACAATGACCAGTTTGACTCAACAAACACAAGGACACCAGACCACCATGACTCTGGCTGATGTGAATTCCCAAACCATGTCTACTGGGCACCTACAGTTTGAAAGGACAACCAGGCTATACAAACTGTAACAATACGCTGAACAAAAATAAATATCATACATAAAAGAAGGGAAAGAATTCTCTGATAGGCAATCCTACTACCAAGTCAAGCTCTTTAACACTTGAAGAAATCACAGTCTTTAAGAAGTACCAAGCACTGGCAAGGTAAGATGTCCGGCCTTGGGTATAAGGGCTTTGGCTTTGCAAATGTTAATTTAGCTCAGTTTAAACATACGGTTTCAAGATGGACGGAATGTTTGGACGCAATATGCCAACCATCTTGAATGGGTAAAGAATGAAGGAACATTCCAAAATGGCCACATGTGTGCGAACGCAATGACAGCCATTTTGGAAAGATTTTTGTTATACTTTACATAAAAGCTTTCAAAAATAGCCACTCATGCACATGCACCCATAGTCACCAGAATTATTATGTCAAAGTCAATCTTGATACGTTTACTCAGCATTGCATCCTTCTATCGTCAATTAAATGTGTTGGATATGAATAAATATTGATTACTCTGCTCCAAGATACCCCACACGAAGAACATTTGCTTTACAAATTCACTAAACTTTAATACACTGACAGGATTAGTGCGGTGTAGCTTCTTCATTATCTTCTTATGATTTACGAAATTCCCCTAGAAAACCAATTCCTCTGTCTTTAATGCACTAATACAGGTAAATAGCATTGTGCATGCCTGTGGTCTGCATGATTTAGCACATTAAAGCCTGTCCTCTTTGCTTTGCTAATGGAACTTCATACACTATGAAAAACAGAGACGGGGGAAGCTATTCTACAATGTATAGCATACATTTATTGTTATAGAACTCAATGGCACTCATAGTATCGACCTCAGCAGGATGAAAGACCAAATGGACCTGCAGGAAACGGAACCTATAAACATAAGGTCGACAAAGATTGCTTAAGCCAGTGCACTGGTCCACTGATCCACCAGATCCAGTTTTTAATGTGCTTCACTGTACCACCCTAGTTGAATCAGTGTCATTAGCAGAAATATTTAAAAAGTTTGCAAGATCCTTATTTCACCCTCATAAACTGCTCCTACATTCTATCCCATCAAATGCTGACTAGGAGTGGTAGCAGGAAAAGGACAAAAAATATGGGCACAGAAAAGTAAACATACGTGCACACTAAAGAAACGTTAGCTCATGTAGAAGAAGAAATATCATTTATTACCATTAATTGCATTTGTTCTGAACTATGCAACATGGTTTGTTGATGCCATTAGAGGCAGCTGTATTATATTGTACAGGGATGTATTCTTTACTCTGCTTAATGACACACTGGAAGGAAGAGAAGCATCTCTTAGCAGAGGCACTTACATATAACATCTCTGTCTACTTTCTATAAAAGAATAGGCGTTACTGTGAATAGAGAGACAAGTCAAAAGCCATGTTTATGTGAAAAGTCCCTGTTTTGAAAGAACTTTAGCACCGGGCTCAGTGCTGATTAACTATAAAGTAGCGTGCAAACTCCAGGCACTCAACAACAATACACATTATAATAAACAACTTCGATAAATATTTTTGCTTTTATTGATCTTTTTGTATTTTTTGTATCTTTTTATGGATAGAAAATATATATATATATAAAAATAGATTCAATGTATACATGATTTGCTCCAAAGCATAAATACATATACATTACACAATATATTGCACTGGTTTGAACCACATATTAATACCAATTATAATGTCACCTGAAGGAAGTTGCTATTCATGTACAGATAGAATACACAAACTTGTATATGGTAGATAGTCATTTCATAAATCTTTATTCGAATTCCAAGAATTCATAAAAGCACATTCACAAATTTACAATATTATTATAAAATCATTATATAAAAGCTTTGTTAAACCATAATAAACATCAGACAGTTTTAGCAGAGTTCTATACAAAAAGGAAGTCAAGGATTATCCATCATTTTGCGGGCTCGGGTGGCGGTTCTCAAAAAAGTGCTAGTGCGGAAAACTATTTCTTCATTATCCAGAGAAAACAGCATCTGATAAGATTCCCCCAAAGAGAGAGGTATATATATTTTTTTAAAAGGGAATTAAAAACCATTTTGCATATTTTAAATAATATTTACAAAAGAAGAAAAAGTGCAACTCAGTTTGTGCGCTCACTCCATCACAAGGGCATGGTATATTTACTAAGTTTAACCGATGGCCTAAAGGGAAACATAACAGAAATCTTACAGTTCCCGCCCTCAATCGAAATAATAGGCTTCTTTCCCAGTTTGTCATTGGCAAGGTAAGATATTTTGATAAAGGATAGCCATACAATTCCTTGCCCAAGTAACTCAAAACAGAGGATTTCTTAGTTTCCTCACTGATCCTTTTCGAATTGTAAAGTGCATAGAGGGATTTTTTCAAGTCATTCTTGTGGAATGAATCGGCTCTACTTGGGTCTAAAAAGAGGCTACCTTTGTCAATACTAGATAGACTCTGATAGACCCCCGATAGCCATGGAAAATCCATTCCTCTCTCGCACTTAAGGCAATCTGTTATCATTTCTTCCGTTAAGGATGCAGATTTATTCCTCCAAACTGAGAGCCAAAATAACGCAAGTCGGGCGCTAATAAAATAACATATAAAATTTAGATTAAGTTCCCTTTGGCAGATACACTGGGAGGTGGAGATTGGAACACCCAGCAGCTTTCTACAAAAACGATTTTCTTCCTGCTGGATGCACTGATTCTTCTCCAAACCCCATACCTCAGCCCCATACGTGGCTACTGGAACGCATTGCAATTAAAAAATTCTTAAAATAGCTTGGATAGCACCTGTTTTCTTTGGACGGGGGAGACTTAGAATTGATTTGATGGCCTTTGAGAACTTGCTCGTGGAGTGGGCCAAATGCCCAGTCCCCGAGCCGTTCGCAGCAAAGACCATCCCCAGATATGGGAAAGTACAGGTGGAAATTAGTCTGTCATTCCCTACCAATATAGAATTGAGCTGGCGTTTCCCTGGTCCGCATGACATAATAAACGATTTTTAAAAATTCACACGTAGATCCAGACCGTCCATGTACTCAATAAAGGTTTTAACCAGACTACGCAAAGCATTTGGCGTGCGGCCTATAAGATAGTGAAACAGTGTATTACATTTATCACACTCTGTATTGGCAGAACACAATTTGACTTGAAATTAAAGCCATATATGCAAGGTCGACGGAAAGCTGGTCGGAGGCAGGAATAGAGAATGCCCGATGAGTGTGGTCCAGATATAACACTGGGGTCCCTTGTGGGTCCAAAAATTGGTCAAACATCTACGTTGGAATATTTAATGAAACAGGAAGCGAATGGGTATGTAGTTTTAGGATCCTTGAATTATATCACACAGCAATACTCTGCTGAGGGAGAAAGAAAATAGGAATATGTCATTGTGGACAGGCCCCTGCTAATGTTAGACGAGATATATATATATGTATACTCAACAGACCTCCGACCAATAGAAATAGTTAAGATATACAGTCAAGGACTGACAAAGGGATAAAAAAGAAGATATAAAACAGGACAAGTCCTTCGAGCTTACCTTCACATCCTAAATACCATTTTAAAATTAAAGATACTTCTTCGATTAGTTAAAGTGCTAAAAAGAGCTGCCAATTTAAGTTCATAACCGAATAAATAATGAAGGGTGGTCACTGTCAGTATCATTGAAGAGTCCAGCACAGTACCCACTGGTAAAGAAAATCCTGAAGAAGGCATTTGCCGAAACGCGTTGTTGGTATTCCTCAAATCACTACCAGTGTTTTGCATATATGGCTTTAATTTCAAGTCAAATTGTGTTCTGCCAATACAGAGTGTGATAAATGTAATGCACTGTTTGACTATCTACCATATACAAGTTTGTGTATTTTATCAGCACATGAATATCAACTTCCTTCAGGTGACATTATAATCGGTATTAATATGTGGTTCAAACCAGTGCAAAATATGGTGTTATGTATATGTATTTATGCTTTGAAGCAAATCATGTATAAATTGAATCTATTTTTATATATGTTTTTTTCTATCCATAAAAAAATACAAAAAGATCAATAAAATCAAAAATATTTTTCTAAGTTGTTTATTATAATGTGAGTTGTTGTTGAGTGTCTAGAGTTTGCACGCTACTTTATAGTTAATCAGCACTGAGCCCGGTACTAAAGTTCTTTCAAAGCAGTTGATTTCCCTGATAGGGTTGTATCCTTTTTTCAGGGGCCCGTGCGTTTCCCAAAGTATGTGAAAAGTGCCTGCCATTGTAATGTATGCAAGCATTAAATGCCACCATTTGAGAACCATTGACGCCTTTCCAAATCCCAGCACAGTATCTTGAATGCAAGTATTTCAAGGGATTTATTTTCTGCAGATTTTGAAACTTCACACTTTTACTCCTTCTACTTGGAGCTGAATTTAAGAAAAGATTTCCATACATACAGTGCTGCTGAACAGTTTCAGTGCACAGGAGTTCTACTAGGCATATTAAAAGAGGCACTGAATATTCAACCACACTGTTTTTGGACACTTGATTTTCAGGATGGGTCAGCCCAGAATAGGACTCCCTACCAAATGACCCAACGATATCACCAGACATCCTTAAATTAAACAAAAACAATAAACAAAAGCTCAAATTTTTAATATGGTCTTTATTAATTATATCCCCTCCTTCTGCCACACTTTTAATTCTCAAGATTTGCCTTCTTACAAGCATCCCTCAATTAGATCTTCTCATCAACATGAAGAGTTACTGATTATGGATCTTTGATGGGACTGTGGGGTGTCCGAGGGCACCTCTCAGGATCGAGAGATTGCTCATGTGGAAAATCCAACCATAAATACCATAAATGGTTTGAGATAAAACTATTGCCAGGCGCTACGCCCAACCCCCTGGATTCGGCCAAACCCCGCCCTTCCACAGCCTTCCACCGTACATCTATTGGATTAGGTGACAGGCCATGGGCCCACCCCCTGTGGTCAGCCAATCCAATGCCACTATGCTTTCAGCTCTGTATAGGGTTAGTTGCAGGTTCTGTGCCTAGTCCGCCACAGATAGGCAACCCCCGAAGTGCCGTCCACCGTATGCAGCATGAGGCTGGCAACAGGGTCTGGGCTGCAATAAGGGCACCCACCCCACTTTTTTGTTGTTGTTTTTTTATCCTTGGACTCTAGCAGGAGTAAGGGAATTGCACTGGCTCTTGCAAGAGTCCCGCAGAATAGCAACCACCTACAACAAAAATATTTATTTTGTTTAATTTTACCTCCTTATCCATTATTTCCGTGTTGGTTTTCAGGACACGTAGGCGGTGACCTGTAATGGTGGCCACATTTCTCCTAATATTGCGGCTAGCCAATCAGAACACGAGGAACGGTGGGTCTTGCAGGGGCAAGGCAGCTGATTGGGAAAAGCCCCCTTAGCCAATTAGATTGCTCTATTGAGGTTGCCTGCCTGCGGAACTACCGCATACCCAACCGTCCGGATATCTTCAAACTTTGTCCCTCAGTTTCTTAAAAACTACTGAACAGATGTACAACAAATCACAAAAGCAGACTTTCTGGGTAATGATCTAGATTTCTGTCAAATTTGGAGTAATTCTGTTAAGCCGTTTGGGCTGCAGCACTGTTTGAAAATCCCTATCGAAATTGCATGGGGAAATTGTGTTTTGGGACCCCTGCTTTTTCTCAGCCCCTGATTTATGGATTTCTCCAAACCTTTTCAAGAAGGAGCTGAGAGGGGTGAACTTTTTGGGGGGGAAGTTTTGTGTAGATTTGTCAAGCTGCACCACAGTTATTAGCGAACCAAAAAATCTATTTCCTACGGTAATCCAACTATAACTACGCAGATGTGTGTGTATGGTGTGTGTGTATTTATATTTTGGAATCATAGTTTATATATATATATATATATATATATATATATATATATGTATATATATATTCTCTCACATATATATATATATATATATATATATATATATTCTCTCACTCAAAAGTCTTCGAAGCACGCTCTCAGGACAAAAACGAGGTAAACACCGAAATCAGAGAAATGCTGTTTATTCCACAACGCGTTTCGCCAAAAAGACGGCTTGATCAAGCCGTTTTTTCGGCGAAACGCATTGTGGAATAAACAGCAGCGTGCTTCTAAGGCTTTTGAGTGAGAGAGTAAAGATTGTCGGATTTACTCCGTCGACGTGCATGCCACCTTTCACGGGTCCTGAAGATCCAGAAGGAGTTGCTAACGTGTATGGATTCATATATATATATACACACACACACACAATTGAATTACAAATATTTTTTTATAAATTATTATTTTCCTAAATATACATCCATAATAATTCATCATTTTTAATTCAGAGGGGGGAAGTTTTGTGTAGATTTTTCAAGCTGCACCACAGTTATTAGCGAACCAAAAAATCTATTTCCTACGGTAATCCAACTATAACTATGCAGATGTGTGTGAATGGTGTGTGTGTGTATTTATATTTTGGAATCATAGTTTTATATATATATATATATATATATATATATATATATATATATATATATATATATATATATATATATATATATATATATATATATATATATATATATATATATATATATATATATATATATATATATATTTATATAACCTACTGGTGGTCGCCAGTGGGTAGTTATAGTTAGGATCTACTTTCCATAGGAAATCCGCAACATTCTATTGGGAATAACTTTGGCGCCGGTGGACGAATCTTCGCGAATTTCTCCAAGAAAATGGCCCGCTCCTTCCCTGAAAGTTTGGGGGGGATTCGTCAAGTGGGGGGCTGAGATAAAAGGGGGGTCCCAAAACGTGTTTTCCCCATGTTAATTTCCATAGGGCGGTCGGTTTCACTTTTAGCCCGAACGGCTGAATGGATTACCACCAAACTTGGCAAAATTGTAGGGACTGGTAGCCCGATGTGCCTTTGCTATGTCTCAAGATATGTGCTCCAGTGGATTTTGAGTAATTTAGGTTCAAAAAAATATATATATCTATGGCAGCGCCCCGGTACGCGCACCGGGGAGCGCTCCGGGCGCGCCACGCGAGGTGCGCACGGAAAGCTGATTGGCTCTCGGGTGTCTGTAAACATTCGAAACAGTCCGGAGCAGCCGCCACCTTGTGTCTCGGTAGGATCGAGACACAAGAGTTGGCAAAAAAAAAAGGGGGGAAATGACCATAAGGGGGCAGGGTAGACCCCCCTGACCCCCTAGGTTTGATGTGGGGGCTATAATAGGGTCCCGCGGGGCAAAACATTTTTTTTTTTTTTTATTTGCGCGCCGGGAGCGCCCGGTATGCGCACCGGGGAGCGGACCGGGGAGCGTCCCATGGGGAAAAATGAATAATAGAGTTTTTAAAAAATGTAGCCTTTTTTTTAAATTGGAGGTAGTTCTAAAAAGAACAGTTTTTTTTCTTCTTTTTGTTGTTTTCTATTTTTTTATTGTTTTTTTGAACATTTTGTACTTTTTTTGGGTTTTCTGAACAGTTTTATATTTTTTTTGTATTTTTCATGGGGAGAAACGAAAAAATAGGGAATTGAAAATGGCTCAACTGGAGCAAAAAAAAAGAAAAGAAATAATTAGGGTTTATTGGAGCATTTATGGTTGTCCCCAGCAAGGACGATGAGCTTTACGCTTTGTTCTCAGTAGGAGATGGTCTTCCCACAATATTTACAGATAATTCGGAAATCTGCAAATCGTGGCTGAATGCAAGGCATCGTCTCACTTTCCTCTGGTGCCGACGGAGTGGGTTGCTTCCTTTTTGAGGTGGTGTTTGTGGATTGGGGAGGGTTACTGGCCAGTTCCCTCATCTCTGCAGCAGAATAATTTATTGGATGCTTGCGCTGCATGTGGCGTATCATCGTGTTGTTTCCAAATGAATATTTCTTGTTCGGGTTTCCCCTGGAAAGTTCCATGCCACAGATTTTGCAAGTCACCTTGGCTGCATTTACTTTTTTCTTCCCCACTGGGATCGAAAAAAACTCCCAGATAATGTGTGGTCTTGGCTGGTATGGGGTATTTTGTTCTTCAAGCCATGTTCTCCTCTCCTCTTCCTCCTCCTCCTCCTCTTCCTCCTCTTGTTGACCACCAATGATATCTTGAGGTGGTCCTCTTGGTGGTTGTGGTGGTGGTGGTGGTGCAGGTGCACCAGCTGCTGCTGCTACTGAAGCCATTATATAGATCAAAAAGGTACAGAGAGGTACAAACAGGTCTTCCTAAGTCAAAGGACAAAGTCAGAATAAGGAAAAAAGGTGGGGTCTTTCATCCTTTTGAAAAAAAAAAAATATTGAACCAATGAAAAGTGTTATTTTTAGGTCACATGACCAGGGGCTTCATCATTATGAAACCAAAACTGTTATGAAGCAATGAAAAGTGTTATTTTCAGGTCACATGACCCGACGCTCTTACGCTACGCGCCCCGGGGCTTGCCCCGGGGCGCGCCCAGGGGCGCGTCGCGCAAGCCCGTCGGACGCCCACGTTGCACGATCGTATTCGCGCGAGTGCTTCCGGGTGCGCTTACGCCGTGCGTATCACGCGGACGCGGCTACGCGATACGTCACGATCATGTTTTCGTTCGCGATATTGGCGCTTACGGGACGGTCCCCGGTGCGCGCCCCAGGGCGCTTCATAAAACTACTCTTTCCGGGGCGCTCACCGGGGCGCGCACCGGGAGCGCTCCAAGGCAAAAAAATATATATATATATATACAATAAAATATTGGCAAAATTTTAGGGACTGGTAGCCCGATGTGCCTTTGCTATGTCTCAAGATATATGCTCAAGTGGTTTTTAGGAAAATTTACTTTGAAAAAAATATATATTGTGCTACATTGGGCTATATATATGTTTGAGCCCAAATGTAGCCCAATGTAGCCCAATGTAGCCCAAAGATGGCCACCAGAGACAAAAAAAAAACAAATGTAGCCCAAATATCAGCCAGATGTAGCCCAACTACAGCCCAATGACAGAATGTACCAGAGTGTTCTAAAGAACAACTAGAGCGCTAACAGTCTTACTTATAAAGTGAGCCTTATAGTTAGGAATTAGCATTAAAAAAACCTTTGAAATTCACTGAAAAAACCATAGGTTTCACACCAGTTATAGTTAGGAATTTGCATTTAAAAAACCTAAGAAATTCACTGAAAAAACCATGGGTTTCACACCAGTTATAGTTAGGAATTAGCATTTAAAAAACCTAGTACATTCACTGAAAAAACCATAGGTTTCACACCAGTTATAGTTAGCTGGAAATTTTACTGACATAAAACCATTGAAATTCCACGTTATAGTTAGTTGGACTCACTATAACTTGCGCGCCTGCAATGCACTGCTGATGACGTCACATATTACATCACTCATGACATGGTCAGTGACATCACTCATGGTGTCTGAATGAGATGTTCCTGACACCGTTTTTGGGGCTAATGCCTGGGCTCTAGAAATAGTATTAGAGCGCTCCATTGCCTTGGCTAATATATTCTCAGAATAACCCCGTGCCAGAAAGCGCAATTTACTTGCTTCCATGGCTTTGGAACACTCCATTTCGTCACTGCAGATTCTTTTGATACGAAGCATCTCCCCAAAGGGGATGCTCCGTATCAAATGATGGGGGTGCTGACTGGCCGCATGCAGGACGGTGTTGCCTGCAGTCGGCTTTCTGTATAGCCTAGTCGCTAATGTTCCTGAATCAATGTAAACCTCTATGTCCAAAAAGCATACCTGCACTGTACTTATGGTGGATGTAAATTCAAGATTTAAATTGTTAGCATTGAGCTGTTCTACAAATTCACTTGCTTCCTGCATTGTACCTTGCCATATAAAGAAGAGGTCATCTATATACCTCAAATAAAGGGGGACATGGTTCTCCATGCTGGCCTGATGTTGTACCATGAGGACCTGTTCCTCCCACCAGCCCATGTGCAAGCACGCTAGGCTGGGAGAGAAACAGGCCCCCATGGCTACACCTATATATATATATATATGGTAATTGTAATTGTAATTGTAAAGGCTCTTCTATAGCGCATGGCTACTCGGAAGCATCCCAGCACTTAGGACTAACCAAAGGGAAATAGATTACAGAAAGTGCGGACGCCTAGCTTGTCTAGATCTTGGGGAACAGGACAGTTTTTAACTTCTTTCGAAATGCGAGCAAGTTAGGCTCTTGACGGAGAAGTGGGGGAAGAGCATTCCATAACTTAGCCGCATTTTGAGAAAAAAGGCGGCCCCCTGTGCGGGCCCTATTAATCCTGGGAATTACTAAAATGTTTTGCTGGTTTGAGCGAAGGTTCCTGGATGGTTTATATGGCCTGATCATGTCATTTAGGATGGGGGGGCCCTTCCCATAAAGTGTTTTGTGGACCAGACAAAGGGTCTTGAATTGAACCCGCTCCTTTATTGGAAGCCAATGCAGGGTGCTCAACGCGGGGGCAGCTGATGTACGGCGGCTGGTACCCGTAAGTAGCCTCGCTGCAGAGTTCTGGGCAACCTGGAGTTGCCGGGTGACCGAGCAGGGGCTCCTAGGTAAAGCGCATTTCCATAGTCCAGCCTAGATAGAATAAGGGACTGGACTATGGTTTTCTTGGCTGCTTCGGGTAGCTGAGGGAGGATTTTACGAATTGTCTTCAGCAAACCAAAGCAAGTAGCCACTGTCTTTCTTGCCTGGATTTTAAATGACGACTCCGTATCCAACCAGAAACCGAGACTTTTAATCTCGGTCTTTGGAATGGGCCCAGGCCCCATGCAGGAAGGCCACAGTGTGGAGTTATTGAATGTGGCTTTTTTCCCTAGTAACATCAGCTCAGTTTTCCCCCTGATCAACTTCAGATGGGACGAGTCCATCCACTTCGCAACCGCCTCCAGGCAGCTGCAAATATTGGTCGGAAGGGGCTCCACCTGATTTAAGGAGACAACTAGCTGAGTGTCATCGGCGTAGCTTACTAACTGGATTCCAAAGGGGGCCAAGGAGGAGCGACGGCGGTGACGTAGCTGTTCGATAAGTTAATTTGGCCGTCGACCCGAGGTACGAAGGATCCACATCGGCATCCAAAACTGCGGAAGTGCTGAAGGATTTTCACAATACCCTCTTACGAGAACCCGGACCCGCAACTACTGAAAGACTGGGCAATATACACTGCCGATTCGAGCAAAGGAATGTTGTTAATGCTAATTAAATATGCCTGGAGCGATAGGGATAAAGCCCTCTCCGAAATCTAAAGACTGGAGGACTTAATCAGCAAGGACAAAGACATTAAATCTGCTGAGGATTTGCGGAATCAAATGCAAAAAAGATGGAAGGACTATGAGAATGGAATAAAAAAAAGAAAACAAACTAAGTTTCAGAGGGATGAACAAGACTATTTAACTGGCAGAATACTCCCTTTTGCAAAAAAGTTTGATGCAACAAGAAAGAGACTTGCTCAGGGAGTTCAAATCTCCTCAGGGACGATCACATCAGAGTCCGATGCGTCCATCTCAGAGGATGAATCTGCCAGGAGTAGTAAAGGCAAGAAGAAGGCGAATGATATGATAGCGGAACTACAGTCCCTCCCCCCTTTTTAGACGAGTACCAGGTGATGAAGGAAACCAGGCATCGAGCCCAACCACAGATGCCACAAATACCACCACCAAAAAGAGGAGGAAAACAAGGCGGGGCAGAAGGGGGCGCGCAGGCGGCGCCACCAATGGTAACTCGCAGCAAAGGCAGAAGGGGAAGATGGTAGAGGACCAACGTACCATTGTGAACGTTTCTGAAAGAAAGCTTACAACATATGAAGAAACAATTCTGAAGAAAGGAATGAAGTTCTGCCCAACAGCCAAATTTGACCCGGTGCAAACCAGAATAGATATCTTCAAGTTTGTCCGGAAGCTCAAATTACAAAAAATATTTGCTTTGAAAAATCGATCTGGAACTCGAAATATTCCGGTAGAAACAGCAGAAACCGGACTTGCTCTCATGGACAGTGATTTAACACTCCTCACAACCGCGCACGAGCTTGTGGACCAGGATGATGTGCCCAGCTCCATGGAGGTGCTAAGGAGGGAGGAGATCATACAAACAAGGGATCCTAGCAATCTAAAACGCAAATCAAGAATTTTACCACATGTTACACATGATGCAATAGACGTCTTTAATGACGCTGTCCTCCAAGACCTGGAGAAAATGACATTAAAAAACACAGAACTGACAAAAAAGAACTCCAACATCTCACGGTTGGAATGGGAAGCGATCAAGTCTCAGAAAGATGATACCTCGATTGAGATCAAGCCCTCAGATAAGGGGGGGAAAATTGTAATCTTCAGTAAAAGCAAACATAACAAGCATTGGAAATGCAATAGGTCTCGCATTAGAAAAGTTGGAGCTATTGGTCTTGTAAATGACAAATATTGTATTTATTTGTTGGTTTTTAAAATAGCTAAATTGATAGCTTTGTCATTTACAATGCCAATAGTTATAACTTTCGCGAATGTGACACCTATAGCATTTGGAATGCAACATGTTTTGTATTTACGTGACTTTGATGGCAGCTCTGGTCGTTAGGCCACATCTCTAGAGAGCAGGAGAGTGCAGCAGGGGAGAGAAGCACAGCAATGCAATAGGTCTCAAATTAGGAAAGTTTGAGCTATTGGTATTATAAAGGACACATTTTTTATTTATGTGCTTGTTTTGAAAATAGCGAAATTAATAGCTTTGTTATTTACAATGCCAATAGTTTTATCTTTCGCAAATGTGACACCTATTGTAAACACAATATGTGTTGTAGCACTGAGTGTTGTGAAGGTGAGGGGTGTGAGGGTGAGGGGTGTGAGGGTGAGGGGGTGTGAGGGTGAGGGTGAGTGGGTGTGTGAGGAAGGTCGCAAAAGTAACTCTTGGAATAGTGTGACTTTTTTCAAATAATTTTAGGAAATGGCTGCTAGGAATGGTCTGACAAATGTGCGTTCGTTTTAAAGGACTTAGTGCTTGTTATTCAAATAGATAGTGAGGAGAGGGGAGAGTGAGGACAGGGGAGAGTGACATACCAAGAGTGCAGTTTAACGTTGCTAGGTTATTTATAGAAACATGATAAATATAATGTACATTTTCACCTCGATTTTTACAGATTTTCAGGTTGCCAGGCAGCTCTTACAAAATATCTACACAGACATTTGAGAAATATTCACTTTATGTTCACATTTTTATGTAGATTTTGAATGTTGCTACTCCTACAGTAAAAGTAAAGTTTACGTTAGGTGGAAAAACTACCGCTTTTAAAACCACTAGCTCCAATAGAAAACTTGGAATTTCAGCTTTGGTTTACTGTTTTATGTACCGCACGCGTTCTCAAAAAGCGCCGGCATGTTTACTGAGCGAAAAGGCGTCCAAATTCATTCAACTAACCCAATCTTTAACCAGAGGTCATAAAAGAGCAGGAATCCGTTGTGAAAATCAATCCACATCTGCAGGTTTAAAGAAATAAAACTGCAAGTAAAAACGCCCCAGGAGATGTTGAAATTTCAAAGCTCCCGTTAAAACCCTTGACTCCAGTGCATGTGCAGCGCAGCGATTAATGTGGGATTAACCACTCAGTCAGTTGACTGGGAGAGGCCGGGAATGCGAAACACGTAAACAAAAAAGCCATATAGGAGACGGTGTTCTGAAGGGGAAAAAAATGGAGGATTTAAAAGCACCTTAATTGATGGGTCCTCGGAGGCACATTAAACATTCATGCACGGTCCACTGGGAACACGAAGCACACACGCTTCTCAGGGGAAGGCATGGAACTGTTGCTACTTAACGTTCAAGAAAATAGTAGACACAGTAGAATGGAAACAATTCCTCACCATTAAAACATATAACAAACAAGACGGAGGGCATTGCTGTGGGGAGGGGGGAGGAGAAATGCGACACGGCCGCAGCAGGGGGCGGAGCGGGGAGAGCGGCGATGGGGGAGAGACACGGCCTTACGGCTGTGAATAGTGTGAAGCAGCAGGGGCCTTTGAAGTGAAGCTAAGCTTCACTTCAAAGGTGTGGGAGGAGTGCTGCTGTGGAACAGATGGCGATTTGATGATGTGCACGCGTATTTTAGGTCAATGCGCATGCGCATTGACCTAAAAGCGCACGGGCACAGCATCAAATCTCCAGTCTAGGTAAGCCTTATTTAAGCCCCTATAGTCTCGCTCAATGCGCATGCGAATTGAGAGGCGAGACCTAAAAAGGAGGCCCTGAGACAGTTACAGGACAGTAGCTGCTATAAGATCTTAGACAGAAGGGATTTTGCGAAATGCATAACGGATTATCATGCACTATTGGAGGGGTGGAGGGATGAGGGAATGCTCAATAAAAATGAATACGACTATTTGCTTTGCGAACATCCGATTATTCCCACATTCTACCACCTCCCCAAGGTGCATAAGGACATCAGAAATCCCCCGGGGAGGCCCATGGTTTCCTCTATAGGAAGCTTACTGGAGAATACATCAAGGTTCATCGACAGTTACCTGGCCCCCTTTGTCAGAGACTTGCCCTCCTATGTTAGGGATACCCAAGATTTTATAAGACAAATTGATGGCATCAAGTGGGAAAAAGACATGCTTCTCATTACCCTTGATGCTACCAGTCTATACACCTGTATAGAACATAAATACGGTATCTCTGCTATAAAATGGTTTTTGGGGAAGAAAAACATGAAATATCATCAACATAACTGTATGCTATTGAAAATGACAGAGTTATGCCTCCACAAAATTATTTTTCTATTTGCAGGCAGCATGTATCGCCAGATGAGAGGGACCGCCATGGGCACGTGCTTCGCCCCCAGCTACGCAAATTTATTCGTCGGCTGGTGGGAGAAGCACGTGGCCTGGGGGGGGACCAACGAAAGATGGCTAGATCATATTATGATCTGGTCGAGATATATCGATGATCTGTTTGTCATTTGGCGGGGCGTTAGATCATCGGCTGAGGAGTATGTCGCATCTCAATTTGAGATTCACCAGCAACATAAGTGAGACATCGGTATATTACCTCGACCTAGAGGTCTTTGTGACAGGAAGCTCCCTACAAACTAGACTCTATCGTAAGCCCACAGCGGGTAATACCGTATTATATGCGGCAAGCCATCATCCCAAGAGTATGATAAAAAATATCCCATTTGGGGAATTATTACGTCTGAAGAGAACCTGTTCTGATCCTAAAGATTTCTCACAGGCACGGGATGAAGCATTGTCGAGGTTTAAAGATAGAGGATACTCTAGCTCAACACTAACAAGTGCAGTGAGCAAGGCGGAGCTAGTAGACAGAAAAGACCTCATCAAGATGAAAGTGAGGGAGACGGAGCCAGAGGGTGTAGCAAGAATGATTACCAGCTTCAACATGAGATCTAGTGAGCTGGTGCAGATATTCAATAAAAGCTGGCACATCCTAGGGACGGATACAACTATAAAAAACATACTACCGTAAAAAATGTCTATAACTTACAGGTGTTGCCAGTCTCTCAGTGACCATCTAACTAGCAGCCACTTTTAGGAATCCCCCAAAACATTAAAATCTAAACCCATAAATGGTTTCTTTCCATGCATGCAATGCAAGGCATGCAAGTATAGTAAAAAGCGGACCAAATATGAGGGAAGACCTAATGACCCACGACCCATGAGAGAGATCACAAAATTCTTGAACTGTAATTCTGAATATGTAATTTATTGCCTAGAATGCCTGTGCTCCATGAGATACATCGGTAGTACAATCAACCCGGCTAAAAAACGTATCCTGGAGCACATGCGTGCCATCACAAATAAAGATAAGAACTATCCGGTGGCACGCCATTTTGAGACCCACCATAAAAGCAATAGGGACCTGTTGTCTTTTTACCTAATTGATCAACTGGGTAAGCAAGAACGGGGTGGAGACAAGATAAGAGCGTTAAGGGCATTAGAATCCAGGTATATAATTGACCTCCAAAGTATGCAGCCCAAAGGATTGAACAACGATGAGGAACTTTGGGTCCATTTGGAGTGATCTGGTCCATTCTCTAAGGTGGTACTTTCAAATGTAATTGTAGATCTGCAACAAGTAACTTCCTACCTAGTTAGGCATACTAGGAAGATATCCAGTAGGGAAGTTTGACTTGAGTTTAGAACATCTTGCTCCTTTTTTATATCTACCCTTTTCTCTCTCCCAATTAATTTCCTGGGAGTAATAATATTTGAATTGTATTATAGCCCCATAGAGGGCGAAACAACAGAACAAGGTAACCTAAAACAGTCGATTTAGCCCATAAAGGGCCAAATAAAATAGTGCATGTATGGGTGCAGTGGTGAATGTAATATCCCATAAGAGAAGAAGTATATCAACAAATATCCCTTGCACTCTGGCACTAGAATAAAATATGACATTGACAATGTTGGGTACAACCTTGTTGCTTTTCTTAAACTGCACGAGCACTTTACTATCACCATTTCCCCGGCGTATGGAATGTTTTTGATGTTTATATATGTAATACATATTGCACATTATAAGATGGCCGCCAAGAGATTCTTGGCAAGTTCAGTCCTCTCTCTATGTACAAGGAGGGGTGGAGATATAATGGTGAACTGCACGCAATCATGGTTGACACTGACGAAGCCTAAACGGTGAAACGCGTTTGTCAAGGGGGCAGGGGGGTCTGCCAATAAACATTTTATGGTGAACACAGAATTGGAGTGCCGTCTACTTTTTCACTCGAGGACCTGGAGTGTGTGGCAGTCATATATATATATATAACGTTTCGGCCTACACAGAGGCATATATATATTTATTCTAAGGTTAGAACACCTAAAACTAATGTATCTGTGAAGTAAAGAACTGTGATGTAAAACTGGAAAATGTAACTGGGATGTAAGTCTTAAACACATATGAGGGTGCTTGTGTAGAGAACATGGACTTGCGTTTTGGACTTAACTAGCCCTATTGGAGCAGGAACAAAGTTGATTTCCATATGGCTGGTGTCTTTCTAGAGTGGTATAGTAAAAGAAAAATGTTGGAGTGGAATATAGCCTGTTCGATATAGCCAGTGGCTGAGATGAATTCAAGCATTCCACCCATCACCTTGTGTTGCGGCTGTATGACTGCCTCACAGGCTTTGGAGGCACAGTGACTGAGGTGCGGGCCAATGGTATATTCCCTTTTGCAGAATCTAAAGATGGTGCCCTGAGCTCGTGAAGGTGAGGTGTGACTGTGTGGAACTCAGGCTGGTCCATGGTTTACATTCCCCATGTGAGTCCCAGTGGCATTTTCCCTATATAAATCCTATTTTCTTAGATGATGCAGAGACTCTTGAGGTGAGTCCTATGGGTACATTCCTTATATAGATTCCAGGCTCTGTTTCTGAATCCAGTGGTGTTTACATAAATCCCTTCTAGGCTCTTTAGCTTTTTCCTTTGGGTGGAGGGACTGTTGTGGTGAGTTTCTTATCTATCCCATATAAAGCCTTTCTAAGCCCTGTTCCTTGTGGTAGTCAAGGGCAGTTAGGTGAGTCCTATGAGATACTTTCCAACAAGGCCCCTTGTGGACCATATTCTGTGTAGTGAAGTGGGTGCTACATGTGCTAGAAGTGTATCCTCTTAAGAGACACCACACTATGATCCCTGAAGGGATGCTGGGGCTCGTGAATCGAGTCTTAAGGCGCATTCTGTTGTCAGAACCAGGGCTCACATCTTTAATAAAAAACACAACATAAGAACAAGTTAAGAGCACCTCCCTGTAGGAGTTATGGATTCTTCACAGATTCAACCCATCTCTGGGCGCCTCCTACCTCTTACTTTGAAAGCCCTCTGGATACGCCTCAGGGCCTCCTCAGCTCCCTTGGGGTTTGCCTGCATGGTGATCACAACGCTGACTGGCAGGCCAAAATCCCGAAGAGAGCCAGCCAGCTCCTGCCCAGTCTGCACCCAGATGTCCTGTGGTGCCGTGATGATAGCGACGTGGGCCCACTGAAAGAACCGGAGGACTGTGTAGAGAACCTCTGAGGCCAGTGGGAGAGGCCGGACAAAGGTAGAGAAACCGCGCACCTCGGTGTTGGTGTTCAGACAGGCCCAGGAGAAAACTGCCTTGTTCCAGTGCTTCCCAAAGAGTCCAGCTGCTGTGCAGTACCCGGGGTTGACCGGTCCTACAAACCCAGAGGCGTAGTTCACTGTGTTGACAAACCCAGCCAACGCCCTTGAGGTCAGGCAGTCTTCGTTGAACATAACATAGTCGTACCAGTAACCCTTGTTCAATAAAGGGTCTCTGTTGATCCGGCTCACCGCCAGCTTGGCAGCCAGCTCAGGCAGGGCTTTGGCAAACATTGGGTCACAGGACCAGGGCCCAACTATACCCACTTTGAAAGTGGTGGACTGGATGCACCAAGGCAAGCAGAAAAGAAGGAGGCAGATGCTGTAGGACCAGTTTCGATTGCTTTCGAGGGTGTGTCTCCTCCGTCTCCACCTCGGGTGGTTAGAGAGCATCAACAAGAAATTCTGGAACCTACAATCCAAAAGCGTCATGATCAACCGTCACTTATGCACGAAGATTTCTAGAGTCCAGCTAGGAAGTCGCTAAAGCCTTTCTGAGCAGACGCTGGAAGAGAGGCAGCCATTTGCAGAGACTCCGTTAAGGTTTTCCCACCTAAATACCTACAAAGAGAGGGAGAGACAAAATAAGTCAATGAGACAGCTCACAATCTGGTCAACAGAAACCACCTTCTTGAGGAAGGGGACTCAGGGAAAGGTTCCCTTTGTGGCACATTGCTGGTAGCTCTCTACAGGTATGGGGGTGCCATGGACAGGAAAAAGAAAGCTGTTCATACAAAGAACCAGAGATCAACCTGCAAACAAGAACAGGAAGAAGTCAAAGAGGGTGGGAGTGATGCAAAGCAGTAAAAAGCAGGGAGACTATGGTACAAGAGAGAGGAAAGGAAAGGCGAGAACAAGGAAGGAAAGGAAGAGAAGATAGGGAAAGCAAGCAAAGTAATACAGTAAAGAGAGAAGATAAAGAAGGAAGAAGACAGAACAAACTAAAGAAAAAGAATTGGTTGACATGTCAGCCTACCATAAACTACACCATCCACCACCCGTAATCTATAGAAATCAGACGTCACATTTTATACTGTAGAAGAACATATCCACAGCTCCCAGTACTCTGTATGTACCTTGCGTGAAATTACATCTTACAAATTCTGACTTCAGTCACAGTTTAGACACCTTTAGGGACTGTAAGATAGCATCTGTTCAACCAAGAGACATAGCTAGCAGTGCATATTACCCACCACCCGTCTCTGAGATGACAACACTTACTCTGTAAGTGGCATCTTCCTTAGTCACTAAAACCTTACAACCAGCCTAAGCTCTAAGATTAAATTACTTACACTGTAAGAGACATTGTTTACAGCCTCTATTACTTTACAGTCATTGATGGATGACATCTCTTCATCCAGGAGACATCACAGTATATGAACATCTAACCAGTGTGAGATGGTATCTTACATTTCAAGACATCGTACCCACAAAACTAGGTCAGGAGGACATGCGGTCTCTTACATCGCTTAGAAAGTGTGGAACAGCCTCCCACTCCGCATCAGAGCCTATTCTCTTCTTGATTTCTATAGGAAGCTGAAGTTTTCAATTAACCAATCTACCATAGGCAGGGCTAGGCGCACACCTGTTCAGCACCAGGAAACCCTTGCTGGTGATATTTATACGTTACAATTACACATAACAGCTCTTATGGCCTTGCAATCAGTGTTGAATGGCATCGCTTCCACCAAGAAACATCACTGGCAGTGTGTATGAACCAAATGTATGACGTTACAACGCATACTTTTACAACGCATACCTTTACAACGCATTTTTTACAACGCAACATCCATTACAACGCATTCCATTACAACGCTTGCCATTACAACGAATTTTTAAAAACTACCTTTACAACGCATTCTATTACAACGCATACTACCTTTACAACGCATACCATTTCAGCGCATACCATTACATTACCTGTATGGTAAGTATTGCATAGTGTAGGGGTAAAGATTACTATTCTAACTCCAGGGGGTGCAACAGTAGGGTAAGTGTTGGATAGTGTAGGGGTAAAAATGACTATGCTAACTCCAGAGGGTGCAACAGTAGGGTAAGTGTTGGATAGTATAGGGGTAAAAATTACTATTCTAACTCCAGGGGGTGCAACAGTAGGGTGAGTGTTGGATAGTGTAAGGGTACTATGGGTTGTGATGGTATGTGTTGTAATGGTATGCGTTGGAATGACTGCGCTGTAATGACATGCGTTGTAGTGGTATGCGTTGTAGTGTCATGCGTTGTAATGGTTGCGTTGTAATGGCATGCGTTGTAATGGATGTTGCTTTGTAAAAGTTTTGTTGTAATGGTAGTGCGTTGTAAAAGTTGCATTGTAAAGGTTGTTTCCCGTAAGAACCTTATGTGACAACTTCCTAATGATCGGCTGCCACATGGCGCGCTCCCTGTTTCCATAGTAAGATACTAGAGGTTTGAAAAATACAACTCCATCCCAAGCTCTTTCCTGCTTCTGCCCCTTCATTGGTCCTTTCTTCTCCATGTTACTATCTTTCATCTCTTATGTCCCACTTGAAGGCCTTGAGATGACCTTGAAGTGGCATAAATTGTTATACAAATATAAAACACAGCAGTTGTCTCACTACTAGAGCCAAATTATCCCTGATGATGTAGGTATCGATATCTCACTTCCCTAAGGGCACAGATGCACCATGGGTACATCTGGTGGCTTGGCAAACAGCCGATACAGAAGCAGGGGCCAGCCTGCGTCACCGCAAGGTGTGCTCAGAAGACAGCGGGATCCCTAAAGCGCCTACGCTTGGGAGAGATTTGTTCTTACAAAGCATCTCAAGAGGTTTATGAAAAGCCCTTCTAAACCACAGGATCCTCTCCAGGGATGCACGGGTCTTAGTTTTCCATTTCCCCCCTTAGGTTAGGTGGGCATGGCAGGCATTAATGAGATCCAGAACCATTTATTAGACATATTGTTGCTCTGGGTGTTATTTGGCGGGTGCATGAGATGCCAATGGGAGAAAATTTATTTTTGGGAGGTGATGAAATCTATATTATTTTGACGTATAAAGAAGTATATATGTATCTATATGTGTATATATATTACAACGACAATTAACACAATTATATGTGGTTTCATCTACCCAAGGCACCTTCCTCAGGAGCCGAATACAGATATAAAAGATTTTAAGTCATGCCAAACAAGGGAAACTTACTGAATTCTAGGTTTTTGGGTAATTGATGAGGAGAGGCTAAACCAGTTGAGGTTGTTTTCTGTACAGGAATGGAGGCAGAGGGCGGCTAGGCTACCTGAGCTTGACATTGGATAGAACCAAGCAGTAGAGCTGTTCCTTCACAGAACAGCAGTGAAAAGGATGAATGAGCCGCAGCGGCGGTCTGGGAAAAGAAGCTCCGTCGTGGTCACAGAAACACAGCTTCACAACAGCAGCAATGGTCCCTTCTATGGAACATTCTCCTCTTGGCCACCAGCCTTGCAATTGACTGGAAGTTGAATACATTTTGAAGGTACAATCTACTGGTGGGTTTTAAATTGGGGCTCATATATTTTTTATTCAGGGAGAAACCCTGAACCGACTGCATGATTCTGTAGGTGCAACGTAAAAGTTTGTGCATCAGCCCTCAATAAAAAATAATATCATAGCCCCTACTTAAAACCCCACAGCAGAGTTCTGATGCTGAGAAGATTAGGAAAGGACAGTCGAATGAGGAGAACAAGACGTTGCATCCGTACATTTGTTGTATACTAGTTGGCTGAGAGTTTGACTGAGAGTGTGGAGTGGTGTGGCTCACTGGTTAGAGGCAACGGCCCGGGACCAGGGTTCAATTCCCGACGCGGCAGGGTCGTGGACCAGGGTCAGTGGACTCAATAATTCTCGCCTCGGTGCCTACTCTAACCAGGGATCACACTCGGCAACTCTGGGCATTAGCTTGCCTCATCCCTACAACGGCCCCCCACATTCGCCGGGGATGCTGGTTTCACCTTGGAGATACCCAGTGGGGATCATCGCACAGGAATAGCCAGGACGGGTTCCCCAGCGGTCTACAGTGCCACAACGCCTCAGGGCAGCAGTGCGCTTTACAAGACACATACATACTTCTGCTTGAATTTGGAGATTGCAGGAATCTGATCTTTCATCTCTAGGACAAGATTTATCTCAGATTGTCATTTGTGATGGTAATTGGCTCATACTGTCAATTGAAAACGCTAGATCTGTGTAACAGCACTTGGGACCTACTGGCCCAACTCAAAGAGAACCCCCATCAAAAGCTGAAATGACAACCCACCTGTAGGACATGGAATCCAGCACCACCAGGAAGAGTCAAGATGCCGACGCGACTTTCTGCCGCTTCTGGGTAGTGGAAATAAAAAAAAGACTGGAGACATAGGTAGAAAAAATCTAACCCAAAATCTATTCACATGGTGAATATCCGGAGGAGATTGTCCGCGCGGGATCTGGTTGGATGACGCCCATCTCCGCAGCCCCAGATCTCCGCTAGTAAAGTTGCCCAAGTCCTTCAGGCCCTGCCAGGCGGGCTCGGGATGGGTGGGCTTCCAGGGTGGTACCCCTCCTAGGCCCCTGGTTCCTTGTGCGGGGCAGCCTCTGCCTTGGGGCGGGCGGACACTTCATCTAGGTGCATCTCTTGGCTGCTGAGAGTGCGCAGCAAAAGGGAGATTTTTTTTTCGAACGCTAATCCCCCCCACCTCTTTAACCCCCACCTTCTCGTATCTATTTGGATGTAAGCTGATTAATGCAAAGACTGCGGGTGGAGGGCGCCGGGGGGAGCCATGCCAGGGATAGGGAAGAGATGAGAGAGATTACGAGAAAAGCTCCCCATGACTTTTCACGGCGGGAGCAGGGAGGCGGGAGGTGTCAGTCAGGGCAGGATTCCTGTTAATGAGGCGATCTGCAGCGCTTTGAGATCGGGGCGGCGGGGGCCCAAGTCTCAGCGCGGCCTGGGATAGTCTGTGACCCTGGGCAAACTGGCGGCAGAGGCCAGTCATGAATGCCAGGCAGGAGTAGTGAGTACACTCCACTGATCTAAATGGGCAGACTACCTACATATCTTCAGCAGCTATTGTCGTTTTGGGAAGAGAGGAGGGGTCTTTAAAGGTGTGTGGATTAAGAGTGCCTCAGGAATGAACATACTTCCTGGAGGATGCTGGCAAAACATTGGTTGTGGGTCTCTGGCAGGTCCTGTGAGGACGGATTCGCATCATAGCTGATGAGGGGCGCCCGACGCCTACAATGAGAGGCATTTATTTAAGGTGATAGTTTTATTAAACATGAACTCAGAAACATTTCTGCCCTCCCTGACGACACCTCCGCTAGTGAACTAAGAGGGAAGCCCGTTGTTATGTGCACTTTTTGTGTGGCCTGGATTCTTATCATACACACAAGACGATTTTGTGCAGCACACTCTGTTCCTGAACGCACGCATTTGAAGGGTCTCTCAACATGGGGGAATAAAGAAAAGGAGGCCACACTGTGCAATTCAGCCACTAGTTCCCCATGTCTATCTCTCTTTTCCATGAAAGGTCCCTGCTTCCTCGTCTTTGCCGCATGAAGTTAGAACGTGGTGGCATGCAGAAGTCGCACATAGGTCAGCTCGTTTTGGGCTCAAGGTTTCAAGAAGACCTCGAGCTGAGCCAGAGCCAGGCCTCTCGCTTGAGCCTGGCTTCACTTTTTAATGGCTCACCCACCTCCATCTTGGAGGGAGAGGGCCCACGTGTGGCGAGAGCTACATATCTGTCTGGGGAGGAAGAGCCTGGTTGGCTGTGCTATCAAGGGGTGGGTAGGACATTAGACGCCCTACACACCCCTTGATAGGGTCGTCTTCGACACTTAGGGCCAGATGTACTAACATTGTTTGTGGGCGCAAATGGGTTTTAGACCCGTTTGCGACCGCAAAAGACTTGTGGCCCATGTACTAATCCTATTTTGCGACTCGCTAATTGGTGAGTCGTACATCTGGCTCTTATTGTATTATAATGGTATTTATATAGCGCTTACTACCCAACGCGGCGTAGAAGGCTCCAGTTATAATTTTCTTACACAGTAATGTTGGTCAGGGGCTTCCTTATTAATAGAGAGCAGTCTTTTTGTTGAACATATTCTTAAAGGTCTGTACGTCTCAGAGATCTGATTACCCAATCCCGTGATTGACAAAGTCCTTTAGGAAACTCTTTGATGTTCCTTCTTGATCATAAAGACAGTGGACCAGATAATCTCCTAAAGTGTGCTACTGCCGCTAAGTGCACTTTTATTGGGAAACATCCTTTACAACGAAACTTTTTCCACGCAGTACCTTTACAACGCAGGAATTACAACACAAGTCGTTACAACGACTTGCCCTGGAGGGCGCTGTCGGAAAGGGAATAGTTTAATTTACTATCCAAAACCTTCCCTACTATCCACGGGGACTGGAGTTGGGATAGTAAATTAAACTATTCACTATCCAGCACCCCCCAACGCAAGTCGTTGTAAGGATTTGCGTTGTAAAGGCATGCGTGGAAAAAGCATGCGTTGTAACGACATACATCCCTTTTATTAAAGTATGAACCAAACCTGTTTTATCTAAATCTAACTGGTAAAGTAGAATCTGCTCTGGTTGTGATATTTAGGGCTAATCATCGACTTCTGGCACCATAAACAGAAACACTTCCATTTAAGTTGGTAAGTTTTGTTGGTTGATCAGCTGTAGCAAGAATTTCTTTACAGTCTTGTGAGATGTTTAAGTATGCAAGCTCATTGTGTCCAGGAGCCAGGCACACAATTGTAAGAATTTTGGATCCAAGTGAAGTATTTGGTGTGGTTCATTGTCACAGTTTGGGGAAAGGTTTCAGCTGAATTTGAAGTTTCTCCAACGTGAGAACTAGTTCAGTGAACCAATGTTGTCTGCGTCGTTTCGGGTAATTCTCTCTTCATCTTGTTGAGATTTTGTGGAGTCGCAAATATGTTTCTCATCCATTTTTTTACTGTGCCTTTAGAGGCAGAACGAGGAGAGCAGAAGATTGAACGTGAATGTGCAGTGCGAGATAAATACATTGTAACCTTATTTGTTTTCAAAGATCTATGACCATTCTTCAGAACGGGGAGGTCTGCAGGATCAGTGAGGAATCTGCAGGTAGACCGAGTATCCACCAGAAAGATTGTTACTGAAGATAAGTAACGTTGGGGCATATTATCATGGGGGTTTATCTCCGCTTTTTTGGCTTTAAAAGCCAAGAAAGCGGAGATAAAATTATCTCCCTATTACCTAGCTGTCCCTAACACCAGTTAGCGACAGCTAGTAGGAGATAGCGACCATCTTGGGCCCCGCTTTGCATGTCAGTGATATTTATCACTAATGATATGCAGAGTGGGCGTGCCAAGATGTTAGCGACTGAAAACAGTCACTAACATCGCTATCTCCTATTACCAACTTTTGGAGATATTCGCGCTAAGCGCGAATATCTCCAAAAGCTAACACTTGCCCTGAGCAGTTCTTAGCCATGTTATCCAATGGGAGGTGGATAACATGGCTGAGAGCATTAGCTCGGTAATGCATGAATATCGCTGACTTTTCAGCGATATTCATGCATTGCGGCGATTTTTATCGCATGTGCGATAAACCTTGGTAATACCAAGGTTTATTTGCGGTAAAAATCGCCGCAGCTCAGCGGTAAATTTTTGTCTCTAACCAAGCAATAGCGATAATTATCGCTATTGCTTGGTAATATGCCCCGTTTTTCTTTGATGGATACTTCTACTTGCAGATTCCTCACCCTTTGAACAGACACCAGACCCAAATCCTCTTCCAGGAGCTGGATCTGGAGGAGCGGGCAGTTTGCAGCATGGAACAAGCCCAATGGCCATGAAAGGCACTGAAAGGACTTTAGGTGCAACTTGGGCAGGGATGCAGCAGCCTTCTGGTGGTCTCACACCAGTTGGGGCAAACCTACCTTCAGCAGCCAGTAGTCAAGGTACATGAACACTGAGATCCCAGACCTTCGCAGATGTTCCACCACCTTAGTGAAGACTCTGGGTGCCAATGTAAGTTCAAATGGGAGGACCACACACTCGTACTAGGTGGGAGCTGCCACAAACCACAGGTACCTCTCCTGTACAGCTACATGCTCCATATGTGGAAATATGTATTATGCAAGTTCAGAGACAACATACAGTCTTCTGCTTCCACTACCAAAACTACATGAGCCAGGGACAGCATCTTGAACTTTTCCTTGCAAAGGTAAAGGTTCAAGAGCATAAAGTCTAAGATTGGACACAGACCGCATCTTTCTTGAGAACCGGAAACTAATATGAGTAGGACCCGTGCCTCAGAACCTGGGTTATTACATAACACACAAAAAAGAAATGGTTGTGTCGTAAATGTGCTTATAACATTAGGGAGATGGGGGAGGGGAATAGGTCTCAAGCAATCTCACCTGAAATATATATTAAGGTCAAGATTGATCCATCAACACACAAAAACAGACACATTGTTTCATGAGTTTAAAGTATATTGTCTCTAAATAGTTGAAATCACTATAAGGGCAATATGCATAAGTAAGGTGCTCCTTGTGCAGCAAGAAAAGTGCTTGTACAAATGATATGTGCATGACTTGCGCCTTGACGCCTTCGGGCAAAGTTGCGCTTTACAAATCGCCATTCAATCAATCAATCATGAATAGATGTACACAATGTTCGATCAATCAATCATAGTTGTGTAACTCTGCCCAACTGATTTAAACATCAATTTGGACTGAGTCGTTTTTCTTAGTGCCTTGATATAAGCCAGTACAACTAAATGATACCAACAACATTTGAACCCCTATATGTAAGTGACATTGGATCATCAAAATGGGGTCTTCCTCAGGACAGCGCGTGGAGACACCCTGTGTTGTCAAATAAAGATATTTTATCTCAACTGTGTGTGCATTGTCAATGGTTGTGTGTCATCGTGCACCAGAAATGGTCTCTCACCTAATCACTGTGTGTGAAGAAATCGCAACTAAGGCTCATGAAAGTTGTCATGGACTTCAACACTTAGCTCCAGGAGGTCGCTCGGTGGTTCAAAAGAAGTATAGGTAAGGCAGTGGTTTATTGTACGGCCTTAAGGAAAAGTATGTAGTGTATATGAAAGAATCAACTCACCCCAGTTAGGATCAAAGGTGCGTGATCGCCACCGACTTCATGTCATAATGATTTAGACAGGTGATGATATGACATTAAGCATTCTTGCATTGGTTAAACAGTAAGGCTGTTCACTTCTAATATACCATGACATACAGTAGAGATGAAATCAACTTCCTAGATATTACCATCTAGGTCATGGATGATAAACTATACACAACCATATACCCAAGCAAACTGAGTGCTTAGGTATTGGAGCCACCCTCCTAGAAGCCTAAGGGGCAGTTTGCCCCATGGACAGTTCTTGCGAATGCGTAGAAACTGTGCCCTCAGGTTTGATTATTTCAAAGAAATCAGACATTCTGATCAACAAATATTCTGATGGAGGATATCTGAAAGAACTGTTTAAGTTGGCTAAAAAGAGCGCTTGGTATTGTCTTAGAGATACCCTACTGGAACCTAAGGTTTGTTCCAATGAAGACAGCAGCAGAATAGTATGTATCACAAAGACACAAAAGGTGATGAGAGGAACCCTTGCCATTTGTCTAACAACTGTTCTATTGCCCACCATGCCACCTCGGATTTGACAAAGCCAAATGCAAATCATTCTTGGTCCTGATTCAATAGAACAGTCCATCCCAAACTGGCATACTAAGTCCTCTCTGAACCGGAACACAGCAACCCACGATCAGTTGCCTGTGAGAAACTCCAACTTGCAGAAGTGCTGACATAGCACATTCTCTGCGGTGGTAAATAGATCAAGCGAAGGGGCTCCCCATTTGCTGAATAGACCTTGCGCCACCTCCGGATGTAACTGCCACTCGTGATCTCCTGGGAGCCAAGGGCTGAGTTTGTCCACCCTGGCGTTCAGTGAGCCCGCCAGGTGATTGCCACCAGGAAGTTTCCTTGGCGATCCAGCCATTTACAGAGGCACAAGGCCACCTGGCATAGGGGCAGGATCCCACCCTGCCTTGTTTGTTACCGTATCACATAGCAGTGATGTTGTCTGTGAACACCTGTGCTAGCCTACCCTTGATGGACAGCAGTAAGGCTTTAAGGGCCAAGCGAATGGCCCTCAGGTACAGAAGTTTGATTTAGAGCCTTGTCTCCACTGCAGATCAAAGGCCTCTGATCTCCACCTCCCCAAGGTGGTTGGCCTTGCCCAGAAGTGACGCATTGGTCCCCACTGTCAGCTCTGGGGGGGGAAGAGCAGGGGGTCTGCTGCCTACTTAATCGTGGTCCAGTTGCCAGCTGCTGCCTACTTAATCGTGGCCCAGTTGCCACCACTGCACCTCTTTTGTAGCCTCTTCTGAAATCTGGACATCATCGGAGGGGTCACCTTGATGTTGGGTCCACTGGGACTTAAGATCCCACTGCAGAGGCCACATACACCACCTTGATTGCTCGACCAGCAGAATTCAGATAGCCATCAGTCCCAGCATTCTCAGAGTCGACCTCCAGACAGTAACACAAAAGAGGCTTAGGTGTGGACAGGATGTGCCATTTTTGCAGAATGACTGGAAGGGGCTGTGCCCAGTCCTACTTACCTTTCAGAGGGCTTTGCCCCCTACACACACAAAGGAATATGACACTCGGCCAGCCCTATCTTTTGTCTCCCCAGCCTGTTTGTAGCCTTGCAGGGGAAGGAGAAGAACTTTTAAAACCAGATTTAGGGGGCGGGGTGGCGGGGGGGGCGGGGGGGGGGTCTGACCTGGCTGTTACCAGGTATAATTATTGTACCTCCAGAGCAACTCATCAGAACACTCCTGGACCTGTGGACATTACAGTAGAATGAGTGCCCTGATGTCAGTGAACTGCCCTGCTGCTAGAGGGCTGCCTTGTTGTCTGAGAAGAAAGACTGGAACCGCGTCTTACCTTCATCTCAGACTAACCCAAGTAGCTGCAAGGGTCAGTTGGCTGACCCCCTGTGTGAACTACAGAGACATAAAAAGCTCTAGAGGCTCCCTGCAACTGCCCAGCTGGCCTGCTGCACCGAACCTGCAAGTGGACCTGTTCAAGCGCTGGTTTTCCTCTGCTGGAGTGAGTTATTGATCCCTAACAGATGCACCACAGGTCCTGGACCCTTGGCTGGCATCAGTGTGAGCAACTCCAAAGAAGAAAAGGTGAAATCCAAAAGTTTGGACTCTTTCTGAACGGGTCCCTTCGCACCAGGGCTCTGCTGCCCACGATGAAAAGCCAATGTGAAGGTCCGGTGAAACCTGCTCTTTAGTCTACAGTGGCCAGCAACGCGAGATCATAGCTCTGTGCTACAGCAACTACAGCCCTCAGTGACCACCAATAAGAAGATCTAACAAAGACTGTTTGCAATGCTCGAACAGCTGTTCGTGTTAACAGGCTGTGCCACCCGACATATTCTTTGCGCTACAGCAATGACTATCTGCAACGCTTTCCCTGCTCCTTGCAGCCTCCTCCACCGAGAACAGAACTCCTCCCGCCGGACTCAGAAGGCAACTCTTCAGCGGCACTAACTTGGTCCCTGGATCCAACCCATGCTGCAACACGGTCGACTTGAACTTATGACCTTTATCCCAGTCTAGCGTAATCAGATGACCATGAGTGGTGTTGTGTGCTTTGAGGAGCTATTTTCACTAAGAAGTTTGAAATTGCATCTTTCTGGTTCTACTGATTGGATTTTTGTTCTAATAATTTATTTAATACTCCATTTCTGTACGTTGGTTTGAGGTATTTCTTGTGTTGTGTTTTCACTTTATTATTGTTTGAGTCCTGCATAAATACTTTACACATTAACGCGAAGTTAAGACTAACTTCTTTTGTGCCAAGCTTCCACAGGGTAAAGCACAGGTTAATTTTGTGACTTTTTCGTGGCTCACCATAACAAGGATTGTGATTCTTGTCTCAGGGGGGCGAAACGTACGTTGGCTGCTGCTGTTTTTCATGTTTAAAGAAATGAAATAAAACAAGCAAAAGGACCTGATTCAAGACTCTTTGTGGATTCCCACAAAAAGGACATTGATCTATGGCGAATTGAACCACACAGTCTGGAAAAAACTTTATTCCTTTATTGATTTTCTTTTTGCTTTTGGATAATAGTTATAACTACTTGGTGTGCTTTGTTGTATTTTGGTTTGCTACTGACAAAAGTAGGTGAGCTGGCCCATAGAACATGCTTCCCACTGGTTAGGGTATGCCTAGGAGGCACCCCACAACCTAGCCAGTGCTAGGTATAAATGTGGCACCTCCAGGCACCCACTTTAGAACACTGTCTGAATTGCAGAAGATCATAAGAGGTCTGGGCCTGCTGTCTGTGACCCGAGAGAACTCCTGAAAGACTGGACCTGCTTCCTCTTGTATCCACGACAAAGACGCGGATTCCAAGGGTTAGTTGGCTGACCTTGTGTGGCTACAGGGAAACAAAAAGCTGCAAGAGGCCTTTTCCTGGAAGTACCCAGCTAACATGAAGCAAAATATACCTGGACTGGCCTTTGCTGGTGGAATCTGCCCAACACTGAGTCTTCGATTGACTCCTCTGAGGTTCTGGGGTGCATTGGATTGAAAAGACTAAGTCGGAAGGTAAAATCTTAGATCAGGAAGGACTTAGTTGGTGCATCCGACCTGCATTCCATAATTGTCAGCCTCAAACTGAGCCTAGGTCCTGGTCTATCACAATCGCTGGTGCTTTGTTACACTATTTTCCCTTGAATCCTTAAAAACTCCTATAGCGGGTTCACCTTATTGGATTTGAGTCATTTTGATGTTGTTTTATTAAATACATTTCACACAATAGTTTAGTTTGGATTGGGATTTTTATTCTTTTGCATATTACTGTTTTGGTACTGCATAAATACTTTACACATTGCCTGAAGTTAAGCCTATCTGCTCCATGCCAGTTAGCAAGGGGTTTGAGCTCAGGTTCATTTAGTGACTTTGAGGGTTCACCCTGACAAGAGTTGTCACTATTCCTTTAGGTGGGTAGTCACCTTCCCCAAGTAATATTCCAATCTCTACAATGGTGTTGTTCAGCAATGGAACCCAGGACTTGTGTTTTGCAGTACCATAAAGTGATTTAAGCTGAAATTTAAAAACCCTTTTTAAATTGACAGCAAAAATAGACGTTTTAGATTTAAACAAATATTAATTTTGTTGTTTTTTGTTTTACAAATTTACTCTTGCACTTATTTCTTCATCTTAAGATTTTCTGGAGCATAGAAGTGAATCTGGCTAACGTGGAGAGTCTTCGCATGACAGAGCTGTGCAAGCAACAAGGACTGAAGCTGGACAAGCAGTCCAAGAAGGAAGATTACCACTTTGCCCCCAGAGCCTGAGAGAAGTTAGTTGGCTACATTATATCTCGGAGAGGAAAGAGGATGAAGTTAAGGAAGGAATTGAGAATGGAATTGATAAGGCCACACGAGTATTCCTCCCAAGGGACAGCATCATCTGCAGTGCCCAGGGCAGAGAGCTGTGTATCCTCACAACGTTTATCCCCTTCAGAGCTGAAGGACAGGCAGATGGAGAGGGACCTTGAAATTGCAGCGGACTACTCTTGCCCTTGAGGAGAAAAAGTTGGCTGTGGATGTTGTGGAGAAGAAGGCAGATGCAGTGATGACGACGGAGGCGAGAACATAAACAGCACCCCTTGCATTGGAGGAGTAAAAGTTGACTCTGTCCTTAGAAGAAAAGATGACCCTGTTGGCCCAGAGAGGAACCAGCGCAAGATGGACTTCAGGTCCAAGAGGGCCTCTTAGTCCAGTGATAATGTTGGCAGTGACGCAGAAAGGTGAGTGGAACACTGTGAAAGCAAATGCTGACTGCTGGAAGGGAGAGTCTATTGGCCATAGATGCAGCTGAATGGGTTACTTATGGCTCCATTAAAGAAGACCTTATAACCAATTTTGGTGCAACTACAGATAACTATCGTCTGAAGTTCAGGGATACCCAGAAGCAGGCACACCAGTCTTGTGTGGACTTTGTAGATGCACTGGAAGGTTGTGTGAAGGACAATAAAGTAACAGATTATGATGGGCTGTGCAGTTTGTTTACAAAGGAGCACATCTTTAGTGATTGCTTTGCAGAGGTACAAAGTCACCTGATAGACTGCAAGCTTAATGTGCCCAAAGAGCTTGGGAAAGAAGCAGGTCTCTGGGTCAGCCAAAAGAAGGGCGGTTTAGGTTCCCTACCGCAGAAGGAAGGGGAAGGTCACGATGATACAGAGAAGATCCCCATAGGACTGCAAAAGAGTTGGCAGTGAATCCCAGACCACTTCTGAGCTTAAGAAAGAAGTTTTGGTGGCAGAAGACCATGGTTCTTTATCACCCAGCCCAGTGTTATGCCTGTCTATACACAGAGCACAAGAAGAGGGACATTGTATGTACCCGAAAGACACCCACGGGTGTGCGCTCAGCAGGGATGACTAGTGTTTCCCAGGAGGAGAGGGTGTAGCATGTCCTCATATCCCCCAGCTGGAGGTGGACCAAGAAGGTATGCTGGTGATCCCCAAGGGAGGTAGACATAACTTCCAGTAGGCCACAGTGAGTGGGGTCCCTATCACTGTTCTGCATGATGCCTGTGCCAACCAGATATAGTAGTAGCAAAGTTGGTTTCCCCAGAACCATATTTGCCACAGCAGGGCTGTATGATAACGAGGCCCATGGGTATAAGTATGTTGGGTACTTCTCTCCTGTTTCATTGCCATGAGGCAGGTCGCATTCCAATCGCGCTGTGAGGGAAATGGCTGACTACCCTTCCCAGTAGCCCTGCACCTGATGACGCTCCACACGCGCCTGGAGGCGTGTTAAAAACACCACTGACCTCCCACAGCGCGGGACGCTCAGGGTCCGGTACTTCTCTCCTGCTTTCATTGCCGTGAGGGGGACGGCTGGATGCATTCCAATCGCACCGTGAGGGAAACGGCTGGACTACAGTTCCCAGCATCCCTGCACCCGGTGACACTGCACACGTGCCTGGAGGCGCGTTTAAAACACCACCAACCTACCTCAGAGCGGGACGCGCTCGGGCATAGCCCAGGCCAATGGCGGGCCCGTCTGCGCCTGTCAGCGATTGACTGAGACCGGACCGGGCCAACTCTCTTTAATTGAGATATCACCATGGGTAAGCGGAAAGACCAATGTTCCGCAGACATGACTAAATCCAAGGCAAAGATACCACGCAACTGTGCCTCTATTACCTCCTACCTAACCACAGCAGTGGGAGCCATAACGAATGCGATTCAGGATGTGGAGGCCCGGTTGGGGTTGGGAGTAGATGGTCTGGTGGTCAATTGCACTGATGACGCCTTATGTGTAGACCCTGTCCCCAGCTTAACCATAGACGTTGTTGTAGATAACATTACTAGAGACAATAACACTATCAGGGACAATGACATTTCTTCTATCTCTCGCCCTAAAGGAAAACCGGAGGGCAAGGGGAGCTCGGAACTGTCAAGAGATATGGCTGTACCCATTGGTAAAAAAAGAGGAAAAAATGCCCCAAAACAGGCCCGTTATAAAGGACGCACTAACATGGAAGGGGGCGTAGATTATCGGGCAACAGTGGAAATATCATCCCTAAATCGGATTAAAGCAAATGCGGACTCTGTCCTATTACACATCGATATGCTCTGTGGCTCACTTAAGGAGGACTTATTTAAGTTTGTCATTTCTGGTTTAGATTGTGTGATGGATAGGCTAACTAAAATAGAGTCCTAGCTTGATGAACCTAGCATGGGAAGGAGTCAGGTTCACAATGTTAATGTCGCAGGTAATAGATTCGGTAAGGCTGAGATTGGCACGAGTTTACAAACAACTCAGAACAGAACCCCTGAAGAGGGAAGGCCACCGACTAGGACACCTCCGGGGCATATAAAAATAAATGAGGTATGTAGTGGCCCAAGGGGTGGCATTGCTCAGGGAGATGCAAGCACTTTCCAGGGGAAGTTCAAAAGACAATATTTGACAGGACCAAACTTAATACCCATAGAAGCACCTATCAAACAAGGAAGGCTGAATCTGCCAACTGAGGCCACTCCTCTTGTAGCGGTTCTGGTAGGAGTGCCCCCACTCAAAAGCAACAATATGGAAACAACTGAGGAACTTATTTGCAAAGTCATGTTTTGGTGTAGTAGGTTTTCTGAGGTAGGCTGTAGAGCATCCACACACATCATAATAGCCAGGCGGGTAGGATGGGTGGGAAGCCGCCCTAAAACTGAGGATGGTGACTGCATAGGGATTAATTTTGATCAGACAGACGTAGCAGGCTGGCTCTTCCAGGAGAGCCCTAACCGGGGTTGGGGAGAGATCACAGCCTTACCCCTGGGCTTCTTCTATCCGCCGGTTATAGGTGACTGGGGTAGCGTTAGCAAGGAGACGCAAAGACACACGACAGGAAAAGGGTTGTTTAGACCTATTGTTAAAATTGCGCATAATTCTAGCCAACCCCTCTGTGTAAAAAATATTGACCCTCCTCAAGGTTGTCTAAATGTCACTGTTGGAGCAAATAATAGAAATAATGAGAGTAGACTTGAGATTTCAAATAGATTTGCTCCTTTGAGTGAGTTGGACAGTAATGATTGACTAGAACCTTGTTATTCTATTGAAGGGCACAGTAGAGATGGAGATGGAGATAACCATATGAATTGTATTTTTAAACAAGCACAGGGGGTAGAGAATAACTTACGGCAGCATGTTAAGATACTAAGTTGGAACATTGCATGACTTAAAAATAAGTTAGATGATGATAGGTGGAAAGTCTTTTTAAGTGGGTTCTACATGATTGGGCTCCAGGAGACCTGGGATACTGAGAACAGTCTACGGTTGGATGGCTATACCACCTATTCTGAGCCAGCCAAACCATCGGTAGCTGGCAGGGCAAAGGGTGGTTTATTGACCCTGATCTCCGTAAAAGTTGCATGTAATCATTGTAAATGGGACTCAGGTTCATCGAATTGTCTAGTCGTACAGATTACTTCCACTAATGCACCTAATTTGCTCATCGTTAAATTTTATAATTCATTCGATAGAACTATCGTAAATGAACATACGGTCAGTCTAAATCGTTTCTTTGAGTTGTACAGTGGGAAACAGTGAAAAGTTAGCCTGGCATATGATGTCCACTAGTTCTAGTGGGCACCTTGCACCAGTCTAATCAACCCTTATTGATGATGGTTGTAAAGTCAACCTTATAGAAAACTATCCTAGTGGTAGCATGGACCAGCAGTCATCAGGCTAAGACTTCAGTAGGCGATTTTAAGCAAGTTGTTTTACCAATTATAATCTCTTGAGTACCAAATGAAAGCACACCACACAAGGTATATATCAAATATATATGTATTTATTCTAAACACAACCCCTCTGCACTCTTTATGAGGTCAGAGGTAAAAGTACAATACAAGTTACTCAATTAGCATACGATAAGTTGCACAGTATACGTTTTGCCCTAGGGGCCTCACAAACCATATACTAAAATAGTGGTATAAGAACCACGTGAGAATTAGAAAGCAGGCCTGGGGCCTGTGGAATCGCTGGGGCTACTCTAAACAACCAAAGGTTAGGAAGTAGGAGGCCCAAGGGAGATGCGCGCAGTGTCTAAACACAGACGCAGGTTACCATTGACTTTCTATGGGAAACAAAGAAGTTACAATTATACAATTTAAGGATACTTCCGGATGGACTACGATGAAACCCTTTTAGACTTAGACTCTAGGAGGGCCAATACCCTCGAGACTACCAGAGTACTCGTGTTACCTCACCCAGGGAAGCCGGGTGCATAGGTGTCTTTTGATGTCGGGGTTCGTCATCGATTTCAATGGAGAGCTGCAAAGAAGTGCTGCAGGTAACCAGAGGAAAAGTGTCTGGGTGGATCCAAGGGTGGATTGAAGATCTGAAGAACCTGAAAGCAGAAGGGACAGAGTCTGGGTCACTTGCCAGTGACCAGGATGGAACCAGGCGATATCGGGTGATTTCAGGTGGAAAGGTGAAGCTTGTCTCTTCACCCACGAGGTCCAGGAGGTGTCGACGACAACCAGGAGCTGGATTCAAGTTGTCCCACAAAGGATCTAGTTGACTGCGGTGTCAGTATCCGGATTGGACCTAACAAGCCTTGGCAAACGCAATCCACGCAGGATGTCGAGATTGGCTTCGGTGCAGACCAGCAGGGTCACAGGACACTCTTGGAGTGTGGAGGCCTGAGCTTCGGTGCAAATGGTGCTCAGGGTTGGGGCTTCTCATACCCCAATGCACAACTGCGAGATACCTTGGAAGTAGATGTAGTAAGCAAAATGCAGAATGTCCAGGAGTTCCGGTCCCACATCTCTCGTGTCCGCCAAGGGTCTCAGCTTTGCTGGGAACGTCGAGCAGCGCAGAGATGTCTGAAAGTCCATGTCCTGTGTCGCATAATCTTCGGGATCCGGCGGGAGCCTCGAAAATGCAGACTGGCAAAGTTGCTGTTGGTGCCTGTTTGAACAGGGTGGTCACTCCTTGACCACAAGGGAGATGTCTTCCATCTTCCAGTCGAAATGGAATGTCGAAGGTCCAGGATTTGTGTTTCAAAATTTCATCTAGGGTAATCTAAAGTCCTAGGGACACAGCTCCTATACTTATATTAAGTTTAGGGGTTGGGCTACCTGTAAGGTCCCTCCTATGGGTGGACCTGGGAAGGGGGTGGTTTCCCCAGCAACCGGTTTGAACTGGGAAATGCATGGAGCACCTAGCGTGCCCCAGGCATTGTCTGGAAAGCATTCACTGAATGCAGTCCTCCCTGCCCCAATACACACAATCCTGTCTGGGGAGGTTGGACAGGAAACCTATTGTCCAGGCCTCCCCTGCCGGAGTTTCGTCCAGCAGCAGGAGGTCAGACTCGTGTCTGTGGCAGCAGCATCCATTTTGTGATGCTGAGGCTCTGTTTAACTTTAGCCGGGTAAACCAGTAACTACATGTCTTCTCCCTCTAGAAGGGTGGAATGCTACCCCCGCCGTCAGGACTGGCGGAGGGGGGGGTAGTATTCCAAAGTGTTTGACACCTTACACGACATGTTTTGATAAAGCCAAAACAAAGTTAGCATTAACCGCAAGGATTATAATGCACTTAAGAGTATATGCTATGGCTATATCTTAGAACAGCTATAAGGAGATGGTTCCAAAAGCTGCAGAGGAGTTCAGATCATGCTAGGGCACCCTCTCACATAAAACCAAGCACTCTACCTCCAGGATTGCCGAGGTCTGCCTTAGGAGTGTCTTATAGGTGTATATGTGTCTATATGTATATATAGATATAAGTATACCATATCTAAGTAAGGGGTGATTACACCACCTTACCCAGGCTGTGTGAACAGACCTGTGGTGTCAGTTTGGAAGGCAAACCAGGGGTGGCACAATACATGCTGCAGCCCCTGGTAGGCCTAGGGTGCACCTATGCCCTGGGTACCTAGGGTACACTACACAGGGGCTCACCAGGGTGACCCAGTAACCAATCTGGTATGTACCTAAAGTACATGGTATCATTTTAGAGAGAGAACAGCTAGGCTGTGGGCCTTATTAGCAGGGCCACAGCCAGACTAAAGTCGATAAACCAGAGAATCACAGCAAAAAGTGGGGGTAACCATAGGAAGCAGACCCTACTCTCCTACAGAAACAAACTTTTCCCTATTCGGTTATTGTTTTAGGTGAATTTAATGTACATAGATGTCAATTGAACGGTAATGTTTTTGACAGCCGAGTTCCTGATAATCATGCAGAGATACATTTTGAACACTCACTACAGGGTGGATTCTTAGAAAGCACTTTAGCGGATCATGGTTTATTCTATCCCAATACAACGCATGATATTGATATTCCTACCTTTAGAGGTAGGGGAATGTATTCCACTATTGATTATATTTTTATTAGTGTAGCTTTAACCCCCCGGGTGATAGGGTACACCACTACGTGGTCTCAGTTTAGTGAACACAACCCTATACATCTGACATTGGCGGGCGGTGTTAAAAATGACCAAAAAACGAAAAGATATGCTTGCACTTTTAACATAAGACCTAAAGTCCAGGCCCGTAGACTTAAGTCGAGTATGGCAGTGCCAGGGGATTTTCATGCGAACCTGTTGAATACTGTTGGAAGGGAGATGGACCACTGCTCAGATGACAACTTAAGGGGTAAAGAGGTCATTATAGTATACACCAAAATCTGCACTCAGGTGGCTTCTGACCTTAAACGCCCTTTTAAGGAACGTCAAAATATGGGGGATAGGTGGTTCGATCATAACTGCTCAGTTGCCCATTGAAAGTTGCTAGCATCTTTAAAACTTAAACCACAAGATAAAAGTGCCATAGCTCTAAGGAAAAAATATAAACTGGCAATAAATAAACGTAAAAAAGAGATCAAACATGAGGCATGGAACGATCCACTGTCCACTGATGTTATTAGAAGTAGTGCCCATTTCTGGGAAATTGTAAACAAATCCTTTTTTCAAGAATCTATGGGCAGTCCTCTTGAATATAATATACAGGAGCAAGATTGGTTCAACCATTTAAAATCTATATATGGTGACCAGGAGACCCAAGGGTCTTCAGCTACTGTATTTGATGTTAAGGCATATACTATGATTTTTACAGAGCTAGAAGTAGTTGAGGCGAAATGACAAGTAATAAAGCTCCTAGACCAGATGGGGTACCAGCCGATCTTTTTAAATGTAACGTAACATTTTGGTCCAAACTATTGGCCAATGTTTTTAATATATTTACAACAAGGGGTGGTGAGGGACAGAGTCTCTGAATTAAGCAGAAAGCTCTCACCCAGTCAAGAGATCAGGGCTAGATCCAACACCGTTTTTTAGCTCACTGCACCATCCCAGTTTCAGAACCTGGCTGTATGCAAATTAGTCTGTTCCTGTCCCAGTGCATGATGGGAACAGGGCAAACCAAACTACAAAAGCCAATTCTTACACTGGGAAGGAAACAAGCTCCCGGGGACCGGTTTCTGGCATTACAGCCGTCTTCGGCCCGGTTTGCTTGAATCCTGATGGTGCAATGAGCAAGGGTCTCACATCTGAGAATACCCTTCCACGCTTAGGGTGGACAAAAATATTTACAACAATGGGTGGTGAGGGACAGAGTCTCTGAATTAAGCAGAAAGCTCTCACCCAGTCAAGAGATCAGGGCTAGATCCAACACCGTTTTTTAGCTCACTGCACCATCCCAGTTTCAGAACCTGGCTGTATGCAAATTAGTCTGTTCCTGTCCCAGTGCATGATGGGAACAGGGCAAACCAAACTACAAAAGCCAATTCTTACACTGGGAAGGAAACAAGCTCCCGGGGACCGGTTTCTGGCATTACAGCCGTCTTCGGCCCGGTTTGCTTGAATCCTGATGGTGCAATGAGCAAGGGCATGAAAATTAGGTCTACCCAGGTCATGGTCTGAGTCAGTCATTGTGCCGATCTTTAAAAAGGGTAATAGAGAGGCCCCAAGCTGTTACAGACCAATTTCACTTATAGACTCTGCTGTAAAGGTGTTTGGAAGGGTCGTACTTAGCAAACTCATGGCTTGGTTAATTGAATCTAACACCCTACAAGACCTGCAATATGGTTTTAGGAACGGAAAGGGCACCACCAACCAATGCCTGAACCTGCACCTACTAATTGGGAAGAATACCATTGCCAAGAAGGGCACCTTGTATTTGGCGTTTATGGATTTTTCATCGACCTTTGACCGAGTGAATAGATCCAAGTTATGGGCTATACTTACCAAATTAGGAGTGGATGGAAACATTGCCTATTTCCTTGGCGACCTGCATAAGGACCTGACCGCTACAGTGAGGTACGATCAAATGGGGAACTGTACCCAGGGAATACGTATCGCTAATGGTGTTAGGCAGGGATGTATTCTGGCTCCCCTACTCTTTACCCTTTATATCAATAACCTAAATCAAGATTTAGGGATAGCAAGTAAAGATATTCCACGTGTGGGGGAGCGACTGATCCCAGCACTCCTATACGCGGAGGATGTCCCCTATTAGCAAGAACAGAGGTTGGTCTACAAAGTCTTTTAACTTCATTTGCTGTTTTCATGAAATCTTTGGACCTAAGTGTTAACTTTTCAAAATCATTTACAATTATAGTAGGTCCTAAACCCAATAGGGTCAAAAGTCTGTATTGCGAGGGTAATGTGATCACAAGGGTTACCATTATCCCTTATTTAGGAGTTTTATTTGATGAAAAGGGCTTGTGGATCCCACAAATGAAGGCAAAGAGAAATGTACTTGCTAGATTGACCTCTACAGTTCTAGGTTTTGCACGCAGGCTAGGGGGGAAAAGCAATGCAAGCACTGTTAAATGTTTATAGTGCTAAATGTACCTCCATTCTCAATTTATGGTTCTGAGTTATGGGGTTTTAGGGAAGCAAAGGAAATTCAAGTAGTTGAAAATACATTTTTAAGAAACTTGCTATTGGTGCCACAGTCTTTGCCAACATATATTAGTCATAAAGAGACTGGGACAGGCTTTGTGGAGGACTTAATTGCAATAGCACCTTTATTAAAATGGATAGCAATTTGGTTAAAACCTGAACTTGAAATGAATCGTAAAATCCTGAGAGATTGCTTAGCTCTAGACCGAGCTAGTAGCATTCCTTGGTTGTGCCATGTAAAAAGGCTGGCAGAGAAACTGGGATGGCCTGAACTATTTATTTCCCCAGATAAATTGGAAAAGGGTGATATCCAGTGGGCGAAGAGATCTTATCTATATATGGCATTCATGGAAAGAGAAGAAAGGGAGTTGGCATGCCGTGCCCATCAATTGCTAAAAACGTCTTGTGCAATTGAACCGTATTTGAATGTAGTAACCAACCCATACCACTGCTTTCTCCTGGTAAGATTCAGGCTGTATCAGTTACATTTTCTCCTTCCAGATCCCCCGGGATGGAGAAGAGTGGAGGACCTGGGAGTTTGTTCATGTGACAAATTCTCCACCCAGGATACACTGCATTTTGTTTTATTTTGTGAGCACTTTTTGCACAGTCAGAAACGTTTTTTTGTTCCAATTCTAAAGGACAAGGGGTTTTTACAAGCAAAACCAGCACCTATGTATTTGCAGATGCTATCCAATGTCTGGGAAATCTTTAGTGTAGCGAGGTTCCTTACTGCAGCAGCGAGAATAAGGAGGAAAAAAGTCAGTGTGTTCTCTATGACCCAGTCAACATTAACTTATTTTTAGTAGATTGGGGTTTTTTAATGTTGTATTTTAAACTGTTCGTTTTTGTCTATTTTATTTTCATAACTTAGTTCAATATTATCGCTGCTAACAAATGTTATATTAATTTTGATATTTTTGTATAGAATGCTTTTATGGTTTTAATTAACTGAATAAAGTACTTTGACTGACTGACTGACTGACTGACTAGGTCTGCCCTATTGCCATGGTATGCCTTAGATTGGGACAATGTACTTGCCCTGAGGGTCATTGTCAGTCTCTAGATGCCCATTGAATGCATCCTTGCCAATGAGCTTCCACTGGCGAGAAAAGTGCCGGTAGGTTCTGCTGCCCAGGGCGTCACGAAAGCACAAATGTTTTGGGTTACTATCGCTCCTTTGTTGGATAAGGACATAAAAAGTCAGTATGTAAAATCTTTAACCAGGACGAATCTCCAACTAGCCTCAAATTGTGCCTAGGGCCCAGTCCACCGCAACCACTGACAGTCATTAGTGCTTTGTGCTTTATGTCACTATTTTCCCTTTATATTTACAATCTCATATCACTGGTTCCTCTTATTGGATATTTGTAATTTTGTTCTCATTTTGATTATTACATTTTACTGTAGTGTTCTAATTCACTTTGACATTTTTATTGTTTTGAATTTTGACATTATTACTTTTTTAGTACTGAATACATAGTTTACACATTATCCTAAAATAGGCCGGTGTACTCTGTGCTATAGCTACCAGCGGTTTGAGATTAGCTAAATTTAGTGACTTTGAGGAGTTCACCATGACAAGGGTTGTGATAATTCCTTGAGATGGGTAGTCACCCACCCTATCTAATAATCTCATTTTCTACACATCCCTACTAGAAGATCTCATGTTTATTTTTAACTTGCCGTGCTGGATTTTGATATCATTTTCTGCTACTGGGGTTCTGTATAGTGCAGCACTTCCAAATTACTTGACCGCTCTGTACTTCGATTCATGCACTTGTGTACTTTAGTATACACTCTTGCTCTACTTCTAGTCTTTATGTCTCGCCTGCATGATCAAATGTGCAGTAGCGCATGTATGCTCGCTGGCGAGACATATTATCTTGAATAAGGGGCTTGGAGCCCGCCCACTCCTAACTGGGCAGCACAAGCTGTTTTTTTCACTTCATCTTGTTTCTGTAGGAGCACAGACTAAGTACTGATTGCTTCAAAGTTATTAAGGTCCTTCTGCTGCTGGGGCTGTGATTAAATTACTATTTTTTGTTTCTTTCTTCTCCCCCTAAAGCAGGTATAAATGTGCTATGATCTGGCCAGAGGTGGCCACGCCATAAGGCTTTTTCTAGCTCTCGCTTATTTTCAAAGGACACAGAGGACGCCTTTGCAATGAGTTTAGTATATTTTGTCTGATAAGAAACAAGTTCTCTATCATTTGTTGTTAACATTATGACACTGTGTCAATGCACAATTTTAAATGCATGTATCCAAATCACCAAATCAGCTATCTGCAGAAAAACATTGCAGTTTTGCAAAGCATCTTCTATCTTTCTGTTCTTATTTTCTTTTATAGTTTTTCACACAACGTTTTTGTTAAATAAATCTCAACTGCATTATTTAATAATGGCTTGGGCTAACCACATCAAACTATTATTATTTCCATATCTATTCTTTGTAAGGTGTTACTTTACAAAACAGAAAGGCACGAAAGAAACTGCATTCTTGATGAGAAGAGTAGGAGATTACACTTCATTCTTTCTATTTCCAACAACAATGTTGTAAATACCCTTCTTGATAGTCAGTGTGGCTGTGACAGGTGAACTGTGGCATTTTAATGAGGCAAGATTACCGCAAAAGGCGTTACACCAAAGAGTGTAAATGAATTATATGCCTGCACTACCAGGTTTAAGGTTACGGTCTACCTAACTTCCTCAATTACCAAGGCCTACTCGCTCCAGAAATAGAAACATGCTGACGTGAAGCCGTTGCTGAAAAAGCCATCCGTGGACCCAGGAGAACCTAAGACCTATCGACCAATCTCCATGAACCCATTACCAGCCAAGGTCATGGACAAAGCCATCAACATCCAGCTCACTAGAAATCTTGAAAACCCCAACCTTCTGGACCACTCCTAATCTGGCTTCAGAGCAAACCACAGCAGAGAGATAGCCTTAGTCACAGCCACAGACCACATCAGAATGCTGCTACACCATGGAGGAACAGCAGCCCTCATCCTCCTTGACCTCTCAGCAGCTTTCAACACTGTATCCCACCACACACTGATCAACAGACTCCACCAAATTGCAATCCAAGGAGCAGCCTTCAAGTGGATCACATCATACCTCACAGGAGGTACACAGGTCACCCTCCCTCCCTACTCCCTAAGAACATCACCTGTGGTGTACCTCAAGGATCATCCCTCATCCCAACCCTTTTTAACGTATACATGACACCCCTGGTCAAAATCATTAAGAGCCATGGGCTCAACATCATCTCCTACACCGATGACACCCAACTCATCCTCTCCCTGACTAACGACCACCAAGGACAAGTTCCATAGATGGATGAAAGACATGGCTATCTGGATAAACAACAACTGTCTCACACTCAACACCGACAAGACAGAAGTACTCATCTTTGAGAAAGGCAAGGATACTATCTGGAATTTTGAATGGAGGCCAACTAAGCTGTAACCCAAACCCAAAACTCACCGAACACACCCAAAACCTTGGCATCGCCATGGACAACAAGCTATCCATGAAGACGCAGGTCAGTGCCATCTCCTCCACTTGCTTCCTCACCCTCCGAATGCTCAGGAAGGTCTTTATATGGCTCCCACCCAACCAGGTGAACAGTCACACAAGCTCTCATCACTAGTAGATTAGACTACGGCAAATCCCTCTATGTAAGAATCATCGCCCAACTCATGACGAAACTCCAGACTATCCAGAACAAAGCAGCTAGACTCATCCTCCACCTCCCCAGATATACGCACATCATCCCTCACCTCAAAAAACTCCACTGGCTACATGTTGCTAAGAGATACCAGTTCAAGCTGCTCACCCACACTTACAAGGCACTACATAACGAAGGACTGGCGTACCTCAACAATCAAATTAACTTCCACCAACCTACCAGGAAACTTCGCTCCAAATCCCTCTCCCTAGCAACCACGGACATATCCTGATGGACAGTGGAGGCCGCTCTTTCTCCCAAGGCGTGAAACAACCTCCCCCTGCACCTTAGAGCCTCACCATCAGTCCAGCAGTGCAGGAAGGACCTCAAGTCCTGGATGTTCAACCAAAAGGAGAACAGGCAGCATGATCTCCCAGCGCCTAGAGACCCCAAGGGGTTATGCAGTCGCGCTATACAAATCCTGATCGATTGATCAAATGTGCCTGTGGAGTCCGATTTTCCCCAGGAAACTGGAGATTTTGGACTGTAATGGCAGTAATTGCATCATATTTAATGTTAGTCCAAACACATTGTCAAGGTCATCATGGGCGTCAATTCACCAAAATGCCTGAGGTAGCAGAAGTCACATCACACAACCTTAACTTTAATTACATCACAGGAAGTGACATAATGTAACCTTTGGCTCTCACTGTTCCAAGGAAGTGATGTCACATGCTCTTAACCCTGATGACATCACAATGATTGACATTGCTGAAGTTCCATAATAAATGCATGATCAATATAATAACAGACACATGTATTTTTTAATACCACCTGTAGTAGGGTGTGTGCTGACATGATATACAAGGGGATCACTGATTGAGTCTCTTAGTTTTACATGTAAATGTATGTGTTCATCTGAAGAGGCTATAGTGCGGAAACACACACAAGGCACCGGTAACCCATTTTTTTGCACCACAAACTCTTATGATTTAATAATCTCCTACTATATACTGCAATGAGAAATCTGTTGCTAAATTATAGGGAGAGACAAAAATATTTAAACAAATCAACAGTAATGTCCACATGTATTAATTAATGTTACCCACATATTGAATTTGAGCTAAATTATTGGCCTCAACTATTCCTTACTTTTAATACATTCTGAATTAAGATCACTTGCAAGAACCTATCGTGCATGTAAAGCACAGAGTTGAAGATGTTATTCAGACACTTAATCGTTAAGAAAAATGGAACATGGCACCAACTTGTGTAAAATTATTGTTTTTTTAGTGAAGTGATTTATTTAATCAGAAGAGTGCACAATTTACTAATAAATGTACTGCCTTTACAAAGCCTAATGTGTAATGTCCTAGTCATGGTCCCAGTGGATGCTGCAGAAAGTAAACAGTGCTCCTCAAGACACTGTTTACCTTCTGTTCTTGAAGTGGCAGCTGCTGATTTTCAAATGAAGTAGGCTGTAATACCCACTAGGTAGGGTTCTGGTGGAGGTGTGGGGACTGGGGAGGTCTCCTTCCAGGAAAATGTTTAAAGAATTGACCAGATAGTGCATTTTAAAACACAGTTTCACATCAATTTGCTTAAAAAACACTGAAGATCGATAACATCCAACTGCTGGGCTCTCCAGATAGTCCAAAGAGGCTACTCACTCCCCATTGTGACTACCCCTCCTCTCATGCCACCCACTTGTGACAGGCTGGCGGAGGACAACACCTCTTTACTTCGCAAAGAAGTGGCAGCTCTTCTTGCCAAGGGAGCCAAAGAGAGGGTGCCAGCATCAGAAGTAGGTTGTGGTTGTTATTCCAGCTGGGTGCTCAAAAAGGACAGAGACCTTCGTCCAATCCTAGACCTGTGCCCTCTCAATTTCTTCCTGAAAAAGGGGAAATTCAAAATGCTCATGCTTGCTCAAGTCTTGTGTGCCCTGGACCCAGGAGACTGGATGGTAGTGTTGGACTTGTAGGACACCTACTTCCACCTTTACATCATGTCTGCCCACAGACATTACTTGTGGTTCGAGTAAAGAGATGTGGTTCTCCATCAGCCTGTCACAAGTGGGTGGCATGGATGGAAGGGTGTCACAAAGGGGAGGGATCAGCCCGTTTGGACAATCTGGAAAACCCAGTTTTCGGATGTTAACCTCCAGTGGTGCATCACATTTTTTTCTTGCTTAAAACCATCAACAAAATACTACTTTTCATCCACACAGACTTCAAGGACAGATGGGGTGGTAGAAGCTTTAGGGCAGTTGCCCCCAAACTCTGGAATGCGCTCCCTTTCTCCATCAGAACCCTTCCTACTCTATTTGCCTTTAAGGCCTTGAAAACCTGGCTATTTGATAAATAGTCACTTAGCCTTACGGATACTGGCATAATCCATTGCTCAGCGCCAAGACACCCTCGGGTATTCGCAAGCTTAACAAATTTATTAACATAACATAACAGGTGATGATGCATACTGCCTCCAGACTGGATGCCCATGATGGTCAGAGGTCAGGGGGTGGACTGGCCCGACCTCTGGCTACCTGACCCACAAGGTCTGTGGGTACCACGTCCTGAGCCATGCAAAGGCTGGGAGGCTTGCAGGGTGTGATGGCTAGGCGGCTGAAAGCGCAAGATAGACTAGGGCTGGCTAGGGGCAATGGAAAACCTAAGGACCTAGCTGTAGCCCTGCTACCCTTGAAGCACTCCAGCTCGAAGTCCATCTTGTCTCCAAATAGACTTGAACCATTGAAGGGCCTGTCTATGAGTGAGACCTGGTCATCCCCCGAAAAGCCAGTGGTTCTCAACCAGGCGTGGTGCCTAAGGGCCACTTACGAGGAAACTGCTACCCTGCTGTGCCTAGTGAGTAGGTTGTATCCAGCCCAAAGGATATAGTGAACTTAGCTGTGTATCTCCCATCAGCAATACCTTGGGGGAGTATGACTCAGGGCCTTCTCCAAGACCATAGGCAGAACTAGCGCAACCAAGTCCCAGAATGGATGGGAGTATCAGCCCAAAGGGCAAGTGGTGTTCACTGACCGCAGTGCAAGGCTGGCAGAAGAAAACATCTTCTTTCCCAAGGTATCCAGCCTCTTGGATTCCCTGTTTGGTGAAGTGGTAGGGAATGTGCTAGGATTTACTCTGGAAGTGGAAGCTTAGACCACCAAGCTCTCCGGTGTAGGGTGCTGGGTGAGGAAGATGGGGTCCCTGGGGCTGGGTGATGGCGGCTGGCAATAGTCCTATTTACAGGAGCCCTGTGCAGGGCTTGGACCAGGCCCAAGTAGGACGTCCACGAGGGCTTCGTTAAACGGGAGAAGTGGTCCAGATGGGGTCATTCTAGGCTGAAGCACCTCCATAAAGATGTTCGTCTTGGACACCTCAGAGGGCGGCTGAAGGTCCAGGACGTCGGCCACCCTCCTCACCACCATAGCAAATGAAGCTTCCTCCTACGTAGCCATGGTAGATGAGACCAAGTCAGTATCTGTAGGGGGGGTCAAGACCACCAGCATCTGGCAGACCCTCACACCAGGTGTCCTCGGTGACACCTAGGGGCTGGTATTCATCAGGCTCCGTGGCCCCTCCTAATTATCCCAAGTCCAAGCCCATAGAAACAGAGCTCAGATAACTTCTATCCAGCGTATGGGGGCAGCGTCAGCAATAGGGGTGGCTCCGGGGGAGGTTGATGTGGCTTGAGCAGCATCGGTCCGGATCCATTCATGGATCCAAGGGCACTGACTGGCGCCGGCGCCAGGGCAAACCCGCCTGGCGGAAGTCCTGTAGGGGATGAGCTGCCCGTATAGGAGGTGCACGTCCTCATAAAACTCCTGGAGTTGGGATGGGGTCATTCCAGCTCACGGAAACTCGGAACGCGCGGGGACTGACCTGGTGTAGGCTCAACCCTGGAGCCAAGCTATGAATGCCAATGTACTTTTATTTCTCCATCTTAATGCTTACCTCAGGAAGGTGCTTTTTATGCAAAGTCCTAACATTTTTAGTAGATAGGGCTTCGCATTAAAAAAACGAGTCATAGTGTGGGAATACCTAAATAACACCCATGGTATGCACCGTGATGCAAAGCAGCACAGAGTAGCAGAAGAGCATCCTTTGCGCTACTTTGAGGCTACATTCCAGTGTACCAAAAAACCTTTGCACTGGAAGGTAAATAGTTTATCAGGACTTTGCGCCAATTTGCATGTCTTAGCACCAGCATAAGTCTTGGTAAATCTCCTCAATCTCAGCCATTCTCACAAATTTTCACTTGCTTACACACACACATATGGTCATACATCCAACATGCTCATACATAAACACGGTCTCTCACACACACACATGCTCACTTGCATGCACACAACATACATTTAAAAACATGTTTCACTTACCATATCTGCCACAGAAGGTCCCGTTCCAGTTCCTGCTGCTTTATTTTTTTAAATGATAATAATAAACTTAACATTATCATTGCCTATTAGAAAATAAATACTGGACGCGCCAACCCCTAAATCAATGGCATGTGCCTTGTTCAGTAATAGCTGGATACATCCTTTTTCTCAGAATATTTCACTCCTCTGTACTTTGATGTGTCTAGCTTAGATGTTCATTCAGAAAGTCCTAGGAAACACTCGTGTTTATGTGGGAAGGGCAGCCTTGGTATGGTACCATAACACCGCTGTTAGTATTGCCTGACATATCTTCCCTTAAATATCCTTTACAATGTTTTTGTAAATGATATTCATGTTAGGAAATATTTCTGAACGTGATATTCTGATATTTAATCGCAACCTTGCCTGTTGCTTCTCATCCTGGCCTCCAGCTCCGGCCCCAGTTTCTTCTTCTAATTCCACCTGCCTCGGTTCTTCTTCCCCTCCCATCTGCCCCTGTTCCTTCTTGCCGACACCGTCTCTGCTTCATCTCTCCCCCATCTGCCCCGTCCATGTTTCTTCCCCCTTCACTTGCACTGTGCTGTTTTCTTCATAGCATTTTTTTTTTACCGTACTGCTCTCCACCCTCACCCGATTGCTGAAGACAATATTTTACCACTAAGAGAGGCCTATTGGCCTTGCCAATACTTGTTGTTATTGGGAACTTAAAACTGTTGCTTTGTAGCTCCGCCTTACACAGAACCACCTCTCCTTCAGAAAACAACTAAAAACTTGGATATTTGATAAGTAAAGCTCCCCCCCTCCCTCAAGCGCCTTGAGACCCTCTGGGTGAGTAGTGCGCTATACAAATTTAAACTTGACTTTAAACTTGACTTGACTGTACCTGGCCCCTGCCACCTAACAATAACGTCAATTTCGAAGTGAAAAAAAATTAAATATATATATATATATATATATATATATATATATATATATATATATATATATATATATATATATATATATATATATATATATATATAATTATTTATCAAAAAGCACACTATCACAGTCACCCCTGGCACTGAAGGGATCTACTTTTTAACTCTAGCTTGTGAGGGGTATTGTTTACAATAGGGGCTTGGAGCCCACCCATTGCTTACCATTTATTGGCTTTATGGTCACTTTTCTTTGCTGCCTCCTCCATTGGCCGGCTTGTGCTGGTTGTCACTTCCTTTTCTTTCTGTGGTGCATGAACCAAGCAAAGATTGATCCTACTTAATTAGCATCCCTTTGCTGACCTTGCTGTGATTCAGGTACGCAATCCAGGACCCTTCCTCTGTTTTCAGTTCTCGTGATGCTGTCTCCATTCGTGCAGTTCCAAATGCATTTTTGGTCACTAATTTCCTACACCTGCATCTTTTGGCTTACTCTTACTACAATAAAATTACATTTTACGTGGCTGGATAAAGCCGTTAAAACTGATAAATACCACACTAACAACACATTTACACCTTCATGATGGTTGCCGCTGCACCCTATTTTCGTTACCTTTCTGTCATTCATCCCCTTTATGCCTCATACCTTTGAATTAAGTTCGGCCACTTGTTTAAGTTACTTATACCCACAACTGTATTACTCTAGCCACACAATGCCAATCCACGCCACTCTACTCTACGCCACTTTCTAATAAGCCATTAACTTTTAACATGCTAAAAGAAATTGACAAAGCCTTTCTAATATGCACTTTGTGCAAGAACAGAATGTGGTCACTCACACTGAAGTTAGCCAATAGCTAAAGTGGGCCAATCCGCTGTCTCCTGAAGCAGGCGGAAGAAAAATGTGAATGACAAAACAACTGACCAATGTATGAAGAGGGAAGACTGTGTGTGTGTGTGTATATATATATATATATATATATATATATATATATGAAGTCCTGTATCGCTTGATGCTACCAGCATCCCAGTTCCACTGCTCCAACCGGAAAAACGAACAAGCCAGACCCAAGATCTTGTGCAAAGTTAAGTGTTTTTTATTTCATCAAATAACACCCAAGCTGTCCTGCATGACGCGTTTCGCCTCTAGCCAGAGGCTTGATCACATGATACGCTACTAGATCTCAAAGAGGGTACTTAAGGCATTTCTGAACCGACAAAGGGCGGAGTTTTGTACAAATAAACCGCCCAAATTAACTCCTTGTGGTCTTTCTTTCAATACATATGTACACAGTGGTATTTGGTTCATTATTTACACATATAAATGGCGCAGTGCCATATTCTTTTATACATTTCAAGTTCAAATGGAACTAATATCTAATCTACTGAAAATTCTGTAGAAAAATACAAAATGTACACGAATTTGAAATTACATTCTTGAGGAAAAAATATATATAAAATTTCATAAATAATTAAAATTCATGATATATACATACTATTTACAATAAAAGACTCAGTGTCTGCATTGTTAATCCTCTATGTAATTCATATTTATAAAAATACCAAATTGTGCAAATTCAAACAGGTAAAGTGCAATGTGTTATGTACTTTTTTAACCTATATTACAATAGTACCATTTGTATTTTTAGAACTTGTTTATACGAATTGTTTGTGTCGGATTTTACCGAAACTCTTGGTTCTTATGTGCCACAGTACTTTGATCTCTCATGACTCCAGGAAAAAGAAAAAACCCCAGTGCAAATATTTTATAACTGAAAATAATGGTGTAATTGATTTCTTTTTCTTTTAGTGTTTTTTATCTTTTTTTATGTTTAATTTGTGTGAAAAATGATATCCAATTCATTTTCACATTCATGGAGTGGGAGGTGAAAGAATTTGACTTTTGCTTATATAAGATGTTATTTCTTTCTTATTCATGGCAGCCTATTAGCACCGCCTCCAAGATGTACATTAGTTACTGATCCCACAACTACAGACCTATTTATTTATTTGTCAGATCTAGGACTACCCTATATAGGAACTACAATCTCTGAAATGTCACACTAGTTGTCTAGGAGCTATTATGCAGTTTATTAGTGGGTGCTTATAAACAAGTGTACAAATCTTCACCTGCATTCAGGCCCCTGGGGGCCTTACTGTCAAGTTCGATAATGTACCTTGTTTCGAGAAGGCGGAGTTTGGCATCCCTGTCTCCTCCTCTTTTTAAGGGCAAGACACAATCTATAGCATAGTATAAAAGGCCCGACGGATCGCTATTGTGGGCCTTTTCAAAGTGGCGTGCCACCGGGTAAGTTTGGTCTTTACCCACTATTGCTCTGATGTGCTGCAATACCCGTCTGTGCACCGGCAAGCGAGTGCTGCCTATATATCGAAGCTCACACGGGCACTGCAGCACATATACAGCAAAGTCAGTTTTACAGGACATGCGCTTTTTTATTTGTACCGGTTTGGTTGAAAAAGGCACTGTATATTGAGTTTTGCTGCACCCGTTTTTACAAGCTTTGCACACAGCTCACCTTTTAAAACCGCCTCCCAATGCTTCCCAAGTGTCAGAGATAGGTTTTTCCAAAAAGTTCTTAACTAGTCTGTCTGACATTGAAACGGACTTTCTAAAGGTAATGTCAGGTTTTTTTACCACAAATTTGCCAATAACGGGATCCCCCGTTATTAGATTCCAGTTCTTGTAAAAGATTCGTCTGATCTCTTCATGTTGTCTGCTAAAGGTGACAATGACTCTGGGTGCAATCAGTTTATTTTTGTCAGTTACCCTTTCTTTAGATCTCTCTTTTCTAGTCAGAGCTTCATCCCTGGATATTGTTTGAGATCTATTAATAGCTCGTTGAACTGTTCTAACAGAGTATCCACGAGCCAAAAAGCGTTCTTTGCTTTCATCCTGTAATTTATGGCACACTGTTTCTGAACTGCAAATCCGCCTAATTCGCAGCATTTCCCCGAAGGGAATGCTGTCAATTAGGTGACGAGGGTGCTGACTAGAAGCATGTAAAATTGTATTCCCTGCTGTGGGCTTTCTGTGCATTCTGGTTGCTAATCTGTCACCTGATACATATACTTCTGTATCTAGAAAAACCACCGCCTTTTCATTTATGCAAGAAGTAAATTCTAGATTTAGGTTGTTTTTGTTGAGTTCTGAGATGAAAATCTGCGCTGCTGTTTTTGAACCTCGCCAAATTAAGAACAAATCATATATATTCCGCTCAGGGTTTCCACCTTGCTCGCACTAGAAACCACGCACTCCGGGGGTAATTCTCAGATGTTTTTATTTTATTTGCAACAGACGCGTTTCGGCGCTCCTCAATGTTACAAACATGTTTGTAACATTGAGGAAGGTGGAGCGCCGAAACGCGTCTGTTGCAAATAAAATAAAAACATATGAGAATTACCCCCGGAGTGCGTGGTTTCTAGTGCGAGCAAGGTGGAAACCCTGAGCGGAATATTTTGCGGGTCCTGCAACCGCATCACGCACCCGTCTGAGAGTGCTCCCGAAATCTGCAGGGACAGGAGCGCGAAAATATATATATATATATATATATATATATATATATATATATATATATATATATATATATATATATATATATACATCTATACTAATATAATTAATATTGAGATTGTATATAATAATTTTTTCACGTATGTGCAAGGTAGTATTTTTTCCATGTCAGTTTCCCCATTGATTTGATGTTATTGTTTCTACCTCTATTTCACACAGTATATAAACACCCCCATTGGTAATTTGAGGCCATGTGATCAAGGCCGTTTTGTGACGGCCGAAACGCGTCATGCCGATGGCGAGGGAAAAATAAAGCCACTTTTTTTAATCAAACTCTTGGTGTTTTGGAGATCTGTTCCTGATGGTGATGTGAGGAGTCGCATTGCAGGACTTTGTTTCTATATATATATATATATATACACCTATACTAATATAATAAAGAGAGAGCCCAAACCTTTGAGGCGGATAATCTCAGGAACCACAGCACCAATCACAAAGCCCAATACAGCATTGGAAAGGGCAGTTGCGGCAGAAGGACATAGGCTATGCAGACGCCCACCATATACATTTAAAAGGTAAAAGAACTGTGCCAGCAAAGTAGTCCCTTGTGGGCGTGTCTGCTTTGCGCTGTGGGCGTGTGCTGGGGGCGTGACATACGCTGGGGGCGTGTGGTACGTTCCGCCCTTCATCCCATGTCTCATATTGTGTGCTGGGGGCGTGTGCGGGGCGTGGGATTACGGGAAAAAAAAGCGAGCATTGTGCCCAATATTTCATTGTTTTTTCTTCCAAGGTTCTGTACATTCCAGCTCTGGGTGTGCTTGCCCCGCGCTCCCAGTGACGTGCACCTGCTTTACTGTATGGAGGACAGGCATGGCGCTATTCCCAAGGGCCAGAAGGAGTGCAAACAGGGGCCATTGTACAGGAAATGTAATCTCGCCTTAACTTCCGGTGATGCCTGAAGCGCACACTGGAGATTTTCCACTTCTGTTGCGCACAGCCCTCCCGCCACGCCCATCTGGCCACAAGGCCCGCCTCCACGGAAATAGCAAGAAAGGGACTATCCCTCCCCCGGGAATATGTGACGTTATTCCGCAAACCAACATCCCGCATACCATCACTCCGCAATTTTTATAACGCAGGACTAGTACTCCGCAAAGACATCATTTCTAAAACTTTTACAAAGCATATGACTTTATCACACATCCCATTATAACGCAAATGCATGTGTGGTAAAGTCATATACATTGTAAAAGTACATTATTAAGACATCAAATATATGTTTGTGTGTATGTGTATTTATATATATATATTCAGAATAGGAATCCAGATTTCGCAGTTTCGGCAACTGAAAGCATCCAGGCACTCACGAGCAGGGTTTATCAAAAAGCTTATTTATTAAGCATATATCATCAACGCGTTTCGGGAGTCACGCTCCCTTGCTCACGATGTTTATGCGTTGGTCTGAGTTTCCCTTTTACTCAAATACAGAGTGGTAAAAACAGAAAAGGGACTCAGAGGGAGGGACTGTTAAGTAAAAACATAGCAGCCATCTTAACACTATATCAAATACATAGATATTCAAGTGAATAACCTGTTTTTGGACTTCTCACAACAGAACATTAACGCAAAAGAAATTCGAGAAATGCTCAAAAATAGAAGAGATATATAGGTATGTATATCTCTATCTAGTAAATATCATATATAATTCTCAAAGTGCAAGTGCATACGTTATTAAATGTAAACAAGTTAATTCCCTTGTACAAAAAGAGTTCTTGAATTAAAATCTGGCAAGTGCCAGTTTTACTGAAGCATAACTCATCTTTATGTGTGAGAGATAATTCACTGTCCTAAATTTTATATACTGTCCACAAGGTCGCCGTCTTCAATTTAACACAGTCAATTCCCTAAGAGTTAGTCCTGGCTCTTATAATTAAAATTCCATTTTTACATTGTGAGGGAGTTATATCTATGGTAATGCTGCCCAACAGATGTACCTTATTATAGACATAAAGTGCAAGTGCATTGGTTCACAGATAAAATAAATACTGTAAACGATTCGACTGGATATTGCACATGGAAGGTGACAAAGTGCTAGTGCTTGAGAGGTAAACAATGTCCCACCAGGGGTGTAGATATTTCTGTATTTTTTACAGAATTCCATATCTCCACATTACCCTCCTATGGCTTAAAATTAAAATGCATAGGAGGAATTCCTAAGTTCTATTATAAAGTGACAGGTGCTGTTGCAGCAATAATACAGTACTTCATAAATGTAAACATTCTACTCAAATTGCACAATCAAAAAAACATTAATCCAAAATCACAGTGCAAATCGCAAGATAAAAGACAGCATAACTACATCACAGATAAAGAATTTTCTCCCAGAGCCTTCATTCACACATGAAACCACCTCTGCATTTGAGAATACAGGCAAGGAAAACTTCAGATTTAAACCATTAAAATCGACAAGAGATTTTCACAATAAAAGAATTCATAATGAGAAAATCTTAAAAAATGCAGTATCAGGGTCCTCGAGGTTTCAGAAATAAATCATCATGTATGTATAGTCAACCCAGGCACGTGTACAGGTCTTCGTCAACATTCAAACCCTGTGGTTCCTTACAATTAAATTCCAAAATAAAGTAAGTTTCCAATCTCCTTAAATCCCCCTTTCTATCTCCCCCTCTCTTCTTTTTGGGGACCTCTGCAATACAGGAGTATAACAGACCTTCGGGGTTACTTTGATGATGGAGTTCAAAGTGACGGGCCACAGGGTAAGACCTATCCTGGTTCACTATAGCTCTTCTATGTTGTAACACTCGTTGGTGTACTGGTAAGGTTGTACTTCCGATATAGATCTTTGGACAAGGACATTGTAAGAGGTATACAACAAATTCGCTCTTGCAGGTGATGGCACTCTTAATTGTTACAGTTTTGTTGAAAGAAGTTTTAAATTCTGTACGATTCATGCCATGTAGGCACGCCTTACATTTAAAGCACTTCTTAAACCCTGGTTTTGCCTTCATCCAATCTGCACCACTCTTACGCTTGTCCTCAAACTCACTACGGACAATTAGATCTTTAAGTGATTTGGACTTCCGATAAGTGATCTCTGGGTTTTTCTTCACCTTGGAGCCCAACACTGGATCATTCTTTATCAGATACCAATGTTTTCTTAATATCGATCTAATTTGTTTGTGCTGAATATTATACGTAGTGATAAATCTAGAACTGATTTGATCCTGTTGGTTAGACTTTGACTTATAGGTTCTGGATGGTTCGAAAAGTAAAGTTTGCCTAGTTAGTTTTCTAGCTTTACTAGCGGCACCCTGAAGAACTTTCTTGCTATATCCTCTCTCAAGGAATCTCTGGGTCATTTCTCCTTCTATGGTGTCGAACTGCTCATCGCTGCTACATGTCCGTCTGGCCCTATAGTATTCCCCAAACGGAATGCTCCTTATTAAAGCGGTTGGATGTGCACTTCCAGCGTGCAGTATCGAATTCCCTGCTGTCTGTTTGCGGAACACAGTTGTTTCAAGCTTATTATTGGAGGGGGTGACCCTGATATCTAAAAAATCAATCGAGTCCTTACTAAAGTTCCCCACAAATTCCAGATTCAAAGAGTTTTGATTGATCTCCCCAATAAAGGTGCTGATTGATGCCTCCGTGCCCTGCCACAGCACGAAGACATCATCGATATAGCGCACCCATAAAAGAATGTGCTCCGACCAATGATCCAACGGGCCCCCTCTCAGCACCTGCTCTTCCCAGTAGCCAAGGTGTAGGTTGGCATAACTAGGGGCAAAGCAGGTGCCCATTGCAGTACCCCTTTCCTGAATATAAAGATCATTACCAAACAGAAAAATATTCTTTGATAGACACCACTCCATGATCTCAAGAATCATCCTATTTTGGGATGCAAGACGAATGGGTCTTCTATTCAAATAGTGGGCACACGCTTTTAGGCCATCATTGTGTCTTATACTCGTGTACAGAGTAGAAATGTCTAATGTCAACAGGATCATAGTATTTGGATCCCAACAAATATCGAAAATACATTTTAAAAAGTCAGTTGAGTCTTTAATGTACGAAGGAAGTGTTCTGACCATGGGATTAAGGAAATAGTCTATATAACGTGAAGCTTTCTCAAAGAGACTCCCACATGAAGAGATAATAGGTCTCCCTGGTGGACTAGTGGCATTTTTATGTATTTTAGGTAACATATAAAAGACTGGAATCACTGGATTGTCTTGTTTAATGTATGTATGTTCATCCCAGCTAAGTAGGCCGGTTTCTTTCCAGTGATCCAGTCTTCCATGAAATTCTCTGATGACATCCTCATATTCTCTGTTACTAATTCTTTTATAGCAGCTGTGGTCCAATAGTTGGTTCATAGCCTCTTTCTTGTACTGTTCTTTTCCACAGAGAACCACGTTTCCTCCTTTGTCGGAGGGTTTTACCAGGAGACCATCTTCCGTTTGTAGTTTCTTCACAGTTTTGTGGAAGTTAGCTTTCCTCAGATTCAGCTTGCATTTTTTCTGATTTTCCTGCAAGTATAGACTTTTCAGATCTCTAGTTACATTTTCCCCAAATAAGTCTACATTATCTTTCATTGTTTGAGGAAGAAATTTTGATGTAGCTCTAAAGGGTGTATGGTCTTCAGGTAACAGATCATTTCCAAAGTCAGAATTCTCAATATTTTCTTCCTCAGAGGTGTCATCCATGAGCGCTATCATATCTTGTAATGCTGGTAATTCATGGACTGTGAGGGAGGGCAATGTAGTACTTGATTCCATAGCTGAGCTCAGTCCGGCATTGCTCTTTTTAGTTGCATGCATTTTACTCAGTTTGAGCTTCCTGATATATTTGTACAGGTCCATCCTACTGTTAGGATAATTAAAATCATTTGAATCACAGTAGGAGAGACCTAACTTCAGGATTTTCTCGTCGTCACTGGTTAACTGAACTGAGCTCAGATTAATAATTGTTGTGTCCTCTTTGGCAATATTCACAATATCTACTGCTTCTTGGTGTTGGACCGCAGAGATCTTTTTGTTTGCCAACCTTGCACTCCTCCTGTAGCCTTCCCCCCCTCGTCTTTGTCTTCTTTTCCGCGGCCTCTCCCCCCGCCTCTTCCTCTCCCCATGCGATGGTCCGACTGTTGCTCTATGATCATAAAACGGACCTCATCAGTGACCGGCAGCCGTACATCATTCGGACCTCTCCGGTTACCGTCATCTGATTCTTGTTCTGAGCCTGTTCCTGAACTTGCATCACTCTGCATCGGTGTTTGTTGGGCATTTTGGCCACTGTAGATCTTCTGGCGACGGACCATGTCGAATTTCTTTGCGAATGTATAAATTCGCCCGGTCTCGTAATCAATTCGATCCCTTATAAATTTCGTCGCCTTCCTGTCTTTGATGCGTTTCTCGTATTTTTCAAGTTTTGGCTTCAGCTCAGTTTTAAATTTTTCAATCCGCGTTTTGTCATCATGTTTATCTAACATATCAGTCAGATCTTTGATTTTATCAATTACTTCTAAACGCTCTTTCTCTGCGTACTTCAGAAGTATTTGCATCATATTCTTAGAGCTTCCAGCGCTGTTTTCAGCCCATTCTTCTAACATTCCAATATCCGGGTTTTCGGATGAGGGGGAAATCATTATGCGGCGCCCTCGCGGAATCCTGTTTACATCAAGGTAACGCCTCAGTGATGCCACTTCCCACCAACGGGATATTTCTCTTTTCTTTAATTTTTCCAGAGACTGCAAATTCTTTGTCAAATCCGAATTACTGGCAGATGCAGCCGCACCCGCTTTCTCCGGTATTAACTGTGCAGAATCCTCAAATAGTTTCACTGCCTCGAGTTCCCTCGCTGCATATTCTTCTTCGCTCATTTTTTAGCCTTTACCCTGTTCGTCTGGTGATTAATACTGTGAAAGTAGTCCCTCAAATTCTTCAAGGAAAGCGGGCTCTTTTTTGATCGTGAACCCACACAGTAAAAATAATCCACCAAAGACCGGCTCCCGCTATTGCAGATACGGACCCAAAACGGCGCGTTTATCAGTAAAAGCGAGTCCGGCTGACTTACCAGAACCGCCGAGATCCTCCGATCCCTGGGTTGCCGGAAGCCGCCTTCCTCAGCTCCACCACTCGCGTACTCTTCGCCGGTCCACTGGATCTTAGCGGGGGGCGCGCCTGTCTCTGTTTTACTTCGTTTGTTTGGCGATTCAAACTGGCGTGCTGCCAAACCGCCGGCGGTGCCTGGTTCCGCGACTATCGACCAAGTCGCTCTATATTCAGAATAGGAATCCAGATTTCGCAGTTTCGGCAACTGAAAGCATCCAGGCACTCACGAACAGGGTTTATCAAAAAGCTTATTTATTAAGCATATATCATCAACGCGTTTCGGGAGTCACGCTCCCTTGCTCACGATGTTTATGCGTTGGTCTGAGTTTCCCTTTTACACAAATACAGAGTGGTAAAAACAGAAAAGGGACTCAGAGGGAGGGACTGTTAAGTAAAAACATAGCGGCCATCTTAACACTATATCAAATACATAGATATTCAAGTGAATAACCTGTTTTGGACTTCTCACAACAGAACATTAACGCAAAAGAAATTCGAGAAATGCTCAAAAATAGAAGAGATATATAGGTATGTATATCTCTATCTAGTAAATATCATATATAATTCTCAAAGTGCAAGTGCATACGTTATTAAATGTAAACAAGTTAATTCCCTTGTACAAAAAGAGTTCTTGAATTAAATATTTAATTAAATATACATTTTTTTTTCATTTAATTAAAACATTTATTCTTTTAAATTGCATTATTCATAACATTTTTATTTATTATTTTATTTTATTACCCTTCACACCCTAAAAATGAATCCCTCCTGCTCCCTTTAAATACCCCTGCACCCCATAATCATAACCTACCCTTACTCCTTAAAATACCCCAACACCCTTAAACACTAACCCATCTTAACCCTATAAATAAGCCCTTTACCCCAAAACCCAAACCTATCCCTAAACCTTAAAAATACCTCTGTACCCCAAAACCCAAACCTAGCCCTTAACCCTATAAATACCCCTGTACCTCAAAACCCAAACCTACCCCTGAACCCTAAAAATACCTCTGCACCCCAAAACCCAAACCTAGCCCTAAACCCTAAAACTACCCCTGTACCCCATAACCCAAAACTATATCTGAACCCTTAAAATACCCAAACACCCCAAAACATATACCTCAGTACCCCAAAACATATACCCCTATACCCATACTTACCTTTTCCAAACATTAAAAAAACAAGCTTTTACCATTCATGCATTTTCAACGAATTCGTTGTAAATGTGTGTGTGGTAAAAGCATATTAAATGTAATGCCATGCGTTATAATGGCATTGCAGAGTCATGGTACTTTCGTAATGAAAGTATGTAGAGTGATGGTATGCGGAAAGAAAGTTGCGGAATAAGGGGTGTTTACCCTCCCCCGGTAAGTACATTGGTGGCACGGCGGCCCACATCTCCAGCAACATACTCATATTTTTTCACCACCGATTTAAAAAATGCACAGGTCTCTCTCATTGATGGCCAGCACCGACATACACTTTTAGACACACCTCCCACCACAAGTTCTAGAATTGCGAACTTTAGAGCTGGGGAGCTACGTTCGAATCTCGGCATCAGCTCAACATCCTGTGATTCCAGGCAAATCGATTTGTCTCCCCGTGCCTACCACAAATTAATGTGTTTTTCTGTAATGTAAATTGTGCTCATGCCATGTTGTCGAGTTTGCACTATATAATATTGCAAGGAAAAATAAAGTAGGGAAACTCGAGTTCACACACTACTGAACGTGCACTCTTAAGTGCATCAGCAGTGCACTGTGAATCGGAGCGTTTCACAGGCCTGTCACAGATAAGAAATGCTATCAAAACGAAATCCTACAAAACAATATACTACTGGCGGGCAGCAATTCATACCCGGACAACGTCGGGACGGGCTGCTAGTATATATATATATATTACCTACTGGCAGTCGCAAATAGGTAGTTATAGTTAGGATTTTTTTCAATGTTAAATCTCAAAATTCTATTTGGAATAACTTTGGCGCCGGTTGACGAATCTGCCTGAAAATTTCTTCAAAATGGCCTCGTCGAGCTCTGGTCCTTCCCTGAAAGTTTGTGGGGGATGCGTCAAGCGGGGGCCGAGATAAAAGGGGGGTCCCAAAACGCGTTTTCCCCATGTTAATTTCCATAGGGCGGTCGACCTCACTTTTAGCCCGAACGGCTGAATGGATTTACACCAAACTTGGCAAAATTGTAGGGATTAGTAGCCCGATGTGCCTTTGCTATGTCTCCAGATATGTGCTCCAGTGGATTTTGAGTAATTTAGGTTAAAAAATATATATATATCTGTAAGCGCGCCCCGGTACGCGCACCGGGGAGCGCACCGGGCGCGCCACGCGACTTGCGCGCGGAAAGCTGATTGGCTGTCGGGTGTCTGTAAACATTCTAAACAGTCCGGAGCGGCCGCCATCTTGTGTCTCGGTAGGATCGAGACACAAGAGGTGGCCAGAACAAAGGGGGAAATGACCATAAGGGGGCAGAGTAGACCCTCCCTGACCCCCTAGGTTTGATGTGGGTGCAGGACTGTATGGGTGGATGAGTGTGTATATGTGTGTGTTAGTGAGTGAATGACTGTCTCCCTAGTGTCTTTATCAGTAACTACATTTGGTTTAATCTAGTATATGTGAGTATTGATGTATATAAGTGAGTATATGTGAGAGTGAGAGATTGTAAGAGTTCCTGTTTAAATAAGTATGTCTTTCTATAAGTGATTGTTTTAGAGAGTAAGTATGTGTAAGTTTCCTTAGAAGTAAGGTGGTAGTGGGTGTATAGCTGTATATGCAAATAAATGGATGTTCAATACTTTATTTGCATGTGTGAGTAACTTTTGGATGACTGTCGGTGTGTAACAGGATGTATAGGTGTATCACTACATATGATGAGTGAGTATATGTATGAATGACTATATAGAACTGTTGGTGAATGAGTGGATGTGTATATAGTTGGTTGAATTACTGAATTGGTTGTTGTAACTGGTATGGGCATCTCCATTTTTTTGAAAATTTTAGTTTCTATTTTTGAATATGTGTTTCAAGGATTACATTACACTGAAAGGAGGTCTGTCACTCTGTCACAAGGATGGTGTCATCAGTGATGTCATGAGTGATGTCATGAGTGATGTCACTGACCATGTCATGAGTGATGTAATATGTGACGTCATCAGCAGTGCATTGCAGGCGCGCAAGTTATAGTGAGTCCAAGTAACTACAACTTGGGAATTTCAATGGTTTTATGTCAGTAAAATTTCCAGCTAACTATAACTGGTGTCAAACCTATGGTTTTTTCAGTGAAAGTTTTTTAAAAGCTAATTCCTTTCTATATCGAGTTTGTAACCTACGATTTGTTTTTAATTTGCTGTTTTGTGTAAGTATGATTTTTTCTTATAATAATATTTTTTAAATGTTTATTTTTTTTTGATCATTTTTTCCTGGGGCGCTCTGGGTGCGCGCACCGGTAAGCTCTCTGGAAAGCGCACCCAGAGCGCTACTTGCGTTCGTGTAAAGAAATATGAATGAAAAGTAAATAATAACGCAAGACATTTAGTACCATACATATAAAAGCAGTATTTTTGAATAAGGAAATTAAAATGATTTTGCATTTCCGTGAAACTATCAAAACGTCACTTAGGCGCGCCGCGTAAGCGCCCCCGGAAGCGCCTTCGTTCTCGCCGCGTATGCGCCCCCGGAAGCGCCTATGTTCGCGCCGCGTAAGCGCCCCCGGAAGTGCTTCGTGCACGCAGCGTAAGCGCGTCAAGTCATGTGACCTTAAAATAACACTTTTCATTGGTTGCTAACAGTTTTTTTTACAAAGAATGAAATCCCCACCCATTTCCTTCTCTTCTTCTTTCACTTTTGTGACTGAAAGACCTGCCTTTTTGCTCTTGGTTCTTTGTTGGATATCTTGGATTATCATGGCTGCCAGGCCATCCAGCAGTGAAGATGACTCCAATGAATTCATCGATGAAGAGCCTCCTCAGCCAAAAGTCAAAGAACATTTCATCTGGAAATGTTTTTCCATACCTGATGACCAGAACAAGGTAAATGCTCCAAAAGTGGAGTGCAGGATCTGTCACACAGTCCTGTCACGGGATGACCCCACTAAAAAATGTTATTTTGGGATCTCCACAATGATTCGCCATGTGGAGAGGAGGCACCCCCAGAATTTTGCCCGGGAAAGTATCAGGGCTCTGGCACAAGAGGTTCCCAGTGATGGGGCTTCTACATCAACCGGAGGACCAACAACATCGGTGAGGGGGAGATCACAAGAGCTGGTTCCCAACATTCAGCCTGCATTTAACAAAGGCGTCCTGAAATGCAGAGACTGTGATCAGCTACTTTGATATGGGGAGCAAAGTGTTCTGCTCATGGTTGGAGCATTGGAGAACCATCGCTGCCGTTCCCAGCCCTAATTATTTTTATTTTTTTGCTCCTGTTGAGCAGTTTCCATTCCCTGTTTTTGTTTTTGTTCTAAAAAAAAGAAAAAAGAAGAAAAAAAAATTTCTTTTCAGAACTACCTCCAATTCTCATCAAAGAGCTATGTTCTTAAAAAAATGAAAAAGAGTAAGTGAAGTGGAGTGCATTGATAAAGGAAAGGAAAATGAGTAAGAAAGAACAGAAAGGTATCAGAGGAGAAAGGAAGTGAAGTAGGGGGACTGAAAGAAGGTGAGTGTTGGGAAGGAAAGTAAGGAGAAGGAGAGTGAACATGGGGAATGTGGATATTCAAAGAAAATGTAGAAAAGGAACGGGATTGTGGAAGGGTAAGAAAAGATGCATTGCTGGAGTTGCATTATTTTTGTGACACACTCCAGCAATGCATCACTTTTGCGCTTACGTATACATCTAAAATACTGACGTATCTGTCAGTACTTGCGACATAATACGTCATATATTTAATATGGCGCATGACTAGAAGACTGAAGGCCTCATTTATGAGGCCATGCGTCACTTTTACGCCACCGGTGCGTCACTTTTTGTGACGCACCAGTGCTGTTAAAAATGCACCTTATTGAGTCATATTTACAAAGTGACGCATCTAGCTAGATGCGTCACTTTGTAAACCCCTGCCCCACATTAAACCTACGTCAAGTGTAAAGTATGCAAAAGGGACGTATTGACGCAAGAAAGGGTCGTAGAGGTGACGCAGTGAAATCTATGAGCTATCACTGCGTCACTTTTTTTGACGCTGTTGCGTCCAAATCTTGCGCCTGTTTCACAGCAGGCGTAAGACTGATGCAGGCCCTTTCACATGGGCCTGGCCCCATGTGAAAGGATGCATTGCTGGAGTTGCATCATTTTTGTGACACACTCCAGCAATGCATCACTTTTGCGCTTACAGATACGTCTGAAATACTGACGTATCTGTAAGTACTTGCGACATAATACATCATATATTTAATATGACGCATGAGTAGAAGACTGAAGGCCTCATTTATGAGGCCTTGCGTCACTTTTACGCCACTGGTACGTCACTTTTTGTGACGCACCAGTGCTGTTAAAAATGCACCTTATTGAGTCATATTTACAAAGTGACGCATCTAGGTAGATGTGTCACTTTGTAAACCCCTGCGCCACATTATACCTACGTCAGGTGTAATGTATGCAAAAGGGACGTATTGACGCAAGAAAGGGTCGTAGAGGTGACGCAGTGAAATCTATGAGATATCACTGCGTCACTTTTATGACGCTATTGCGTCCAAATCTTGCGCCTGTTTCACAGCAGGCGTAAGACTGATGAAGGCCCTTTCACATGGGCATGGCCCCATGTGAAAGGATGCATTGCTGGAGTTGCATCATTTTTATGACACACTCCAGCAATGCATCACTTTTGCGCTTACAGATACGTCTGAAATACTGACGTATCTGTAAGTACTTGCAACATAATGCGTCATATATTTAATATGACGCATGAGTAGAAGACTGAAGGCCTCATTTATGAGGCCATGCGTCACTGAGTCATATTTATTTATTGAGTCATATTTAGTTATTGAGTCATATTTACAAAGTGACGCATCCAGGTAGATGCGTCACTTTGTAAACCCCTGCGCCACATTATACCTACGTCAGGTGTAATGTATGCAAAAGGGGCGTATTGACGCAAGAACGGGTCATAGAGGTGTCGCAGTGAATGAACTGGGTTTTCCCCATGCTACGCTCTCCCGTATGCTCTCCGGTGCACGTACCGGGCGCTCCCCCCGCGAAAGTCGAAAAAAAATAAAAATGTTTTGCCCCGCGGGGCCCTTTTATGGCCCCCACATCAAACCTAGGGGGTCAGGGGGGGTCTACCCTGCCCCCTTTTGCTCATTTCCCCCTTTGTTTTTGCCACCTCTTGTGTCTCGATCCTACCGAGACACAAGATGGCGGCCGCTCCGGACTGTTTGGAATGTTGACAGACACCCGAGAGCCAATCAGCTCTCCGCTCGCGAACTCGCGTAGCGCGCCCGGTGCGCGTACCCGGGCGCGCTTATAGATATATATATTTTTTAGAACCTAAATTACTCAAAATCCACTGGAGCACATATCTTGAGACATAGCAAAGGCACATCGGGCTACCAGTCCCTACAATTTTGCCAAGTTTGGTGGAAATCCATTCAGCCGTTTGGGCTAAAAGTGAGGTTGACCGCCCTATGGAAATTAACATGGGGAAAACACGTTTTGGGACCCCCCCTTTTATCTCGGCCCCCGCTTGATGAATCCCCCCCAAACTTTCAGGGAAGGACCGGAGCTCCGCGAGGCAAATTTGAGGAAATTTTCAGGCAGATTCCTCAACCGGCGCCAAAGTTATTCCCAATAGAATGTTCCGATTTTTCTATTGAAAATAATTCTAACTATAACTACCTACTAATATATATATATATATATATATATAAATAAAGGTATATATAGTTAGGACCTAGTTACCATAGGAAATCCCCAACATTCTATTGGGAATAACTTTGGCGCCGATTGAGGAATCTGTGTGTAATTTTCCTTAAATTTGCTCATCTACGCTCCGCTCCTTCCCTGAAAGTTTCAGGGGGATTCATCAAGCGGGGGCCAAGAAAAAAGGGGGGTCCCAAAAGGTGTTTTCCCCTTGTTAATTTCAATAGGGATTACACCAAACTTGGCAAAATGGTAGGGCCTGGTATGCAGATGTGCCTTTGCTATGTTTGGTGAAAATCCCTCCAGTAGTTCTTGAGAAAATTGAATATGAAATTTTTCAAATGGTTTTTTCTATGGGACTTTTAGACACGGCTGCAGGCTGAACGGAATTACACCAAACTTGGCAAAATGGTAGGGACAGGTATGCAGTAGTGCCTTTTCTATATTTGGTGAAAATCCCTCCAGTAGTTGTTGAAAAAATTGAATTTGAGCAAATTATATATCTATATGTGCTCACAGTACGCGCATGATACGCGTACTGTACGCGTGCGTGCGCGTACCCTTATGTACGCGAGCGAGTTTCTGATTGGCTGGCAGTCGACTGTCAACATTCCAAACTGTCCAAACCAGGAAGTGTTGGCCACCATCTTGTTTTTCAGGAGAACTGAGGCACAAGAGAGCCCAAAACATGAGTGGAAAACACGAAAAGGGGGCAAGGTAGAGACCCCCCAACCCTCTAGCCCCTCTCAGGGGATCTCAGAAGGACCCCCAAGGGCAAAAAAAAAAAAAAATCGAGGTGTGCGCACACCGTACGCGTACCGTGTGCGTACCCCGAGATTTAACATTTTTTTTTTTATTGTTTTGCACTTGGTGGTCCTTCTGGGACCCCCTGAGAAGGGCTAGGGGGTCAGGGGGTCTCTACCCTGCCCCCTCTTTGCGTTTTCCACTCTTGTTTTGTGCTCTCTTGTGCCTCACTTCTCCTGAGAAACAAGATGGCTGCTCAGGTGGTCCCAGAAGGATAATAACATATATAAACGTTATCCGCTAATAGAATTAGCATTTACAAAACCTTTGAAATTTATTGAAAAAAAATATAGGTTTCACGCCTGATATAGTTAGGAATTGGCATTTAAAAAAACTTGCAAATTCACTGAAAAAACCATAGGTTTCAGGCCTTTTATAGTTAGGAATTAGCATTTAAAAAACCTTGCAAATTCACTTAAAAAACCATAGGTTTCAGGCCTTATATAGTTAGGAATTAGCATTTTAAAAAACTTGTAAATTCATTTAAAAACCATAGGTTTCAGGCCTTATATAGTTAGGAATTAGCATTTAAAAAACCATTGAAATTGCTCCTATATAGTTAGTTGTACTAACTATATTTCACGCACCCGCAATCCACAGCTGATGATGTCACATATTACCTCATTCACGACATGGTCAGTGACATCACTGATGACATCTCAAATGACATCACTGATGACATCTCATTTGACATCACTGATCACATCACTGCTGATATAATTCATGTGATAATACGATGCACCTTCTCACACTCTAATATAACCTTTGATACACCCAGTGTTAAATACAGACTACCATTCTTGAAACCATTGACACACCAATTCCAGTTACTACATACGCACTCACTGATTCCTAGGTCTACACACACATTCACTCATTCACCCATAGAATCACTCATACATACAGTCACTCATCAATACAACACTATCATATGCACTCATACACCTATACAGACACTCACACACTGCCACTCATCCATGGAGTTACTTACACACCTAGTCAGTCATGCAAAGAATCAATCACACTTCCATTTCCTCAACTATACAGTTATACACACAACACCTTATTTATTCAAACATATACTAACACATACTTACTCTCTTATACAATGACTGATACAAGTACACAATGATCCATACAGCCACTTGCACATTCACTGGCTCTCATGTATAGTCATTTATATATGCCAACTCTCACATGCACTGTGTTTTACATATGTACTTACTTGGACATGTAGCACTGAGATATCCATTCACTCATCAACACACCCATGCACACAGTCAACCGCCAATGTAGCTGTTTCCACATGCAGTCTTGAACTCATACACCTAGTGAATCAACTGCTAACACATCTATGCACAGAGTCACACACCTCCCAGCCACCCACACACACACTCAGTCTCCCATTCAAATACTTGGGCAACCAATCAATAACCCATATAGCCACTAATATAGCTACTGATCAACACATGCAGCAGCTTACACAACAACAGACATACTGATGCACACATTCCGACAGTTTAGTCACTAACCCATGCATTTAGTAAGACACATTTAATCACTCACTCATACCGTCAGTCACGCACCTACTAAGTCAGTGATGTCATGAATGATGTCATTTGAGATGTCATCAGTGATGTCATCAGTGATGTCACTGACCATGTCATAAATGATGTAATATGTGACATCATCAGCAGTGTATTGCGGGTGCGCGAAATATAGTTAGTACAACTAACTATATAGGAGCAATTTCAATGGTTTTTTTAAATGCTAATTCCTAAATATATAAGGCCTGAAACCTATGTTTTTTTAAGTGAAAATATATATATATATATATAACGTCAGACCAAAAACTCAGCCAGTTTGTAAGCTTCCTGGATTCCCCTTCCCCCAGTGGAAGGATGGCTCTGTGAGGTTGCGTAAACCAGCATTCACCCAGCGAAGCAGATTAGGTTAATCAGCCCAGGCTGAGCCGCCGCCGCCACGGCAGCGAGATGGCTTACAGCAACATATGTCACTTCAGAAATCCCTTGCCTTACAGAGCCCAGCCCCGGGAGCCTCGGGCTCCTCCAGCCATGCAGGGGCTTCAGGATGTTGTGTTCAGGCCAGCGTGGATGCAGGTGGGTCCTAAAAATGCCCCCAATACAATAAGACAGAAGGCACCACGATGATTAAGGTGGGGGCTGAAATAACCAGATAGGGTGGTTTAAACCATGTCTGCCAAAGCTGGCAGAACTTTAACTTGTATCTGACCTATGGGCAAGTCTACACAAATGCAAACTCATAGCAAAGGCTCAAACTTGAAAACTGGTATCTCACAAATGTCTCTGTCCAGCAAGCTGAAGCCTGTTGATCTAAGGGCCCAGAAATGTGTGAGTGTATGATCTTCTCAGTAGACAATGATTTTGTTATAGGCGGTAAAAGTCAGGAAAACAATTCTCTATAAGGCCCTACCATCTGCGTAAAAGGTGAAGGGGGGACTTGGTCCCAACACAGGTGAGACAAGCTACATTGTACAGCGCCAACATCAATGAGGTGTGGGAACTTGGACAAACAGAGCACATTCTATTTAGAAAGGTCTATACAATGCTTTTGAAAATGTCAAAATCCAGCTCTCCAATTATAAACAAAGAATTCTGTATAAGCAACATTTTATTACATTTAGAATAAATCAATAAAATAAACCATTATATCCTAGAGAGCGAACTAAATAATAAAACCAGCATTGTCAAAGGCAATAGGTCTGTCAGCCTTTTGGCTTTGTCATGCTTGTCGGTCATGGTTTTTATGGTCTGGCTTGACTGGGCAGAAGTTGTGGGCTGCCACAAAAAAGTGCTTGCCCTTTACCAATTGTGATCATTTTGCATTTTTTTATTCAATGGCCTGAACTTTCAGGGGCACACACATGACACTGTGATGCTTTAAAAGTGTTATTTTTGTCTTTCTAAGGCAGCAGCACAGATGGGAAAAGGCAGTTATTAACCAATATGGTTTTTTAGGTCTGGCTTGACAGCGCAACTGCCACTAGACCTTTTAAACTACAATAAATGTATTCTTCAGTTCTTTGATTACGCACAAATATGTATGGAATTTACTTGTAATGTTTCACATTGCCATGCAACATTCCTTTAAAGCCGGACCAATTGGCATTGCCAATGCTTGTTTTAAACTTTTGTTGGGGGAGGTCCGGGAACTCGCCATCATAAAAATAAACCCTACTATCTATAGGCAAAAATATTTTGGAGTTTCAAAAAGTCTACATTGCCCCAGTATGACTTGGCTCTAATGTCATGCAAAAAAATAGATGCAGTGGATTTAAAACCACACAGAACAACATTGCTACCAAGCAGTTTTTGGCTTTTTCACTTTAAAACTAGGCCAGCCTTACCCAACAAAGAAGTAAAGTGCACCGTCTTAGAGCAAGATGACGCCAGACCAGTCCTTTGTTCAGCCATGCCTGCTGGCTACAAAACCCTTACAAGAAACTGCACAACAAAGGAGACGGGAAGACAAATCGCCTTATTTCACTACCAACAAACTCCATTATGAACTGCACCACTCCAGACAGCAGACCTCTGCTCATCCAAACTTTTTTTTACACACTCGTATACTTCAATTCTCCTCATCAACAGGCTCCCCCATTACAATTCCACATTTCCTGACACCTTTATAGATATCCCTTTAAAGAATCTTATCAACCTTTGTATACTGGGGACTTCCAATAAGTGGTTTGACAAACCTGAGTTTCCCATATTTAAATACCCGTTTTCCAGCATGAAATAACGGGATAAGATCCAAATTATTTCTGGCCCTCCCCACGCATCTGTTTATCCTCTTGATGCAATCTTTGAACCCTCAGAATCTCATCACTATCACCAGCAAATATCCCATGACCTGCATGGACAATGCAGCAACTAAATTCAACCACACCTAACTCCCCCCATATAAGCCCCACACAAGCCAAATCTACAGCTACAACCTAAAAAAAGATCTATCAGAATATGAAAATTGTTGGCCAGCTCCATTCAGTGTGCTCAACTTAACTTGATGGTGGCTAATAACGCCCTATTTTAGTTCATTAGTTCCACCACTTGGCTGACATTAATTCTCAAATCTTCACCAAATCAAACACCACCAAAACCTCTCATTAATGTCAAACTTTATCTGGTGACACCAGAGCTGAAGGTTCCGAAACAAAAGACAAGGGGGCACATGCATCCTTGCACCCGTTTGCGATTCCTAAATTGCGAAAATTAAGGAATCGCAATTTAGAAATGGCAAACGGCAATCAACCCTCGTGTTAATTTGCTCCCCCTATTTGCGAATTCGCATTTTTTTAAGGAATCGCAAAAATGCGATTCCTTAAATGCAATCGCATTTTTAGAAATCGCAAAAAATTGTGATTTCTAAAAAATTGTTTAATGCAACCCAAAAAGTGATTTTGGAATCGCAAACGGACGAATTTTGCGATTCGCACCGTTTGCGACTCCAAAATCGCTTGATGCATGTGCCCCAAGATCTCTTGAAAGAACAGTAAAAGGCAAGAAAACCCCATTGACAAGCTGACACTGCATTACTTCACTAGAATCCACAAAACTGCAGTTCCATTCCCTGGAAGGCCACTTAAACTTAAAGGGGCACTTCAGTGACTGATGCCACAATACATCTCAAAACCTAAACATACATCACCAAGCATAATAAAACACTTTTTGTTGGTGATTGTTAGTAATGCAGACACGGGAAAGAAGAACAAGTTACTTACCTTTGGTAACACTCTTTTCGGTGGATACTCTAAGCGCAGATTCCCCCGGGTGTGAAACCGGATTCAGAAAAATCAAAAGCTATACTCATGTCCACCGGTGGGAACCATTGTGCTGCTCTGCACAGATGATGTTTTCCTTCAAAAGTGATGATTAAAGCTGCATACAAGTGCCACCCAGATGCACTGACATGAGTTGCTCTAGAAGGCTGTTTGTCACAGCAGGAGCAACTCCAAATCTGATAGCCCCACAAAACAGGCCATGGGAGTGAATAGAGGTTCACACCTGGAAATCAGCCACAGTGATGTGTGTATTGAATGGTTACCCCAAGGCCTCAGCCCTACTCTTTATGATTGTCTTATCACCCCCATCTCCTTCCTGAGATGTGCCCAGGCCTCTTTCCAGTGACCTCTTTCTGAATCAAAGAGCCCCCTTGGAAGTGTGCTGGAGAGCCAGGCTCTCCTTCCTCCAGTGAATGTCCTGAGCAGCTCACAGGAATGCAGCAATCCACAAACCTGTCTGAGGGATTCATCTTTCTACACATGCTCCTCACCGGTCAGCCCTGAGTCTCCCGAAATGGAACCAAGAATCTTCCTTATACAATATCATTCACAGGCACACATACGCCCAGAAAATGCTTATCGGGTACACACACTGCAAGCACTACATAATAACTCTATGTTGACAACAGTAGAACTTTACTTAAGTCAGTCTATAGACCGCACTTCAGTGACACAGGTAAAAAGGCCTGTCCACTTCTACTGATTACTACACAGTATGCAGCCGCCACCACTCCACTCATGCTGCTTAACTCTTTGCAAAGACAGCCGCCTTTCATCACTTTGAGGGTAGTGCTTTGGGCACCCCTCCCAGTTCAAAAAGACCGCTATCTGTGAAACAGGCCTTTGTTATGGTGTACACACATCATTTGTTTTAGCCCATGGCAATGAAAATCAGTACCAGGAATCCAGACTGGATTGTAGTGGGGACACTCAGGGCAGGGTTAAACATTCATCACCAAGAAGGGGCTTTTCTGTTTCTGTACCAACAGCTAGCATGTAGCATATTTTAATATAACATCCACTTAGAAATGGTTCCTTTCTGCGCTACCTTTCACTTTGCCCACGAGATGCCCACAAAAAGTTGATCATCTACCTAGTGGTGTCTGGTACTAATAGAGTAAAAACGGAGGACTTCTGGGATCCAAATGTGGGAAGTCCCGCTTCCGTTTTCTAGGGATGAGGTGGTGCTAACAAAGTCAGATGGGTGATAGCCTGCCTGACCTGGAAAGATGGCACCACTTTTGACAGAAATGCAGCTCCAGTTCTCCCCTCCAGTTTTTCTGAAAAAAACATTGTGCATGGTGGCTGGACTGAGAGTGTTTGCAGCTCAGTCACACCGAGAGCTGATGGTATTGTGAACATAAAGACTGTTTTCAAGATCAAGCAGTGTATTGGCTCAGATGGGATGCATATTAGAAAAGTGAGAATCACATTCAAGTTCCACTGTGGTATCACAAAGGCTTCCGCAGAAACATATGGTTAGAAATTAGGTCTCTAGTTGGCAGAGGTTTGCACACTGTCCAAATAGGGATCACAATCCTGGACAAGGTAACCTAGATACACACTTGAAACGAACCTGTGCTCACCCTCTGTTAGCTTAGCATAGAGCAGGCAGGCGCAGCTAAAGAAGCAATGTGTAACATATTTGTGCAACACACACAAAGTAACTAACAAAATGAATACACCACAAAAAGACTTAACACAGGTTTAGAAAAAGGGAATATTTGAGTAAAACAAGATCAAAAAGCCAAAAATCCAGTCAGGCAGTAGAAGTCAAGATACAATTTTTTTTAAAGAAAAAATGCAAAAACCGTGCTTTGAAGTCAATAGCACTGAAAGGTTACTTGAGGTCGCGAGGTACTGATATTGATCCAAAGTTCAGGCCAACCGTGATGGAGGGAAGGCAGCTACAAGACTCATATAGGTCCAGCTGAAAACAGTAACTTGAATGGAGCAAAGCGCTGATGCTGCGGGCAAGATATGTCTATCTTTTCCACATAGTCAGGTAGCCTCATCGTCGAGCCTAATTGAAATACAGGCAATGTGTTGTTATCGAGCTGTGCAGAGCCTCATTGCCGGGCCGTGCAGGCTGTAGGGTCGCTGTCAAACAGCCTGCATCAAAGAGCGATATATAGTTTCTGATCAGTGAAAAAGTGACGATGCATCTGTTTTGTGGCAAATTAGCTGTAGATCCCACTTCTGAGGCGTGAGACTCGAGGGGGGCTCCTCAGGAAAGGGTAGGACTCACCGATGGCCGAGTCCAGCAGCACCAACAGAATTGCAGGAAGTCTTTTGTGTCTCTGAGACTTCAGAAAACAGGAGGCAAGCCATTGGAGTACCTCTGGGTTCAAGTGAGAGGGTTCCAGTCCTTGACCTCAGCAGGGTAGAGATCAGCAGGCAGTAGGGCAGCTAAGCAAATCAGAAAAGCAGTTCCTCAAAACAGAAATTCAAGGCAAAGTGGCAATCCTTACTGCACAGCAGTCTTTACTCTAGCACAGTTCTTCCCAGGTCCATTAGTGTACTGATTTGGTAGCGGTAGTGTCCCAGTACTTATACCCAAATGTGCCTTTGAATTGGGAGGTGACTTCAAAACAGTTTCTTGAAGTGCACAGGTCTCCTTTGAGTCCAGTCCTTTCTGCCAGGCTATCTGTGGACTGTAATCAGTTCTTTTTGTGGGGATAGTACAAGGCCTATTCAGATTAAGTGTCAGCTCCCTTTCTGCTCAGGAAGGCTATCAGAATGCAGATTAGTCCTCTGTCACACCCACCCTTTCTGTTTTTTGACTGTCTAGAGAGAATGCACAAAGTGTAGCTGTAAACCCATCCCAGACTTGCATAGGAGACCGGCTGCAGGCACATAGAGCGAAGTTAAGAGCAGAGAAATGTTTACTTTTTAAAAGTGGCATTTCTAAAATAGTGATGATAAATCCAACTTTACCACTAGAAAGGATTTCTCCTTACTATTCTAAAGATATAAAACATGATTTAGCTACTCCTTTCTAATCAGGAATTACAGCTTTAACGGGTTTTAAGGAATTCCCAATGCTAGTCTGGGAGGAGTAGGTTTGGAAGTAGTGAAGAACACATTTAGCTATTTGTCACTACAAGGAAGTGTAAAACTTGGAAAAAACATATGTCCTACCATTTAGTTACATAGCACACTGCCCTTGGGACTAGACAAGGCCCCGCTTAGGGGTGACATATGTGTATTAAAAGAGGAGTTTAAGGCTTGGCAAGTGGTTTTAAGTGGCAAGTCGAAGTTGTAGTAAACTGCACACACATGCCCTGCAGTGGCAGGCTTGAGACAGGTTTGAAAGGCTATTTGTGTGAGTGGCACAACAAGTGCTGCAGGCCCACAAGTAGCATTTAGATTACAGTCCCTGGGTATATGGTATACCACTTTACAAGAGGCTTTTAAGTAAACTATATTTGCCAATCAGGTGTATACCAATGTCGCCATATTTGGGGGCAAAGCACATACAATTTAGCACTTTTTAGCAGTGGTAAATAGCTCAGAGTTCTAATGTCAACAAAAATATAGAGTAAAAAGTGGAGGTAAGCAGGCATAAAGTTGGGAGAAGGCCAACACTGGGATGACCAGTCTAACACATGTTGGAAACCTTTAAAAAATTAAAAATTTAAAAATCTCATCACAACAGCTGATTTAAGCAAAGAGGCTGATCCGGCAAAAGCAGAGAGACTATGAATAGCCTCTAACAGTGGCCATAGCAAGTCCTTGCTGGGCCACCGAAAAAATCAATCAGCACTTCAGACAACATAGCTTTGTAGCAGGTCAATCTGAAGGGTATTGCACGAGCCACAAACTTGTCCCAGCCCCAGGCATACACCCATTTTGTAGATGAGTGCCTGGCCGCCAGAAGAACATAAACAACCTCAAGAGGACGATCAAAGGAGTTTAGCTGCCGCTCAATCTCTACACATGTAGATGCGGACTGAGGAGTTCCGGGTGCAGGCCCGAGACCTGTTTCTGGGCCAATAGATCTTCCCGACCGGCAGCTTGATCAGAGGACAGACGCACATGCCCAAAAGCTCTGGAAACCACAGCATTCTGGTCCACACCGGAGCCAGACTTGGGCTCAGCAGATCTTGATCTTCAGCAAAACTCCATCCAAGAGGTGGAAAGGCATACAGGAATCCAGAGCTCCACTCTAGGTGAAATGTGTCTGCAAGAGACACCCTTTTAATTCCTATGCACAAAAACACTGAGAGAGAGAGATAAATAATGTTTCTTTAGACCATAGTCTTTAAAACCATACACAGCTTTTGGATCCTCATAGTGATAACATAATAAAAGACACAATTCATTTTAACACAATTTACAAAAAATATAAATCCATAAAATTCTCATCCATAAATTCTCACTTTTGGGAAAACATTTTAAAAAGTTTTAAAATCAACATTCCTCTTTTAATTTCTCCTTTGTAAAGTCCTGTATTGCTTTCAGGAACTTCCCCAAAGCAATTGTAATATTTAGGGATGGCATATCCATAAGGAGACAAGCCGCTTGAGCACGTGAATTCACCTTATATTTTAAAAATATTGGATGTAAAAATACTTTCCATATAGCTAAAATCAATGTGCAATCAAGCAGTATGGGCAAAATATCATTTCTTACTCCTAGGCCACATTTACAAATACCATCCATTTGGATCAATGCTGTTTTTATTTTTCCTTCCAACTTCCAAGGGTTAATACCCACACGAACCCGTAGGATTTTGTGTCTTAGCCATTTATTGGGCAAAAAATCCAAATATGGAAACCGGACCTCCCTTTCCCGTGCGCTCCTTACCCAGTTAACCGATCTTTTCTCCCTCAAATAGTCAAGGTCTTGTGATCTAGAGTATTGGAGCCCTTGTTCTCTAAGCATTCTCTTAGTAAAGACTATGTCCAGGAATGGCTGGGAAAGGCTCAACTTTAGATGCGCAGCTACGGTCTGGAGGGTTTTCCTTACATCCCGTGCCCAAGCAAGGCTTCTCGTTAGGATTTCCTCTGCACCATGTTGAAACCTTTTGCACGCCATCTGGCTCCTGGCGTTTCCAGAATCTTAGTAGGGACATTAGGGTCTTTACATTCCAGGCTATTAGTCCTACCTCCATTCTGATTGCTTGAATCATGGTACTATTTGGTAAAGACAGCAGCATTTTAAAAATCTTTCCTTCTTCACGATCCCACACCCTTTTGCCACTCAAATAGAGCACTTCTGCACCATACAGAACTTGCGGGGGGATCATAACTTCAAATTCCTTTAACTATGGTCTATGTGACATGTCGCGGTATTCTTTGTTAAATTTTTTCAGACCTCATACTGACGAAAAGGCTTATGCGGCTTGTGCCTCCAAGTGAGTATCCCACTGCAGTGCACTATCAAACCAAAGGCCTAGGTATTTATATTCGCTTACCATTTCTAATTTATCTTGTCCTAAAAACCAATTTACATTTTTATTTTTAACTCTCTTCCCAAATCGTAAGACCTTTGTTTTTTCCATGTTTCGAATTAAAAACTTTTGATCATAGTAATTTTTAAACACATTTAATTTTCTATGGAGTCCCATTGCAGTTTGGACAAAGATCACAAGGTCGTCGGCGTACAAAACACAGGGCACTTTATTTCTGTTAATAAGCGGACTCGCACTTTTTTCAATTTCTAGCACTGCGGGGGGATCTGCTAGAAAAATCCTAAAAAGCAGGGGTGCCAACACGCACCCCTGTCTAAGACCGTTCTTTACAGGTATTTTATGAGTTAGTGACCCCTTTGTATTTCTAATGACCTGGGCCCAGTTGTCACTGTGTAACTCTTTTAAAATGATCAAGATACCATCCTGTATTCCATAATTTTCCAGGACTTCCCAAAGGCTATTACGATCCACAGAATCGAAAGCCGCCCTGAAATCGACAAAGCAACAAAACAGTTTGCCATTTTGCTCTATCGATGTCCTGGCCAATGCCCACAGGGCAAAGCAATGGTCTATTGTGGAGTGACCTTCTTTAAACCCTCCTTTTTCAACTGGTAAAATAGATCCCTGGTCTACCCAATCTTTTAATTTACCTAATAGTATTTTCGCAAAGCTCTTTTCTCCTATATCTAACAGGTTAATGAGTCTGTAATTCTTAGGGACATATACATCCCCTTTCTTGTGAATCAGCCTAATTATTGCACCCTTCCAATTAGTGGGAATCTTCCCTAGTTCTAAGATTACTAAAAACATCTTCAAGATGAATTCTGCCCACCAGGACTGGTTTGAATTTATTATCAGGGCTGTTAAGTTAAAAAAAAACTGACATTGCATATTCTCGACTGTGGTGAAATTATTGAGTCATGGTTCTCCGTGTTGCTGTTAAAAATGTGCTGCACGACCTCCACGTGTAGTTGCCATGCATGATCTATCTGTATCTGTAACTGCGTTCGTTCACCCTAGCATTGAGGGATCCCATACAGTGAGTTACGACCAGAGAAATGTTCTGATGAGATGGCCACTTCCAGAGGCGCAGAGTCTCCTGGCACAAGACCCCACTCCACACTGCTCGTTGCAGTAGCACATGGCTGTAATGTTGTCTTAGTACCTGTACTAGTCTACCCTTGAAGAGAACAACATCCTGGACACCTCCCAATCTGACTTCCAAAGAAACTACAGCACCGAGACCGCACTCCTCACCGCCCCCGACTTCTGCTCCATCCTCGACCGGGGCAAACCCACAGCCCTCATCCTACTGTACTTCTCGTCCGCCTTCGACACTATCTCCCACCGCACCCTAATCATGAGACTCCACGATGCCGGCATTCATGACAAGGCACTGGACTGGATCCACTCCTTCTGTGCCTGCCGAACAAAGAGAGTCAAACTACCACCGTTCCTCTCTGAAACTACAGAGATCAGCTGCAGAGTGCCCCAGGGCTCCTTTCTGAGCTCCACCCTCTTCAACATCTACAAGGCCCACCTGGCAGCCATCATCAGAAGCCATGGACTCAATATGGTCTTCTACGCCGACGACACCCAGCTGATCCTCACCAACGTACCCACAGATGCCAGATTCAACTTTAACAGCGGAATGAATGTAAATGTAAATGTAAATGTAAATGTATGTAAATGTATAGGCATTTATATAGCGCACTACTTACCCGGAGGGTCCCAAGGCGCTTCGACCGCTGCGAAACCCTTCCTGGCTTCCCTGAGAGATGGTCCCTTAATGGGTATCTCCAGGGTGAGACCAGGCATCCCCGGCGGTCTGGTGGGGCCGTTAGTGAAGATGAGGCAAGCTAATGCCCAGAGTTGCCGAGTGTGATCGCTGATCAGAGTGGGCACCGAGGCGAGAGAATTATCGAGTCCGCTGACCCTGGTCCAGAAACCTGCCGTGCCGGGATTCGAACCCTGGTCCCGGGCCGTCCACTGCTCTCGGGTCTGCCGCCTCTAACCAGTGAGCCACACTACTTCACTACTTCAATGAAGGTCATTGCTACCTGGATGAAAGATAGCTGCCTCAAGCTCAACTCGAACAAGACCGAAGTACTCATCCTGGGACCCACCCCCTCAGCCTGAGATGACTCCTGGTGGCCTGCCGCACTAGGAACCCCTTCCACTCCTATGGACCATTCACGCAACCTCTGCATAATACTGGACTTCTTGCTCTCAAATGACCTGCCAAATCAACACAGTATCCTCAGCCTGCTTCTACACGCTCCGCCTGCTTCAAAAGAAATTTAGATGGATCCTCACAGAATCCAGAAACACAGTCACCCATGCACTGAGCACCAGCAGACTCGGCTACAGCAATGCACTCTACACCAGTGTCACCCAGAAATAGCTCAGGAAACTAAAGAACATCCAGAATTCCGCAGCCAGACTTGTCCTCGACATCTCCAGCAACATAACGCAATACCTCCGACAACTCCACTGGTTCCCAATCAACAAGAGAATCGCCTTCAAGCTCCTTACACATGTGGACAAAGCTCTACAAAATGTAGGACTAGAAAACCTGAACAACTGCCTCTCATTCTACACACCCGCCAGACAACTCTGCTCCGCCCAAGTCACCCTGGCCTCCATCCCATGGATCCACAAGACCAGAAGCGGAAGAAACTTCTACCTCACCTTCAAGACCTGGAGTACCCTGTCCCTCCACCTCAGGCAATCCGTGCCTTGACCTATTTCAGGAAGGACCTCAGGACCTGCCTCTTCGACTGAATCTCCACACCCAGACAGATTAGCAGCTCTCCCTAGCACCTTGAGGCAATCACAGGTGAGTACCTGCATGATACTATGGGAGAGGAGTTGGCCTAATGGATTTGGGCCCAGATCTTTTGACTGGGGGAATGTGTGACATTGATCCACATTCGGTCCATCACTTGTTGTTTTTGCAATTGCCGCCCTAAGTGCGCTGGGGATGCCCAGACGTGGGTCCCAGGCACTCCACACCACTTGGAGTCAAGCTAGCCGGGCTGATGAGAGGTGTTACCTCGAAACCGGTCCGGTCCTCGGATGCTTGATTCCGTTCTGGGAAGGACATAGCTTTTGTAGTTCGGACTGGACTGTTCCCATGGGGCAACAGGGTCAGAGCTGATTTGCATATCGCCATTGTCTAACCCAGGGTGGTGTGGAGTGCAAAAAAAACGATGGATTTGGGCCCAGATCTTTTGACTGGGGGAATGTGTGACATTGATCCACATTCGGTCCATCACTTGTTGTTTTTGCAATTTTTCTAATGGCTAGGGCAGTCAACCCCAAATCTGGGGAACTGGGTTTGAGTCTAGGCAATGGCGCTGAACATCCTGTGATCCTGGACAAATCACTTAATCTCCCCATGCCTAACAAAAATGAATGTGTCCTCGTGTAACGCAACTGGTGCTATGCAAAGCGATCTGATACCCGATTTGGGTCAAGTTTGCGCTATATAACTCTGTAAAAAGAAAGAAAATACAACCCCCTGATTGATTGATGGTAGCAAGGTCTTCAATGCCACGTGGTTCACCCACAACTTCAACAAATTGATGTGGAAGCAGATTTCTGCTGGAGACCAGAGTTATCTGAGCACCTCTTCCAGATGGCCTTGCCAGCCCAGTAATGAGGTAACCGTCACCACCATCATCTCAGGGTGGTGTAAGGAGGAGTCGGCAACTGGCCAAATCACAATCTAGTAGCCACCACTACAGATCTTTTGCCGTCTTCTTCGGAACCTGTATGGAATCAGAAAGGCTCCCCTGGTTATGTACCCACTAGTACTTCAGAGCCCACATGTGCTATCTGGGGCGGGTTGCCTAGCACGATGACAATAGTTCCAGTAGCTTTAACGCTGAACTCATTGAGATTCAAGACAAAGGCTGAAACATCAGGATCATAGCCCAAATGTCCAGAGCTTTCCACTCCAGGGGGAACAATTGACACAGCCCAGTATCTGTGATAGCTCCGATGCATGGAAGTATCTGTGAAGAAGTCAGGTGTGACTTCGGCAAGTTGATAGTGAACCCCAACGATGTTAGGAAATTTGCTGTCATCTAGAGGTGGTCTGCAACTGCCTGGGGTGAACCCAACTTCAACAGTCAGTCATCAAGATAAGGTAAAACTAGTACACCAAACCTCTAAAGGTGCACAAAGATCACCACCATCAGTTTCATGAACACCAGAGAGGCACTGGTAAGACCAAAAGGGAGCACCACAAACTGAAAATACTCCTGGCACAATGTGGGCCTGTAGGAAGGACTAATAAAAAAACTATAGGTCCAATGCTACCATCCAGTGGCCAGGATCCACAGCAAACAAAACCTAGGAAAGAGTGAATTACTTGAATATGTCCTTTCACAGGAAGGCATTGAGAAGGCAGAGGTCTAAAATTGGGTAAATGCCTCTGTCCTTTTGCAACAGAAGTAACACCCAGTTCCTACTTCTGAGGCCGTAATCCTCTCTACGGCTCCTTTGGTCAAAAGGGTCTGCACGGTCTGCTGCAAAATAGAGAAGGAGTTCCTCTGTCAGCCATACACCCTGAAAAATAGCAAACGTTTGTGCAAATGTTGTTGAACTACCTTTTGGCAGTGTTGGACAATGTTCCCATTGATGGTAAGAGAAAATATTATGTTGGATGCTAGCTTTGTGCAAGAAATTATGACCATAGTGTTGGTAACAATACATGTTGTCAAAATCAGAGTGAGAGGTCAGGCGCACTGCGTAGGTTTAGTGAAATGAGTTTTAGTTTGAAAGGCTTTAAAATCAAAGTCAACGTTGATGCTACATGCGATTCTTCGAACCTCATTTACCTCCTCAAATGCCCCTGTGGCATGATTTACGTGGGTAAGACCACCAGAAAAATTAAAGTGCGTCTTAACGAACACAAATCAAATATCCGCACCAAAAACCAGAAGTCCAGTGTTGCCACTCACTTTAATGACTTCAATCACAATGTGGCCCAAGTGAAGTACATGGTCTTGGAAACTATACAAAAAAAAGAAGGAAAAGACAATAATAAAGTACTTCTTCAGAGAGAATTAGCCTGGATTTATAGACTGAGAGCCATGAAACCATACGGCCTTAATGACCGCTTTGAACTAAGTGCATTCTTGTAGTACCCTTGTGGTACCTGTTTTTTCTACACATTGACTGCCTGCTCGGTGCAGCTTGAACATTCATTCATTTGTTTATTATCCTTTGTACATACATGATTGTTTAATGTATGATTCCTTTGCAACTTGACCACACATCCATTTTACACTTTGCCCCACCCGCCCTTGATCTCCTTTCCCACCATTCCAATATGGCAACTTCCATTCCACATTCAACACTAGTCCCTTCTCTATGTCTCCCACCGAGTCACGTGACGGCGTCACATGTCTCGCCGTAACTCCGCTAAACTAGAAGCCCTTTACGCGGAATACTCCGCATCTAATTCCGGTTACCGTTCCAGACAACAGAGTTCACTAGAAGCGCTATGACAGCGCAATCACCTTTACAAGTAAGTCGGGGCCCCGACGGGTGAAAACACGCCGTTTTTTGCCAATTTGGCTTGAAACGCTCACCAATGTCTTCATTTCTCCAACAGGTATCCTTCTGAACCGCCAATTCCGATTGACGTAAGATCCTTCTTTCTTTTTACTCATACCCTGATCCCCTGATTCAAATCCACCCCCTTGGTCTATAAGGTGACCTTCTAACACACTCACGGGTTACACACTAGCATGTTTACTTATTGAACTCATTCAAAGAAAATGTGATGTGTACAAATATGTGATTTTTTTGATTTCTTGATGTCAGTGTTACTTTTTTACCAAAGCGTATATCATTATATTACAGCGCTCCTTGAGAAAGGGCTATCCCAGCCTGAAATGCATCGGAGCATTTGTGTTATATAACAAAGTGGAGTCTCAATCTCAATGAATTTACATGGTTAAACATGGATACAAAAAAACAATGTGAATAACTATGAAGCACTTTAATCAAGAAAATTAAAAAGGTTTTTTCTTCAAAATATCCACGGAGTCTGTGAGTGATTGACGAACCCAAAGGTGTGCCCTATCACAAGGATGCGTTTACGCACTTGGTAACGCACTTAACCAGTCAAAATCAGATGCATCATCAGAAACAATAATCGCCAGAAAATGCAGCTAATTGTTCTAAATCAGACAGCATATTATTCACAGTTTCAAAGTCCCAATCAGAGAATGAACTGGCGGAGATGATATCACTTAATGAAATTTTAAATAAATGTAGTATTTTTAAAAGTTCAGTTGGCCCATATACATCATATGAAACCCGGTCCCTAACTATTCCTTCAGGAACTGGTACTGCTGTAATGTTCATTAAGTACAGGTCTTTTTGTTCACAGTGTGATGGTGAATGTGTTTTCAGGACCAAGTTCACATTTTATACTATGAGCGTTCTGGGAGGTACACCGTTCAGGAGCAGGAAAAAGGCAGTCACTACACCTATCCAAAGGGCTAGGAACAGTAGACCTTTAGCAATCCAGAGCTGTAGCCAGGGAGAAACAGAGTAAGTATTTTTCAGCCAAAGGTAGAACCCATGAATTTGTTGTTTGTGGGGAAACAGGTGGTGGCAGTAACTCGGGTTCACTTGGATCCAGAGAAAAAGTCGATTAGGTAGCCAGACTCAGTTCAATCTATCTTTGATAGCTCAGCAGGTTTAGTAGAACTGGCAGATGTCTGTCAAGACATATTCACATAAATGTCAGTATTAGGCCGAATTGAGATCCATGTTTCATTTGTACTTTTTTGTTCAATTTCAACTGATATGAGTACCATTCCATTGTAGGCAACTCCTTGACTGTGCATAGTAGAATCTTCAAACGTTAATAATCTTTCTGTTTGAACTTCCTGTATGGTAGCAAGAGGAGATCTGGTACTATCCAGGAGCCCACGTAGCCTACTTCTGAGTATCGACCACATAGTTAACCCTGGGCGAAGTACTACGCTGCACTCGCGCAGTTTGCGCTACTTCGCACTACGCAAATTGCACTTAGCACAGTGCAAACACGCGTAGCGTAGCGGTAATTTTTTGCTTGCTCGCGGTCCTCAACATCAAGTTGGCGACGGCAAGCGAGCAAAATGACATCCTGGCGAGACTTTTTCCTTGTTCGGGATCAGCAACATCAAGTTGCTGATCGCAAGCGTGGAAAATAAACCTCCCAGAGAGATTCTCAACGCGGGTAGGGCAGATTTCTCATTGTGAGTGGTCACGTATGCTCGCGACTGCTACCGATACTTTTGTCCTTTTCTTGGACCAGAGCCCCAACCTTCCGGATCCAGGCAGGTCTTGCCGGTACAGCTTTCACTTTTCCAGTGGCAGTGCATTTTACTTGGACATTGCTTTGTAATGCCCGGAATTCATGGAGTTCCTGTAAAATAGCCAAACTATCATTGATGTCGAATGGGTTTCATCCGCCACTGTGCTGTCACAGTCTAGGTCATGTACCCACATTCTAATCCCGAACAGGACTTCATAGGGAGTACGGCCCCCCAGGAACTTCTTGGCATGTTAAGTGCCCTTCTGGACCCCATATAGGTGATTGACCCAACTGCCACCCGAGCCTAATACCCTAGTTGTTAAGGATTGCCTTAAATCATGTTTTTTTCTCTCCACAATCGAATTTCCCTCTGGATGATACGGAGATGAGTACCGCAATGCCACACCCAAACCTCACATGGCTTCTTTGTAAGACTGTGAGCTAAATGCAGGGCCACAGTCAGAATGTAATGTGCTAATTGCACATGTCCCTATAAAGACTAGCAAATACTTTATGATAATTTGAGCATCAGCAGAGTCCTGGGGCCAAACCCACAGGAATCTAGAGCACAAATCCACTGCCACTAGGATGTACCTGTAAGCCCCGTCAGATTGTAAGCGGCCACAGTGGTCCAAATAGACACATGCAAGATGTCTGTCTGATATCAGTTGTGGTGTTTGCGGTAGACCTGCTACGGTGGAACCCTTCATCTGTTGACATATGTTGCACTTAAGGACAAAATCTTTGGTCTGTTTACTAAGACCTGGCCACCAAGAACGTTGTTTCAGTAGTGAAACCATTGCAGTAAAAGCTGTTTGTGCTGAACTCAGACCCTTGTGTGCACCTAGAATTAAACCCAATCTGCGATCCATGTTTGGTATTTCTCCATCCCCCACTCCTGGAATTTGAGCATACAGAATATTTTGCCCATCTAACTTGTAGGAGTACTTAAGGAAAACCTTTTAGCAAGGCTGAGTTGTTGCGCATAGCGTTCACAGCTATCACTATCTGTCCATCTATCCTTGTACTAGAACAAGTGATTGTAGCAACAGCAGCAGTTCTCACAGTCGCCTTAACAGCTTCATCAGCCAGTGAATTCCCTTCAACGTGCATGCCAAAATGCAGATGACTCAATGTGTGAATTACATGAGCCCATGGCAAGCCCTGTATCATCTCTACCACTGGTTACCAAAGCAACTTGTGCTTTACTGTGCAACCTTTGGAATCTCTAAACCCATTCTGGACCCAATAATTAAGATATTCATTGTATGACTGGACACAGTAAAATGAGTCGCACACAATAAGTGTGGGGAATTCCAGGTCAATATTTTTTAGTGCCAGTATCAGTGCTTTTAGTTCTGCCAGCTGTGCCGTGCAATCTCCTATAGCCTGGGTCTGCGTGTTGCTAAGAAGGAATGTGCCATCCTGCTTACATCCCTTCACAATCACACATGCTGTGCTGTATTGCTGTTTACTTCCTATGGCAAGCTGGGCAGATCCGTCAGTGTAAATGATTTATTCATACTGATCTAGAGGCATTATTTAATTCAGGAGAGAATATTTTTGTCCGTGCTACAGGGATGCTTGTGAATCAAATTTGTAGTCTACACCTGTTGTAGTGAGAGAATTAGCCTGTTGTATCCATCTTGGATGCAGTGCTTTTGAGTTTGGAATGCTTGCTTTGATAACAACATCTAAGGAAGCTACTGGAGTCACAGCAATTATTCGTTTCCCTGGAGGTAGTGCTCTTTCTCTCACTACAGCAGTCTGTACTGCTGTCAGTATTTTTTCTGTGGATGCAAAATGCATTTCATCGTTTGGGTACAAATGAGATTTGTATGCAATGAGAACAGTTTCGCCTTCTTGAAGGTTAGGTAAGTACATCCTGATTGACCCGCTATTACACGGATCACAAAGTTTGTTGTATTTACACGTGTGTGTAAGTGTTTAGAAGCTATCATGTCAGCTTGTAATGAACAGAGAATATCTGTGTGTTGCTTTGTCCAATGTGAAACTGAAAAGTCAAGTCTAATTAAGTCATAGAAAGGTTTTACTTTTTTCACGTAATCCAAAATGTATGTTCTGCCAAAATTTAAGGATCCTAAAATCGATTGTACATTTTTCAGTCTATGGAGGTTGGAGCAACACACATTTTCTAAAACATTAGCCGACAGGCTTTTTACTTCAATTGAGAGTTCATATCATAAAAGTAGGACATTGAGGTGGGCAATTTTTGATTTAAATTTGTACCCCACGGTGGGGAACCCCAAGTTTATGTTGTGTACCGTGTGCAAGCGATCCAATAATTAATCATCCGTTGGATGAATGTCATCTACATAGGACAATGACTCATTACATTTTGGAAGTAACTGTCACTCTGGCTGAGAACAACCCAGGCCTATTCTTATGCCCTTGGAGCAGTTTACTGAATTGGCTCTGAAAGCCGAGCACTGAAAATGCGTGGTCAGGGTCAGACTGATTTGCATATAGCCATGTCTGAACTGGGGTGGCAGAGTGGGCTAAAGAACGGTGATGGATTAAACCCAGATCTTTTGACTGGGTGTGAGTGTTTGATTCATTCAGATGCTGCGTCCATCACCACCCCCTTTTGTACCGCTTTTGGCCGCCATAAGTGTGGCAGGGTATGCTCAGACGTGAGTCCCTTGCTCACTTTGCCACTGGATTCAAGCAAGCCGGGCTGAAGACGGCTGGAATGCCAGAAACCGGTCCTCGGAAGCTTGTTTCCGGTCCAGGGAAGACATGGCTTGGCAGTTCGGCCTGGACTGTTCCCAGGAGGCACAGGGTCAGACTGATTTACATATTGCCATGTCTGAACTGGGGTGGCAGAGTGGGCTAAAGAACAGTGATGGATTAAACCCAGACCTTTTGACTGGGTGTGAGTGTTTGATTGATTCAGATGCTCCGTCCATCACCACCCCCTTTTGTACCGCTTTTGGCCGCCATAAGTGTGGCAGGGTATGCTCAGACGTGAGTCCCTTGCTCACTTTGCCACTGGATTCAAGCAAGCCGGGCTGAAGACGGCTGGAATGCCAGAAACCGGTCCTCGGAAGCTTGTTTCCGGTCCAGGGAAGACATGGCTTGGCAGTTCGGGCTGGACTGTTCCCATGAGGAACAGGGTCAGACTGATTTGCATATGGCCATGTCTGACCTGGGGTGGCTGAGTGAGCTAAAGAACGGTGATGGATTAAACCCAGATCTTTTGACTGGGTGTGAGTGTTTGATTGATTCAGATGCTCCGTCCATCACCACCCCCTTTTGTATCGCAAATGTTTGCTTTCAGGCACTATATTTTGGCAGAAGAATCTATTTGAGATAACTAATGTTTTGTATTTTTTACGCACAATATTATTCATTAATGTGGCACTGTGTGCTTTTTGTACTGCAAATGTCTATGTGCATGTGTTTCAATGCCTGTAGTCTAAAACTACATGGTATGAGTTTTCGGGTTTCATTATGGGAAACAGAGGATTATTCATGGAGGAGGTACAATTCTCAATCACACCTTGGTATTCAAGTTGATCTAGTTTCTTTGAGTCATGTTTTATTGGATACAGCTTATGTGGTGTAGGACTAGTTTTAACTAGGATTTCATGGTGAGGTGACTCGGCATTCCACCCTACATGACTGTGGTATAATGCAGGAGCTAGTGCTACTGCCCACTCCTGCGTGTATGTGTGTTTTAGTTATTCTGGAATGTGTTTGAAGAAAGCCAGTAAAATTACTTCATCCCCCTTTGGGGCAATCCATGACGAACTCAGGCAGCCAATCTCTTTCAGCCAGAAGGATATTGCATCCAAAAGTCAGGTTCTCCCAAAAGAGACTTTTCACTTTTCTGGGTATGTCCCCCGGCATTTGGAGCGTTATTTCGTGTAACTGATGTGGGACACTTACCCTAGTATCAGGTGTTTCAACCGTAACATGCTCATTCAATGCTGCTGTCACCATCGGGTTCTGGCGAGCTATTGTTACTTCTGCTGCACTATCGAGCATCGTCAGAGCCCATTCCCTGTTCAGCAGTTGAGTCCTCAGTAGCCTGGGCATTTCTTATTATATCAGCTACCTTCTTTTTAAATTAAGGTTTGCTTTTGGGTTGATCTTGTTTGATAATGTAATATGAAGTGCGATATGTGTCTCTTGGTTTTGCTCGCTCTTCTGATATGCGTTCTGACCATCCTTCCCTCTCGGAATTTTTCGGATGAACCCTGAAACGAACAAGAGGAACGGGTATCGGAATCCTGATATCGGTCAGGTTTTTTTAATATTATCATTGTTTTCCTGTCAGAGGGCTCCTCTTAAGGAGAGCCACCCCAGGATTGTGATGCATTCTGCTTATTATTTTTTATTGTTGTCCTATTTCTTTTTAGAACAATCGGGTGCCTGCTTCAAGTTGTCCTTATTAGAATTACCCATTAATTGGGGTTTCGCAGGTCTAGCTCCTAAATTATCTCTACCCAGTGATGCATAGGTATCTTTGATAATTTCTGGTAATTCTCGCACCTGGTGTGCAAGAGTGCATTCCCTTGGGCATTGGCGTATAGCCACCGCTGCTGCCGCCCCTTTTATGTTGGCTAACATAATTGTGAATACCTGGGCAAAATTGCCTATCAAAATCATCCCTAAGTCAAAGGCAGGTTCTGCCCGTACTCGTTATGTATTTGATTCAATACTTCTGGTATCACTGCTATTGAGAGGGTACCATGAGTTCGGGTGTAAACGGCAGTGAAAACTGTACCCCAAGTGGTACAATGCTCTATCAGGGGCTATTCCCATTGGCAAGCAAATTGTCAGTATTGTTTTTCATGCGGGTCCTTATGTGAAAACACTGCCTCAAGCTGGGCTATTTTCTGTGCTATCCAGAATGGAATTTGCTCATGTGATCTTTTCCCTACTTAAAAACATGCAACATTCTAACGAAAAAGTTGCTCCCCCAATCTCCCCTAACATTCATTGTGAGGAACTTACAGATTTCTTTGTGCGCAAGGTAGAGACTATCTATAACAACTTGCCAATGGTCTGCCCCATTAAAGTCATATTGAATATCAACTGAATATTCGTGCCTGAAGATAGGCTAAACTCTGCTAAGTTAACATTGTGCTCTTTTCCCCCCACTTTCCATCTCTGAGATGGAATCTCTCGGTTTTAAAATCAAAACAAATTCTTGTTAGGCGCCTTGATGCCCATGGGCTAAGTCTGCGCAATATAAGACTGCGTTCATTCATTCATCAGGCTCTCCAGTTGAACGTCTGAGGGAATTGGTTAATTTATCACTGTCCTCTGCACTATTATCGGCATCCTGGAAGCATGCAAAAGTTATACCTCTTTAACCTTTACCATGAGGCACGGTGCTGCGGTGCTCATGACTAGCTCAGCTCATCATGAGCCGCGGAACGCTCAGGTGCGGGGAGAATTCCCCTGTTGTGCTGAGCATTCCACGGGAGCCGGTGCACCTGTGACGAGCTCAGCTCGTCATGAGCACAGGAGCGCCGTGCCTCATGACGAGCTCAGCTCATCATGAGCATGCGGGCGCTGTGCGAGCCCCCTCCCCCCCCAGCACAGCGAGGGAATTACCCCCTCAGCGAAGGGTTTAAAAAAAAAAAAGCCTTCCTTGGAGCCGTCGGACCCGAGCAATTTTTGTCCTATCTCCCAGCTTCCTTTTTTAGCTAAGGTCAATGAGTCATATGTTAACTCAGTCTTGGGTGAATTTGTAGAGCACAACAAAACCCTCAACCCCTCTCAAAACAGCTTTCGTCCCAGTCACAGCACCGAATTGGCACTGTTAGCCGTAATCGAGGACATCCGGCGTAGCATAGATGTTGGAAACTCCGCTGTCTTATTTCTTTTGGATTTAAGTGCAGCGTTCAACACTGTTTCCCATGAGATTCTTGTAGGCAGACTACATGATTTTGGGGTCCGGGAGCTGGCATTGGCCTGGTTTCAGTCCTTCTTGGAAGGTAGAACCTTTCAAGTGGTGGTGCCACCGTATCACTCACAGATACATGCTATCAAACATGGGGTCCCTCAGGGCTCTATATTGAGCCCTGCGCTTTTTAACATTTATGTACAACCCCTAGCTGTGCTGTCAAAAAGTAGAGGGTTGTCATTTGTTTCTTACGCCGATGACACCCATCGGCTAGTCATCGCTTTCTCAAGAAAATGCCAAGAAAATCTTTTTAAATTTAAAAAGGACCTGGTAGCCATTTCTGACTGGATGGCAGCAAATTGGCCGCATTCAGCTGTAAACAAGTCAGAAATTCTAGTGATGGGGAGAGACAGTGCCCTTTGGTCCGAACAGTGGTGGCCTGACAAACTAAAACCTGCGCTCCTGCCAAAAAAGGCAGTAAAAAAAACCTAGGCTTTTGGATTGATAGTGAACTTTCATTTGATGCGCAATCCAAGGCCTTAGCGGGATCCTGCTTTGGTCTCCTAAGAGGGCTGAGACCTTTACTTGTCTATTTTGCACCAAAAGTCTGCCAAACCATTCTTCAGGCCACAATTTTATCGAGGTTGGACTATGGTAACTCCCTCTATCTAGGTGCCAACAAATCCTGTATTGCTCGCCTCCAAAGTGGCTCGCGCCCTGCTAGCACCGCCCAAATCGTGTTCGGTTGCGCACCTTTTGCCTAAGCTGCACTGGCTGCCGATAGCGAAAAGAATTCATTTTAAGTCTTTGTGTGTGGCCCATAAAATCTTGACTCGTCAAGGGTCGCCGATTTTAGCGGATCTGCTTGTCCAATATGTGCCAAATCGCTAACTCTGGTTCGGTCTGCACTCCCCGTTTTCACAGAGCGAGAGCAGGTGGTCGCTCCTTCAAAGTTCAGGCAGCGCGCCTCTGGAACTCTCTTCCGATCCCTATTAGAGGACTTCAGAACCACCTGGCTTTTCGAAAGGCTTTAAAGACCTGGCTCTTTCCAGCGTAGGCTGCTTTCCATCCTTCGAGTGGTCTTAGCCCTAGCTTAGGTAGTGCTGGGATGCCCAGTCACTGGGGCAGCTATGCGCTTTACAAATCTAAAAAAAAAATAAAAAAAAAAATGTCTAGTGGGCATTCGTCCCATAATCGCATTCAGCGTTTGTGGGGTGATTTTTGATGCAGTCCCTTGTGGCTGACCAGCTTGAGTGACCCTTGAAGTTTAAATCTTAAGTGTTCGCATTATGAACTGTGTAAGAGTTCTGTAGAGTTTTATTATCTCTTTATAAAGTGAATGCAATTCTGCTGCTGGCAATGTATCAATCTCTGGATACGGTGTGAGTCTAACTTTATCTATGGTATGGGGGAGCGCACCTATAAATCAATTGATATGCTCTTGGTAAGTCAACAGGACTTCTATGTCCTTGTATGGAATGTATTCTTCCAGTAGTTCGTCTGGAGTATAAGAGTGAAACGTATGTGTGCATGTGTAGGAAGCTGGCTCTGTACATACTATACCAAAATGAGATATAGTGTGCACAGAGTCCAGGGGAACCCCAAATGTACACAAAGCAGAAAGCACCTTACTCTCCATTTGTGGTAGTGTGGGCAATCAGTAAGACTTTACTTGTACACGCTCAGGCAGCAAATTATGTCACATTCTAATAGACTGAACTCAGACCAATTTGTTTGCATAAAAAATATTTTGGTATATTTATTTTACAGAACCTAGCAAGCCTGGTGTAGGTAAGTGTAAATGGTACTTTTCCAGGCAGGTTGAACAATGCAAGCATGGTGAATGAAAATGCATTTGTTACAGCTTTGTAAATCTTTTCAATAAAGTAGAAATTACTGTTTGATTACTTTACAGATTACTTTATTGATTACTTTATGGATTACTTTTTCTTCTCAGTGGATATGCCTAGGTATCACTCAGGGACAATTCTGTGAGAAAAGGTAACTAAAGCAGTTTTTAGTTATTTGCAGTTTTTCAAGTTCTCATACAAAACCAACTCCAAAAAATGTTCAAGGAAAAACAGTCATTGTATTCCTATGGAGAAAAATGAAGTTACAATTTTGCAGTTAAGTACTTGTTTGTGGGAGTTGGTATTTTGGGGTTAGAAACAAGGTTCTCCTAGGGTCAAGGATGCATTCTCAAAGCCCCCTCAGCTGCACTAGGGCGGTCGGGTGCCGAGTGCTGAGGCCCAATGTTATCCAATAAGGGGTCTCCGGTTGGTGGCTGCTTACGAGCAGGCCACACAGTTGTTGGAACAAAGCTCCAGGTGTTAGCTCAGGGCAAAGGGGGATCCGAGTTAGCATCCAAAGTACACCCGCAGTGGCGGCTCGGTGTAGGGTGCTGTTTTGGAGTCAGGTGCCCTGTTGATTTCCATGGGGATTCTCCGGTTACAACAAAGACAGCAGGGGACGAAGATCTTCTGAAGGTGACCACTGGCTGGAGAAGTAAGTTGGTATCCCTGGGGATGCAGGGACACAGTCGGTTGGGCCACCCAAGGCCATGGGATGTCGGGTGCAGGGGTGTCTTTAGGCTTCGGTATTCCTACCAGCTCCGATCACGGTCCGGGGGATCCTCCAGAAAGAGGCTGCAGGCTTCGCTTGGAGATTTGAGGCAGGCCAGAGATCACCAGATCTCAGATCAGGATGGCCAGGGAGACCTCCTTGTGGTGTTGGGCCACTCGTACTTGGGCCATGGGTGTCGGGTGCAGACTCGCAGTTTTGGCTGGGGCCTGAGTGTGTGGGTGAGCAAATCCAGTGCTCACGGTTGACAAAGTCTTTGACTTGGAAGGCAGGGCAGGTCCTTCGTGTTCTAGAGGCTGCAGGACACACTGGGATTTCGCTGGAGCAGGTTCGAGGTGGGGACAGGCCAGTACGACTGGAGCCAAGTCAGTGGGCGTCCTCCTCTTATTTTTAGCATGGCTTCTTCGGCCCTTCTCGCTTTTTGTCAATTCTTGTCTGAGGAGGCAAGGTTCTGGGTTGCCCCTAAATACTAGATTTAGGGGTGTTACAGGTAAGTAAAGGTTGGGACCAATGGGTTCCTTCGTTGGGGTGGTTACACCCCCAATTATGCCACCCTCCAGTGGGAGAGGGACATATGCCTCACTCTTGTTGGCTGGGTCCTCCATCTACAGGATGGTGGACTGACAGTTGTGCTTCACCTCACCTCCCCACCCGAGGGGTGGGGTTGGCAAAGTGGGCACACCTCCCTTCCACACTTGGCTTTCCAGCCAATTCTCCTGCCCAAAGTGGTGGCAGAACCGGTGGGGGCCAGTTGCTGGAAGCAGCAAAGGCCTGGGGTAGCTCACGAAGGCGGCAAGCTTCTCCTTCGTGGACCCTGCCTATCATGGGTGGGGTGGGAGGAGAGGGGGGGCACCTCGTCTCAGGATGTGCATGGTTTCAGACTCCTGAGAGCAGAAGGCTCTCGACCCAGGGGACCAGAAACATGTCTGGTGGTGGCAACTGGCAAGCAGCCACTCAGCCTGGACACTAATGTTAGGTCCTTTTTCAGGGGCCATCTCTAAGATGCCCTCTGATTGCATTTTTCATTACATTCCACACTGGCATCAGTGTGGGTTTAATGTGCTCAGAAGTTTGATACCAAACTTCCCAGTTTTCAGTAAACCCATTATGGTACTGTGGAGGTCATAATGACAAACTCCCAGCACCATTTACTCTAAAGGCATTACTGTATCTTACAATGTCTAAGAATTGACTTAGACACTGTTGGGGTACAGGGCTCCTGCACCTGTACCCTCACCACTGGTATAGTGCACCCAGCTAGAGGGGTGGCTCACCTATGCCAGGGCAGTGGTTATAGGCATGGCACACAGGTATATGTGCCATGTCGACTTCACTTTGTTATGCACCAAAACACGCAGCCTGCAATGGCAGTGTGTGTGTAAAGGTACAGGGCCTCTAAGGGTGGCACAATAAGTGCTGCAGCCCTTATAGGCCTTCACTGGCCACAGTGCCCTTGGTACCTATGGTACTATTTACAAGGGACTGACCTGTGGCCAAGAGTGCCAATTGGGTTTTGGTTTAATGCAGTTTAGTTTTAGGGAAAGAACATAGGCCATAGGTACCTGTTTGGCAAAGTACATCAGCAGTTTGGCAAAAAGTGGGGGCAAGCATGCAAAAAGAGGGCGCTTTCTTACAGCCTGCATCTGCAGGTGGGAATCTAACCCACAAATCGAATACCTCTGTTCTGAATTTCTTGTGTGCCTCAATCACAAAGGTAACGGTCCCACCCAAATTTCATAGTAACCGCATATTTGCAATTTTCTGAAATGTTAAGAGCTCCTTCAAGCTCAGCTTCCTCTGCACTAGTACCACTAGCACGAGCTTCTCCATTCTGAGAGGAAGTATTTACGGCAACAAGCTAATGCACAATGTAGGGAAGAAAACCAGTTACTTAAATGTAACTTTGGTTCTCCAGTAGTGGAAACTTTCATAGACTCCCATGCTTGTATCATTCCCCGTCGTCGGAATAGGAGTCCCAGGTATACATGAAATAGCAATAGAAACCATCACCAAAACAGAACCTAGGCTCATTCTTGTTTTGCAACCTATCCACCTCTTTTTGTAAAAGAGACCAAAAAAATGAACCACCAATCAGATTTGCCTCGCCCCATATAACCCTCCTGAGAGAAGCTCAGAACCTCAGATTTTCGTAGCCGTTATGTAACCACACCACTGAAGAAGCTAAAGGCTAAACTTTCCCAGGGGAGGAGGGTGAAACACATGGGTATCTCTGAAAGTTTCCAATACCAAAAGTTACAGGTAACTTGTGTTCTTACACCAGTATTGGAACTTTCATAGATTCCCATGCTTGTATCAGAGTAGCTAGCAGTTATCAGCACATTTTTGGAACCATGATCATTATACAACCAAGAACAAAGCAATAGCATATTCACCATAATGACAATTTCAATGGTCAACAGCATACTTAGCAACATTAGAACATAGTAACACATGAGTTTCAGAAATGTGCAAGAGCTGAAAAGACAGTAACGTGGAAGGAGGGATGAAAGGGAAAGCTCACCACTACTGAAAGAGGTTCCTCAGGACTGCCTTGCCGACGGCTGTATCACTCTGCGTTGCAGAATCCAGGCAGTAATGGCTTGTAAACATATGAGTACTGCTCCTGGTCGCCGCCCTGCAGATCTACCGGATAGGAACTCCGGCAAAGAGGGCTGTCGAAGAAGAAATCGCTCTTGTGGAGTGAGCATGGATCCGACCTTCCAGGGGCTTACCCGCTGCTCTGTGACAATACTGGATAGCGCTGGTAATCCAACGAGCAATCCCCTGCTTGAAAAGGGGAAAGCCCTTATGAGGGTCACTAAAGGACACAAATAGTTGATAAGACTTCCTGAAGTCCTTAGTACGTAGGAGATGGAATTTTAAGAACCTCAATGTCCAGAGAGTGAAGTGCTTTTTCTGCCGAAGTAGCGGGGTTGAAGAAAATCAGTTTGAAGTATACCTGGCTCATTCAAATGAAAGTCTGAAGGTACTTTCGGTAAGAACTTTGGATTGGTATGCAGTATAACCGAACCCTTTTTGAACTGGAGAAAAGGTTCTTGAATGGCGAGAGCCTACAATTCACCCACAAGTCTAGCCAAAGTCAAGGCTAGCAGAAGAGCTACCATCCAGGAGAGGACTTTCAACTCGAATAGGCTCGAAAGGAGGCTTCATGAGTTGGGCAAAAACCAAGTTAAGATGCCAAAGAGTAGGAGGAGGCTTGACTGGAGGGAAAACTCTGAAAAGGCCCTTGAGAAACTGTTTCATTATTCGTGCCGACCAGAAGGAAGGACCTGAAGATGTGCGTCTGAAGCGAGAGATGGCTGCACAGTGCACCTTAATAGAGGAGTGAGCCAGTCCTGATTTTGCCAATGAAAGAATGTATGGAAGAACTTCATGTTGTTCAGACTTGAAAGGATGGACACCCTTTACTGGTACCAAATGGAGAAACACTTCCACTTCAACTTGTATGTCTTGTTGGTACTTGGGGCTCATGCCTGAGAGAGAACCTCTCTACATTCTGTTGAAAGGGTCAACCCAAACAATTCTCGCTTCTCAGGAGCCATGCCGAGAGCTGCAGAGATTGCGGATTCAGATGCCAGACTTGACCCTGGGACATAGTCAACAGCAAAGGAATCAGCTGCAACGCAAGTGTAAGGTCCAGGGAGAGAAGGTGCAGTTTGTGATCCAAAACTTTCAGGGCCACACAGGAGCTATCAGAATCATATTGCAGGGTTCCGCTTTGAGCTTCCTGAGAAGCCTGGGGATCAGAGGAATGGGGGGAAAAGCGTAAACAAACGGCGCCTGACCAGGCCATCAAAAGCGCATTCCCCAACGATCCCGGATGGTGAAGCCTGCTTGCGTAAAATCGGCATTTCTTGTTCTCCGGCGTGGCAAAGAGATCTATGGAAGGCCTACCCCATCTGCTCAAGATCTTCTGAAGAGTGGAGTGGTCCAGTTTCCATTCATAGCTGACCCATTTTAATCTGCTCAGCATGTCCGCTACCTTGTTGAGAACACCTGGAAGGTGCTTCGCTTAGAGTGATGCCCCCTGCTGGATTGCTCATTCCCAGATTGTCTGGGCTTCTTGAGACAAGTCGAGATCTGGTGTCGCCTTCCTGGTTTCTATAATGCATGGCTGTCATATTGTCTGTACGTATTATAACTGCAGACTGTTGTATTCGCGGAAGAAAATCCTGCAAGGCCAGGCGAATCGCTCTGAGCTCAAGCAGATTGATATGTAGAAGACGATGTTGGGGTAGCCAACGGCTGCTTACATGAAGGTCTTGCAAGACTGCTCCCCAGCCCTCCAGCGAGGCTTCTGTAGTTATTATCTGAGGAGCAGGGGTGATCCTGAAGGAAAGACCCTGAGAAATGTTCTCCTCGCTCGTCCACCATGATGCCTCATCCCTCATGGCCTCGGTAACTGGAACCTTGTCGTCAAAGGATCCGTCGACTTGGCGCCACTGCAAGTCCAACTCCTCCTGGAGAGGACGCATCTGCAACCTGCAGTGAGGGATCAGAGGGATTCAGGAGGAAATGGACCCTAAGAGGGACTTGTAGAGGTGAACTGAAAGTGACTTTCTTTTTAACAGCAGAAGGGCCATGGCCATCAGCTTTTCTTGCCTCTCCAGGGTCGGAAAAGCTTTGTTGATGGACGTGTTCAGAATGGCTCCCAGAAATCTGGCTGTTCTGGATGGAGAGAGAGATTCATTTTCTGTGTTGCGAGTTAGTCCGAGATTGTCGAACAGGCGTGTGCACACTATGTCAGAATACTTTGCTGCCTGCTTGGTAGGAGCCTTCAGCAACCAGTCATCCAGGTAAGGGAAGATCTGATGCTGTTGCTTTCATAGAAAGGCTGCTACAGGAGCAAACACCTTTGTTTAGATCCGCGGAGCAGAACGGAGTCTAAAAGGTAGGACCTCGAACTGAAAGTGGCTCCTGGCTACTGTGAAGCGAAGAAACCTCCTGTGGGCTGGATGCATGGGTACGTGAAAATAAGCATCCTCTAGATCCAATGTGGCCATGTAATCCCCGGAGTTGAGAAGATGATTGCTTGATGAGATGGGTGTTGAGCTCCCTCAGATCTAGAATAGGGCGCCATTTTTCTAAAGTCTTCTAGACCAGGAAGAACCGGGAGTAGAAATCCTCTCACCTCTGAGAGATGGGGACTGGCTCTATTGCTCCTTTGAGGAGCATTTGATGGACTTCCAATCGCAGAAAACAGATGTTTTGACACAGTGGCCCGAGGGAGCTTGGAAGGGGGTGCTTGGACAAACTCCATAGTATGGCCGCATTGAACGATCTTCAGCAGCCAATGGTCCGATGTTATTTGTTGCCATTTGTGGAGGTATAGAGATATTCTGACTCCTACTGATGTCACAGGAGGAGAAGGGACAGTAGTAAGAGCCGGCAAGCCGCTATTGACGCTTTGAGGAATCTCTCCCCTGGTGTCCTCGTCTTCCTCTGTTTGACAATCTAGAGAAAGGAGAGGATTGATTTTGCCGCTGGTTGTAATTCGTCCGGTAAGATTGCGACTTAGATCCATATGAGGAATACCGTTGTTGCTGGTACCCTCCTTGATATGTGGCATTACCTCTCCTTTTGGTTCCACGGAAGGGGACCTTGCGGTACTGCAGAGTCTGTAAGGATTTTGCGGTCTCCCGTATCTTTTTTGATGTCCTGAAGCACATCATCAATATGTTTCCCAAAGAGCGCTTCTCCATCAAAGAGAAGATCCAAGATCTTGTTCTGGACCTCAGGATGGAACCATGTAGCCCGCAGCCAGCCTTGATGGCGAAGGACAACAGCGCCCGCCAGGGAGCAGAATGCAGTCGTTGCAATGTCCATTGCAGTCAATCACTTCAGCCGATGTTACTTCTCCTTCCTGAAGAATCTTCTTCACCTCTTTTTTTGCATCCTCAGGCAATGGAACTGGAGGTTGCGCTGAAAATCTCCATTTACAGTCCACAAGCATAGATTGCAAGTCCGCTAGTTCGATGACTATGAAAGAATAGTCTACGATAAAATCGACGTCGTCGGCACAGCCTTCGTCGAGCCCGTCGACACCCCAGCCGTCGTCGTAGTCACTGTCGACGATATAGTCAATACCATCGACAAGGACGACAGGCACCACGGGCGTCAAAGTCGTTGACATAGAACTCTGACACAGTGCCGGAGATGATGAAATCACCGTCTGCGAAGCTAGAGATGAAGGAGAAGACTGAACCTTTGATAATTTCGTTGACGGAGTCATTGACAGCATCGGCGACGAGTGAACTTTCTTCATAGCTTTTACCTCAGAAGAGAGTGATGAGGGCTTTTTGAAAGTCTTTGGAGCTGCTGGAGGACAGGCTGGAGGAACAGAGCTGGATTTCCTCCCAGATAGTATTCCTTTTGACAGTCCTTCTCTTTCCTTTACACCTCGGTGAGGAGATTTGCCAGGACTAAGCCCTTCAGACCCATGAGAGCTCTTTTTTAATGCCTTACCAGGAAGTCCTTCAGAAGGTGAAGGAGAAGCTCTACCCCTTTTTACAGACTTTCTGGAAGATGTAGCAGAGGATGCTTCATCACTGTCACTGGAGACAGGTTTTTTCCTTGACTTAAGCTTCTGGAGCCAGGTCAAAACACGCCCCTCACGGTCTCGCAGAGTCTTTGTAGAAAAAGCGCAGCATATTTTACAGTATGCTGCCTTATGGTCTGGGTACAGACAGTAAATACAATCCTTGTGCTTGTCCTCCACATATAATCTCTTCTTAGCACAAGACTTTAAAGAGGGCCTTCTCCTTATCAGACATCCCGAAGTAGTTGTTGAAGAAAAAACAGGTGAAAAACTGTAGAAATAGAGTTTACAGGAAAAAAATGAGCAGAGCTCAGTGGAGACTCCCTTGCACAACGTGTGGTAGAAAATCTGAGGTTCTGAGCTTCTCTCAGGAGGGTTCTATGGGATGAGACTAATCCGATTGGTTGTTCATCTTTTTGGTCTCTTTTGCAAAAAGAAGTGGATAGATTGCAAAACAAGAATTAGCCTAGACCTAGGTTCTGTTTTGGTGATGGTTTCTATTGTTATTTAAGGTACACCGGGGACTCCTATTCTGACGGGGAATCTATGAAAGTTCCAATACTGGAGTAATTATCCTTCAAGCTTGAATAAACCTACAGCCAATACATAAGATATACCTACTCAGCTGCAGCAGATTTTTTCCTTCCCACCCCAGATGTCTCTGGGTATATGCGAGCAGGGATCTCTGAGACAGCACGACTAAACTAGTCAGATTTGACCGTTAAATAAGAACCAAACCAACGTTGGTGGCACCATGTTGTGTAGTTGCTAATAATATATAGGATCTTCGTTTAGATAACAAACTAAGGATTTGGTGTCCAGACTGATTCCAGACATCTCCAAAGGATATTTTAGCCTTTAGACCAGCTAGCTCGCAGTGCCACCATAGGCCCCCTAACCTTACCAAGGAGCGAATAGTTTCTGGCAACTATCAAACAAGACAACCCTTGATCCTTCAGGGATTGTGGAAACAGTACAGTACCTTTCGCTCAGTCAATTGTGCCCACTTTGTCCCCAAGAGGTATACAGAATAAACTATGGGGACGTTTTCATATATCCTAACAAAAAGAGGGCCAGAGAGGGCTGTTTAACAGGGTCCAGTGTACGTGCCCTAACATTAGTATGTAAAAAAAGAGTACGCAGTTCCCCAGTTTTAAAAATAGACGTTTTCATATAAGCATTTATTGAACCAGCGTCAATTCTTTTTTTTTTTACTTTATTTAGCATTTTAAGAAATAACAAAGCAATGCACTGAGCCCTGTGTAAGCCCAACTCGATTATACATACATGAAAATCTACAAGCAACCTCCTAGCTGTACAATAGGTTACCTGTAAACAGTACGATATATAAAGTACACAAATCTGGCCCATGTTAATCTTAGCCTCCAATGATGGTGCCTGGATACCCCCACTCCCTCCGTCCCACCAAGAGTTCCCAGTGTCACATTGGTCAGTCACAGCGCACATGCAGTCCGTCGGAGCACAAATCGTGCTTACATTATAAAGCGGTACTTTAACCCACACCAGTTGGCACCAAGCATTTGCTCTTGTTGTGTAGAATGTTCCTGCCGTTTGACTTCGAGATAAGCCCTGAAGGGGCCCCATATGTCCCTAGGTCTGGAGGTTTGGGGGGATATGTCTGCATAGTGCTCACTTCTCACAGAGCAGGACGCTAAACTCTGTAGCCAGGACTGTACTGTAGGGGCTCTCCTACCTCCCCAGTGTATCGCCACTTCCCTCTTCGCCAAAAGCAAGGCGATGGCTGTGAACCTTCTGATCTTAAGGGGGAATTGTACCACGTTTTCCAATAAAGCAATCTCGGGCATGGGGTTCACCTGTACCTGAATAATCTTGCTAAGTGTGCGATGAACTTCCAGCTAGAACACATGAATACGTGGGCAGGTCCAGGCCAAGTGTGCAAAGTCTGCCTGAGGGGATTGGCACCGTTGACATTGATGAGACCTATTGGGGTCAATCCCGTGCACCCTGTGTGGGGTAACGTATATTCGGCGTAAAAACTTAAAATGAATCAATCTGTGCCTGCTGTTAATGGACACTTGTTGCGTCTCCAAACAGCATGGAGCCCACTGCTCATCAGACACAGGACCACACAAGTCCGTCTCCCAGGTTCCCCACACTCTGGCATCATCTATTGCGACTAAGTCCACACCCGCCTTATAAAGCTGCGAAATCAAATGTGCTCCTCTGCTACTGTCAATAACCATTCAGCGAGCAAAAGACGGGGGTTCCAGAGGAAAGCCAGGAAGCCGGGACAGAAGCGCAGCCCTGAGCCTGGCCAGCACAAACCTGTCCATAAATGAAGCATCTGGAAAAAGGGACGCATCCTCCAGGTTAAATACGTGGCCCGCAGGAAAGAAATCTCCCATTTTGGCGATACTAAACTTTGTGCAAGTTTTTTGTACAAGCTTTTCTCGGTTAATGGGCAGCAGTTTGGGATTCGGGAGAGGTATGGCAGATGAATAAACCATTTGTGTATTTGTGAGGCGTCCCAGAGTGGCCCACGCCCAGCTTGTAGTGGAGACTGGTTGAATATCTGTGCGATCTCGTGGGACCCCAATCGGCAGGACTGCAGCTAAAGTGTCCGGCAGAAAAAAGTCCGACTCTGGCCTCAAAAAGCCTCCGGATGATAACATGCCTGTGCAAAGCTGCACTGCGCCGCCAGGTAGTATAGCTGCATGTCTGGGACGCCATACCTCCCTTTGGTGTGAGAGTGAGTCATGGCCTGCCATCTTACTCTAGGCGTTCTATTGCCCCAAACCAATCTATTTAATTGGGTGCGAAACATGCTAAAAAACTTCCCATACAGGGGAATTGGGATATTATGAAAAATATATAGACATTTTGGAAGGACTATCATTTTGATTAGTGTCACGCGTCCTGCCATAGACAGAGGCAGTTTCAACCAATGATCTACTTGTGTCTCAAGCTTAGAGATCGCCACCCCATAATTGAGGCGAAGAACTTGGTCCGGATCGCTGTGAACATGTACCCCCAGGTATTTCACTGAGTCGAAACACCATTCCAATGGGAATTCCAGCACCCAAGGGGCGGTACTCTTCGTAAGTGGGAAAACTACAGATTTATGCCAGTTTATCCCTAGGCCAGAGTGAGTGCCAAAGCGTATAATTTCTCGTAGAAGTGGGTCTAAGTTAGTCTTGGAGGATCGTCTGCATACAGCAAGACCAATAACGGGCCCGTGCAAAACACCAGGCCCCTATGAAGATGTTTCTCCTGCAAATGCTGCACTAGCGGGTTCATTGCCAGAATGAACAACAGGGGAGACAGGGGGCATCCCTGTGTCGTACCTCGAGATAGCGGGAAGGGTGAAGACAAGGTGCCATTTAGTCTGAGCCTGGCAGTAGGCGAGGTGTATAACAGGGCCGTGGTGGCTATAAAGTCCTGTGGCATATCCATTCGCTGCATTATCGAGAGGAAAAAGGGTCATTCCAGGGAATCAAAGACCTTTTCGGTGTCCAACAGGACAGCGGCTGCGGGGGTGTCAGGATCCAGCCTATGTAGGGTGTTAAATAGCGTGTGAAGGTTAAACGCTGTGGATCGATGGGGTATAAATACCCGACTGGGCTGGAGCAATTATGGACTCCCTAAGTAATGAAAGGCGACAGGATAGAGCCTTGGCAAGTATTTTAAAGTCAAGGTTAAGGAGAGACAGAGGCCGGTCGGAACAGCACAATAAGGGGGCTTTCCCGGGTTTAGGGAGTAGTCTAATAACTGCTTCGCGGATCATGGGTGGGAGGATCTGCTTTTCTAATGCTTCGGCATACATGTCTAATAGACAAGGAATCAACAGTTCCTTGTAAGCCTTGTAAAATTCCCCCGTGTACCCATCCAGGTCAGGGGCAGAGGAGGGGTTCAGGGATGTAATTGCTTCGTCTATGCTTTCCGCTGTGATTGGTATTGCTGGGAAGTCCTGCATGAATTTTTCGAGGAACACAAGTGCAATTTCTGATAAATAGGCTTCCTGGCCTGAACAGTCAGATCCCAGTTTTGTGGAGTATAGTGTCTTAAAATAGGAAATACATTCCTGCTGTATTTCCAAAGGGTCAGTAATGTGTTGCCCCGACTGGGAGCGTACCTCAGTAATTTGAGCCTTAGTGTAGGTGGGCCGACCTATTTGTGCCAGAACCCTACCAGGGTGGTCTCCCTCTCCGTACACCCTTGCATTATGGTACTTCACCATGTACAGACTTTCCCGCTCAGCAAGCTCTCTATATTCTAGGAGCAAGGCAGCCCTTGTTACCATGCGCTCCCGGTCAAAAGCTGCCATTTGTGCAGAGTCCAAGGCCCCAATCTCCCTCTCAATCCGAGTCAGAGTATTGCGTATGTCCCGGAGTACCCCGGAACACTTAGCCATACACACTCCTCTAATATAAGCCTTAAAGCCCTCCCACAGTACCGCCTCCGTGTTTACTGAACCTGTGTTAAGTGTATAATATTCCTCTATTGCATCCTGGATCTCTTGTCTAAACACCTCATCTTCCAATTCTCGATGGCGGAACCTCCATTGCCTCTCAAAACCTTCGGGCGCGGGATCTGAAAAGTCAGCAATAAAGGGGAGTGGTCAGAATATGTCCTGGGCAGTGTTCTAAGTCGGTGGAACCACTTGGAGATGTCAAGAGTAACCAACCAATAATCAAGTTCGGTCCAAGTATCGTGCAGACTTATGTAGTGGGTGTAAGTGGTGTGTACCGGGTCCCGTGAACGGCCCAAGTCTTGGAGTGAAAAATGCTCGCATATAGATCGCAAAGCTTTGTGGGCTCAAGCTTTAGCGTCCGGGGCGGTCAAAGTGCTGTCAGTGGGAGGGTGGAGTGCGATATTAATATCACCCCCTAGTAGGAGAGGAATGGGGCCTAACAGTAGCAGTTTGGACAGCAAAGTATAGTAAAAGTCAGGGGAGTCAGTGTTTGGACCATATAAACAAACTAGAGCTATCTTTTGATTAAGCAGCGTGCCTACCACTATCACGTATCTGCCATCTGGGTCAGTAGTAACCGAGTGACTTTTGAAATGTAACCTCTTGTGAATAAGTATGGCAGTGCCCCTTGCGTAATTGCTGAAGTTTGCGAAAAACCTATTTGGGCCCCAAGAGGAGGCAAACCTGGCTTGATCGCTAGTAGGGAGGTGGGTCTCCTGCAAGAAGGCCACATCCACCCAGTGTCTGAGCAAAATAATGAACCACCTGACGTTTTTTGCGCGTGTCGTTTAAGCCGCGGATATTCCACGTCGCTAGTGTAATAGTTGAAGGACCAGTGTTGTAACCTAACTGTGCCATTTTAAAGAGTACCAATCATGCATAGTACAAAACCAAGTATGTTGCCCATCTGCTGTAAACTGAAAAAAGGAACTAAAGCTACAGTGAAAACAATACCCCACCCACCTCCCCCCACCCAGCCTGCCCGCACATCCGGAGAGGCAATACCAACTGCATAACAACGTACAACAGTACCAATAGGAGTTCAACATCCAGAAAATGGTGTAACTATTGTGGTACATTCTGATATCACCATTACAGTCTCAAGGTGTACACCAAAGTGGGGGGGGGGGGGGGGGGGGGGTCGTTCTCTAACGGCCTAACAACCCAAATGATCATTATATGTAACATATGGAGTCCCGGCAGTCATTTCTACATAGTAAACATGCGGCATAGTGGAAGGAGGCCCGCCATCAAGAGTCAGCCATGCCCAGAGTTCGAAAACAAGACCACACTGTTCGCTGAGCCACTGTGTGGGGGTGAGGCGGAATCCGCTCCTGCGGATCGTTTGGTGCGTTGCTTATAAGTGCGGAAGAATTCTGGAGCTTCTGTAGGATTCTCAAAGAAACATGCCCGGTCATTCACCTCCACTCTCAGCCTGGCCGGGTATATCATGCCGTATTTCAGCCCTAAGTTCTTCAGCGTTGCCTTCACCCCCAGGTATTTCCTCTGAGCATCTTGTACCATGGCAGTGAAGTCTGGATACAGCGACAGTCTGGAACACTGCCAGGAGAGTTCGCCATGTTCCCGTGCTAGGCGTAGTGCTGTGTCCCTGTCCCGAAAATTCATTATGCACACCATGATGGGTCTAAGAGGGCAACCGGGATTGGGGTGTGGGCCTAATGGTCTGTGGGCATGCTCCACCACAAATCCAGTAGTGAAAGACTCCTTCCCAAAGAGGTCCGTGAGGATCATTTCTACTAATGTGTCTACTATTGTGTCCATGCGTTTCGCTGTGGATTCCGGGACACCCATCAGGCCAATATTATTGCGCCAGCTGCGCCTCCAAATCTTCGTTCTTCGACGCGACTTCCTTTAGGATCCTTTCCATGCGGTCTAACCTCTTCACCAATTGCGCCGTTCCATCCTCCAGGTCTGATGTGCGCGACTCCACAACATCCAGTTGTCTATCATGCGCATGGATCTTGGTTCCCCGCTCCGCCATGTTCCTGTCCAGGGAGTCGAAGTAGACATCTAGTGCCTTAAACCCTGCTCTAGTTTCCATCAGTCATGGGTGCAGTTGATGCAGGTACTCCGCCGAGGTGGATTAGGGTTGCCCACCTTCTGCCATGTCTGTAGACCGGTCTCTTGACGAAGCTTTTCAAAAGGGAGCACACTCTGCTTTGGATATTTGCAGCCCATGCTGCAATCAGGCAGGTCAGATCACTGGTGGCGGTCAACCAATTCCAGAGGGCGTGAAAACCAATGGTGTGGTGCTGGGGGGACACAACAGGTGCAGCAGAGCAAGGACCCACTCCGCCTTCGCTACTCACACGTTACCCTCACCACCAGTCACAATGTTTGCCCGGGTGGGCCTCAAATGCTGCCAGCGCTGTCAGCCACTCACAAGAAGGCAGGGCAGGAAATACACACCCAGGCTCCACCCGAGGAGGAATGGATGTAGTGTCTCCCCTGTGTCTATGTCCTCTTCAAAATGAATGAGCCACACGCAGAGATAAGCAGCCAGATGCACAGCCAGGGACTGACTTTGGTTGCTAGCTGAGTAATGTGGAAAAAATCCCAGCCCTAGGCCGCCATAGAAGAGGTTGGTCAGGGGGGAAGGGGCCACCCGCGTATTCCAAGTGCTGGGCCCATGATCTGGTCTTCTTTGCCCCTTGGGGCCAGCAGGAGCGTAACTGTAGGGCTGGTGCCCGCACCCCGCGCCCAAAGAGCAGAGGCCACCTCCCAGCACCCTCGAGAGCCCGCAGGGATTGAATCAGCAGGGCGCGTCACGCGGGAGGCTTGAGGGACCTCCACAAAGCTAGACGGCTCTTGGTGTGGATGTCAGGCCCCCAGGGGTCCCACGGGAAAACCCGCACTCACCGCCCGTCCTCCGCGCCGATCAGGGGCCGCTGCACTGCTGCGTTCCACTTTCCTCCTCTGTCCTCGTTCGCATCTCCGCCATTTTGTGTGGACGCCACCGGAGCCGACAAAGCCGCCAATTAGCCTCATGTTGTCATTTAAGGCTGCCCGACTGCCGCCGCCAATGTTGGAGCCCCTTCACAGATCTCTCAGCCACATACAGGTATTATTGGCCGCATTTATCACAGGAAATTAGTTTAATTGGGGTTATGGCCGGGAGAGCTTCAGCTCCGTGCGGCCATCCCGAACACGGCGTAGCCACGCCCCCCCCCCCAACCAGCATCAAATCTAGTATAAAATATTTGTTGCAACAATCATTAGACAGAAACAGATATAGAAGAACACAAGCACCGACAGACTAAATAAAAGGTAGAATTCTACCATGGTGCTGTAGTGTAGTTCCTATATTCCCAATAGGCTCTGCGCATTGGAATGATATATCCTATAGATTAGACATAGGACTGAGGTCGACTAGGTCTATATCAAATATACTAGACTTAATTGTGTGTGCCAGCTAGCTCAGAGGTCACTAGAAACTTTCTCGAATTCATAAGAAGGGATTAGTCTCTGACAACCGCATAAACTAGTGGAAGTAGCCCTGCCATATTTGGGCTGCATGAGCTATGCCTAAATATAGTTATGATTTCTATGCCTATATAAGGATATGGTGATTTATACCTGTATAAGGGCATGAATCGGGAAACTTACAATAGGGTCCTAAAATGATGCATAACACCCACTCCACGTTATCATGTTCATCTAAGTTCAAGCACTAAAACATATAATCTAGAGCATGTGTTTACAACCCCCAAAAAATCATATAAAATGCATTCGAAATGGTTGTACACGAAAAATTTAGCATTTTGTACAGTACACATTTAAGGAAAATGACTTCATTGTAAGCATATGATATGATATTAGAAAGGCTAACTGAATGAATCCCGAAAATTACATTAATGAAATGGCTCTTAGTTACAGAAGAAAAAGGTCGAGACCATCCCATAGCAGAATATACAAACTTTTTTGGTTTGTGGATTAGGCTAATATACCGGCGAATATTAAAAGTTTATGACGTGGATTAAGAGGTCCTGGTAAAAATTCTCATAAATCAACGCCATCTTTAAGCAAAGATAAGTGTTGTTTTATTTCTGGAAGTGTGGATTTCTGTAGCCATTCAAGGCACAGTTTTCCTACACTGTAAGTTGTTATTATCCCTGGATGTTGTCTTTGGGTATATCTTGGATCTGGCAGAGTTACTGTGAACCCTTGTGTCTTGTTCAGGAATCTATCTTGACAGTTATTTGTGTCTGTTGGCCAGATTAACCATTTTTTCCATTCAGGATTTGTTCTGTTCTTTTGTAAAATATAATTTACGTCTACCTCCTCATCTGAAGTTAAATTACTATCAGGTGTGGGTTTAGGTATGGACGGTTTGTTTAAATCTTTTATCTTAGCAATGCCAAGATAAGATGTCTGTTGAACAGTGTCATTTAGGAACGTCATTTGTTCTGGGATGATGCAGGCTCTGAACAATGCTTCTAAACCTTGTACCTCCCAGTCTTTTGTGCCCCAAACAGTTTTTGTCTCAATGTTGTCTTTCCAAAAGTCAAAGTCTAAGGTGGACAATTGAGCATAAAAGCAGAATAAATTTGTTTAGTATTTGTCAACATACTTTTCATGCCTGTCTTATTCACATTTTTTAAGTAAAAACTTTCTGGGTTTGTAACATTAACCTGTGAAATATGGGAATTTTCTAACAAACGTTTTAGAACTACCTTCTGGAGGAGTTGGACAATGTTCCCATTGATTATGTGTTAAAACATTTCTAGGGTTTGCAGATTTATGCAAGTAATGATGGCCACAATGATTAAAACAATATATGTCTTCATAATTTGATGAACCTTCTAAGTATTCATGTTTTGTACATTTTGTTGACATTTCTAAGTCTGCCATCATGTTATTAAAAGTCTCAAAGTCCCAAACATCAGATAATTTGCTAGGTGAGACTAAATCACTCAAGGACTTAAATTGATGAGGAATCTTAGTAGCTCAACAGGGCCATAAATGTCATAATCAGTTGTATCCCATGCTATTCCACCAGGTAGTGGGACCGCTGTGATGTTCACTGATGACAGGTCTCGTTGTTCACGATGAGATAATTTGTGTGGCTTCAGGAGCAAGTTGATGTTCTTACTTGCTGTGTCCATTTTTTTATTTTTTTATTTTTTTTCAAAACCTTTATTGCACTTTGCATAGTACACAGCGGAATGCCTACAACCCTGTGGGCCGGCCGCTATCAGAGGAGCGTTGTATACAATGATGTTCAGCACAAAGGATAACGAAGCCACAGTTATTATAAATGCGTGATGTAGCGTACTGAAAAAACCAAAAGTGCCAGTTGAGCAATTATTCGATGCAGGAAATGAGGTTTTTATGGAGTTTTCTCGTTTTTTGAAAAATAACAAACTCAAAACAACAACAGTTAGGAATGACATTATGGTCTGACACGAATCAGTGCATCTCAAGTCTCCAGTGTCTCTTGGGAGTGCGGAAATCCGGCACCCCTACACAGTGCTCGCATGCCTCCACTCACCACACACGCCCCCACCCCCTTGACTCATCAGGGTAAGCTCTAAGAAGAAGCCTCCTATAGCAGCCCAGGCCTCCTCCCCATCCCTACATCCCGTCTAGGTTAGGCCCTCCTCTCCCTCATCATCAGATTCATCCTGGTCATCCTCTGGTAGGGGTTCGCAGATGTCCCCCCTGTACTCATTCCATTTCAGCCATATCTTATTCCATTTCCCGGGGCAGGCTCGGTTGGTGTACACTGCTCGCTCGGTTAACATCACTCGATCCATGTTCAAGCACCATTGGGACTTGGTTGGCAGTTCTGCTGCCCCCCAGCGCTGTGCTATGTCCCGTTTCGCTACCATTAGCCCCGCCGTGACCCAAAGTTGCTCGTATCGGGTCAAGTCGGTAGGCCCCCATAAATTAAGCAAGCACATTCTCGGGTCAGGCAGTATGGAGTGATCTAATGCTTGTGAGAGTGTGCGGCGCACCTGTTTCCAATATTCCTGGATCCTGGGGCAGTCCCAAATGGTATGGAAGAACGTGCCCTCCTGCCCGCACCCACGTAGACAGTAAGGATGGGGCACCCTGTGTATGTGATGTAGCATTGTCCTTGTGTAATAGACCCTGTGCAAGATCTTAAATTGCACCAGCCGCATGCGTGCCGAGATGCCTACTTCTTTAGGGGACCCAAGTGCCTCATTCCACTCATGCTCATCCATGTCATTAATCTCTCCTTCCCATTTCTCTTTCAGGTGCGATGTGGGCTCAGGGGAGTTATTGAGTAACTTGCGATAAGTGAGGGATGTCGCCCGTTCTAACATGTAATCAGTGAGTAGTCGATCCTCCAAGGGCGAGGATTCTGGCAGTGGCGTGTCTGCTGGGATGGCTGCCAATAGTGCGTGACGGACCTGAATGTACCTGTAGAGTTCCCTGTCGTTGAGCTCATAGAGTTCTTTCAGTCGGGCAAATGGGATAACCTCATTCTTCTCCCATAGGTCACCCACCACGGAGATGCCTATCGTGTCCCATTGTGCGAACCCCTTGGTGTTCCTCAGGTTGCCCAGTGCGCGAGAGTCCCACAGCGGAGTCATCCTAGTGATTCTCCCTTTCCAGTCCAGAGCTGCCGTAGCTGCGTGCCATATCTGCACGGTTAACTTGGTGGGGCCGACCAGAGTTCGCAACTTGCGGTGATCATACAGTGGACCCAATAGACTATCAGCGCCCAACTGAACCCGGTCTGAGTGAAATGCTGGCTCTGTATGCGGTGTGTGGATCCATTGATTAATGGGTTTTAGGTGTGCAGCCCAATAGTACAGTTTTAAATTCGGTAGTGCAATGCCCCCGCTATACCAGTCTCTGTGTAACTTGGATTGTGCCACTCTCGCCGGGAGGTTGCCCCATAATAGGTTGGAGACCAGAGCCGCCACTTTCTGGAAAAACTTGGGCGGCACAGGGTAGGGCGAATTATCAAGAACGTACAAGAAGCGCGGTAACGCCATCATCTTGTAAAGTGCCGCCCTACCGAGGAGTGTTAGTGGTAGGCCGGACCAGAACTCCACATCCCGCTTGAGCCTGTCCAAGGGCGGCTTCAGATTCTTATCCATGAATTCACTCGGGTCCCTAGTGACGTGTATGCCTAGATATTTAAAAGAAGATCCCGCCAGTCGTAGCGGGCAATCATTGCCGAGATCTGGGGCCGGACCTCGTAAGACATATATCTCTGACTTGGACCAGTTTAGCGTGTAGCCGGAGATCCTGCCGTACGTGTCGCAGATGCGCAACAAGGCCGGTACACCCTCCTCGGGTTCTGTTAAATACAGCAGCATGTCGTCTGCGTATAGGGACAGACGGTCTTCCCAACACCAGGCCCCTGGTATACCCTTGAGGAGGGGAGAGGCTCGTATGAGAGTCGCAAGGGGCTCCAGTGAGATGGCGAACAACAGAGGTGACAGAGGGCATCCCTGTCGCGTGCCCCGTCCCAGCGGGAAAGTGCGGGAAATGTGGCCGTTCGCTACTACGTGAGCCACTGGGGCTGTGTACAGCAGTTTGACCCATGCTAGAAAGCGAGGCCCGAACCCCATACGCGTCAGCGTTTCGAAAAGGTACTCCCACTCCACCAGGTCAAATGCCATTTTGGCATCAAGTGCTAGGATTACTGCCGGCGTGTTGATGGTGTCCGCCCTGGCCAAGATACCATGCAGTCGCCGCAAATTCAGCGCTGTGTTCCTATGCGGCATAAATCCGGACTGGTCCGGGTGTATAATCGAGGACAGATGGGGCAGGATCCTTTGTGCCAGAAGCTTGGCCAAGATTTTCACTTCCGCGTTCAATAAGGAAATGGGTCGATAGGAGGAACAGTCTTCTGGTGGCTTGCCCGGCTTGGGGATTGTTACGATAGTAGCCACACGCTGGTCCGGTGGAAGGGAACCCCTCTCCAAACTGTCCTTGAACATCCCCAACAAGTGCGTGCTGAGGGTGTCCGGCATCAATTGATACCATTCTATAGGTATCCCGTTCGGTCCTAATGCCTTGCCCGGGTTTAGAGCCTTAATGGCCAGCTGAATTTCATCGGCCGTAATGTCCGCCTCCGGCGAGAGGGTCTGAACTTCGATCGGTCCCAAGAGCGCCCTGGCTCTCTCAGGTGTAATCTTACGAGCCGGGGTGTACACTTGTTCAAAATGGGTCGCAAGCAGTTCAGTTATATGCCTCGGATCGGTGTGTGTCACTCCCTGTTCATCTTTTAGACGCTGGACTCCCCTGGAGCTGCCCTCACGCTTATCGAGCCACGCCAGCATTTTCCCTGCTTTGTCCCCCACTTCATAAATCCTGTTCTGAGTGTCGGTTATGAGACCCTTGACTACCAAGCGTAGGTGATCATTATACAACTGTTGTTGGAGAGTAAGTGCATGCAGGGCAGAGGGAGAAGGGTGAGACTCATGTGCCGCGGTCCGTTCCCTCAAAGTAACCTCTAGGTCGGCCAGTTCCTGTGACAGTTGTCTTTTATGTCCGGTTATAGTGTTAATGGTTTGGCCCCGCAGAACCGTTTTATAGGCCTCCCAAAGCGTTGTCGGGGAACGCACTGAATGTGCATTTTCAAGAAAGTATTGTTTCGTGGCGTGTTTGAGTGCTTTGCGAACCTGTGGAACTTTAAAATACGATGCGTGCATGGGGTAAATACGCTTACGTGCTCTCGTCTCTAGGGAAAGTGTCAGTGTGAGTGGTGAGTGGTCCGAAATACCTCGAGGGTGTATCACTAGGGTATCTACATGGCAAAGGGCTTCCCCCAGTGACAGGAAATAATCGATGCGAGACAGGCTGCCATATACCGTGGAATGGAACGTGTATTGTTGCATGCCCGGGTGTAAGTGCCTCCAGATGTCTGTCAGGCCCATAGCCGTGGCAAACCGTCGAAAATACGTTTCCCCCCCTGTCTGGTTGGGGGAGGGGTGTTTATCTAGTTGTGGGTCCATGACCGCGTTGAAATCCCCCCCTAGAATGGTCTCACCCTCGGGGAGAGTTAAAAGGAAGTCCCCCAGTCTCGGGAGGTGGACCGAATGCAATGCCGGTGGAATATACACTGATACCAAGTTGAAGAGTTTTCCCTCCCATTGTCCCTGCACGGCCGCGAAGCAGCCCTGGTCATCAGTTTTAATTGAGAGGGGCAAGAAACGTGAGTTCTTCTGTACCAGAACGCCGGACCCCCTGGAGCCGGACGTGAAAGCAGAGTGGGCCCACATTTTGTAACCTCGCCTATCCAAGGCCTTCGTAGCCCCCCCACTAGGTGTGTCTCTTGCAACAGGGCCACAGTAGGCCGCAGACGCTTAATAGCAGTCAATACCAATCCCCGCTTAACCTTGTCCCCCAAGCCTCTCACATTCCAGGACAACAAGGTCATAGGTGGGCATTGTGTGTCAGAGGGATTCATCCCCCCTGTCGGTACGGAATTGTTAGCCATCGGGGGGTATCAGATGTAACCGGGCTATCGGCTGCGTCGTCTCGCAGCAAGGCGTCCAGAAGCATCATGGGGGCATAGTGTCACTGTCCGTTCCCAGCAATGTGTCCTGAATCCCATAAGTACTGAAACATTGTCCTCGACCCTTTTTGCACATTCCTAACATAAACAGTTCGAAACAAACCCCCCTCCCTGCCCCCCTGCTTAATGGACCTTCAACTGCCCGCCACCCCAACTGAGCAGAGTGCTTTACCCATCCCAAAACCAGAGTACTTGCGTGTAGGGGGGAGAGCGTCTCCCCGGGTTGGCGGCTCCCCTGTAGGCTCTCGGGGTTGCCATGCCAGAGTCAGCGTGCAGCTATGGAGCACCAAGTTAGGTAGATGATCGGCAATCTCGGTCAGTTCAGAGTCCGTAGCCGGAGTCATTCATCTCCGCCTCCCCCTTCAAATCCATGGGAAGGCACCCTACACACGACCAGACGCCTGCGAGCCATTTCTGCTGTCTCCTCTGCGATCCTGATCCGGTCTATTCGTCCTGCGCTGTCGTCCAACTGTGTGCCAGCCCTCCAGCCAGTCTCGGGCCGCGTCAGGAGAGTCAAAAAAACACACTTTCTTGTCCGCCACCACTCGTAGTTTGGCCGGGAATACCATTGAGTATGGTAGCTCTTTCTCTCTTAAGGTTTTCTTCACTTCCAGGAACGTTCGCCTCTTCCTAGAAACCTCCGCTGTATAGTCCGGGAAGAAGGCAATTTTTGAGTTCTGAATCTGAATGGCCGGCGCCACTCTCGCGGCCTGCAAAATGGCGTCCCGATCCCGGAAATTGAACAATCTCGCCAGTATTGGTCGTGGCGCGCCTCCCGTCTTGGGTTTCCCCCCCGGGACACTGTGGGCCCTTTCGACCGAGAAAAAATTGGACAGGCCTTTTGGCTGGAGTCGAGTTTTTATCAATTCTTCCACATATAAATCCAGGGCCCCAGTGTCTTCCGATTCCGGTACCCCGAGAATACGGACATTGTTGCGTCGTGAGCGACCTTCCGGGTCGTCCAGCTTGTCCCTGAGTAGTTTATTGTCAGTTTGCAGGCGTTCCATAGCTATCTGCAGTTCGGACACATCCTCGATCAGCGATTTGGTGACCACTTTAACCTGTTTGACCCGCTCGTTCATTTTTTGAAGATCCGCCCTGATTAAGGTGACTTCAGTCGCCGTGGCCCCCACTGTCTCTTGTACTTGCGCCAGCGCCGCCAGGACATCGTCCAGCGTGGCCTTCCTCGCCACCTCGGCTTCCGCCATCTTCCCACCGGTTTTTCGCTGGTCCTGGGGGGGTGAGCGTCTCTCATACGCGAATTTGTCCAACTTGGCCTGGGTTGTTGTGTTCTTGGGGCCCCTGTGCGACATATTGCAGTTGCTGTTGAGGCGGCTCAGCGGCCCTCCCGTTCGTCTCCGCCGGGTAATGGCGGCGTTGTGCCCAACGTGCGCGACGTCCTCCGCGCCCTCTGCAGAGTTTTGCACGCCCGGAGAGGGTTAACAGGTGACTGCAAAGCGTGTTCTTGAGCTTGGGTCGTTGTGGGGGACGTTCGCGGGTCTTTGGAGTGATGCAGTTGGGGAGCCGACACTTCCTGTCCCCCGACCCCGGCCTCAGGTCGCTTCCGGTCGGGTCCGACCAAACTGCGGCTCTGCGGCTTCGTGGTCGAGTGCAGGCCTGGCTCCTCCTCCGTCTCCGGCCAGCTGGAATGTGCTTGTGCGGTCTATTGCCGACCCAAAAGGTTCTGGAGTCGCTCGCTGCACGGACTCCGGGTCCGGTCCACCCTTTGTAGCCGGAGTAGATCAGGATAATTGTACGGATTGCTGCGGAAAGCCGCCTTTACCCGGGAGCCTCCCTAAGCTGCGGCCGCCATCGTTGGCTGCTAGCCACGCCCCCTGCTGTGTCCATTTTAATGTGCTTTCCATCTATCAGCTTTCCCAAACTTAACACAAGAATGAGCAATAGCAGGAGAAAAAGTACACCTAACACAATCCAAAGTACAACCCAAGGTGAAACCAGATATGTATTTGTAAGCTCTTGACCAAGTTCCTTTACTTTTTCCTTGAAAGATTTGTTTGCTGGTGTAGTTTCAGGTTCACTGGGATCCTTAGAATAGTTATCGAAGTTGATAACTTAAAGGCCGTGAAAGATCTTGTGGCGAAGCGGACTTACTCTGTGGCTGTGAGTTCCATCTCCCACTGTGAATCCCTTGCTTCGTACTTTCTGGGAAAAGTCCAAGCAATTTACCGGGCATTCCCCAGCACAGGGATCGACCTGGGAAGCTCTAATGGGACGCTACATCATACCACCCTGCTCTCATTTCCCCCTCTTTCTCCGGAGGGGTTTGACAAACTTGCTTTGCAAGTTAAATCTGGTTCTCCATCTGATCCAGTAAGACCGGCTCTTTTTAGAGATCAGGCCTTTATGGGACGCTCTGTTGTGTGTTCCCTAGTCAACCTCTCATTGGAGTCGGGTGTAGTTCCAACTAAGTGGAAGCAGGCGGTGGTGTCCCCTATCATCAAAAAGCCCTCCTTGGACCCGTCTAAGCCCGAAAGTTACCGTCCCATCTCACTGCTACCCTGGCCGGCGAAGATAACAGAGGCTCATGTCAACTTGGCCCTGTCAGAACATCTCGCCAGGACCAATGCCCTTGATCCCACACAAAATGGCTTCCGTGCTGGGCACAGCACGGAGACCGCTCTTCTTGTGATGGTGGAACATCTCCGTGCGGTGTTGGATGCTGGTCAGACGGCGGCGCTGATATTGTTAGACCTCAGCGCCGCCTTCGACACGGTCTCTCACAGTATCCTTCTGCATCGGCTCGAGGAGATTGGTGTCGGCGGCCAGGCCCTGCAGTGGTTCCACTCCTTCCTCGGCAATCGTTCCTTCTGTGTTGCCATCCCTCCCTTCAAGTCCAATTTCCAGCCACTGGCCATGGGGGTTCCGCAGGGATCCTCGCTGAGACCCACGTTGTTTAATCTGTACATGAGACCGCTGGCTGAGGTCGCCAGGCAGTGGGGCCTAACTTTGGTCTCATATGCCGACGACACACAGCTGGCGTTACTCTCAGCGGCGATGCGGAACTAGATGACCCCAGGTTTCAGGATGGACTGAAGGCGGTGGCTAGCTGGTTGACGGGGAACTGTCTCCAGCTTAATGCCACTAAGACAGAGGTACATGATTGTCGGAAGGGGAGTGGAACTATGGGGTGACCAATGGCGGCCACCAGAGCTGGGACCAACCCCGACTCCGGTGTCGGAGTTGAAAAATCTGGGAGTCTGGCTGGACGCTGGTCTTACCTTCGTAGGACTCACTAAAAAAACAGCTGCCTGTTGTTTTGGTCTGTTGAGAGGCTTAAGACCTGCCCTCAAATATTTCGACGCCCCAACCAGATAGCTGGTAATCCAGGCCACGGTCATCTCTCGCCTGGATTACGCGAGCTCTCTCCTGGTCGGGGCCAATCAGGCTGAGCTTACTCGCCTGCAACGGGTACAAAATGCTGCGGCTAGAGCGATTGTCGGCCTGCCCAGATTTTGCCCGGTGGCGAGTGTCCTTCGCTCCTTACACTGGCTTCCAGTGAGGAAGCGTATTCTCTTCAAGGTCCTCTGTTTGACCTTTAAGATTTTGAGAGGTATAGGCCCTGAAATCATGTCCAGCTTTCTTTCTTTTTATGTCCCCACACGCACCCTCCGCTCCCAAGGCCAGGCCTTTGCTGTAGTCCCTAGATATAGGCTCAGCCGTATGGGGGGACGCTCCTTCAGCGTAAAAGCTGCATCAACTTGGAACTCTCTTCCAGTTGAAATTCGCCTGCTGGAGGATCTCATGGCTTTCCGGAAAGCCATAAAAACCTTTCTGTTTTAGTTGCCCCTTCTAGTTTTCTGCTTGTTTTGTTGTGTTATTAAACTTAGAATGGCCCCTTCTAGTTTTCTGCTTGTTCCTGTTGTGTTATGTTCCTCCTTGTCAATGCGCCAGGACGCTCCTTAGCTGGAGTAGCTGTGCGCACAACAAATAACAATAACAATAACATAACATAAAATAGCCAGAGGCAGTTCTGTCAATTGTTGGTATCGCTTCCGGATTCTTTGTAATCGCTGGAGTTGCTTGTTCCCTTGACATGTTTGTATAGTCAGATGCTACATCATTATAGACGAGAGTTTCTTGACGACTTATTTGGCTTTCAAGAGGCACAAGTTCCATGGCTTTATTGCATAGTCCTTTTCTCACTTTAGAATCTTCAAAGGTGATGAGTCTTTCAGTTTGAACCTCTTGGATAGTAGCAAGATTTGGTCGTCTGCTAGATCTTGGGAGTCCACTGGGCCTACTACTTATTATTGGCCACATTGTGTGGTTTTACCAGGTCAATTGACAGACAGGTTCTCCTTTTTTCCAGCAAGGGGCAGCAGCAGCACTGCTCTTGATCCGTAGATTGCTAGTACAGGTACTGGTTTTCTGTAAGAAGGCCCAAATTCCTTCTTATCCGCTATTTTCTCCCTGACCATATACCCAATCTTTGGAATCCAGACAGGTCTTGCTGGGACAGGTGGTTATTCTTCAGTGGTCGTTGGCTTTTCACTGGTATTGCTTAGACTTCTTCTTGTTTCATTTAAGTCCTGTAAAACAGCCAAACGATCTTTGATATCAAAAGGTTTTTGTTCCACCACTGAAGTGTGACGATCGAAGTCTTCAACCAACATTCTAGTACCAAAAAGGATTTCATTTGGAGTGATTCCACCCAGAGAATTTCTTGGCAGGTTATTAAGACTATGTTGGACATTTATTAGATGTTTGACCCACCCATCACCCAAACCTAATACCCTAGCTGTTATATATTGCTTTATGTCACGTTTTTTTCTCTCCACAACCGATTTTCCCTCAGGATGGAATGGACTCGGAAATCGTAATGCAATGCCCAAGCTGGCTATGGCCTCCTTGTAAGCCCTAGGGCTAAATGCAGGACCCTGGTCAGAATGTAGCGTGCCGATTGCGTATGTGCCGATAAAGACTCACCAATCTTTTATACCAGTTCGGGCGTCAGCTGAGCGCTGAGGCCACATCCAAATGAATCTGTCTTAATATTTGTGGGACTGCATCAATCCATTTGGACGTCCGCATGTAGATAGCCTTATGCTGTCTAACAGTGGTGTCTGTACTGGGCTGGCTACGCTGTAGTCAGGAATCTGGTGGTGTTCAAAGCTGTGGTATTTGTAATAGTCATCGCAATTAATTTCGAATTTGTATACGTGAGCTTTCATCCCTGGTCACAGAACATCTCCTCTAATTCTAGTAGAGATTCAGAGATCCCTTGATGTATCAGACCCTCTCCCATATGTGCTTCAAAAATGAGAGCACCTCTCCTGTTTGGAATTGCCCTATCCCCCACTCCAGGGATTCGAGCAAAAGGAACAGAGTTTGCATCAATTATGTATGTATACTCGAGAGGATAAGTTAGAGGTAATGCAGCTCTGCTGCCTTTGCTCGTGGCATTGACAGCTAGCATGGTTTCACCGTCTACCGTTGTTTTCGAACGATTTAATGTAGCTACGGAAGCCGTTTTCACAACCGCCTTCGCGGCTTCATCAGCCAATGAATTCCCTGCAACGTGAATGCATCACGCTGATGACTCAGTGTAAGGATCACGTGAGTCTTTTGTAGTTCTTTCTGTAATAGAACTACTTGTACCCAAAGCAATTTATGCTGGATTGTGCCACCTTTTGTGTTCTTAAAACCATTTTGAACCCAGGTCTGCAGATATTCATTGTAATTCCTGACGCAGTTATATGAATCGCACACTACGAGTGTGGGGAATTAGCGTTCGGTATTTTCAAGCGCCATCTTGAATGGCTGTAGTTCAGCTCGCTGAGCTGTACAGTCTCCGAGAGATTGAGTTTTTGTGACCATAGGTATGAATTTACCATTGTGCCAGTGACCTTTAACAATCGCACACGCAGCACTATAGGCTTGTTTATCGCCAATTGCGGGCTGTGCTGACCCGTCCATATATATTATACAGCCGTAATGTTCTAGAGGTAGAATTTCAGTAGGCAGAGGACATTCTTGTTCGTATTGGAGAAATTCTTGTGTCTTCAAGTAAGGGTCAAAAACGTATTCGTCTGTTGCAGCAAGATAATTAACCCATTGTATCCATCTTGGATGTAGAGCTTCTGCATTTGGAATGCTTGCCTTTGTCACTGCCTCTAAGGCAGGTACAGGTGTAACTATTTTAATGCGTTTACCCTGTGCGAGGGTTCTCTCCTTTGCTACAGCAGTCTGAACCGCTGTCAGAATGTTGTCTGTTGAAGTGAATCTCATTTCAGCTTGTGTACAAGTGTGATTTGTAAGCTATTGGTACCTTTTTACCTTCATTAAAGGTTAGGTATGTGAATCTGCATCTCCCTGGGATGATTTGGATACCAAGGTTGCGTACATTGTCGCGTGTTTGTAAATGTTTTGTTGCCAACATGTCTGTACTAAACACAAAATTTCTGTGTGTTTTTGAGTCCAATTAGTTGTTTGAAATCAGGTTTGATTAATTCGTAGAGAGGTTTAACCCTTTCTGTGTAATTCAGAATGTACGTTCTTGTGAAGTTTAGGAATCCTAGAATTGACTACGTTTTTCAGCGTTTTTGGAGTTTGGAGCAGCGCACATTTTTCTAAAAGGTTTGCTGCCAGGCTTTTGCCTTCACTTGAAAGTTCGTATCCCAAGAATAGGACGTTGAGGTGGGCAATTCTGGACTTTTTAAAGTTGAATGTATACCCTTCTGAGGTGAACCCAAGTATTATGGTGTTCACCCTGTTCAAGTGCCTGTCCAAATCATCATCTGTAAGGTAGATGTAATCGACATAAGATAATATCTCATCATCATATGTTTGTAGTAACTCTGTTACCCTGGCTGAAAATAATCCAGGAATGTTCTTGAATCCCTGGGGGAGACGATAGAAGTGTCGTTCTGTCCCCATTATTGAGAAAGCGGTCAAGTACCTGCTTTCTGGTGCAATGGTGTGGAGTGGTGTGGCTTACTGGTTAGAGGTGCAGACCTGGGAGCAGAGGACGGCCTGGTACCAGGGTTCAATTCCAGACGCGGCAGGGTCATGGACCAGGGTCAGCGGACTCGATAATTCTCACCTCGGTGCCTACTCTAACCAGGGATCACACTCGGCAACTCTGGGCATTAGCTTGCCTCATCTCCACAACGGCCCCCCACATACGCCGGGGATGCCTGGTTTCACCTTGGAGATAGTATAGTGAGATAGTATGGACCATCCCACAGGGAAAGCCAGGACAGGTTCCCCAGCGGTCTACTGCGCAGAGATACTCCTTCAGGAGTCGATTCTAGCGCGTTAGAAACCCACAATTAATTAATGTTTTGACAGAAGAAACCGTTTGAAATATCTAAAGTAGTTTTATATTTCTTCCGAACTATATTGTTCATCAGTGCTGCACTGTGTGCATTTTATACTGCAAATGTTTTGCAACAAGATTTTAAATGTCTGTAATCCAAAACTAGATGATCTGTATTGTCTGGTTTGGAGACAGGAAACAAAGGATTGTTCATTGACTAGGTGCATGTTTCAATCACCCCTTGGTATTCAAGCTAATTTAAGATCTCCCTGACTTGTTTTTTAGCTTTCTGCTTTACTGGATACTGCCTCTGAGCAGTAGGTTGATTTTTTAACTGGAGTTTATGGTGAGGAGAATCCTCATCCCATCCCACATGATTTTTGTATAATGCTGGAGCATGGGCCACAGCCCATTTTCTGGCATAGGTGTATTTTTTATGAATAGGAATATGATTAGAGAAGGCTGGCATAATCTCTTCGCCATGTGGACACTCCCTGACAAATTCAGGTGGCCAGTCTTTTTTAGCCAGAAGGATGTCATATCCCTTAGATAGTTTTTCCCAAAAGAGTGTTTTATTTTTCTAGTTATGTCCCCTTCTATTCGGAGTGTTACTTCATATAACTTATGCGGTACACTAACCCTGGTGTCAGCAGTTTCAACCTGAATGCATTAATTCAGATCCACTGTCTCCAGATGATCTTTCAGGATCCTGCAAGCTATGGTGACCTCTGCTGCACTGTCCAGCATTGTCTGGGCCTACTCCCAGTTCTTGAGTTTTGTCCTCAAGATCCTCAGCATGTCTGATTTTAATACTTGCTACCTTCTTTTTGGAGAATTAAGTTTTCTTATTTTTTGGAACGTGTTGTTCGTCTTTGGACTTCACGCATTCTTCTTTTTGTTCTGATTGTCCTCTTCTTTCAGATTTCTGCGAGGAAGTCTGAAAGGTACGAGAGGATCGTGTATCAGTATCTTGATATCTATCAGGTTTTCTTAAATTATCCCTATTTCTAAGGTTATATCTCTTTTCAGAGTGCTCCTTTTGAGGAGATCTACCTCTGGACTGAGAGCGCTTCTCTTTAGGAACTGACTGTCTACTATTTTCCTATTTCTTTTTAGGAGTAATTAGATTGTTTTTGATAAAAACTTTTTCAGGATTTCTGTTAGTTTAGGCTTTACAGGTGTCCCTCCCAAACTATCTCTTCCTAGTTCTTTATAGGATTTTTCAATATTTCTGGCAAGTTCAGACGGTTGCTCAGTAATATCAAGTTCTTTTAATTTCTGGTGGATTGTCACTGATGCTGCTTCACCTTTAATGTTAGCTAATAAGATAGCTGAGACCTGTTTGAAATCTAAGTAAAAGGTTGTGCAGATACCTAGGTCTATATTGGGGCTCATATCAGTGATTCCAGATAGAGGGTAGGTGAGCCCATACCACCCTGCTTGTTAGCATACCGCATGGCAGTCGTTTGACCTGTTGGCCTTGGAAGGAGAGCAGGAATGATTTGAGGGCAGGCAGATGGCATTAAGCCCGATCAGGTTGATGTAAGACTTCTGCTCAGAAAGATTGTTGGGATAGAAAAGTCCTTCACATGATTATGGACGCGCATCACTGCCCTTAGTGCCCAACTGTAATGTATAGATCCCTGATGCTGATTTTTTTTTTCCATGGGCGAAAACTGATACTGTGTATGCGCCATGATGTAGTCATGTCTCATGGATTGTGGTATTATTGGGTCAGGGGGTGACCACCCAAAGCGTTACGCTCATAGTGGTGGAAGGCTACTGCCTTTGCCAGGAGTTAAGCAGCAGAAGCGTGGTAGTGGCAGCATACCATGTAGTGAACAGTAGAGTGAACAGGCCTTTTTACCAGTGTCACTGGAGTGAGGTCTACATGTAAAGTGCAGTTGATTTGTGCTTAGCCCACCACTAGCCTACATGAATTTAATTACGCTCTTCAATGCATTTGTGTGGAATAAAAGACTGAGTTCTATTTTGGGAGATCCAGGGCTGGCTGGAAAGGATCATGAGGAGGTATAGGAATCCCCCAAATTGGTACGTGGATTACCGCATTTCTGTGAGCTAGGCAAGACTGAAAGAATAGCCAGGCGCTTCAGTACACTTAAAAGGGTGTTCTTTGATTCAGCAAGGGGCGACTGAAAAAGAGCCGGGGCTCAGCTAAAGGGGTGAGGTTAAGAGAATCATAATGAGTGGTGCTGGGGGCCCTGGGGTAACTTTGATACACTTATCACTACGGCTGACATCCGGTGTGAATCTCTAGTCACTCCTATGGCCTGTGTTGTGGGGAAGTCAGATTTGGAGCTGCTTCTGCTGTGTCAGACTACTTTCTGGAGGAATGAAAAGGCAGAGTAGTGGGCATTTAAAAAAGAAGACCCCCAACACAAACTTCAAAGACAGAGTCCATAATACACATTTGGTGTCTGGAAATGGACTATAAAAATGGTCAACTGTCTAACAGCCAGTAGGGCTGTGCGAGGAGAAGCTCTGCAAGACTTCTGCCTGTGACCGGGGCTGTGGCCAGCCAGTATCCCAGCTAGGTGAGGGGACATCACTCCGGGAAATCCGCTGGAGTACCAGGGCCTGCCTGCTTGCCAAGATCAGTGTGCACTGTGAAGAGGAGAGCACTGCAGATAGAGTTCCAGTGGGGGGTGATCATAGCAAGTGGATTCCATTTGAGTGAGGAGATGGCTGGTAACCGATCGGACAGGACTGGGTCCAAACTGGAATGGCATGGTGAGCAAAAAAACCTATAGATTTATGCCCAGATCTCTGTACTGGGGTGAATGTAGGACATTGTTCTGCATTCTGTCAATCAAGTGTTTATTTGGTATTTGCTAACCGATCTGGCCATCACCAGCTTGGAGGGTCAAGTTTGCAACCCCGTATACCAGAGAGGGCTGCTGTGAAGTTAATTATAATCAGCATCACTGCTGTACCAATCGGGTCATAATCCGCGTGTGTAGGAAAGTCTGTGACCCAGTTTGCCAGGTTGTGTGGCTGTAAATACTGGTGTGCAGATTGGGCCATAGCTGGTGTGCAGAGTAAGGTCAGTGACCCCCCATATGCCAGGTGGGGCCCAAAAAAGGACAGCTGCCTAGTTTAAGTAGTCATGGTAAGAAGTCATTGTGGTGACCAATGCGGGCCAGAGTCAGGCTAAGGATCAGAACAAGAGCAACTTCCCTGTGGGAAGGATCAAACAAACTTACTGTCTCACAGAAAGAAGTGCTGTGGAACCCAGCCGCTGCCCCTGCAGAGCAGGGAATGCTACTCACCAAAAGCAGTCATTGCCACTTGCCACAGAGACTCCATGTAGACCATTCATGAAGGAGCAGGTAAAACTGATCATAGGGCTGGAAGGCCCAGGAGGAACTTGTGCTGCATTGCGCTTCAGGCACTGGAACACTTTTTACTTTTAGCAGTTGGTGGGACTCCTGAGACTCTGGCTACTAGTTGGGCCTAACCTGAATGTCTATTAGAGAATGAGAAACAACCACTACCCCTATTGAGAGGGAAGTGGGACTTGGGCACCTGCCTATTGAACACTAATGCCCCGACCTCAGTGGGCTGTATTTTGTTTGTGTATGCAGTATTTCACTTTGGGTTTGTATAACAGTCCTCATTTTGTCATAAAAGAACCCCCCCCCCTCCTCCCACGCCCTGAAGGGGTAGTTGGCCCAGATGCTCAGGATCAATAGCAGCTCAGGCCCGGGACATCAGGAGTAAAAAGGTCTAAACTTCCAAGGTTGGGCCCAGTAGCTGCTATTGCTCCTTGGCCATCTGAAAAGAGTTCCGACTGAGAATATAGGCTTCTGATCTCCAGCATATCGAGATGACTGTCCCAGCTGTGAAGGATGTATCAGTCATCAATGTAGCAATCGTTGGTGAAAGGCAGAAAGCTTCCCACGTGAGGTGGTCTGTCATAAGCCATCACTGCAGGTCCCGAACCACCTCCTCTGGTGAAATTTAAATGTCTGTGAGGTCTTTACAGTGCTGGATCCACTGGAAGTGGAGGCACCACCAGAGAGAACGAGGTCACCATTGTGTCTGGCAACGGCCTTAAGGGAGACAGTGTCAAACTTCTTCCAGATGAAAAGGGAACTTTGGGAGTTCTAAAGTTGCGACTTGGGGTGTTTGATGGAAAACTACAGGTCGAACAGGAGGGAGTTCATGGCCTGCAGGTGATCCAACACTAGCTGTGGTGAGCCCACCTTTAGCAACCAATTGCAGAGGTATCGTAAAAGACAGACCCTCTTATTTGCTATGATGCGGCACCCCACTGATCTCGCCTTTGTGAAAAAACACTTTGTAAAAGTTAACTCGAATGGTAGGAAAGCCAATTGATAGTTGGTGGAACTCTTCGCAAACCACAAGTACCTCCTGCACTGCCAGAGGATTGGTATGAGAAATTGCATATCCTGCACGTCGGTGGACCACACCTAACCATACAGTTAGAGAACTTGAGCCTGAAACAGCATCTTGAAATTCATGTTACAAAGATATGCGTTCAGAATTAACAGAATTTTCTTGGAACAAGAAATTATTAAATAAGGATTCATGTCCCATCCCATTCTCTGGAACCAACTCCGTGGCATCCTTGCTCCAAAGAGGCAAAACCTTCAGCTGCAGAATGTGAGCATGGTCATTCAGGTTAGAGCATGAAATGTGAAAAACTGGAAAGAAACAGAACACCCTTGACTGACAATTTGCTGGACCCAATGGTCTGTTGTGGTGGACTGCAATCTTGCCAAGTGACACCAATCTCGAGTCAGGTTGTTGGGGCGTGGCTTGCCGAGCTGCGAAATAGCAGCTAGCTAGACGAGCTCCGCCGGCCGGGACATCATCCTTGCACTATCCCGATATCTGGTGAGCACATTCTGTGCAAAACTACCCCTCGTCTACAGCCCAAGGAACGCGGAGCCCACTGACCAGACGATAGCTGCTGGATGTGCCTCCACAGCGGATGAGTGCGACTTGGCCTGCGGGGGAGGCTCGTTGTGCTCCGGTGAAACGCAAGGGTGGCGGACTGCGCAGAAATCTATGCCGTGGCGTCGAGGTGCAGGAGGCCGTAACCTCCATACACGGCAGCGGAGAACTGGCTGACTCCTTGCGAGGAGGAGGACCTGATCGGAACTACCAGAGGATCAGTGGCATCTCTACGGGGCATTAACTTCACTGTGGCAGTCCACGGATGGCAGGAAGACGGCTTGGGAGGATGGGCCCTGGCGGCTGAAGTGGCAGGTATGGCAATATGTTACTGAGTGGACCCGCGCCCTAACAGTAGAGGTCGGCACTACGAGACCCCATGCTAAAGGACTGCCAGGCATGCTATGTATCTGGGGGATCACGGAGGCTGGTGGTCGATATTGCGTGATGAGACCGCACTGCTCTGTGCGAAGCCTACAGTACATAGAGGTTGGTGGCTGCATATTACGCTGCAACACAGCTGAGGCCACTAGACTGCGGAGCATTACCGAGACCTTGGGGAAGGAAAGGCGACAACTCCTCTGTTTTTATATCTCCCCCTGCTACTAATGCTCCATTGACAAAAAGAAGAAGGGGGTGAAATACTCTGGAGCAAGGGGTTTAGGTGGTGGATTGGGTCGGTGACTCAGAAGGACTCCACCACCCGTTTGATCGGTGATAGAGCAATACAGTGTGCACGTTGAGCCTGAATCTGTACATAATTGAACCATGGGGAAGTCAGATGCAAAACAACCGAAATAAAACTTTGAGCAGAGGAGTAACACGAGTCTCGCGGAGCAAGAGTCAGAGGCCGGAATGGAGAAGCAGTTGAACCAGCAGACGGAAGACCAGGGGGAGGATTTACGTACCTTAGTGCTCTAAATGAGGACCAGTCTTCGTAATATAGACTCCAAACTGGATACTCTGACCCCCCAATTGGAAGCTGTTAAGACGCAGGTGGGAGCACAGAAAACTAGGGTGGACGAGCTTGAAAATAGGACCTCGGACTATCATGAGTTTCAAATGGAGACAAAAGAGCAACTCCTCCAGATGGACAAAGTGATTGGCATAATACGCGCTAAAAACAAGGATTTGGAGGCTAGGTCTCGCCGGAGTAACCTCAGCATTAGTGGCATACCAGAGACAACAGCAATTGCGAAGATACAGACATAAGTGGCAGACCTCCTCCACAAGCTATTTGACCTACATCTTTCCTCAGTCTTTGCCGTGAAAAGGGAGCATCGCGCTCTGGATCCTCGACCGCCAGTTGGCGCTACCCCCTGACCCATCTTAGCCAAGATGCTGAATTACCAAGATCGAGATACTGTCTTATGCCTAGCCAGGGGTCAAGGGATGATCACCTATGGGGGCAGCACAATTTCCTTCTACCCGGACTTTACACCCGCAGTGCAGGCGGCAAGGCAGGAATTTCTCCAAGCTAAGCGTCTATTGCTGCAGGCCCAGAATTCGTATGCACTTCTTAATCCTGCAAAACTTAAAGTAACCTATGATGGGCTCTGTCCATTTTTTCCACGTCTGCCCTCAAATTCGCAAAGCATATAGGAGGGAAGGCACCAAAACAACGTTCCACGGGGTCGGCCTCCGAAGAGAACAGTTTAAGCGACAATGACTGATGCGGATCGTGCTCCTGGGAGCCCTTGGTCTACATCTAGACGGCTTATGACGACATGGTGTGATCTTTGTAGATGGAAAGTTGCATTTTACTATATATTTTTTGCTACTGGTTTTTGATATACAACGCTGTCGTGACTAATTGTTGGTTCTGCGGGTTTTACATCTGCCAGTACCGATTGCTGGGGCTACCTGAGGACCGTTAATTTGATATAGGTTAGGACCTACTGGGGTAAATATACACCTACTGCATTTGTTCTTGAAGATTTGGGTAATTAGGGTTTTTAACTACTGTAAGAGATTGGAATGACTTACCGACATTTTCTTGGCCACCCTGAGAAATCAGGGGAATATGCCAGCGATACCACGCCCCTATGGGAGAGCTCCCAGTAGTAGTTGTATCGTTAGTGATGTTTGGGATGGATACTCTGCAACCTGATTGGGGGTTGGAATGGGTGGTGGGTTGGGGGTAAGGGATGTTTAATGGTTAGCCAGATCTATGCTTTTTAATGTTACTACTACTTGTCATGTGGAAATGTACAAGCTGTTATGCTCCGCTCCTGATGGATCATTGTATTATACAGACATAGTTGCCAGATGACCTCTTTAAACTTCCTTACCTGGAACATTTGTGGGCTAAATGATGGTAGGAAAGCTAGGTTAGTGCACTCTTATTTACTTAGACATAAGATTGATATTTGTCTGCTGCAGGAGACATCTAAGTAGTTCAGCCTCACCTATATTGGCCACAAGATGGGGGTCGATATACTCCTCTACCTATTCTAACTATGCTAGAGGAGTCACTGTATTGATCAGACGAGATCTAGACTGGAAGGCTGGAGAACAACAATTTGACCCAGAAGGCAGATATGTACTAATACAAGGCACTCTAGCTGGTAATCAAATGGTGATAGTCGCAATCGCCGGCCCCAACGCTGACACCAGAATTTTTTCAAAATATATGGGCTAAAGTGAAACCGACAAATTGCAACACTATTATATGGGATGGGGATTTTAATGCCATTCTTGATGATGTACTGGAAAGAAAAGGGATATCACGAACACTACATCCCTTGGCTAGCACCACTCTGAATGCCATACTGTCAGATGGAGACTTGGTTGACTTCTGGAGAAGGGTCCATCCGGAGGTTAGGGAGGGAAAATGCATTTCAGAATATCATAAGGCATGGTCAAAGCTGAATTATTGGTTAGTTTCCAGAGATGTGGCTACTTGAACTAGGGAGGCCCTACATCTTCCCCGATCCTTATCAGATCACGCATCTAGTTTATTGTGCCTGGAACTACCACATTCCATACCAAGGATGTACACTTGGAGACTGCCCCAAGACTCACTATTAGACTAAGCTTTTAAAGAAGAAATTAGAGGAGACCTACATTATTATTTTTCGCTCAACACAGGCTATGTAGACACAGTTGCTAAGCTATGGGAAGCCTTTAAAACTGTAATAAGGGAACTGTATAGCAAGATAAGCCGGGGTGTTGAAGGCCATTCTGTGAACACTGGACTCACTCGAAAAACAGATTAGAGAACTGGAGCAACAATTCTATGCATCCGGCGAGTCAATTAAACTGGCTCTTCTGAAAGAAAAAAATACTTTAATTTGAGGAAGAGGGACACAGAGAAGTGAAATTCCTAGGTAAACCCGCTCGGACTAGGCACTATGGTGAGGGATATAGGCCCGGGAGGACGCTGGTGGCTATGTTACGACCCCCACGATCCTCTGCATTCGTCCCAGAGTTAAAAACTGAAGGCCACTATATAGTTAGAGGTCGGAAGGCTTTACTAGATGAATTCTCTAGATTTCACGCCGAGCTCTACTCCACCTCGCAGTGCTCAATTCCGGAAGGCATGCTGCAGTTCCTGGACTCGATTGGACTGCTTTGGCTGAGTGATGGGTATAGGGAGTATTTGGATTTTCCCTTTACAGTAGACGATGTGGCAAAGGTTATAACAAGCCTACTGTTAAACAAACGCCCTGGATTGGACAGCCTAACCACTGCTTTTTTATAAAAACATATGTTGAGGAATGGGATGTTTGAGGAGGCCCGTGAAACAGGTGTCCTGCCTCAATCAATGCGGGAGGCAATTATAATTACCCTCTTAAAACCAGGAAAGCCTGCCGACGAATTGGACTCCTATAGGCCACTCTTGCTAATAAATGTAAATGTCAAAATAATGGCGTAACTCATCGCTAATAGGCCACAGCGCTTGCTCCCACTGATGGCCCTCCTGGACCAATCTGGGTTCATCCCTGGGAGATAGACATCCCTAAACCTCAGGACTTTATTCTTGGCGTTACATTATTTACATCCAGAACTACAGGCAGCCGCTGTATTTTAGACGATACAAAAGCATTCAATACTTTGGAATGGCAATACCCATTTACAATACTTGGCCATATGGGGTTTAGTCCGTTATTTATCAGTTTAATACACCTACTGTACACCCGCCCGATAGCACGTGTGAGAGTGAATGGGCTCCTCTGTGCACCATTTAACATTTTGCGAGGCACCGTTAGCGGCGCGGCTCAGGCAACACCATACTGCCAAGGGAATTGGATTTGGTGCCCGTACTCTGTTAACTTCACTCTATGCGGATGACGTCACCCTGTATGTGTCCGATTCAGAATCAAATTTAGATCCATTATTGTGGGAGTTTATTAAATTCGGTGCCTCTCCGGTATATCAATCAACTGGGCTAAGTCAGTAATTTTCTCTTTCACCGACACTACTGTCCAAACTCCTTCTGAGTTACCCCTCACATGGATGACGGAGCCCATGAAGTATTTAGGCATATGGGTTAGCAGAGAAATGCAGGTCTTATGGAACATGAGTTATGGACGTGCCATAAACTGGTTGGAGGAGAAGGTCACTGCTTGGGCTGGGTTCCCACTCATTGGCCAGGAGAATAGCACTGGTCAAGATGGTGGTACTTCCAAAATTCCTTTGTTAATATCCCACTACCACTCACACAGGCCTTTTTAGGACCCTACGGTCCCTCCCAATTTCCCTGATTTGGGCGGGTAAACGAGCTAGAATTTCCTGGGAACATTTGACACTCCCTTTACGATGAAATGAAATCCCAGCATTTATAAAGCGCCCAGCTACCTCCATCGAAGTGTCCCGGCGCTGTCCGTATACCGCTATGGAACCCTTCCTGGCTTTTCCCTGTGGAATGTCCACTCCTGGGCACCCCCAAGGTGAAGCCAGGCATCCAGCGCTGTTGGGGCCATTGTGGAGATTAAGCAAGCTATTGCCCAGCGTTGCAGAGTGGGACCCATGATTAGAATAGGCACTGAAGCAAGAATTAACAGGTTCGAGGAAATTGAGCCCAAGACCCGCCGAGGCGGGTATTGAACCCTGGTCCCGGGCCAGACCTCTGCATCAGGGTCTGCCGCTCTAACCATTGAGCCACACTTCTCCACCAAAAGGTGGTCTTGGAGCTCCAGACATGCAATTATATACTTGGAGCGCACAGGCGCAGTTCTTACACTACTGGGCACACCCCACTCCTTTTCAGCCACAAGCTGCTGTTGCGGCGCCCCTTCCTCTACAGGCTGCTCTATATAAGGAATACTAACACCCTAGGGAAGACATTGATACGGTAGAGACTGTGCGATGGGCCTGGAACGAGTTGAGGAAGAGAGCAGGCTATTCCAACCTATATGCCCCTGCAATACCTATAGCTAATAACCTGCTGCTGTTCCCCCACAGGGGAGGGTCTTGGAAGAGATTAAGCACATAATATCAAATTACACACTTTCGCTGACCTCTACACAGAAGGGTCTTTCCGACCGCCTTTCGACCACGGAAGAAAGGCAAGTGCAGTTTTCCGAACTATTTGCATATCAAACTCAAGGCTACGTGTCGATCTCTACATGGTACTTTTCCAGATGCCCCACCTACTCTTAGTGCCTTTGAATAAGTTCTTAAGTCAGCCTCCCCTCGCCATCTAATCACCAGAATATACAATCACATGCAGAATTCGAACCCTCTGATGACACCACGAGCAATAGGGGCTTGGAATGAAAACTACAAACCTCACTCACAGAAGACCAGTGGCTTTACTGTTGCAGTCAACTCACAGCACTTTACCCAAACTACAATTGTTTAGTCCATTTCAAATTCCTACATAGATTTTATAGGACACCTATTAGTTTACATCATGTAGGTCTCAAAGAGGAGAACAGTTGCTGGAAATGTGGGAGAGCCCCTGCCGGGTTTCTACATGTTGCATGGGATTGCCCTAGATTAGGGAAATATTTGGCCGATGTGTTACATGTCCTTCACCAAATAACCGGGTTGGCTGGGGACCCCACTCTTTTGCAGGGAGTGTTGAGATATGTTAAAGACACTCCTGCCAAGCTCAGGAAAGGACATGCATTACTGCTACTTTTCGCCAAGAGACGAGTTGCCATGCATTGGGGAAGTAAAAGGGTTCCATTCAAAATTGATTAGATAACATACATAACGTTTGGTCACTCACAACTAACCACTTTTTGGGAACTAATAGCCTCCACATCAAGACCCAAGGACATATGGGAACGTTTCGTGATGTGGGTCCGTGAACATCAAGAGACAACGGACGCCATGGGACCCCAAGAGTAGCCTTAAAGGAGGAGTGAAATGTAATCTGGAGGTATAGCCAATGTGCCTGATTATATTGTACGCATTTTGTATTTTATAATTTTAGATGCGACATACCCTGTTCTGATTTCTTGTGCTAGGGGCACTGCTGAATCATTTATACTGGCTACACTTACCATGTTATTGGGACTATATATCAGAGCAATTATGTATATCAATATGATCAGAGTACACATGACTGTTACGGAACAATATCTCTATTGTATAAGCAACTGTCTGGCTCTTTTTGTAATTGTATGCAATATTGGTTTTTGAAATGGCAATTAAAAAAAAAAAAACACCTCTAGTCAGGTCTAACATGTTCCTCAAGCGTGGAAGAAAGCCGTCCTACGAGAGGGACTGGGGATTAAGAGGAAGACAACTGCTGCTTTTTCCCACAATGTATTTTGGAATCGCTTTGTCCACTACAACTCTGAAAGTTATTGGGTGGCTGCACAGGCTGGTGCCACCAAAAGGTAGATCTCCTGAATTTGTGACCCTGCTGAGGTAACTGGTGTGCAGGAGAAGACAGTCCCAAGGATCGGGCCATGGCCCAGGCCTAATTGAAGCACTCCAGGATGGAATCTGCTTTCTCACCTAATAGACAAGCATCATCAAAGGGCATGTCTATTAGCTTTGCTTGGACCTTTCCCAAGATATGGTGGAGCGCATCCAAGCATGGCAGTGGATTTCAATACCGGAACCCAAGGACCCAATCCAATTCCAGGGTACAGGGTTTCTTTTGCTGCATTCTGTCCACCATGCAGAGCTTCCGCAAAGATGATTAGGGAGCTTCAGAATGGCTGCCTGCACCATCTTCCACAAGCAGTCGAAATGACAGGCTTGAAGGCAAGCTGCATTTGTGGATCAAAAGGCAAGGCTTCCAAAAAACACCCCCTTCACCTTCTCCTCAACCCTCTTCAGATCCCTATCAGCAGGAGAAGTGGGTGAAAGAATCAGAGTGCTACTTGGAGGCAGAAGATACCTAAAGAACAAGTTACTTACCTTCAATAACAAAATATCTGCAAGAGACATTAGTTATAGATTCCTTACCTTAGAAATTCCCCCAGGCATCCGATTGGATCAGGAGAATTTTCTCAGCAATACCCCATGAGTGTTGGTAGGTGAAGTCGGTAGACTTCGCGTACGTCGTTGGTGTCGTGATCACCAGAATGATGTCACGGTATCTACTTAGATGCCACCCCTGCACGCAGACATCCGTTCTTTACACGACATTCCATGCCAGAAACGCAGAGCCATGCAAGACACTGACCCCTGGTGCACAGAACTAGGGCCCTGAAAGGGAATCCCTTACCCTAGAAGTCAGTCCGAGAAAGGGTAGGATGGGTGTGGCGGGAAGGAATCTATAACATATGTCTCTTACAGATATATTGTTACCGAAGGTAAGTAACTAGTTCATCGAGACTATTAGTTATAGATTCCTTACCTTAGAATAGATACCCAGCAATACCAACCCAAGAGGTGGGCCTGGGAACTAAGTTCACAACAGAGAAACCTGGCGAACTGAACGGCCAAAGAAGCCGACTCTCTGGACTGGACTATCCAGGTAGTAATGCTTAGCGACCGTGTGCAATGATGCCCTCTTGTAGCTGCCTGGCAGATATCAGAGCGAGACTCCACGTCCCAAAGCAGTAGTGGCTGCTGTCGCCCTGAAGGAATGGGTCGCAGTCCTACCGGAGGCTCCTTTTTTGCTAAAGAGTAACAGATCTTAATGCAAAGGACGACCAATCCAGAGATGGTCCGTTTTTGCACGCTCAACCTTTCTTGGCACTCACATAGCCAACAAAAAGTTGGTCTACCCGGAATTGTTTTGTGTGATCCAAATAAAAGAATAACACCGTTGTGGATCCTGAGGGTGGAATCTCTACTCCTCCTTGAAAGGATGCAGGGGCAGGAAGATGGTGGGCAAAGTGATTGTCTGTCTTATGTGGAAAGAGGTAATCACTTTCAGAAGAAAAGAAGGTCCGGATGGACAGCAAAGAAAGGAGCTTTAGAAGAAAGAGCAAGCAGAGGTGATAGCAACCAGAAAAACTGTCTTTAAGGTCAAGAGTCTGAGAGGACATTTATGTAGTAGCTCAAAAGGAGCACACAAGGTAAGTAAAGACCAGATTAAAGTCCCACACGTGCATTACGAAAAGAATAGGAGGGAAGAGGTCAGTAATGCCCTTAAACCTATTTACAATAGGGGACTTAAAAAGAGAAGGCTGATCAGGAAGGCAAAGAAAGGTTGAAATGGGCAAAAGATAGCCTTTAGGGGTGCCCAGAGCATTGCCCTGCTGGGCCAAAGATAGAATGAAGAGAGGAACCTCTGAAAGAGGAGCAAAAGGGGATCTACAGCCTTTGCTGTGCACCATGCCACAAATTTGTTCCATCCACAGGTGTATACAGTTTTAGTGGAGGGACGCCTGGCTCCAAATAAGACGTTACAGACTTCGGGAGGAAGGTCAAAAGCTGTCAACTGGCGCCGCTCAATCTCCACGCAAGGAGGTGGAGGCTGGACAGGGTCGGGTGGAGGACCGCCGCTCTCTGCTGTTGAGACAGAGGATCCTCCCGAAGAGGCTGTCTGATAGGAGGATCGATGGCCGTGTTCAAGAGCTTGGGACACCAGACTCTTCATTCCCAGTCCTGAGCCACAATAATGACTCGTGCCCGTTCGCGCTTGATCTTCTTCAGCACTCTGGGCAGAAGTGTATAGGCTTATTGGAGACCGCAATCACGTTTGCGATGACAATATTTGCTGAGCGAGTGCCACCTTGGAAATTCCATCTCGCAAAACTGCTGACAGTGCGTGCTCTCTTTGGTGGCGAACAGATCTAACAAAGGCTCTTCCCCCTACTGCTGAAAGAGACCTTGCACCCCATCTGAGTGAAGACGCCATTCGTAATCAATCATGCACCGGCGGCTGAGTTGGTCTGCCCTGGTGTTCAGAGAACCTGCCAGGTGTTGACCCACCAGGAACATGCTCTAATGTTCCGGCCATGTCCAAAGGCGAAGAGCCTCTTGACACAGGGTCCACGACCCCACCCCGCCCTGTTTGTTGCAGTACAACATGGCGGTGGTGTTGTCCGTGAACACCTGCACTACCCTTCCTTTGACAGAAGGAAGGAATGCCTTCAGTGCCAAGAGCTCCAGAAGATTGATGTGGAACCCGGAATCCGCCGGAGACTAGAAACCTCTGATCTACGCATCTCCCATGTGTCTGCTTCATCCCAGGAGTGACGCATCTGTCACTACTGTTAACTCTGGTTGGGGAAGTGAGAGGGATCTGCCGTTGACCCAATCCTGGTTCATTAGCCACCACTGCAATTGGTGTGCAGTGCCCTCTGAGATTTGGACGCAATAGGAAAGATTCTCCTGATGCTGGGCTCACTGGAACATCAGGTCCCACTGCAGAGCTTGCATATGCCACCTGGCAGGATCCACCAGCAGGATGTAGGAGGCAATGAGGCCCAGCAGCCTCAAGGTCATTCTCACCAAAACCCGGGGGAGAGGCTAAAACATTGGTATCATAGCCTGAATATCCCAAACTCGCTCAGCAGGATAAGCCCAAAACTGCGCTGTATCCAGAACTGCTCCAATGAAAAGGAGCTTCTGAGAGGGAATCAAGTGCGACTTCGGCACGTTGATACTGAACCCCAGAGAGTGCAGAAGGTCCTCCGTAGTCTGGAGGTGGGAAACGACAGCCTGGGGAGAGCCTGCCTTCAGCAGCCAGTCGTCGAGTTAGAGGACGACTGGAACCCCTGATTTGCCCAGATGAGCTGCAACCACCGCCATCACGTTCGTGAACACCAGAGGTGTGCTGGTAAGGCCAAAGAGGAGCACGGTAAACTGAAAATGCTTGTGGCCTACAGTGAACGGTAGGTAACGCCTGTGGGCTGGCAGGACGGGGATGTGGAAGTAGGAGTCCTGCAAGTCCAATGCTACCATCCAGTCTTCATGGTCAAGGTCAGACAGGACCGGAGCTAATGTCCACATTTTGAACTTCACCTTCCGGAGGAAGCGATAGACATCCCTGAGATCCAAGATGGGACGTATACCTTTGTTCTTCTTGGGTACCAGAAAGTAGTGGGAGTAACAACCACGGCCTACTTGTGGGACTGGGACTCGCTCAATAGCTCCCTTGGCCAAGAGAACCGTAACTTCCTGACGGAGAAGGTTCAAGTGAACCTCAGACATGCGATGGAGTGTGGGGGGCACGGAGGGAGGGGTCATCTTGAAGGGGAGGGAGTGGCCCCTTCGGACTATCTGCAAAACCCACCTGTCCAACGTGAGGTTGTGCCAGTGGGGGAGGTTATGGCAAATCCTGCCGCCCAATGGCAACTGGTGGCCCCGATAGGTCTGACTAGGAAGGTTTGGGGGCTGCTGCAGAGGGGGCACTGGTGGACTGGCCTGCCCGCTGGCCCCCAGACCCATGGCGCTGGGTCCCAAGTCACCGGCTGAACAGAGGCTGGGTAGCTTGCCCCGGCATGTGGCCCTGGGTGGAACGTGGTGGGGCACGCCTTCAGTAGCCACATAAGGGGCGAAAGGCAGACTGCACAGGGCGAGAGGTGGCAGCAAGGCCCAAGGATCTGGCCATAGCTCTAGAGTCCTTGAAGCACAAGTTACTACTTGTGTAACGATATATCTGTAAGAGACATTAGTGATAGATTCCTTACCTTAGAATATCCCCAGGCGTCAGACTGGATCCGGAAACTTTTGCGTAGCAGTACCCTTGCGCGTCGGTAGGCGTCGTCTGCGGCTCCGCGTCAGTCGTCGGCGTCGTGGACGCCGTGATGACGTCGGAGTACTTAGAGGCCGCCTCCGCGTGCTGACGTCAGTTCTTAGACACAGCTTTTCCCAGCCAGAAGCCCAGAGCCATGCCAAAAACCAACACTGGTGCCATGAAACTAGGGCCTTGAAAGGGGATAACCGTAACCCTAGATATTGGTTCACAGAACGGGGAGTATGGGTGGGTCGGTAAGGAATCTATCACTAACTAATGTCTCTTACAGATATATCGTTACACAAGTAGTAACTTGTGCATCTGAAAGACACGTTAGTGATAGATTCCTTACCTTAGAATAGATACTCCAGCAATACCAACCCCGTGGTGGTGGGTCTGCGAACCAATAATCACACCAGAAAGTCCTGGAGGACTGAACGGCCAAAGTAGCCATCCCCTCCGGACTTGACTGTCCAGGCAATAATGTCGCGCAAACTTGTGCAGCGAGGCCTACGTAGCCGCCTGGCAAATGTCCTGAAAGGGCACACCTCGGCCCAAGGCAGGTGTAGTGGCTGTGGCTCGAGTGGAATGAGCCCTCAGCCCAACAGGGGGTTCCTTTTTAGCCAAGGAGTAACACGCCTGGATGCACAAGATGATCCACCGGGAGATGGTCCGCTTGTGTACCGCCCTTCCCTCTTTAGCGCCCACGTAACCAAGAAAGAGTTGGTCCAGACGGTGGAGCGGCTCTTCCTCCTTTGTGGGATGCAGAGGCGGAAAGAAGGTGGGCAAGGTGATTAGACTGCCCGATGTGGAAGGCCGTGACAACCTCTGGCAGGAAAGAGGGTCTCTTCCGCAAAACAACCTTGTCCGGATGGACTGAAAGGAAAGGCGGTTTGGATGAAAGAGCCCCGAGCTCACTCACTCTCCTGGCAGAGGTGATGGCAACCAGGAAAGCAGTCTTCAAAGTAAGAAGGCGGAGAGGACAGTTGTGAAGTGGCTCAAAGGGAGCGCACATCAGATAGGTAAGAACCAGGTTCAAGTCCCATTGAGGCATCACAGACTGAACAGGTGGAAGCGTGTGTGATGCCTTTCAGAAAACGAGTTACAATAGGGGACTTTAACAAAGAAGGTTGATCAGGCAGCCTTAGAAAGTCTGAAAGGGCAGAAAGGTAGCCCTTGATAGTGCCCCGAGCAGAGTCCTGCTGGGCAAGAGAAAGAAGGAAGAGAAGAACCTCAGCAAGAGGGGCAGAGAGAGGATCCACAGCCTTTGCTGTGCACCATGCCACAAATCTGTTCCACCTGCAGGCGTATACAGACTTCGTGGAGGGACACCTGGCTGCCAGAATGATATTACAGACTGCAGGAGGCAAGTCAAATGGCCTCAACTGTCGCCGCTCAATCTCCAAGCATGGAGATGGAGACTGGACAGGTTCAGGTGGAGGACCATCCCTTGCTGCTGCGACAGAAGGTCCCCATGAAGAGGCAGACAAACCGGGGGGGTCGACTGACATACCGAGTAGCTCGGGATACCAGTACCTTCGTGCCCAGTCCAGAGCCACAAGGATGACTTGGGCCCGGTCGCGTTTGATCTTCCGCACTCTGGTCAGAAGTGGTATAGGCGGAAAGGCGTACAACAGACCACAACTCCACTCGCGACGATAGAGCGAGAGTCGCCCTGGAAATTCCAACACGCAGAACTGATGACATTGCGCGTTCTCTTCTGTGTCAAATCGATCTAACCAAGGCTCTCACAACTGCAGAAAGACCTTGCGCCACGTCAGAGTTCAGACGCCATTCGTGATCCATCATACCCTGGCGTTCAGAGAACCTGCCAGGTGTTGAACCACCAGGGTCACGCCATGATGTTCCAGCCACTGCCAGAGGTGCAGAGCCTCCTGGCACAGGGTCCACGACCCCGCCCCGCTTGTTGCGGTACCACATGGCGGTGGTGTTGTCCATGAACACCTGCACTACACTCCCCCTGACAGAGGGGAGGAATGCCTTCAGTGCCAAACGAATCGGCCGCAGCTCCAAAAGGTTGATATGGAGCCGGGACTCCGCCGGAGACCAGAGGCCTCTGATCTCCGCCTCTCCCATGTGGCCTCCCCAGCCCTGGAGGGACGCATCCGTCACAACCACGTACTCCGGTTGGGGGAAGGGAGAGGAATCTGCCGCTGACCCAATCGCAGTCCGTGAGCCACCACTGCAGCAGTCTCGCAGTGCCCTCCGAGATCAGAACATGGTCGGACAGGTTGCCCTGATGCTGGGCCCACTGAAACTTCAGGTCCCACTGCGGAGCCCGCATCCGCCACCTGGCATGATGCACCAGAAGGATGCAGGAGGCCATCAGCCCCAGAAGCCGCAGAGTCAACCTGACCGAGACCCGGGATAAAGGCTGAAAGAGTAGAATCAGAGCCTGAATATCCCGGACCCGCTGTTCGGGTGGATAAACCCGAAACTGCGCCTAATCGAGAACTGCTCCGATGAAGAGGAGCTTCCGAGAGGGACACAGGTGTGACTTCGGCACATTGATGGAAAACCCCAGCTGGTGCAGGAGGTCCGCCGTAGTCTGGAGGTGGCTGACTACTGTCTGAGGCGAGCTCGCCTTCAACAACCAGTCGTCGAGGTAGGGGGAGACTGAAAACCCTAACCTGCGCAGATTAGCTGCGACCACCGCCATAACCTTCGTGAACACCCGTGGGGCGCTGGTAAGGCCGAAGGGGAGCACGGTAAACTGAAAGTGCTCGTGGCCTACCGTGAACCGCAGGTAGCGCCGGTGGGCCGGCAGGACGGGGATGTGGAAATAAGCGTCCTGCAAGTCTAACGCTACCATCCAGTCTCCAGGGTCTAGGGCAGCTAAGACCTGAGGCAATGTCAGCATTTTGAACTTCTGGAGGAAGCAGTTGACGTTCCTTGGGTCCAAGAAAGGGCATAGGCCCCCTTTGCCCTTCTTGGGTACCAGAAAGTAGTGGGAGTAGCAACCACACCCTACTTCTGGCCCAGGAACATGCTCAATGGGCCCCCTTGGCCAAGAGGTCCGTAACTTCCTCCTGCAGAAGTTGCAATTGATCCCCCGATTCGTGGTGGTATAGCGGTGACACAGCTTGAGGGGCCGCCTCAAAGGGGAGGGAGTAGCTCCTTCGGACGATTTGCAGCACCCACCTGTTCGATGTGACAGTGCACCAGTGGTGGAGGTGATGGCGAACCCTGCCCCCCACTGGCGTCACATGGGCCTGAAAGCACGGACTAGGAGGGTTTTGAGGCGGATGCTGGGGGGGGAGGGGGAAGGTGTGGACTGACCTCGCCCTTGTCCCCAACCGCCGCCACGGCGGTTACCACGGCCGTCACCACGTTGGATGTTAGTCTGCGGTGCTTGGCTGGCAGCACGTGTGGGGCACCCCTTCCTTGGCCACGAAAGGAGCGAAAGGCACCCGTTTGCTGGCGCGGGGCCGAAAGGCCCAAAGACCTGGCCGTAGCCCTGGAGTCCTTAAAGCGCTCAAGCGCATTGTCTGCCTTGTCGCCAAAAAGGCGACGGCCATCAAACGGCATGTCCATGAGTGTATTCTGGACATCGGCCAATAAGTTGGCAGACCTCAACCAGGCGTGGTGGCGAAGCGTCAACGTCGTTGCCATCACTCTGCCCAGTGAGTTGGTGGTATCCAGCCCACACCGGATAGAATACTGTGCCGCATTCCGGCCTTCCACAAGGGCTTGGCCGAGTTTGGCCCAACGGGCACTCTGGCAGCACTTTCGCAACTGTGTCCCACAGAGAGTGGGTGTAGCGGCCCAAGAGGCATGCAGTACTGGAAGACCGCAGTCCCAGACTAGAGGAGAATACCTTCTTGCAGTACTGCGCATACCTCTTTGATTCCCTGTCCGGCGGAGCAGACGGGAATGCGGTCTGGGAATTGGAGGTCTGGATGACCAGGCTCTCAGGGGTGGGGTGGGTGGACAGGAAACATGGGTCTCCTGGGCTAGGCGGTGGAGTCTGGCCACATTCCTATCAACAGGCGAACCTGTAGCGGGCCTGGACCAAGTGCCCAAAAGAACTTCAGTCAAGGCCTCATTAAACAGCAGCAGAGGCTCAGCCGAGCTTGACTGCAGTTTAAGGACCTCAGTGAGGTGGTTAGTCCTCACGGCAGCGACGGGGAGCTCAAGGCCCAAGGCCTTGGCCGCCCGCGTCAACACCACACTGTAGGTTGCCCCCTCCTCCGAAGCCACGGTAGGAGGCGAGACAAAACCAGTGTCTGGCGCATCCCCAAGTCCACCTGTCCAGTCCTCCTGGGACTGACACTCACGTGTCAGAGAGTCTTCAGACCCCTCCCAATACTCCTCATCACCCATCCCCTGATAATCAGGGTTGTCAAAATATGGGCCCAGCCCGTTGAAGTAAACTCCCCAAGCGGCTTCGAAAGCGGCGCCGTTCTGACGCCGGAACCGGATCGAGGGAGGTATCGGAGACGGCGCCGGAGGAGACACCTGGGGGACTGGACCTGTGAGGTCAACAGGCGACAACCCGGATTCAGAAGCGGATCCAGTGGGGCCCTGCGGCACCGGACCCGAAGGCGCCGGCGGCGGCGGAGCAGAAGCACCCGACCCGCTAGGGCCCCCAGACGGGTCCGCTGGGCCCGAAGGCACCGCGCAGCCAGTCGGAGGAGCGAGGGACCTCATGGCCATGAGGAAGCGCTCTATCTCCTCCGGCGTCGCATGCTGCCCAGGGACCGGAGGCCCGGCAGTCGGAGCAGGTCTTGTTGTCGTGGTAGACGCAGAGACAGTGAAGACACCGACGGTGAGGGTCGCTGACCGACAGTCGGTCGCAATCCTTACAAGGCTTGAAACCTGGCATCCCTAGTGGCACCGTCCGGAGTCGAAGACTCAGAAAAATGATCAAAAGGGATCGTAAAAAGTTTAGTCAAAAAATGACTATGGTACCACTTTTTCCAGATCTGCGCTGCTGGTGCGGAAAAAAGAAGAACTGACGTCAGCACGCGGAGGCGGCATTTAAGTACTTAAACTACGTCATCACTGCGCCCACGCGGAGCCGCCTACCGACGCTCAAGGGTACTGCTACGCAAAAATTTCCGGATCCAGTCTGACGCCTGGGGATATTCTAAGGTAAGGAATATAATACTAACCTGTTTTTCAGATACAGATTTCAGCAATATTTAAAAACATTTTCAATAAATATAGGGGGCCACCCAATATACAATACTCCTTAGGAGGCACATTAGCGTACACATTAAAGGCACAGAGAGGGATTTCTTGGCAATAGCAATGCATATTTGTAATTCATACATAGGGTCTACAGACTATCGTCAGGTGTTGATACGTATAGCACAATCAAGTCAAATGCATGTGTTCCATTCGTCAAGAGTGTTGAGTCCTCTCAATGGTTTTACAATTATAAATCCATTTGCATTCCAAACGATTCCATGTGGTTTGTTGGTTGCCTCCCCTTGCGCTGGGCAACAGCTTGTCTATCACCTGCCACTTCAGATCATTTTCTGAGTGTCCATGTTCGAGATAGTGTTCCACAAGCTGTGCTGTGACAACCTTGCAGCGGATTCTGCTTCTATGTTTGGAGGTCCGGGTTTTAATCTGCTGGGTAGTCTGGCCAATCTAGAGTAGTTTGCAGGGGCATTCAATGCAGTAGATTACGTTTTTCGAATTACAGTTGGTGAATGATTTTAGCATAGGATTACAACGGTCATATTCAAAGACTTTAGTATTGGTGGTGAAGTCGCATGCCATGCAGTGATTACATTTGTAATGCCCTAGAATAGGTGGTAGATTGAGACATGCCTGAATCGTGTTCTTATTGGTCACAGTGGACGCCCTCACTAGGTGATCTTTAAGGTTACGTCCTCTTGAATGAGAACAATGGAGTTCCTGTGTTAAGCTCCAGTGGGTCCAGTACTGACCAATGTTTAACTAATTTAGCCAGTTTGTTGCTGACAGTGCTAAATGTGGTGACACAAGTAATCCTAGTTAATGGTTTCTTCGCTTAGGGTTGAAGCAGGTGTTCTCGATGGGCGTACCAAGCTCTTTTTATGGCCCTTCTCACTAGTTTCCCAAGATAACCCCTTGTCAATTTTTTGCATAAAACCTCGGCCCCTTGATAGAAGTCCTCTTTAAACTAGCAGTTGCGCCCGATCCTAAGAAATTGGCCGTATGGGAGGCCATCACTAAGTGCCCTAGGGTGAGCGCTATGGTATTCGAGCAAGGTGTTACGCTCAGTTGGCTTTCTGAGGAGGGTGGTATATAACTGCTCATCCAAGCATTTAATCATGACATCCAAGTAGTTTACCTGGTGCCTGTCATAATTAAATGTAAATTTGAGATCTGGCTGACTTGAGCTATTCACAAAATTCCTTCAGAATATTCTCATCTCCATCCCAGATCATGAGGACATAGTCGATGTACCTGCGCCAAAGACAGATTTTGCCACAATATGGGTTTGTGGTATTAAGAATGATGTTAGATTCCAGGTCATCAACAAACAGAACAGCAAAATTGGGGGCAAAAATTGCCCCCATGGATGTGCCCTTCCACTGCCTATAGTATGTGTCTTTGAATAGGAAGTAGTTTTTTGTGAGGGTGATCTCAAGTAAACGGATTATGAAATCAGTCGGAACTCGATGAGGCACTGGTCGATTGAGATGTTTTCTGATCACATCAATCCCCTTTTGTTGCGGGATATGTGTGTATAAAGACTATGTCAAGAGTGACAAGGAGTTCTGTATTGGGATGGAAGGGTTGTGATTCAATTAAGTTGATAAGATGCGTCATGTCCTTAATGTAGGTAGCTGTATCCTGGACAAGGTCTTTTATAAAAAAAGTCAATATACTTTCCTAGAGATTCCAGGATAGAACCGCACCCTGAGAGGATTGGCCTGCCCGGCGGTTCTGCGTTTTTGTGCACCTTGGGCAGTGTGTAGAGTACCGGATTCCGACAGAGGGAACCGAAACACATCCGAACCCAATGGCGGAAAAAAACTATCTGGGGATGGAGGCGATGCCCATGCGCACTGTAGTCCAGGGGAGGAGCCACCTATCTCGTGATACTTCGAAGACTCTTCCAGGACAACAATGTGCAATCATCCGGACCCAACACTAGGCGGCGATCTATGCACAGATATGAATTCAGCAGCCCACATGCCTCGAACCGGAGTGCGTGGTTCCTTGTTGAGGAACAAGAACTCATTTTTACTAATGAACCCATTTTCCAGAGCTTCTTGGGTGATCTGGAGGATGTTTTCACTGATGTTTTTTACATGGTTGCAGTTCAGTTCATAGTGCGCTGTGTTATTCACTTGGCGTAGAAATCAGTCTCATAAGTAATTAGATCTTGGATGGCAATCCCTCCCCCTTTATCACAAGGCTTTATAACAATATTGTCATTTAGTTTAAGCATCGTCAGGCTGTTTTTTTCGTCTACGCTGACATTGTAAGGGGTGAATCTGTAGTTTTCTTAGTTTCCTCAGATCCCGCAGGACCAAATGCTCAAATGTGATAACCTCTGGGGGCATAGTGCCGCTTGATGGATTAAAGGTAGACACCAGACGTAGTCCTGTGGTGTCAATCTTTTGGGGGGTATCGCGACCCTGAAAGGCCAGTAATCTCACTTTTCTGAAAAACTGTAGTTTCTCTGCCTGTATGTTAAACCAATTGAGTTTCTCGGCAATGACAAAGGATAGACCTCTACTCAGTAGAGCAAGGTCTGTTGAGTTCAACTGGTGGTGGGCGAGATAGAATATTGGTATCGACTCCATATTATTCTGTGGTTGAGTCAGTGTCTAGTATTGGTATCCCCACTGGTAATATCTGTTCCTGGTTTGACGCTCGCCGGGGAAGGGGGGAGAGGTGGGGGGGGGGGGGGGGGGCGGGGGGAGTTATACCTGGGTCTGGTTCTCCCTCTCGGTGGGTGTGAGCTCCTTGGTTGGCCCCCGTCTAAAAATGGGGGTTGGTGTGGGAGGAAGTACTCGGTCCTTCCGCCGCGTCCGAGCTATCGGACTCAACTGAGGAGTTAGAGAATGTGACAGGTACTCTGTTATTGAAACGGCCCCAGGTGCCTGTTGGGAATCTGTTCGTGGGCCTATACTGAAGAAATCCTCCTGGAGGTATGGGAATGTCCTTTCCTTACTGTAGTTCTTAATATCTTTGGTTACTTTTGTCGATTTTTTATTGAGTTCAAAGCCTTGGAAGCCTAGTATAGTCCGATCTATTTTGTCTAGGGCAGCCTTTGCGTCTGCTAGGCTATCTAGTTCATGGATGGCCTGTTCCAGCGCCTGTATTTCTTCCAGTTCCCTTTTGCTATGTTCTAGCGCAGTGTCGATACCTAACACCACCTAATGGCGCGAACAGGTGGTACCTATGTGGGAGAATCCGGTTTTGAATTTGGGTCCTGGGTAAAGATAGCCGGGACGTTGCGTACTTGAAGGCCTATGGGGATGACTGCTCTTAAATAGTCTGTAAGCATGCGTGCATGTAACTCCGTGCGAATGTGTTTTTTCTTTAGCCGTTTGAGTTCCGCTACTTTTTCACTAGCTACGTCTGTGGGGGCTCTAGCGTTGGTCAGAGGGCCCTGGAACAGAGAGGGGCCCGTGAGTTTGCTTGCAATATATTCCTCAGTGTAGGTAGTGCCCACTAGTATAGACATTTTTTTGTGTTTCTGTAAGGAAAAGATGCTTCAGAGTATATTCTAGTGTACGCTTACTACAGGACCATTGCCTGCTGATTTTATAGTTACTAAAACCACATCAACTTCTGACAGGAGTCACAAGGCTTGAAGCCGGTCCCACGATGGGACATTCCTACATGAACCAGGAGTCTAATGACTCGAAAAAGATGTTGACAAAAGTAAAATAACTGTTAGTCAAAAAATGACTACGGGTACCGCTCTCTCCAGATCTGCGCTGGCTGGCACGGAAAAATAAAGAACAGACGTCCGTGCGCAGGAGCGGCGTCTAAGTTGATACCGCAATGTGATTCCGGCGATCACAACGCCAACGACGAAAGTGGAGTCAACCGACGCCACCTACTGACGTGCAGGAGTACTGCTGAGAAAAAAATCTCGATCCAGTCTTATTGAGGGTTAATCTAAGGTAAGAAATCTATAATTTATACTCTTTCAGATCCACAAGATTCTTGGAGGAGGGTTGAGAGGTCCAATGAGTCAAATGCCAAAGTGTGTAGCTTGAACTTGTTCTCTAAAGGCAATGGCAGCTTGAGACATTCCACTCCATTGCACAGAATGCCCATGAATGAGGAGACTACCTACGTGGAAGGCCTCAAAGGACACTCCAGATCCACATCAAAGAGGCATCCAGGCCATTGGCGTTTTACAGGGACAGATATCAGCATCGTGCCATAAAGAGGTAAAGGGATTGCCCACATTAATGCCATCACCACCATTTTGGTAAACTATGTTGGCCATCTGAATGCGGTCTGAAACAGATGCCATTCAAGCCCAAAGTTTATGCTACAAGGTAAAGGCATGTAAGGGGATGCCTCCATCAAATCCTGAGCTCTACATCTGGGAAGGATTTGAATAGTAAACATTTTTAGAACTTTGGCTAAATCTTGCAGCTACTCTAAAGTTGATGACAGTGGCAATTTAAGGAGGTGCCAACACCAGAGCAACCAAGAAGCCCTTCAGCGGAGGAAAAGTCAGCCGGCTCCAAAACGGGGAAGAAGGTAGGTGTGGAAAACAAAGAAAGGATGAAAGACTACAAATAACCTTTAACAGAGCCCACAATAACTCGTGTGCAAGAGATAGTGCAAAGTTCAACATGTCTATTACATTCTCCTGGGGATGGTCAACTCCCTCTTTGGCACACTGAAACGGGACAATCAGAACAGACTTGGATTAACACTGAGCAGACAAATTAACACCCATGTCTTCTGAAGGAGGGCTAAGCTCAGATTGCCCGGAGCAACATATAGAAGCATCTTGTTTTCCGTATGGTGTTTTAAAGGCTTTTCACTGAAAGATGCCCGCTTTGAATAATTACTTATGTGCAGCGAATGGGGCAGCACTTGGTGCAGACCTGGACCTCTAACAATGCCGCTTCTAGCAAAGTTCATATCGTGCCTGTGCCACGAAGAGCTTGGCCTCCCACTCCTTCATACCCTTGATTGCACTTTTGTTGTGCAGATCTGAGTGTAACATTTGTCGTCTGCAGTAGTGGCATCTTTTAAATGCTGCAATTCTAAGTGACGGCATGTCTGACACTGCTTGTACAAAACATTTTGAGTAAAATTTTCCAAGTAGAGCAACTCCAGATTTGCACTGAAGGACATGGATAAATAGCCACCATTAATATGCGGAGGGGTGCCCTGTACGGCTCCGTGAAGTCACAATCAATGCAGAACTCGAAGCTGTGACAGTCAAGACTCCTCCCTTTGGTGCAAGGTACAATGGAAAGTTCAAGGACTGATGACTTTATACCCTCAATCTTGGATACCTACTTTTCTAGGCCAAACTTGGAGGCCACGCCCCCTTTTATTTTCACCTTGAACAGGATAGATATAAAAAGTAAAAAACGACATATTTAAATACATTTTATTATAAAAATACAAAAATAACACATTGTACATGACTTCCTTGTTGGCAAAGTGAAGCCATAGATAGGGAAAAAAAATCAACCAGACAAGATAATGGCTACAAACACGAGGGACAGACATTTAAAAGAACGAAGAAGAGGAATTTGTAAAACCAATAGCCACGGGAAAAAAATCAACCAGACAAGATAATGGCTACAAACACGAGGGACAGACATTTAAAAGAACGAAGAAGAGGAATTTGTAAAACCAATAGCCACGTGAAAAACATTCATGGAGCATGAAAGTCTAGAAAAGCAATGGTGCACTAAGCTTTTCTGGGTTGTAGAAAGTCAATAAAATCGCCTGAGTTACAAAGACGTTTACGTTTTTGACAATTCATTCTCGCAACAAATCGATCAGTGAAGTAATAGGGTGCAGTCTTAGGGCTGTGAAATTAGTTTGTTAGTGATTTAAATCCACCAATCTGTGCAGCAAGTTTCGGAATTGAATGGTGAGGAACGTGTACTAGTTGCTCATTGCAACCGCTTGTTTCCGTAAAATACTTGAACTTGGAGGAAGGCGAAAGTGGTATCCTGATGGAAGGCGTGGTTTCTCAACCATTTCTCTTTCTTGAAGTAAAAGACCAATTTTTGCAGCAACAGGAGGAAAACAGAAACCAGGTAAAAATGCAAAGCCCCTGTTCTGAAGCACATGTTGGAATCGTAGTACTCGAATCAGAGGAACAATGTCACTGGTGAAAGAACCACAGCCAGGAACGCCCATCGCAGTGTTCACCTCCAGACACCAGACCGGTTGCCTTTGATGCTGCCCTGGCTGGGAGGAGGAGGAACAGGTTTCTTCACAGTTTTTGTGCTTTGTGGCTTTTCGCTGCAGGCTCGAGTGGAGGAAGGGCGCCGGGGAACTGGGACCACCTGCAACAGAAATCCATCCATGAAAAAAAATCCATTAAAAAAACTTGAAGGTGAACAGGATCACAAAAAGCGATCACAGAAAGCTACCAGAGTTACTGTAGAGCTAGCGAGCATGTAAACTGGTGCAGACAAAGACTACTAGAAAATACCTTTCAGGACGGAGGAAGCAGAAGATTCTAAAAGGTTAATAAAAGACAAATAATGCAGATCTATTCTTCATGTACACTATAGTTACTTCTTAAGTGAGATGAGCTGGTCCACAATCGGAGGTGCCTGTGCCAAGGCATACAGACTAATTTCGGGATAATATATTGACGCATAACAGTGAAAAATGTACCACAATACTACTTAAGATAAGGAGAGAAAAGTCTATGTTTACGGTAACACAGATGCGGGGGGGGGGTGTATCGCAGTCATGCAGACTTTAGGCAGAACAAGCAATGACAAGGAAAGTGTCCCACTGTCTGAAATAGAAGTGATGGGTGAACATGTGCAGTGAGAAAGGCCCAGACTGCACAGTACTCTGCTGACAATCCTCAAAGGCACATTTACATTTCACTGGGGACTTAGGAGCCACAGTGCCTCATCTGACTCCGCACTGAACACTCCAAAGGGCATGAAAACCTAAACAGTGCACCTCTTTCCTCTCCGCGTCGTTCAGCTTGGGGTCCAGACACCGCCTTGCCGTCTGGTTTCCTTGATGCTCTGGATTCAAGTCTCCCTTCACTTCCAGCCTAGGATGGGAACAGACTCGGTCATAAAGAGGCACAGACCATGCAGTTAAAGGAAGGTTATCACGTGTTTTAGAAGATCACTGTCACACTTACCCAGCCTGTTCAATGCCCTGGAGATAGTTTAGAATGTCCTCCGCAAGGGGCTGGCCATTGTGAGCCTGGTAAAGAGCCCTGGCACGAGAAATCTCAGCCACATCATTGGGAGTCATGGGTGCTGCCTGAAAGTCTGTGCATGGAAAAACAGAATTAGCACAGAGTCGGAGCCGAGAATTACCAGAAAACGAACATGGAATAGCTTAGCTCTGCATCAACAAGAACAGAAAAGCCAGTATGAAGTATGCCATCTAGGAGGTCAGGAAGAGAAAAGAAAGTAAGAAATCTAGAAACTTCTGACAAAGGGAACAGATGACTAGGTATGAAATCTAATTCACACAAAAAGTATCCAGGAGCCAGAAGTACGCTCTAATCACAGACAACCGTTGGCATGACAAAGAAAGTGATTGTGAACTAAATTAAACTAGGCATCACGTGATACCATATAAACAAATGCACGTGAAACACATACCCAAGGTGAGAATTTTCCCATCAGTTGTCGATCTGTTCCACCACCTTTACATCATTTGGGTTCTCCTTACCCAGGAGTTAGTGTGCACACAGTCACACAAGTTAGAAAAGAGGACTGTGAGTGTAAGGAGACTACGTTTTGTCTAGGGACTGGTGTCAGTGTGGTGTTACAACTGAAAAAAGCAGTGCAAGTGAAATAATTAGTGAAGTGAATAAAATTAGGCGAGACTGAGTAGAAGTGAAAGCTTTACTATTTTCTCCCAGCTCCCTAAACGTCAAAACAATAGTGAGGTAGCAGATTTAACAGAATATCCGCTCAGCGAGTGGTCAACATGTTTCTGCATATGAGGAAAAAGTGCCTCTGCATTCTTCAGGACCTAGGTGTTGCTACTGCTGTTCAATATAGTGAAAAATAAGGATAAAAAGGAATCATATCACCTGTTCGTCAGGTACAGATCCTCCGCCACAAGCTAAAAGTAGTCATGTCAACGAGAAAAGAATGTGAGAAGAAACAAACATTTTTTGAAAAAATACACTCATCAGTAGTGTTATTTCTGTGATCATGGCATTGCATTTAGTTAGCATGATATCACTCACCCAGTTTCTGTGGGGATAGCGCCTCACCTCACCTGGCTGCAGCTCAGGTAATTGAGGAGCACCGCTCTGTTATGAAAAGATACACAATTGTAAAAACATTCCACCATTTGTCCCATAGGGAAGTAAAATCCACATTAATGACTAGTATACTGAGACACCTAGAGTGGTATATAGTGTCAGAGAACACGTCTGTTTAGCCTCAGTATTCATAAACTCCCTGTGTTTTTACCCAGGAAAAGACTGATCGTCACAATATGTTATACTGCCTGTGCTCAAAAGCGAATCAATTATTCCCACCACGAGGAGGGGCCGCATATATAGCAGACACATGAACAAATATTAGCTTGCATTGCGACATTTTGTTTAAACTTTAATATCAGACAAGAGGCGTCTGAAAAGCTATGTCGGCATCAGTCGCAAGCATAGGACCAGGTTTTATGCTACTTTTCGGCAGTTAGTGACTCGTACGATATCAAGCAAAATGCGTATGAAACGGCAACCATAGTTTAAACGAACGGAACCATTAACGTTGCCGCGAGCGATATACTGCAACTGCCCACTGGGAAGGAGCACATTCTAGCCGTGTTCACATTGCATATCTAACAAACACACACACGCGGTGGAGCGGACTGCTACTGTGCTTACCTATTCATCGGTTTCTCTGGGCGTTCCTCTGCGCTAGACTGGGGAGGCACCGAGCGGATAGGGCGCGGTCCATTTGAACGCTCGTCTCCTCTTTGCGTGTGCGTAATTGCACACGGAATTCTGGGTCTTGTAGTGTAGATGTTAAAAAAAAGAAATTGCCATTTTTACATCATTTTAGTTTGTGCGAGATGTTAGTGCACCAAACACATTACGAAGTGTTGTAAATTTGATAATATCAATAAAAATAAAAAGCACTTCGAAGTGTAGATATATTCTTTTTCAATATAGACAAAAGACTCCAAAAATACTAGGTCTGATGATCCAGATATACGGAAATGTTTGAATGGTAATATTTCCGTAAGACCAATTACTAACGGGTTCATCAAAGTTACAAGGCTAGTAGCGAATTACAGTGAACCTAGTCGATGTAGCTCATCTCTACATGCTAGCGAATTCACCAGGGTCCAGAAAAGACTCTGAAAAGAGATGAGCTACATCGACTAGGTTCACTGTAATTCGCTACTAGCCTTGTAACTTTGATGAACCCGCTAGTAATGGGTCTTACGAAAATATTACCATTCAAACATTTCCGTATATCTGGATCATCAGACCTAGTATTTTTGGAGTCTTTTGTCTATACTGAAAAAGAATATATCTACACTTCGAAGTGCTTTTTATTGATATTATAAAATTTACAACACTTCGTAATGTGTTTGGTGCACTAAAATCTCGCACAAACTAAAATTATGTAAAAATGGCAACTTCTTAATTTTTTTTAACATCTACACTACAAGACCCAGAATTCCGTGTGCAATTACGCACACGCAAAGAGGAGACGAGCGTTCAAATGGACCGCGCCCTATCCGCTCGGTGCCTCCCCAGTCTAGCGCAGAGGAAAGCCCGGAGACACCGACGGATAGGTAAGCACGGTAGCAGTCCGCTCCACCGCGTGTGTGTGTTTGTTAGATATGCGATGTGAACACAGCTAGAATGTGCTCCTTCCCAGTGGGAAGTTGCAGTATATCGCTCGCGGCAACGTTAATGGTTCCGTTCGTTTAAACTATGGTTGCCGTTTCATATGCATTTTGCTTGATATCGTATGAGTCACTAACTGCCGAAAAGTAGCATAAAACTTGGTCCTATGCTTGCGACTGATGCAGACATAGCTTTTCTGCTGAAAAGTAGCATAAAACCTGGTCCTATGCTTGCGACTGATGCAGACATAGCTTTTCTGCCGAAAAGTAGCATAAAACCTGGTCCTATGCTTGAGACTGATGCCGACATAGCTTTTCTGCCGAAAAGTAGCATAAAACCTGGTCCTATGCTTGAGACTGATGCCGACATAGCTTTTCAGACGCCTCTTGTCTGATATTAAAGTTTAAACAAAATGTCGTAATGCAAACTAATATTTGTTCATGTGTGTGCTTTATATGCGGCCCCTCCTCGTGGTGGGAATAATTGATTCGCTTTTGAGCACAGGCAGTATAACATATTGTGACCATCAGAGTCTTTTCCTGGGTAAAAACACAGGGAGTTTATGAATACTGAGGCTAAACAGACGTGTTCTGACACTATATACCACTCTAGGTGTCGCAGTATACTAGTCATTAATGTGGATTTTACTTCCCTATGGGACAAACTGTGGAATGTTTTTACAATTGTGTATCTTTTCATAACAGAGCGGTGCTCCTCAATTACCTGAGCTGCAGCCAGGTGAGGTGAGGCGCTATCCCCACAGAAACTGGGTGAGTGATATCATGCTAACTAAATGCAATGCCATGATCACAGAAATAACACTACTGATGAGTGTATTTTTTCAAAAAATGTTTGTTTCTTCTCACTTTCTTTTCTCGTTGACATGACTACTTTTAGATTGTGGCGGAGGATCTGTACCTGACGAACAGGTGATATGATTCCTTTTTATCCTTATTTTTCACTATATTGAACAGCAGTAGCAACACCTAGGTCCTGAAGAATGCAGAGGCACTTTTTCCTCATATGCAGAAACATGTTGACCACTCGCTGAGCAAATATTCAGTGAAATCTGCTACCTCACTATTGTTTTGACGTTTAGGGAGCTGGCAGAAAATATTAAAGCCTTCACTTCTACTCAGTCTCACCTAATTGTATTCCCTTCACTAATTATTTCACTTGCACTGCTTTTCTGTATTGTGTTTTAAAATCGTGTGCCTTATATTTTGTTGACATACTTTGCAACTTATACTCATTTTAAATAACAGACCCCATTGATAAAATTACCGCTTCATCACGCTCTAGCATCACGCGCAGCAGAATACGTGCGGACGTGGGCGCCATACTGGAGGTAGGAAGGGTGGCGGTCTAGTAGCTGGACGCCTACCGCCCTCCCTGACTACATAAGCAACGTGAGAACGCTCGCTCGCTGACTAATAGCTAGTCTTCTCACCCCTGAGGCGGAAGCCGGGGGCTCTGTATTGTGTTTTAAAATCGTGTGCCTTATTTTTTGTTGACATACTTTGCAACTTATACTCATTTTAAATAACAGACCCCATTGATAAAATTACCGCTTCATCACGCTCTAGCATCACGCGCAGCAGAATACGTGCTGACGTGGGCGCCATACTGGAGGTAGAAAGGGTGGCGGTCTAGTAGCTGGACGCCTCCCACCCTCCTCAAAACTGGATAAAAACAGACGGCCATCCCGTCCGCGCAGCGGGCGCGCCGGCGGCGCGCCGGAGGCGTGCCAGAGGCAAGCCCGTCTGCGCCCGTCCGCGCCAGACCCGCGCCTAGCGCCATACCCCCTGCCCCTTTTAGTACCGAAAGGATTACCTACACCTCTGCTGAAATACGTAAGTGGAATCCAGGACATCTGACGACTTGCACCAAGCACAACCCAGAGGATCTCCATGATCAAATTGAAATTGGTTGTAGGGACTGTAAATCTCCCGTACCGCTAATTAATAATAAAGTCAACCATCTGACTGATGGCTCTACTAAACTTACTAATATATCCATCTCCCTTATTAATGCTCGCTCCTTGGCTCGGCATAGGCAGGATATAGCCGATTTAATTGTGGACTACGCAATAGACATCCTTTTTGTAACTGAGACATGGATGGACGATTCATCCGAGCCCGACTTACAGGTAGCAGTACCAGACGGCTATAAGGTGTTTAGGTGGGACAGGCAGGGGGGAAAAAAGAGGAGGAGGCTTGGCAATTTTTAGCCGAGATATTTTCCCGGTCAGAATTTCCCCTGTGCCATCGCCAGCATGCGAGGCGTTACACTTTACCATCAACCTAAACCCTTCACACAACCTTAAAGGAGTGCTCATATATAGACCACCAGGTCCTCGCGCAGAGTTTCTTTCCTCTTTCACTTCTTGGATGGAACCCCTAGCCATCGAGGACTCCTTTATGGCATTGGGAGACTTAAATTTTCATTTAGACAAGACGGACGAGGTTGACACTCAAGCTCTTTTAGCTGAATGTCACACACTGGGTTTAAACCAGCACATAAAGGCACCAACTCATGAAGCTGGACATACCCTGGATGCCATCTTCTCTAACATCAATGAGTTGGAGGTATCCAATATATTGCCGCTGACATGGACAGATCATCATGCCATTCTGTGTCATCTACCGATTAAACGGACTAACCCTTTTAAACAGATCTCTTTTCAGAACAAATTTAGAGTATGGAAGGACATCGATTACGATACCTTCAGGATATCCTTGTCTAATACTCGCCCGGAGATTCAGCCTAATCCTACTGAAGCAGTAGGTCAGTTTCTCAATTGGGTAGGCAACGCGGTGGAAAAGCATGCCCCACTAAAAACCATCTCGAAAAATAGAAAAGTGCCTTCAGCACCGTGGTACTCCGAGACCCTCAGAAAGCAAAAACAGATCTGTAGGAACCAGGAAAGAATATGGCGAAAAACTTATGATAACATAAGTAAGGCCAACTACAAAAACGAACTAACCACTTACAAAAAAATGATTCAGGAGGAAAAAAAGAATTATTTTGAGCAGCAAATTGAAAAATCAAAAAATTCAAGTCGACAACTATTTGAAGTAGTCAAGACTTTGTCAGGGAAAGTGGTAGACCTGAGCCCTCCCCAATCACAGGAATTCTGCAATAATTTAGCAGGTTTCTTCTTCTCAAAAGTCAATGACATTTACTCCGAATTTTCGGTTATTTCATCTAATACCAACATACAACCTAAACAATTAAGAAATATCCCGGACTGCTCATTTACTAAATTCAGGGACGTGACGAATGAAGAGATAATAGATCTCATGAGACAGGTAAAAACTGGCTCATCTCTAGATCCTTTCCCCCCTAAAATTCTTATTCCAGTAAATGACTTGGTTAGTGAAGTCATCACTCCAATCTGCAACGCCATGTTCCAATCCGGGATTTTCCCGGACAAGTTAAAAAACACACTACTGAAACCCCTCCTCAAAAAGAGTGGTCTAGATAAAACAATCCTCAAAAACTATAGACCTATCACCAGCTTGCCTTTCCTAGCCAAAATAGTGGAGAAAGTTATGAATAGCCAACTAGCGGAGTATATCGAACATAACAACCTCCTGGACGAGTCCCAGTTCGGATTTCGCAAACTACATGGAACTGAGACCGCTCTTATAAAGGCTGCCGATGACATTAGAACCATCAGGGACCAAGGAGGAACAGCGATACTGGTCCTGCTGGATCTTTCGGCGGCCTTCGACACGGTCAATCATGCTATCCTGATTGACTGTGTCGAAGAAATAGGCATTCGCTCAATGGCCAAAGAGCTTCTGGCTTCTTTTCTGTCGAACAGAACGCAAGCAGTGACCTTGGGCGAATTTCAATCTACCGAGCTCGCCCTCCCATGTGGCGTTCCGCAAGGCTCACCCCTAAGTCCGACACTTTTTAACATCTATGTGTCGGACTTAGCTAGGGTAATCAAGAACTACCGGATGAGCCTTACCTCATACGCCGACGACACCCAATTGGTGATCGCAATTAAGAATGATGGTGAGGAAGTAGCTGCCAGCTTCCAGGAAGGTATGGTGGCCATCAAGGAATGGATGGCTGAGAATTGCTTACGTCTCAATTCAGATAAAACTGAGGTAATGATCTTCGGAAAACTATCGCCACAATGGTCCAACACATGGTGGCCGACTCCTCTTGGAGCCCCCCCAGAACCTGTGCATAAGGTCAGGAATCTGGGAATTATTTTCGATGACAATCTCAATTTCGCCAGCCATGCCAATCAGGTAGCGTCATCTGCCTTTTACAAGCTCAAGATCATTAGAAAAATCCTGCCCTATCTGCCTGAGAGTACAAGGAAAACAGTGGTGAGCTCCTTAGTACTCATCACTTGATTATTGCAACGGACTATTTGTAAATGCTCAGGCACGGGTGGTGGCCAAACTGCAGCTTATTCAAAATGCTGCTGCAAGGCTACTATCTGGCATTCCCAGATTTCAGTCCACCAAGCAAGCAATAAGAAACTACCACTGGTTAACGGTGAGAAATCGCATTAGATTCAAGACCTTGTGTCTCACCTTCAAAGCTCTCAAGTGTCATGGCCCAGCGTTTCTCAAACAGAAACTTTGCCACTACCTTCCGAAAAGATCTCTTCGATCTGAACAGAGACTTCTACTGGTAGTGCCACGAACCAGGATGGTTAAATGGGGCGACAGATGCTTCATCAATTCCGCAGCCAAACTTTGGAACATGCTTCCAATGGAAATAAAATTGGCACCCTCGTTACTCCAATTCAGGAAACTGGTAAAAACCTGGTTATTTGACCAATAACCGTTCATCACAACATTTCCTAAGGTAGACACCTTGCTTAATCAGAGATCGTTAGCTAAGTCATAGCGCCAAGACACCCACGGGTATATGCTGCGCTTTATAAATTTTTAAAATAAATAAATACATTTTTTCAGTTGTAACACCACACTGACACCACTCACTAGACAAAACGTAGAGTCTCCTTACTCTCACAGTCCTCTTTTCCAACTTGTGTGACTGTGTGCACACTAACTCCTGGGTAAGGAGAACCCAAATGATGTAAAAGTGGTGGAACAGATAGACAACTGATGGGAAAATTCTCACCTTGGGTATGTGTTGCACGTGCATTTGTTTATATGGTATCACGTATTGCCTAGTTTAATTTAGTTCACAATCACTTTCTTTGTCATGCCAACGGTTGTCTGCGATTAGAGCGTACTTCTGGCTCCTGCATACTTTGTGTGAATTAGGTTATTGTGAGGGGCATATATCCAGTGTGGAGTCGTTAAAATAGCCCTTGGACCATCTTCTAAGTAGTGTGTGTTATAGGTATGAAATCTGCCAGACCTGGAGTAACGAAAGACCAGAATGAAATCCTGCACCCTGACTGGACAAAAAGGGAATGAGGTATAAAATAGGACAGCCGCAGATCAGGAACAGAAAGACAGGTAAGAAATATTCCAATATTCGAGTAGGCGGAGCCTTATCAACTCACTAGGTAAAGCTTTGGGAGGGTTCTGAGGTTCACGACTGTGGGATGCAACCTCTGGTACTTTGCTTTTCTGCACAGCCTGAGGGACTCCCACAGCAGCTTGCGGTCCAGCCGGAGGCAGCCGCAAATGGTCCCAGATACCTGTAGATCGGTCTCGGTAGCCTAAATGGTCTCCTGCAGAAAGGAAATGGAGAAACTTTAACACTGACAGTCTGGCTTGATGAAATAATTTCAAGAAATGTAAACACAGGAAACAAACAAGCACAGGGTGATGTATTGAACATTGCATCCATCACTTCTCCCCCTCTGCTCTTTCCACAACTGTACAGGGGTAGTGGAGGAGGTAGCGGAGAGTGAGATACCAATGTCTAACCAAGCAAAGCCCTGCAATAGGCCACAGCACGACAGAGTAGGTAATGTGGATGGCTACTCCTTTTCAAAGGTTTCAGACTTAAAGGTCAGGGAAGCTGCAGACGCCGGCGGCTTAGAACCAGCAAATGGGTAACAAGACCGCCACAATGCATCTCATAGTTCAACTTCGTTGCCCACATTTTGTTGCTTGAGGTGATAGTCCTTCATTGCTTAACCTCTCACAGGCTTATCCCAGAATTGGATGCAGATGGTCTGCTACACAGGATCGGAGGGGAACTCCTAACTAAAAACAGAAGCCCGCTCTCAAATCAGATACTCTTACTCCTTTGACTTAACTAGGACCATAACCTGTACTAGACAGTTTGAAATTGTGTACTCCTGACTCCGAGAAGGACCAGTGAATGCGGCCACAGCAAGTATTGTAAACAAACAGGTCGCTACATTTTTGCCAAACTGTTGTGGCAGCAAGTAAAACTAATTTTAGCATCCACTGACCACTCGAGAAACCACTAGTGCCACAGTTAACAGTACATAATCGTAGCCAAGGAATACAACAATATATCGATCAGTAGAGAATAACTATTAAAAATACACCAATTTTAGTACAATACATTGTTCTGTACAGAAGTACCATAAAAACAAAATTAAAAACATATCAATTCACAAACATATTAAAAAAAACACAAGTTTTAATATGTTTGTGAATTGATAGGTTTTTAATTGTAGGGAGCTCTTTGTTTACAATATTTATCTCCTTGTCCCCTATTGGATTTCGAAGGAGACCTCCCTCTTTCTTTTATTTGATAGCCACAGCAAGTATACCACAGTTCTAGCTGCCAGTCGAAGATGCCATTCCCATGAGCCATTCGGTCATCTCTTTCCAGCTCTTACCCTGAAGTAGAGAGAGCTGCGACATAGAGTGGGACAGGCTACTGTGCTTCTCGTTCAGAGGGTCTCCAGGTGTCCGGTCCAGCAACTAACGAAGAAAGAAATCCATAAGAAGACTGCATGGCTACATAGTGTAACAGTCAGAAATAGCATTACAACCACTACAATACTTTCTCTAAGGAAGTGTGAAGGGTGCTGTCTTGGGGGTGAGAGAGCGAGAATGGGGGACTCTTCTCAGACAGTAACAACCTTGTTAAATAAAGAAATAATTAAAATTGATGTTTTTTCATAAAATTAGATATCCCAATGGAACAAAAAGACATAGGATTAGTTTTAAGATGCAATTATCTAGGAAACTGCTAATTACAACGTGAGCATCATAGCTTGATTCGGAGGTTATAAAACAATGGCCTGCTCATTGGCACTGGGAGCAAGGGCAGACTTTCCTTCCGTAGCTCAGAGGCTGCCGTAAACCTTGAATGCAATCCGCTATAAGAAAATGTAATGTACAAAGGGCACTTTTTTTCAATTCAATTCAAATAGTCTTTATTCGATATTTTTCAATCATAAAAAGACATTAACAAAATTAACCCCCCACACCCAGCAAAATACAAAATCCACAGTAAATCATTTCAACTTTATCTAAAAAATACCAAACTAGCTCATCCATATTTACAAAGTTTAAAAAATATTATATTAAAAAGAGTAACAGTTATTAAAAAACGAAATTCTTCAGTGCAAAAATATATCAGTTGCTTTATACAATGTGCAAAATCGGATAGCAGCATATAACAACTGGCCCTGGGGTTATTCCAAACTCATTTTTCGGGCCCAAATTATCCACATCCAATGAAGAAATTTCGACATGGCTATAACAACCGGCTGAGAAGTATCAGTTCTTAAAATCCTAGCGGCCTCACTAGCAGTTTTAAAGCCTAACTGAACACAAATCTGTTTTAGCCATGATCGTCTGGGTGCATTATATTCTGGGCAGGCAAACAACACATGCCCAATATTTTCCTTTTGATCAGGACAGAAAGGGCACCCCGAAGTTTGGTTCCTATACCATTTTGCAGTCTTCCGGTCCCCTGGGACGGTAATCCAATCGCAATAAGGTTCTAGGGCCGGTGCATGCTTGAGTTCTAAGAAATCAGTAGTAAAGGATCGTTCAATACGACATCCAAAACACTTAGCCTCAACCATGTTCCAATGCAGGTCACGAAGTATTTTCTTAGGTGGGAAAACATTCCTTACAGGGTCATCCCATAATGGAGATCGACCCATAGCCATATAAATTATTTTCACCTCTCATATCCATGACCTTTTATGTGCTTTGTCCGAGGCTCTAACCTCGAGGAAGCCCTGGGCATACTGGGAGAGTTCTGGAGTTACCCATAATCTCCTCCAGTAGGCAACCGATCTGTATTTGGCCATATCCTCGAAGCTATGAGTTCCCAGGTCATAGTGGAGAGGTATCAAGGGAGTGGTTATTGGTAAACCAGTAATGTTGCGATAAAATTTGTTTTGGGCAACCGTCATCTTTGTAAGGTTACTGGGCCCCCGGAGTTCAGCCCTATAGAGGACCGCTGCTCCAACCTTTGCATTGTAGATCTTTAAGACCGGAGTGATAGGTCTAGTATGTGAGGAATAGAATTCCTTGGTGAGGGCTCCTGTCAATTGTGCATGCCTCGTAACCAGCTGGCTGGTGTGCTATTTCCAATCTAGCTTGTATGACAGGGTAATGCCCAGGTAATTAAAAACTTGGGTCTGTTCTAGTTGAACCCCGTCCATGGTAACCTTCCCTCTGACATGTTTCCGTTTATGCAGAACCATGAATTTTGTTTTAGTTGTGTTTATAACAAGACCATGGTCTGCACAGAACGCTTCAAAAACTCCAATGGCCTTCTGAAGTCCCTGTTGGGTCTTTGATATTAGTAAGGTATCATCCGCAATCATCAACAGGGGGATCAGTTTTCCGGCCAACTTAGGTGCGTCGGTCGGTTGTTGTTCGAAATACCTGATCACCCTGTTGATGTATAGCGAGAAGAGGGTTGGGGCTAGCACACATCCTTGGCGTACTCCCCTTGCAATGGGGAATTTATCAGTTACGCTACCCTGCTGATTCCATCGAACTTGTGCAAAATTATTCTCGTGCAATCTGATTAATAAGGACAAAATTTTATTTGGGATGCCCTGTTCTTGTAGAGCATTCCACAACTTAGCACGAGGGACCAAGTCGAATGCTGATTTAAGATCAACAAAGGCTGCAAAAAGCATAACCCCCCCCCCCCCCCCCCCAAGAAGCACTACACGCCAATATAATAAAACAAATCTAAAAACTTGATCAATGGTACTAGTGTGACTGCGAAACCCTGCCTGTAGGGGAGACAGTATGTCCTGTTCATCTATCCAGCCATGGATTCGCTGCAGTACAAGCCTCGCCAATACTTTTTGTATGCATGCGATAAGGCCGATAGGCCTATAATTACCTGGGTCCGAGCATGCCCCCTTTTTAAAGATTGGGATGATCTCGGCTCCCTTCCAAGTCTCCGGAATAGGCGAACCCTTCGCAATACCATTGGCTAGCAACTGGATGTAGGAAGCCCAAAGGTCCTTGGTCATGCATAAACAGATCTGCAGGAACAGAATCCAAACCTGGGGCCCTCGCTTTTGGGATGTTATTTAAAATTTTTAGAACATCAGCTTTAGTGAAAGATAGGTAACTGTCACTCGTAATTGTATTTACAAATACCTCGCACCCATCTTCATCTCCATCCTCAGAAGCTAACTGAGAAGCATAATGGGAAACCCATGCGTCTGGTGAGACATGGTTTGTGGGTTCTTCTCTTTTGACCCCCCTTCCCCATTTAACGATGTTCCAGAAGGAGGTCATAGATCTTTCTTTACTGGCTCCTAAAGAGATCCCTCCAATAGCCATCATCCCATTCCCCTTTAGCCCTAGTTTGTGTTTTTTTTATACACGACTCGGGCATCCTTTATCTTAACTATATCTTTTGTCCTTACTGCATCAGACAGGGCCCTGTAAACAACCCTACAGGATTTATCGTACCATTGGTCCTCTTTCCTTGCTGGCCTACACTGTCTTTTAGTAACTTTTTTGACAAAGAAGAATTTCAATTTATTAAAAAACACATCATGGATCCTGCTAACATTAGATACCGGAGTCTCCATAGTGGAGTTACTCCTTACTTCTATGATAGCCTGGGTTGTTAAATCCCTCATAGCTGTTACACTTTCTTCATTAGTTACACAGTTGGACCATCTAATACGTCTATTGTCGTTTGAGAGGGCTATTTGAACGTTATCCCTCAATTCATCACTTTTCAATAGATCGAACAGCTTAAACGACAAAATTAATGGGTCATGATCACTTTCGGCCCTTGGCTCTATCCACATATCATCGACGCAGGACCTATTCTCCTTATTAGTGAGGATATAGTCAATACGACTATGTGATATGCCATTATTAAAAGTAAGGGCACCCTGTTTGTCAGAACCCGTTCTTCCATTAGTGGCCCGTAGTCCATGCTCCACACATAGAACTTTTAGTTGCAATGCGGCCTCTGTCCACTTTTTAATAGGTATTAAAGACAGCTGAGGGATTTCCCAGATATAGTCCTCTTCTACCGTAAGATCTATAGCATGGTTATCTAGGGGTTCGAAACAACAATTAAAATCACCGCCAACAATAATATTGGCGTTCAAACAATATTGCTTTAAGAGAGAATCTAATTGGTCGACTGCCTCAGTGGATTTACCACCTGGTAGCCCCCTTGAATAAATATTGAAAATGTAAAGGTCCTTACAGTGAGATCGCTGAAATTTAACAGAATATTGGGGCTATCAGTAGCCAATTGGAGAGCAGAATATCCACTATTCTGTTTGACCCAAGTCACCAAGCCCCCCTTTGGCCTTCCCCTTAAACTTGGTGTGGCCGGGCTATAAAAATGTAGATATCCTTGTATTGGTTCTGGGGCTACCTGCCACGTTTCCTGGAGAAGGATTATGTCCTTTGTATCCAGGAAAGTTAGCCAGTCCAGCGATGTCATTTTACTTTTTAAACCTGCAACATTCCATGACACCAAGGTATATTGAGCAGAGACATTAGCATTAAGAGGTTCCGTGCTAGTGGATTGTCTAACCCTATGATGTTGAGATGGAATACTTTCGCTCGTGCTATTCTCAATTACCACCAAGTTTGAAGATGTTTTTACATTTGTACTGTGATTAGTAGTGCAGACAGGTCGGCCAATGGGATCATGGGCTTCCTCTAGAACCACCAAAGTGTCTTGTCTGCTCATCACTTTTGTCTGGGGCGTGGGAATATAAACTATCACGGCATTTATCTGAACCACCTGGTCTCCCACTTGGTAATCACCAGATGGGATGGGGCAAGCAATATTACGTCCCCTACCGAGCCAATCACAATCATTTAACCCCGATACAACCTCATAACTATTTCCTAAAGCCATTCCCCATTCGTTAGGTGGTGCCTTTGATCCTCTACTATTTCTCACAATGTCCCACACTGGTCCCGGAATGTTACATTTTGTTGTTCGCCATAAAAGAATTTGAGAGTGAGGGGAACAGTCCCAGATCTTTTGTGGCGGAAAGATATTAGTTAAGACATTGGGTAAAACAGCCGAGTGTGAAAAAGTCACCGTTACAGTCTCCTGTAAACCTTTTTGGTCGATTCCCAATCCAAGCGACCCTTTTCACTGTCTTGATTTCACCCGCGAGCTGTTTTCCTCCTGGCGCCATCTGCATATTTCCTGTTAGCCAGTGCAGTGCCTTACTGGACAATGATGCTGGAGTTTCCATTTGACCATTCGCTAGGGGTGGTACATTGGCCAACACCAATACCACTGGAGAGGCTTCTTCTATAAATTGAAGGGGATCTATTTCTTGACATGTTACAGGCGATATATTTGATGCTACTAAGCCACAGGATGATTGTTAGTACCTATTGGGACTGGAGCCGGGCAAATAGATAGCGTCGAGCCGCTCCCCTTCTCTGTTGTGCTATCCACATTATCCTCAGTTGATTGAGTCGCTAGTGTTACTAATTTGTCAACCTCATCCACAACCTTGCTCTGGATTCCACTCATTCTTTTTACCTCCTCATTTAATTTGTCAATTTTGGCAACCAGAGGCTTAATGATAGATTTAATTTTAGAGTCTATCATATCAGCTATCCTGTGGAACAACTCATCGTCCCTGTTGCATTTGTCACCGTCATCCCCATGCTCCATAGTTCGGACCTTAGTTTCCCCGCGGGTGTTGCTCTTTTTTCCTAATTCCGGATCGTAGACCTGTCCGTTTTTGCTGAGTTTTTCTGCGTGTTCTCGCAGGTCGCGTTTCCAGTTCAGAGAAGGAGAACGGATCATCATCTGAATTTTGGACACAAGTCTCATGATCAGAGTCAATATTATTTTCTGGGTCAGTTAGAACTGGAGTTTCTATATCGACTGCCGGGACACTGTTTTGATCATGATTATGACTTGGCTGTGCAGTAATGTCTATCAAGTCAATTGGAGCATCCAACAATGGGATGTCTATCTGTGAGGAAGTTTGAGTTGGGATCAGGGGTTGCAGATTGGGAGACTGGCTTAATCCCAATGACTGTCTCCTTTCGCTGTTGATTTTCGTAACCACCTGAACCAAATAGTTATCTAATGTTTTTGAAACGATTAGGGGCTGTTTTTTAGGCATCTTGTACACTAGATGAATCGCTTGACTTGGGAAAAATGTATCTAGTCACAAATGCAGACAGGACATAGAGTGAGGAAATATGAGGCTCAGCTTAACTTCCCATAAACAGTAAAGTAATAGATAGATTCCTTACTTGAGAGGCAAGGGGTATGGCCCAGTCCAGTCGCGTACAGTCTCGGACTGTCTAAGACTCTCCGCCCTTTGTCCGGGCTTCGTCCGGGTGTCCCGCTCGCGTCCCGCGAGGCTGTCTCTGCGCCGCTTTTGAGCACCTCCAGGTGCGGCCGCGTCGTGAGCAGTGCGCACCGCCGCGAAGCCTGCCGGGAGTTGTGGTCCCGAAGCGGCGGCGCGTAGATTGACCCAGCAGACTCTCGGCCGGTGGCGGCGTGGGCTCAAGGATTTCGTTTTCTGCCCCCAGTGACTCTCGGCGGTAGCGGTGTCTCTGTGCAGGTCTCCGGTAAGTAGTATTTCGTTCTCCCCCTCTGCCGGCCTCTGCGCCGCTTTTGAGCACCTCCTGGTGCGGGCGCGTCGTCAGCAGTGCGCGCCGCCGCGAAGCCAGCCGGGAGTTGTGGTCCCGAAGCGGCGGCGCGAAGATTGACCGAGCTGACTCTCGGCCGGTGGCTGCGTGGGCTCAAGGATTTCGTTTTCTGCCCCCAGTGACTCTCGATTCAGAAAAGGGGGTGGTGATGAACAGAGTGTCTGAATTAAGCAGACCACTCTTACCCAGTGACTCTCGGCAGTGGCGGCGTCCCTGTGCAGGTCTCCGGTAAGTAGTTTTTCGTTCTCCTTTCAAAGAGCCAAGATAGACCACTTCTGTCCCCTGTGTGTCACACTATTGCTAAGGACCCAAACAGATAACATAGTACATAAAAATCAAGGCCCTGTATTAATGTTTCTGCCCAATAGACATCAGAAATGGGAGGGGGTAGAAGAGAATCAACGTAATAAAAGTCTATAGGAGTAAACTCCGGTAACTAAAAAGAAACCAACCTAATCGAAAATGTGCAGAACTGCTCATCTTCTTTATTTTTGGAGTGCCTGACCCGAGGGTATCGGAGCGCTTTACAACAGTGATTCAGTGGATTTATTTATTAAAGACGTATCAACAAAAGTCCACATCTGCTGCAAATTCTTGAGGTAGTAGTAGAATATTGAGGAGGTTTTGTTGCCTGCAGTTGTAGAGGTAGTTCAAGGGTGCTGCAAGTTCTAGAGGTAGTAGTAGAGTCTTGGGGTGGCCTTGTTGCATGCATTGTTGAGGTAGTTCAGGAGACTTAAGGGGGCCTCGGTTTTGGTGGATCAGATGGAGCAGAGCCAGCGCGGGGGTAGGGTTAGTTGTGTGTTATCCCTTCGGGTTTGGAGCATGTGAGGAGAAGGGTTTCAAGGCGCATTTTGAATTTTCTGAAGGACGGGATCGTTCTGTTGTCTGCTGGGATGGAGTTCCAGATTTTGGGTGCATTTCCCACGAATGACCTAGCAGCGGTTGATTGCTTCAGTGCTCTCATGGGGATGAGAAGGAGGGAGTTGGAACTCCTGAGGTTCCTTGCCTATCCTGTCTGGCGGCTAGGTTGCCCGGTACCCTGTGTGTAGGGCTTTGTGCGTGAGGCAGGCTGTTCTGAAGTACGTCCGCTGATCAATTGAGAGCCATTTTAGATCTTAGAGCAGGCGAAATGTGGTCATAATTCCCGACTCCCGTGACCATTCAGGCTGATACGATGAAGGTTGTTTTGAGGGAAGCTAAGTGAGTTTTTGCGGTGCCGGTTAGGGTTGAGTTACCATAGCCAAATCTAGATAGCACCAGTGCTTGGGTGGCTTGTTTGAGGTCATTGTTGGGAATGAATGGTTTAATCGTGTAGAGAAGTTTCAGGTTGAGGAAGGCGGTCTTTGCTGAATTTATGTGTTTGGTCATGTCCAGTTTGGGGTCCAGGGTGAATCCTTGTGATTTTACGGAGTTAGCTAGGGTGAGGGTTGCCGTTTAGAGTATCCAGAGCTTTAACCCCTTGCATGCTGCCGCGATTCTGCGCGGCAATATCGCAAGTGGGCGGGTTTATGACAGCCCCCAGCCGTCATCAGCACACGAGCCCCGTGGTGCATGACGGATGGGGCCGTCATCAGCATGCAAGGGGTTAAGCCATTCTGCAATATGTGGGTTCTCTTCTTTGTTGGAGATTAGGAGGATCTCTGTTTTGTCCTGAATAAGTTTAAGGTGATTTAGAGATAGCCAGTGATGAATTTCTTTTAGGGTGTTAAGTCGGAGGAGGTCATCTGGGGAGGAAGTTTCCAGATAGATCTGGGAGTCATCAGCATATAGGTGGAAGGGGGTATTGGTATTTTTAAGTATGGAGGTGGGGGTTCCATGTAAATGTTGAACAGTTGCGGTGAGAGGACTCAACCTTGTAGGACACCCCTGTTGGTGGGGTGAAGGTCGGAGGTGCAGTTTTTGATTTTCATCCTTTGCGATCGGTTGTGGAGGAAGAAGGTGAACCAGCGGAGGACCATCTCATCGGCACCTACCCTTTCTTGTAGGGCCTTGATGAGGAGAAGATGGTGGTCTACCGTGTCAAAGGCTGCCGATGGGTCAAGGAGAATGAGTAAGCAGCAGTGATCGTTAGAGTGACTTGCGAATGTCATCTGTGATGTTTAGGATCGCAGTCTTCGTGCTGTATCCTCTTCTGAAGCCTGATTGGTGGGGATCGAGAAAGTTGATGTTGTCCATGTGCTGAGTCAGTTGTGAAAGGATGCATTTTTCGAGAATTTTGGAAAGGAGGGGGGGGAAGAGATTGGAGACAGGCTTGAAATTGCTCAGGTCTGGAGTCCAGGCCTGTTTTTTTTTTTTGTAAAGGCATTGTTTGGCCTTCTTTGAGGCAATCCGGTATGATGCCATTTCTCAGGGAGCTGTTAATGATTCTGCACCAGAACGGGGCTATTGTGAGTGAGTTTCTTGGTCAGTTGAGCAGTTATGGGATCAAGGACGTGTGAGGTGGATTTGGAGGTGGGGATTAGTTTGATAACTTCGGCTTCCGAGATTGGATTGAAGGATTTTCAGGTGTTAGTGAGGTGCCTGTATGAGCTTTCGGTTCGGAGTGGGGGCAGGCTTTCGCAGGCATGGTTGGTGGTGATGTTAAGTGAGAGCTCAATCTTGGAGACTTTCTTCAAAGAAGCTGGCAAAGTTAACGCACAGTTCTTTAGAAGCCTGAGTAGATGCCATTGGGGCTTAGTGGTTTGTTTGAGGATTTTGAAAAGTTCGTTGGGCTTGTTTTTTGCATTATCCAGGACGGAGCAGAAGAAGTTAGACTTTGTTATGTATGCGTTTTTTGTAGTTTCTTCGAGCTGCTTGGAGTTGTTAGAGTAGGCTGGTGGAGGGGTTGTTTCTCCACAGTCTCTGTGGCTGAGTTGCCGCCTTTCGTTATTGATGTCTGTATTGAACCAGGATCTGGAGGGGATGTTCCTGGCTTTTTTTTTGTTTTAGAGGGACTATCTAGTCAAGAATACATGTCAGGGATGTGCTGTAATGGTCGGTGAGTTTGGTCGTGGATAGGTCCCCGTGGAGGTGTAGAGGAGGGAAGTGACTTTCTTCCAGGTCGGTCATGTTGATCTGGGTAAGGTTTCTGGTCCATTTGGGTTCTTCTTGGATGGGGGTTGTAGAGTGGCTGGCTGAGTGAGATGGAAGAGGATTAGGTGGTGTCAGACCAGTCTACGGGCAGGGTGTGGGTTATCTTCACTGTCAAGTTTGGCGATAATGGCATCAAAGATTGCTCCCTTGTTGTGAGTTTCTTCTGTGCAGTGTTGCGAGAGGTTGTTATTATGTAGTAACTGACTCAGGTTTTGAATTAGCGGGTTGCTATCTTCATTCCAGTGTAGGTTGACGTCTCCCAGAATTAGGTTATTCGCCTCTCGTAGTAAGCAGTGGGCGATCAGGTCAGACAGGTGCTCGGCAAAAGTGGTGGGGTTGCCTGGGGGGTGGTAAATAAGGTTGGAGGTTAGTGTTTTGCTGTTGCTTGTGTTGATGTGGAGTGCTAGGCACTCAAAGGTGTTGTAGTTGAGGAAGTCTGTTTCCGACATGGAAATATTGTCTCTGGATGATTGCTATGCCTCCGCGGTCTTTTCTGTCTTTATTGGTGATAGTGAAGCCTGGGGGAACGAGTGTGTCTAGGAGAGGAGCGGAGGAGTCGTTTAGCCAGGTTTCAGTGATGAATGCTATATCTATGTCGTGAGAGGATGGATTCTGATAATTCCGTGGGGTGTTTGATGGCTAATCTGCAGTTTATGAGCATGCAGTTAGTGGGGGATGTCTCTGCTTTAAATTTTCGTTAGAGGGAATGTGGGGATGCAAGCGCGAGTGGACGGTGGTCTGGGAGAGTTAGGAGGGGATTGGACTCTTCCCTGTCCACTAACTGATTGTCATATGAGGAGGCGAGGTCCGAGAGGGGATGGGGTTGGCTACCCATCTCTCTGGGGGGGAGGGGTGGACTACGGACGATCTTTGTTGTGTGTGGAGGGTGGAGGAGTGGGCATGCTGGGGCTCCGTGAGGTTGGCTAGGATATCAGCAAAGCCCCGGATAATAGTTGCCATTTGGCTTTCTAGCTTGGAGAGACGCTGCTCAGTTTTGGGGTCATTGCGATAACTGGGCTGGACCTGGGTGGGACTGTTGGGTCTAGGGGGGAGGAGACCCAGGGTACTGTGAGGCCTAGTGGTGGCGGAGTTGTTGGTTCTGGGTCCGGGAGGAGAGAGTCTCAGTGGATTGGATTGCCTGGTTTTGTGTGCGTTGTCCATGCAAGGTCTGGGCAGGACTGCGAGGGCAAGGTTGCAGGAGTCTTGTTGGAGCGTGGGTTCAATTTTGCCTGGAGGTTTGGAGAGGCGGGCAATCAGGTAGTTCGGGATTGCGTGGAGGATTGGCGGGGTTGGCAGGTGGGGAAGGGTGCTGAAGATAGGGGGGGGGTCTAGTTCTTGATGGGAGTAGGCGGGATGTTATGTGGCGAGGGGTCTTGCTGGGGAGTAGGAGCTTCATTGGATTTGGGGAAGTTGGTGTTCCGGTTCGTAGTGGGTTTGGGTGGTTGAGTCTTGTTCTCGGTGGTGGTGAGAGGGGTGTCATGGGGTGAGGGGACTAGCTGGGGTGTAGGTGCTGTATTGCCCGAGCGTTGAGAGGTTGGTGTTCAAGTTGCTCATAGAGGTTTGGTGTGGGAGGGAGGCTGGAGGCAGGTGAGGGTGCGTGCCTGTAGGTGGGTGAGAGGGCGTCTAGAGCGGGAAGAGGGTTCCTGTTTCCTTTGTGGGTGGTGAGGTGGATGTCATGTGGTGAGGGGGGAGTGAAGCTGATGGGGATTGTTTGGGTGGTAGGTGGGGGTGGGAGCCGTCCGGGGGAGGTGGAAGGGTCCTGTTCTCCGAGGGGGTGGTAGGTTGGATGCCGCGTAGAGAGGGGTGAGTGTGGTTGCTAGGGATTACCGGAGCGGGTTGTTGGTTCAGTTGGCGCGTCCGGTTCTTCTGGAGGGGGGAGTAGGGGAGGGTGGGGGTAGGGTTCGTGCAAGGGTTTTTTCCGGAGATTGGGGAAAAGGGCATCGGAGGACTCTAGATTGTCGTTGCTGGCTTGTATTAGGACTGTTCCGTTGGTGTAGATGGTCACCGTGGTGTTTCCAGTGCGCCTTGAGCGATACAGGAGTGAGAGTGACGATTTGCAGCTATGTGGAGTGTTGGTGGTTTTCGATATGTTGAGCTGCGCTCAGAGGATGGATTTCCATACTTCTCGTCTGTGTGAAAGAGAAGGTCAATTTTTACCTTTCCTTTGGAGGAGCAGTGGTAAATGTCAGCGAAGAGTGATTCAGGGTGCTGTCTGATCAGTTTTTGTTTAAAATTATTTTTCGCTTTAGTCCAAGTGACTGCATCCCTCTGAAGAAAGTAGTTATGGCTGCTCTTCCTGTGTGCAATCTTTCCTTCTGGAAGAGGCCTGTTGATTGCCTCCAGTTTATCTATATTGCATGTCAATTTTCTGGGTGACTTACAAAAGGTTGCGAAACACAATCTACCCATCAAGCAATACTGTGTTCATTGTATATTGCAATATTACATCTATGCAGTACGACCAACACCACCCCCACCCCGGAGGATAATGTACTAGGAAGCCGATCTGGTGTAGAGTAGGCTACCGTCCTTTGCAGGATTAGAGTCAGCAGGGCTGCAACTCACGACACCGTGTACCAGGATAATCCGCACAAGTGCTCCTCTGCAGAATTTGGCTCAGAGGTGGTTTATATATTAAAAGCAGTGTTCCAACCCAGCATTCCAATACAACGGTGTCAGAGGTGCAGAGCTGATGTGATTGCACGGTTGGAGACGGCTCCGAATTTCTAGACAATCAAATGCAAGGGGATTGAGTTTAATGTTCCTTAGCTTTGGACAGTGTGTAAGAACGACAAAATGCTTACTAAGAAAGGTGCTGCAAGCAGAAAAACGTCTCAGTATGTTATTTTGTAAGTGCAAGGCATGTAAAAAGTCACAGTTTAGTTACACTTTTAAACTTCTTGTTCTAAAATGGAGACTTGTGTGTGGGTCCTGCTGAACCTTACAACAGGAGAAGATGACTCCTTTCAGCTTTCCATTAAAGAGGGATTGGATACAGTCCCTTTGCTTAAGACTCGAAGCTCAAAAGACAGACGTGCTGCTACTTGGTGACCAGGCTCATCTTTAGACTGCAACGCATTGTCCTGGATGGACAAATATGGGTATTCCGGGAACTCCTTATCCTACTGTGGATAACTTAGGATTCAAGTTTGATGCTTAGCTCCAGCACGGTCCCAGATAAAGTCTGTAATATTACGTTGTTTCTTTCATTTGAAGCAAATTCATAAAGTCCCATTCTACCATAATAAGAAGGGCAGGAGTGCTGCTGTGGAATCCATACTACGATTCAAGATTAGACAGTCAGTGAGCTGTAACATGGCATGCATAGAAATCGAGACACCTGCAGTCCATTTAAATCTTGAAAGCTAGACTAATCGGATGACTGTACACTACTCTTCTCCTGTAATCCCTTCAGTGGCACCTTGTGGGCCAATAAATTATTAAAAATACTATGCATGGAGCACAGAAGCTAGCCACACTCCAGCCTGGTGCTTGTGTACCAGTAACACTGATGCTTTGCTTCTGCCCCGCTTTCCAGTAAGATAGGCAAGGCAGCCTCTTTTTTGACCCAAACACCCGTTTCAGAACTCTATGCCTCTAACCAGGATTACAATTTAAAACTTAATACCTTTCAAAAAGGCTAAGATATTGGCATGTCTTTCAATTAGTTTACATATATTTTCTAGGTATCCAAGGGGCTTTCAGTTCAACTGCCTGTTCTGGGTGTACAAGCGCTAGAGAAGTAGTAGATTAACTTAACATGTAGTGTCTAAGAGAACTTTTCGGATTTCATCTGTTTAATCTTTACTCCTCTTTAGATGGATGTGAAGCTAGTATAACAGTTGGCGTGTAAAACACAGGTTGAGATGGAAATCGCACAACATTAGGAAGGACTGGTACATTCACCCTAAACATTTTTTTGGGGCAAAACAATATATGGGAAAACCTATAACCGGGCCTGTAACTCCCTCATCCACCTGGCTGAAGTAGCTACCACCAGAAATAAAGTTACGGAGGAAGTTGTAATCACAAACATGCAGCAACTGAAAAAGCAGAGCCATTAAGATAGAGAAATTGATCTAAATGAGCACTAACATTATAAGCAGATTAAGCAAGGACGTTTCACCAAATTACTTTAAAAATGGTGTCTCTTGGAAGGAGTACTATCAGACTTTCTTAAAAAAAAAGAAGAAAGAAAAACGAAAGGAAAATCATACTACATACACTAAAAGTTCTTACCTGATATTAAAGACAGTGGATGCAGAGGCAGCGAAGGGATCAGTAGGCCACCTGAATGAGTGTGCCACAGAGGTGGTTGCACATTCAGTGCATCACTGAAGGACGCCCCTCTGCATGGGAGGGGACACAGTGGTTCCAGGAACTCTGCAAAGCACCCCCAGCAGGTGGGTGCAGTTACTCAATGCACCCGCTGCAGGGGGATCCATACCTCCGTTTAAAAGTGAGGCTGGGTCACCACCAGCAGCAAAAGGTGGACTGGTGGCTTCAACTGCTAGCCTGTCTTTCACGAATGAGCAAGTTTACGCCTGCACTATGAACAGCGCATTTATTGTGATCGGTGTTACTGTACTGGGCTGTATCAGCACATGCACATTAGGGCGCACTGCTGTGCAGGGTAGGACAGTTTGCCATACCTGTAATGAGTCTCCTCGCACTTACTGTCAGCCACCATGTCATTAACAAAACCAAAAGCTGAGACCAACAAATCATAGCCGATTAGAAACTCAAGATGCAGTTACACCAGCATTCCATTTGCCAAAGCACGTCTCAGAAACCCAAAGCGAATATGTACGGATTAAATGCTCAGGTGAACAATAGATAGATATATAGATTGGGAATACCTACATAACTCATAAGATTTGCAAATAAATGTAGATAAAACTCAACTTGTATGAAAGTTTCTGAAAGCACCTTTCTGGTACCAAAAGAACAGGCTTAAAATTAATGTGGCTAGCTACTATCCAACGTCACAGCATTAATGCTTTTATGCATACATATGTATGATAGCAGAATTATCTGTGAACATCAATACTTGTAGGATTTTTCATCCAGAGAGGAAAAGCTCTTTGAGAAAGTGCCTTTTATTACGTGGTTAGCCCCCACTTTTTGCCTGGTATTGATGTGGTTTCGATTGTAGTGCACATGGACCCTGCCAACCAGGTCCCCAGTGCCAGTGCTTCTTCCCTAAAACAGTCTCAATTGGTACTTCTGCCCCCTGTAAGGCCCGGATAAGTGGTACCCTGGGTACCTAGGGCTTGAAGGCTGAAGAGGGTCTTCTGGGACCCCCTCACCCGGACCATGCTACTGTCCCTGCAGCTTGCATGCCCCTGCAAGGTGAAAAACAAAGTCGACATGGCACCCTGCCTGTTTGCCATGCCAACCAGCACTACCTGAAGGTATAGGCAAGTCACTCTTGTAGCAGGCCTTACCGCCCTCAGGAGGGTGCACTATTGCACAGGTGAGGGGATATCCGAATGAGTAGATATGCTCCTAAAATACTCAAGTCAATTCTTGAATTTTGTAAGTGTCATAAAAACCATAATGAGTACATAGGCTTAGAACTTGACAACTAGTTCCCAGCACTGTGATGGCTTCACTGAAACCAGGAGTATTCCATACCAAACAGCTCCTTGTAATAAATTCACACTGATGACAGTTTGAGATTTATTAAAACATGTACTCCGAGGTGCCCCCTGAAAACCTACCGACCTTGGTGTGGTCACTGACTGTCTTTAGGCAGTCTGACAGTCTCAGTCTCGCTCTCCCCCAACCCCCCCCCCCCCCCCCCGATGGGCCATTGCTCTAAGGGGAAGCTTCAAAGGAATGTCGCCCTTGTAAAGCAACCCCCAGCATCTGCTGCTGGCAGCAGAAGGCAGCCCCCGGTTTATACCCCTACTTTGGGTGGGAAAACTTAAGGCTAGGAGTTGTGCCCACCTTTGCCAACTCCACCCTTACATGGAGGAGGCGAAGTTAACACTTAAGTTCCCTCCATCTTGAAGACGAGACTCCTCCCATCAGGGCTAGGTCTATACGCCCTCTCACAGGAGGGTGGCACAGTAGCGGGTGTAGTCACCCCAGGTAAGGTCACCATTGGCCATACTCCCCTAAACCGGCCTCTAAATTTTAGTATTTAGGTGGCTCATCCAGACCCGGAAACTAGTTACCTATGACCTAAGAAAAAGGACGAAGAAGATGCTGTGCAGTGAAGCCTGAAGAAAACGACTGACTTGGCCACAGCGCTGCCAGCCTGTCTCCAGCTTCCAAGATTCTGCCAGAAGATAAAGTCTGTATTGCAGCCAGCGACTTCCAGAAACCAAAGGAAGACTGCCTGAACTTTGAAAAAAGACCAGAACTTGCAAGGACAGTGGTTTTGGCGCCAAGAATCCAACACAAAGGATTCTGGACCCCTTGGGATCAGCGAGTCTTGTCCACTCCTCATCTGATGCAAACAGCCAGTGTCCAGGTGGACCACCGACCCAGAACAGGCTATCGAGGAATGCGGACCTTAAGTCCAACATTGGCTGTCCCCCCTCTTTGGCACCACGGCGACGCCTGCAGTCTGAATCCAGAGGCTTCCCCTGACCGCAACCGGCTCTGTTAAGAAGATTACGATGTCTAAAGGCACCCATGCACCGAAGCCCCTGCGCCTTGGTGAGCTGAATGGACGGTGCACCTATGACCCTCTATAGCTCTACTTAACTCTACGGTTGTTGGTCTCCATCCTGCAAACTCCAGTGCGACACCTGCAGCATGTTTGTTGAAAGCAGAATCTCCACTAAAACGCACTGAGTGCGTACCGCTGAATTTGCACCATGCACCCGGCCGCCCCTATGCCGCTGGTGGTGTATGTTTGGTGCTGCTTTGTGGCCACCCCACGCTTGCCTATATACCCCAAAGCCTGACCCCTGCAACCGATTTACTTATCTGCAAGCAATGTGGCTTTGACCACCCCCAGTCTCAATTGAAATGCATTGTGCCAATCTTAGATTTTGACCTCTAACCGGCCGCCTCTGTGCCGCTGGTGGTGGTGCAGTTTTGGTAATAACCTGACCCTTGCGGACCTTTGGTCCCGAAGACTGGAACAGTAAGTTGCAAACTTAACTGTTTAGCCACATTGTTTTCCTCCATAGCATAACACTGAACTGTTAAGAAATTGCACTTTCTACTTTTGCATATCTGTCTCAAGAACATCCATCAGAAAGGGCAAAACTGTTTATTTACCCCTCAGAGAGATCAGCGCTCTTTCCAGAAATAAGAGCACAATCAAATAGCCTGTGGACGGAATTGGAAATTGCAAAGCATGGTGGAATAGCACCGTAGTCCTCAAAAGGTTTGTCAGATTTCACGATGACCTTTAAATTGGCTAAACAGTATCAGATTACTTTTAACATCTAGGGTCTATTGTGTGTAGAGTTCGTTCCGCAGACGTAAAAGGATCTTGCAAAAAAGTCCTTAGAATTACTGGTTCGTTCAGGTGGAACAGAGGGAACCTTAGGAATTAATTTTGGATTCGTACTGAGAATAACCATCTCGTCCGTAAAGCGAATGAACAGATGTTTTATGGTGAAGGCTTGCATCTTGCTAACCCTTCTAGTTGAAGTGAGGGCTAACAAGAGCTATTTGCCACGTTCGGTATTTGAGGGCGGCCTTATGGATGGGTACAAAGGATTGCTTCATCAATTGTGATAGGACTACATTTAAGTGCCACTCAGGGGGCAGAGCTCGGACAGGTGGAAAAGTATAAAACAATTCTTTCATGAATTGCTGTACCATTCTTGTAGAGCATAGAGATGGCTGTTTCGGTAAGTGTCTATATCGAGAGATAGCTGCTAGGTGAACCTTAACTGAAGAATATGCCAGCCCTGATTTTGCCAAGGATAGTAAGTATGGTAATATTTGTTCAGTAGCAGAGAGGTACGGATGCACCTTGTTACGCTGCCACCATAGAAAAAATCATTTGCGATTCAGTCCGTACGTCTTGCCGGTGCTATCTGCACGAGACCTGGTGATAATGTCTTTGCACTCTTGCTCAGTGGTCAGATCCTTAAATACGAAGAATTCAGGAGCCACACGTGTAACTGAAGAGACACTGGCTCTGGATGACATCTGTTCCTGGTCAACAGAGTTGGTGTTGGTAACTGACGGATGGGCTGGGCTTCCGAGAAGAGTAGCAGCTCAGTGTACCAATGCTGTCTGGGCCATCTGGGGGCTATTAGAAGAAGACAGCAGTGTTCCATCTTCAGTTTCGCAAGGACCCTGGGTATCAGTGGAATGGGGGAAAGCGTAAGCATACATCTGACCAACGCATTGAAATGGCATTCCCTCAAGAGTTTGGGAGACGCAACCAAAGTCCTGGAACATGTTCCTCTGTCAAGGAAATTCTGTGAAATGTTAGCCAGCTCCATAGCTGCTGGGTGTTTTGCGAGAGAGATAGAGATTTGGCTGCTCCTTGTTTGTGGATATAAAACATGCATGTGGTGTTGTCCGTACGGACCAACACTGATTAACCTTTTTTCGAGGAAGGAAAGCCTGCAGGGAGAGAAAAATGGCTTTCAACTCCAGCCCGTTTATGTGCATCTCAACTCCAGCCTGTTTATGTGCATCTGATGTTGGGCCAAGGACCATCTTCCCCGAATCCTGAAGGTCTTGAAAATGACCTCCCCACCCTTCCATGGAAGCATCTGTGGTGACTATGAATTTGGCAGAAAAGAGACAGACAGATGTGACTTCAGTATCCACCATCCAAATGCCTCCTTCAAGAGTGGGGTGATAGTTATGTCAAAGGATCCAGTAGTTTGGATCCACTGACATTAGAGTTCTTCTTGCAGAGGTCCCATATGCAGACGAGCTAGCGGCACTAGGTAGATTGGGGAGGAGAGCATGCCTAGTAGAGATGTGTGTGTTCTCACAGAAGTGTACTTTCTTTTGGAAAGCCTGAGAGTCAAAGCTTGCAATCGGTTTTGCCTTTCTTGTGAGAGGGAAACTATGTTCTGAATGGTGTTGCGGTCGACTAAAACCATCATTGACTTGAAAACCGATGACGTGTTTCTTGAAAGGCCAAATTTGTGAAGCAGGTCCACACAATCCTCTGTAGCAGCCTTCGCTAGACGAGCCGATGGAGCTTTCAGGAGCCAATCGTCTAAGTAGGGAAATACTGGATGACCTTGGTTCCGCAAGGTAGCAGCCACTGGGGCCAGACAATTCGTAAAAATCCATGGAGCAGATCTGAGGCCGAAAGGGAGGACTTGAAACTGATGGTGGGTACCAGCCACTGTGAATCGGAAGAATTTTCTGTGTTTGGGGTGGATAGGAACATGAAAACAAGCATCCTCCAGATCCAATGAGGTCATGAAATCTCCACTGTTGAGGCGCCGAAGGATGTCTGAGAGCGCGACCATTCTGAAGGTTAGATTTGAGGAATTGGTTTAGTCTTCTGAGGTCTAAGATAGGTCTCCACACTCCTGATTTTTTGCGAATAAGAAAGAAACTGGAGTGGAAGCTTTTCTTTCTCTGAAGTACAGGAACCCTTTCTATTGCTCCTTTTTCTAGCATAATCTTTGCTTCCTGTTTCAATAAGTGAAGACGAGGGGGGTGTGATCCCCTGGGTGGAGTGTTTGGTGGGCGCTTGGTAAATTTTAGAGTATGGCCATAAGATATGAGTTCCAATACCCACTTGTCTGCTGTAATATTGCGCCACTGACGGATATGGTTGAAAATATTTGCACCTGTTGAGGGGAGTGAAACTTAGTTCGTATCCTGTGGAGATCACAATTTGCGACCTCAGTAGCGTGCTGGCGATGCTGGTTTTCTGCGAGAGCCCTGTCTGGAGAAACCAGCTGTTGGCCATCGATAGGCTTGTTGGTATCCTTGGTGATATTGTGGCTAAAGGATCAGTAATTGTGTGTGCTGGAAAATTCCTCTATAGCCCGAGAAACCACGATTGAGCTCCCCGTAAGGGCACCTTATTGTACTGTAGGGTACCCAATGCTTAAGCAGTGTCTGTTTTTATTGCCAGGAGAGCCTGTCTGTTTTCTGATTAGAATATCTCCATCATAAGCCATGTCAAGTATTTTTGAGTGCACTTCAGGGCGAAAGGACGTTGCTCTAAGCAATCGTTGGCGCCTTGAAACAGCAGCCCCAGCCAGTTGGCGAAAGCTTGTAGTGGCTTCATCCATAGCACCGTCTATAATTTCGGCCATTGTACGCTCTCCTTCCGCCAGGACTTTATTAAATTCCTTTTTGTTTCCCCTCTGGAATAAACTCACTCATGGCTTCTATATCGGATCACATTTGGCGATCACTGCGACCTAAAATGACTAGCACATTAGATGCTCTGATAGTGATTGCAGACATTGAGGAGAATCTTTTCCCAATGGAGCGGCGACCCTCCTTATCTGGTGGAGTCGATATGGGAATGGACTGCTTTTTTTATCTCCTTTGGGCTACTTGGAAAATCAGTCTGTTTTGAGATGACCTGTAAGACATACAGGTGAATCCTCGGGTGCCCTGTATTTTTTGTCAAGTCTTGTAACGGCACTACAGACGCTGGTGTTTATCACCTTAATTCCTTCCTGACAGATATAATCAATAATGGGCATCTTATTGATTTTCTTGATTGTTCTTTAAAATCATAAAGATAGGAATCAGATTTCTTGGCAATAGCAGGTAGATGAAATCTGTCCGTAGCCATGTCCATCAGATTATGAAAACCTCCAATATCCTCTGGAGGCAAGTCCGAAGGAAGACTAGGAGGAGGGGACGGTGGTGGTACCAGATAATCATCCCATTCATCCAATGGTGGAGGCGGATCATTAATTTCTCCCATTTCAGGCTCTTCCTCAGAAGTGGTTGGGTGCTCTCTAGGAAGCATAGGGATTATAGGACGTAGCGTAATCCTAGGCGTTGTGCGAGGGGGTAGTTGTGGTGACATTGGTGCTACAGGTGGAGGCGGTGGCACCATAACTTGCTCCTCTTGGGGCAGAAATCTCTTCTTGTAATCTGATAGCATGGCCTTTAGGTCTTGAATTAGAGACAAAGGGAGTTTAGCAGATTCCTGCCTCGGCTGTTCATAATACCCGAAATGATGGTTACTGTGTTGGAGGAACTGGATAATGCGGGTAGTATTGTTCCTCGTGAAAATAGTCCTCATCCTCCTGACACTGGTTCAGAGGGACTATGAGCAATTTCAAATTGACCATCATCATCAGTTTCCTCTACATATAACAGAGGACTAGGAAGCAAAGGTGAAATCTTTGGTGTCTGAAAAATCAGACTACAGGGACAGGTTGGGCTTCGTTAATGGAAGCGGAGTCGAAGGGCCTGTCGAGGACCCCAAAACGGTAATCAGCGGCAAAATGGTCCACGATGCGGCCAGACGGTGGATCTCTCGATGACAAGGGTAATGCAGATGGTATCTGGCTTCTTATACTCGCCAAAGTCATCGGTGACGTCGAAGAGAGTAGTCGTCGACTTTGTTGAATTGATAGGTGTCCGATATAGATTTGTGGTCAGATTAGCTTCTGGAATGTTGGGAGGTCTTTCTTTAGAAGTCCCAGAAGAGTGAGGTAAACTTCTGAGGAGACCTTCGGCTGTTTCTCCTTTTGAGATGCTCTGGTCAAATGAGGTTTTTGGGTGTTTCCTGCCCTCCTCAAGCAGACCCTCAGGCAACCTGGGCCTCTTATGTGATTTAGAGGAAGTGTCGCTCTCTTCACCTGATGACTCCTTTCTTTGTCTTCAGCCACAGTAAAAGTCTGTCCTCTCGGTGTCAGTTTTGTTGGAAAAAGTGCTGCAGATTTCATTGTTTTGCCTCATGATGGGGATAGAGCCAATATATGCAATCCTTGTGGGAGTCTTCAATATGCACCCTCTTCTTTCCACAGGGCTTACAGGGTCTAAATAGTGCCTTCTTATCGGACATTGTCTATAAAGTAAGAAGTATGACTTATCTGAGAAAAAATGTAGAAGAACTGAGCAAGCTCTGGGAGACTCCCTTGACAGACTAGTTCCAGTGAAAATCTTAGGGTCTCAGCCTCTCTTGGGAAGGTTCTAGAGTTTGCGGTTTGCTGGTTTTGTTGCGTTTCAGTTTGGTCCTTTTTTTAGAAAGGGAGATAGATAGGCTATTAAATGCATGGTTCTCTTAATGATAGCCTATGGGACTAATTAATTACTGCTTTATTTATATTACTGTAGGACTCACTTAGACGACGGGGTATGATTCAAGAATCTATGAAAGACATCTCAATACTGAATAATTATGATGTTCTCCAAGGCACCACAAATTGATGGTATGATGATCTGTGATCGAGATCTGTCACAAGATCCACAGGGTTTAAACACCGAAGACATCGCAAAAAGCACATCGTTTCCTCAACAAAATGTTGAAAAGGGCTGAAAAATGCCCCCCTATCCGCTCCAGATCCGTGTTGCCAGTGCTGAAAATACGGAACTAACCGGCGAAGGAGTTAAATGGACTCAGTTGATGCAAGCCACATCTGGTGGACGATGTCAACACAGAGTCGCGCTGCTCCCTCTACCAAAGTGTGGTTGTCCTATGGGAAAAATCTACAGATTCAGTCTTGCACCATGGGAGGATTCTAAAGTACAGAATCTGCAGCTAGTCGCTAGAAGATGTACCATAATACAAAACCTCACTTCAGTATTACTGGTATTAAAACATACTTATGGGTTAGTGTAAAATCATCCAGGCAACATTTAATGTAATCAGCCACAATTGCCTTCGCTGTGAAAAGAGTTTTAGCTCTATTATCACCATCGAGGCCTTGGTCAGTACATACCAGACGGATGTAGTGCTGCATATTATGCCTCTGTGTGCTTTCAAGAAGTGGAGCGGTTAACTCGGGCCCTTGTGGAGAAGTATTCTGAAAAGAAATCCCTTCACTCTGGGCGGTGTCTGACAGAGTCATGTTGTCTGTATCGCCTGTGAGGAGATGATGTGCCAAGTCATCAAGTGGATGTCCCAGAGCTGCAATTGAAACAAAGCAAAATACAGGTTTTGAATAGAAAAGAAAAGTTGCATCAAGAACGAACAGAGAAGGCTGACTGACAGAAATCCACAACATGAGGTTGACCGCAGCTGTTGGATCATCTTTGACAAACCATTCAAGTTCAATTTACACCTTTCATTTTTGATTCCCGCCCACCCTGGTGACGGCAGAATGGTGGACAGATCAAACTTTAATAATTTGGGTTCAAGGGCAGCACAAGCTTATATAATTCTACTTATACTCTATGCTTATGCAAGGTACAACCTTTTCACCATTCTTACAGGGCTGTTGTCAGAACCCCTTTCAGAGGGCCACAGGGCACGCAGGAGCTACTGGGCATAACTGGGGGTGGAGTTCCTTCCTGTCTGATGTCTCAGGTCTGACTTGGTATGGGCCCGAGCAACTAGGCCATTACCCCTTCAGCACTCACCTCACAGTAAAAGCAGTGGCCGGCCTTGAATACAGACTCAACTCAAAATACATTCTATTTATACAAAAAAGGATCGCTCAGTTAAATACATGCTTTTATGAAAGAGTATTGATATATGAGCACATAGTAAAATGTAATGCACAAACTGCACACAGTCCTCTCCACCCACCCCCTCCCAAGGTTGGGGCTCTAGTCTACTTCCCTCTCGCCAACGATATTGGTTATTCACCATTGTAGCAGTCATCCTGTGTCCTGGGCACCCCCCAACTTTTTGCTGACCGATACTGGTGGTAACTGATTTTGAATGACCCTGGGCTCTGCCTAACCAGGCCCAGAGCCAGTGCGAAGCTGAAAGACACATTAGAATGCAATTAAAACACCTAAAATACACTAGGGTACACTATGTAATGGTGGGGTACCCCTGTAATTGGCATGACCTACCCCATAAGCCCCTATTTTATAATAAGGAAGGGGATTGAAACTACCTAGAAGTCCCCAGTACCCTGTGACATGGCAGTTTAGAGGCCAGCAGCTTTTTCTGCACTTGCATGAGTGCACTGCTGAAGCCTGAGGTCAGTTTAAAAAACAGCCCTGGGTACCAGGACTGCTTTTAGAAAGTAAGTTGTACCCAACCTCTACTTTGGTGGTAGGGGCACTTAAAAATGGATAACCTACAATGTTTTGCCATATTAGGGACCCCCAGGGTCTATCCTAGGTATACCAGGGGTGGGTGCGGGGTCAGTTATCTATACGTACACCCTTATAAAATGAGGTTTTATATGCATGGGTAAAGTGAAATTTCATATTTCACTCCCCACATTGTGGTAAAGTGCAGCTCAAATTTGACTTTGATGCTAGGAGCACAGTAAAAGGAGAATCTGCAATATTTCTACAGATTCAGAACACCTATAGTCTCCCCTATTTGCACCTGGGATGGGGTTCCTGTAGATATAAGGAAAGTACTTATAAAATATGTTTTTTAAGTCCTGGTGCTGGAAAAATGGCCCAAGTAATTTTTCCCATTGCAAATCCCTGGTTACATAGGTTAATATGGTAGGAAGTTATTGATTAATACGTATTGATAGGAGAAGAGTAGACTGGCCATTCAAACACTTCCCAGAATGGTAGTTGTAAATCCAACAATATCATTGTTGAATTTCTCCTAAAGTGTACATACAAGAAGTTATAAGATTTTGTTTGAAAGTCTAAATTCAGCCTTCCAGTGGTCTGCCCTGATTGGTCAGAGTTAAGTGGATTAGTAAGGCTGCTTTGAAGAGGTGATAAAGAGCCCCTGGAGTTACCCGCTCTGCTGGGAGTGCAGTATGTTGTTCCATAGGAATGCCAGGCCAGGGGGTGGAGTCAAACCATGCTCTTCAAAGGCAGAGGGGAGGCATGGGTGTCAGTTACACTATCGACCCAGTCAGGGTTAGGCTTAAGGAAGGTATGTGCAGATGGTAGTGGGAGAGTCTAGGGAAATAAGCCAACCCTGGGGGTGCGTTTAGCAAGGTCTTGACTATTTGCTGGAAAAACAGCCATTATGGATTTGGAAGATTTGATGCACTCTGGGACAAAATAGTGTCACACTCTTCAGGATATGGTCATCGCCTTGAGGAGTTACCCTGCTCTCATTGGTCAGGAGTGACCTGCTGCTTGACCCAGAGAATTTTGAATAAGTATCTGAGAGGGGCAGAGTCCTCCAGAACCGCTGCTCGAAACTTACTGAAGCAAGTAGTGCCCTGCTGAGAAGTTTTGCTGTGCAAAGATTTCTAAGGCCTGACCTCTGAAGACGGCACCTTCTGAAACTGCAAGGATTACCTTGCTGTAAAAAGACTAAACAGTGGAATCCCTGCAAGCTACAGGTTAACAGAGCTCACCTGGACATCCCCACAAAGAATTTCCCGCCTGGAGTACCAGTGGATTTGTAAGGGTTTTGTACAAGTGGATTGCGGAATTGAAGTTTCACTTTCAAGGACCCTCTTGGAGATTCCAGAACCTTGAATTGTGTGCCAGATACTTTTGGACCTGGGACCCGTAAGCAGAACTTCAGGAAGGAGTTTTAACTGGACCCCGCTTGCTGGAGAAGGCGCACATTTGGTGAGATTCTCCAGAACAATGTCTAAAAGGTGCCCCCGTCAGAGAAAACAAAATGACTAAAAGGGGCACTGTTGGTTTCTAAGCACTAGAAATTGACTAATCTTTAAAAATTCATATCTCTGGTTCCCTACAGTGGATTTTTTTCGTTTTGGTGTCATTTAAAAGATAAAAATGTTACCTATTTTTATAAATTGGTGCTTTTTTAAATGTTTTACATACCTGTCTTTGCAGTTATGCCTGTCTGCTCGCAGTCACGTTACCAAGGGTTGAGCATAGGAATAATTCTAAGACCTATGCTGAGTCCTATCATGTGTTAGCGGCCTTATTGCCAGTGGCAGACCTACATTTGCCCCTACCAATAACCCACTTTCCAACACCCATTCACTATAGACAACATTTAGGTTAAGCCCCACTATCAGTCTCGGGAGTCCCACTCGGCACAGCAGTAATTTCCTCTTCACAGAGGCTGTCTCTAGCATACGGGGTCACCGACTACAATCCGCACAGGCTACGGCCCGTTCAGCACAGCACTAATTTTCACGTGTCCCCCCCCCCCCCTTTCGTCCCCCCCAAAAGTATATTTTGGGTGGCCTTGAGCTCCCCCCGTATAGTCATCTCCAAACACTAAATGTGATTTAGGGTCAGAGTCTGAAGTTTGTTTTGGGGGGTCGGCTTCCTTTTGGAGATGCCACTTTTCTGTCTTGCTTTTTCGCAAAAAAGTAGTCTGATAGTAGGAGCTGCCCCAAATCAGATAGCCCCACAATACAGGCCATAGAGGACACTAGAAGTTCATACCTGAATGTCAGCCACAGTGATATGAGCATCAAAAGGTTAACATAGGGCCCCAGCCACTCTTCGTGATTCTCTTATGAGCCCTATCTCCTGCCTAAGATGTGTCCAGGCACCTTTCCAGTAACCTCTCCCTCAAAGAGCACCATTTAAAGTGTACTGAACAGCCTGGCTTTCCTTCCTCCAGTGTGTCCACCCAGCTCACAGAATCCAGCAATCCATAAATCTGCAGGTGTGATTTTGCTACATTTTGTGTGGTTTCTTCTTTCAGTTGCTTGCGTACATCATGTCACATGCCACTTCCTCTTAATGGTTTCTTGTCCATTATTACCCTCTCTCCAAGTTTTTGCTAAACACCTATCAGTGCTCTTATGCTACCTCTACTGACTGAGCCTGCCTGCTGGTTCCCTCCACCTTTCCCCTTCAAAACAATACTTTTCTTCATAGACGCAGTCTTCTGTTACTTCTTTTACAACCACCTCCATTCATCCAGCATGCCTTTTCTCCCCTATAGTCCGACCACTCCTCTGATATTTCTAAGCGCTCATGTACTTACTTAATTTCTCCGCATTATTGTATGCACACTGGCATGCTTCCCTAAGATCAACCATTCATACACTTGTGCATAGCTCCTCGCAGCTGACATTTTAGGGATTCCGGGAGCTGAAGAGGCTCCCATAATGGCTGCAGTGGAGGAGGACAAATAACAAAAACAGTCTTTGTTGCCAATTAATACCTTATTTGGCAATCAGCAGTTTGTAAGTTAAAATCTACATAGGTGAATTTAAAAGGTCTCAAATTATTATTATTATTTTTTAAAAGGCTTTGTGTTTATCCAAATCACGCTACTCTAAGACATCTCAAATACGCTCAAGGAAGGGTACAAGCATTTGTCTATAAATAGGGAATGCTTGTAACCATTTCCTATCTAGCCCTCTAATGGCAAAAGCCGCATTCCAAAGTTAAAATTCAAACAATTACATGTTTTTTTTTTACATACTGGGCACGGAAGGCCCACGCCCACCTTTTTCTAGCTACTATTTACCAGTATCAAGTTAAAACAAATATAGACTGTAGCCAGGGCAGTATCTGTAAGTGGAGCAAAGGAATCAGTATCAGGTCTAAAAACTTTAACCAATAACCCTTCTCAGATATTTGAAAAGACAATCGGACTCCGGTCAACCTTCTGAATGAATCAGGAGATCCACATATAGATACTTGATGAGCTGCCCAAGACTTGATAAAAGCAAAGTGGCCACTGTTTTATGGGCTCACTTCACACAGTGAACTCCATATTTTCAGATCAACCATTTAGAGTTGCAAAACTCTGGACTAAGCAAAATTTATGATACTAATTTTGAATGTCATAATGTTGTACATGTAAGAATATGGGGAACGTTTAAGGGTAATATATCAATAAATATGCAGACGTGGAATATGCTATTTATTACTATTGGTCAGTGTGGAGAGGAGCCTCGGCTCCCTCAATGCAAGATCTTGAATATTTTTTGCGATTCCTGTGAATCGGGATGTGGAAGTAAGAGTCCTGAAGGTCCAGGGACGCCATGAGGTCCAAAATTGGTCCAGGGACGGGATGAGGTCCAAAATTGGTCTCCACTTTTCCTTTTTCTGAATCAAAAGAAGCAGGAATAAAATACTTTCCCTCGTTGAGACAGAGGGACCTTCTCTACCGCTCCTTTCTGGAGAATAAGAGAGACTTCTCTGAGAAGCAGGCGTAGAGTTTTGTGAAGCATAGGGCGTGGAGGTGTCTGGGGAGGTAAGTGCATAAATTCCAAAGAATGGCCGAATTGAACTAATTGTAGGACCCAACGGTCTGTGGTAATCCGCTTCCAATTTTTTATGAAATGGGATATTTTTCCTCCAATTTTTGATGATGGAAATGAATCTGAGATTGGCTGAAGTGGAAGATCATTGTCTACGTCCGTTGTTTTTTCAAAGGCCTTTATCACGAAAGGACGTCTTGCCATAAGAGGATTGTTTATTTTGTTGCTGGCGCTGCTAATACTGTGATAGATTCTAGCCTGAAGAATACGAAGACCGGTACTGGTAGTCCCCTCTATAAGAGGACTGTCCTCTACCTCTAGACCCACGAAAGGACTGACTTTTGTACTGGAGAGTGCCCAATGCTGTAGCAGTGTCAGTGTCCTTTTTTTATACTCTGCAGCGCTTCATCAATTTGTGAGCCGAAGAGAAATTGGCCATCATAGGGCATATCCAGTATTTTTGATTGTATCTCGGTACGAAAGGAAGTTGCCCTTAGCCAACCTTCTCGCCCCAAGACTGCCACCCCAGCCAGCTGACGAAATCCAATGGTTGCGATTTCCATCGCACAGTCTATTATTTCTGACGCCGAGGCTTCACCCTCTAGTAATAACTTTGCCTCTTCTTTTGACTAATTAGGTAACTCCGATAGATATGGGGCTATAGCCGCCCATAGCAGTCTATTGTAGCGCCCCAAAAGGGCCAAGGCATTGGCCACCTTCACGGTTACTGAAGACATTGACGAGAATCGCTTCCAAAGGTGGTCTAATCTTCGGCCTTCCTTATCTGGAGGGGCCGATACTGGGGCAGAAGGATTTCTTGACTTCTTCTGGGCCGCCTGAGTAACAGAATCTGATTTGGGGTGTCCTGTTAATCACGTCGGTGCAGTATCAGGTGCCCTATACTTCTTTAAACGAGGTACTACCGGAGGTACAGAGTTAGAGTTCTGCATGACCTTAACACCCTGTTCCCCAGGTATTCAATAATGGGCATTGATCTTACCGACTTCTTTAGAGGTTCCTTAAAATCAGAAGTAGTCTTGCTGTTGAGTGACCATAGGAATTTTGAAACGTTTAGCGGCCCTCTCAAGCACATTATGGAACCCTCCAATGTTGGCAGGTGGTGAATCTGCGGGCGCAGGTACTAGAGATGCGGGAGAGGGAATGACAGTCATCCCAGTCATCGTGGTTAGATTGAGTATCTTTTAGTTCTCCCTCTTCTTCCTCCTCCTCATCAGTAGACGGAGGATGCGGTAGATCAATCCGCTCCGGCTGTACACTCAAAGGTGGAGTGCGTGGTCTTTGGGAGGGAGATACTGCGGAAGGCTGAGGAGCAGGAGACTCTGGAAACCTCTGTGTATAGTCTTGTATGAGGAACCGCAAGTCCGATACCAAAGAGGCAGGAAGGCAAACCATTGGAGGTGGTGGATGATATTCCTACGCCTGATCCTCTTCTTCATGCGAACTCTGATATTTGACATAAAGCTCCGAAGACAGAAATAATTGAGGTCAGTCCTTGCATTTGGTCGGACCACTTCATGATTAAGTGCTGGGTTCCGGGTGACCCTGTACTGGCTGTCCCAAATCAGTTGTGGAGGAAAGGTCGGCCCTGGAAGAAGATTGAGGATAACTCTAATCGCGGCCCTGCTCTCCTCCGCCCCCCCCCCCTAAAACGAGTGGCATAAACTTGGATCAGGATGCTACTGTGTTAAAGACCTGGATGCTCGCCGCTCTAGATAAACTAGCCCCTGAGCGGATGGAGAGGACTAGATCTAAATGGAAGGGAGCACCATGGTTTGATGCTTCACTGAAAGAGAAGCAAGCCCTCCGCAAGGCGGAGAGAAGGTGGAGACTCAATTACTGTCAAGCAGAGGCTGAAACCTTTAAAACTCTACTCTCAAAATATAAGGCGGATATCTTGGAGAGAAAATCAGCTTTCTAGGAGGGAAGAATTAGAGAGGCGACTAACATACGAGAGACCTTTGTGATACTAAGGGAACTCACGCAGCTGGGTGGAAAAATCTGTGAGCGACCAACCAGACTGACACTTTCCAAAGTTACTTTCTCCAGAAAGTACAGGATATTATTACTGATGTCAATGCACATCCAGTCACAACTATGCTGCCCAGTCCGGTGGTTCAGGCGCCGTCAAGGACTATGAACAGTTTCCCATCCAGCGACGACAAGCGCTTAGCAGAGCTTGTTGGACACATTAAATCTGGCTCTAACACTGATCCTTGCCCCCGAGAATCTTTAAGATGGCCTTGCCAGGCATCCAGCACCAGGTGCTGAGCCTACTGAACAACTCACTGGAAGCAGGTTATCTCCCAACCCAGTTGAAGGAAGCTAGGGTCTCCCCACTTTTAAAGAATGCAGGAACTGACACAAAGGCTCTAAAAAACTATAGGCCTATCCCGCAGCTGCCATTCTGGAGTAAGATTCTAGAAAAACACGTCCTTGGAAAATTAGCCGGTCATCTGGAGGAACACCATCTACTTCATGCCAGGCAGGCTGGTTTTCGGCCCCAACACAGCACAGAACTAGTTATGGCCTCGGTCGCCGACGAGCTGAGAGTCAGAGCAGACAAACAGCCATGCGCTCTGATTCTCTTAGACTTGTCGGCGGCTTTTGATACGGTCAGCCATACCATCCTGCTGGAGCGTATCGCGAAGCTGGGGATCATAGGCCATGCGCTTAAGTGGCTGGAATCCTTCCTGTCAGAACGAACTCAGAGGGTGCAGCTGGGAGACCAGTTGTCTGGGATTAGTGACGTGACATGGGGTGTGCCCCAGGGGTCGGCACTATCCCCCTTGCTCTTTAACATTCATTTACAACCGCGGGTGGAGGAGCTTATGGGTAGAAACTGCGAAATCTTTAATTACGCAGACTATACCCAGCTATTGGTTCAGCTGGAAAACACTAAGGAGGCTCAGGAATCAGTGAGAAACCTGCTCAGTTTCACGGTCAACTGGATGACCAACAATCTGTCGAAAGTGAATGCTGAGAAAACGGAGGTGCTGGTGATCACCAATCGAGGGAATCCCTGGTGTGACCTGTACTGGCCCCCAGACCTAGGAACAACCCCTACCCCTGGGATGGTGGTAAAAAGTCTGGGACTAAAGATCGATGCAGACCTCTTGATGGCCCCTCAAGTCTCAGCTGTGGTTGGCTCTTGCACGGGTGTGCTGAGGCAACTACGAAAGCTGGTCCCCATCTTATCAGCCTCCACCCTGCAATCGATCGTATCTGCCACAGTTCTCAAGACTAGACTATGGCAAAGCCTTATATCTCGGCCTGTCGCAGAAGCTGTTGAGGAAGCTGCAGGTGGTACAGAACGACGCAGCAAGGCTGATCTACTCCGTGCCCAGAAATTCACACGCAATCCCTCTGCTCCAGAAGCTGCACTGGCTACCTGTGAAATTCAGAGTTCAGTTTAAGTGTCTCTGTGTGGCCCATAAAGCACTCTTTGGGAAAGCCCCAGAGTACATTATGCAACGTCTGAAGAGATATGTCCCTGGTAGATCCCTGCACTCAGGTAAACTTCCAATCTGATCCAACCCAGATTTAAACTAAAAACCAGAGGGCCCTGTCCGTGATTCTCCCGCAACTGTGGAATGAGCTTCCAGCCACTCTGAAGGAAGAATCACAGCTACTACCCTTCAGGAAAAAACTGAAAACTCATCTATTCAGAAAGGCAATGACTCCGGCTTAATTGGGGAACAGCTGAGGGCTCGGGGTAACAGTTATGCTATGTTCTTCTGTTAAGCGCTTAGAGACCGGCGGTGATAGGCGCTATACAAATAATCTATAACATAACATAACGCTTGTCGCCGTCTGAAACCTGTCTCCTTCTGAATCCTCCTCCTGAAGACATGCTTGAGGCCGTGACTGGACTCTGCTTGGCGATGTTAAAGCCAGCGTCAGCGCCTTTTTTGTGATCTTTAGGTGCACATATGTGCTTTACAGACCTGAATCCATCATAGTAGACTAGCTTGTCGACTGTGTGGTCGTCCACGGAGCGTCAACGGGTGTCGTAGCCGGAGGGTTCATAGTCGACTACGCCATCGACCTCACTGGAGGCTTCGTAGACCAAGTCTTCGTTGACGGTACTTCAGTCGACGGTACTTAGTCGACGAGGTCTTAGTCGATGGTGTTGACGTCGACGATGTTGACCTAGTCGTCTAGGTCATCGCCGATTCAGTCGTCGGCGAGTGCAGCGTCGACGGGTGTTTTGAAGTCGACTGAGTTTTCTTGATGCTTATCTTCGACACAGTTACCCCTGTTGTCGACGATGGGGTCGTAGTCATCGACGAGGACTAGGACGTCGATGCCATCGACGTAGAAACCATAGTAGATGTTGATACATACGATGCAGTAGACATAGCTCTCCTCGACGATGAAGAAGTCGTCGACGATACCGTCGTCAGCGGAGTCGAAACATGCTTCTTGAAGGTGGTAACTTCCTGAGAGGAAACCTTCACAGAAGTAGCCTTGGAGAGAACCTCTGAAGACTTTTTTGATGTCATCTTTTGAGGAGGTATCGTAGGGATAGGAGAAGCCCCTCTTGGTCTCTTTAGTGAAGATTTTGAAGGGACTGAAGAACCTTCACTTTCCTCAGAAGACTACAGGTTGTCCCTGTCTTTTAGCCTCTAGAGCCAGATTAAGAGGCGTCCCTCAGTCTTGGAGGGTTTTAGTGGAAAAGGTACGACATACCTTGCAGTCCTTGGAAGAATGGTCTGGAAACAGGCAATACAGACAGTCTTGACGTTGTTCATCTATATGTAGCCTTTTCTTTCCACAGGAACCACAGGCCCTAAAAAGACCTTTTTTGTTATGTCAGCCATGATGATATCAGCAATCACAGATGGAACAGAATAAAATACCAAAGAACACTGGAAACCAGTTGTGAAGAAGAAAAAACCTGAGCAGAGCTCAGAGGAGACTCCCTTAGCACAACGTGCGGTAGAAAATCTAAGGGACTGAGGCTCCTTCCAGGAGGGTTCTAGAGGGAGGTAACAGCTGATTGGCTCTTTTCTACAGTTTGGTCCTTTCTACAAAAAGGCAGGGTTAGGTTACTAATGTGAGGCCTTTAGGCCTATTTATATACAAGTCTATGGGACATTACTTTAGTTAGATTCCGGGGACTCCCATTCAGACGACGTGGAATGATTCAGGCGTGTGAAACTATGAAAGACATCCCTAATACTGGATAACCTTGTGGTCTGGATATGGCGAGCCACCTTTTTTTTTTAGAACTGCTACACCTGAAAAGACAGCATGACAAACTATAACTGCAGATGTGCTAAGTGGACTTTGTTATTTGTTACCATTGTTAAAGCAGGGCAGGGGCATCATGACCAACTTGATGCTTGGCCTCTAGTTCATGGCCTCTTCCCATAGTGTTCTCTATTATCCCTGCAAGACAATTAGATAGAAGAGACCAGTTACAGACCTCTTGTCACCTTACAGTGACATTTTCTCTGGTTTAAAAGAAAATTAAGGTGTACCACAGATGCAATCCATAACTGAATTGTGGAGATGTTGGCATTCTTTTGGGCTGGCACATTAAAGAATGAGTGACAGACAGGTTTATTTTCCAAACCCAGAGAATTGATAACCCACATAAGTTAGAGCACTCCTTACTTGTTCGGAGAACATGGTGTTGAAATGTATAGGTTTAAAATATCTTCTCTGAAGCCAGAGGTCAACAGAGGTGGAGAGGTTCCCCAATTGTCCAGTCACTCAAACTGTGTTGTCACTGGAGATGGTGAAAGAAAGGGGCTACTTTAAAAAGAGTTGCCCCACAAGACCATCAAGCAAAGGACGAACAACAAGTCTGGGCAGAACCATAGAAACAGACTGCTGAACAGAGCTTGAATGCTCATGGGAAAAGCTGTAAAAAGGTGCATTGTGTGCAGCCAGAGTTGTGCGGAGGCATACACAAATGCAAGAGGCCATAAGACTGATAGTGCACTGCAGTTGCAGGTAGGGTAAAAGTCCAATCAGACTCATGACATGGTCGTATCGATGGGTTAGAAAGGGCTAGTCAGCTACACTAATCGTTCCCCCATCATGGACATACTCAGTAGTAACCTCATTCTAATTTCTTCACTGACCTCAATTAAGATATTCTAAAGTGGTTAAAAATACGAGACTGAATCCATGATGGTGAACCTGCAGGAAGAGTGAAGACATAACTTACAGTTGATGCCTTCAATTCAAACATTTATTGGAAACTAATCGCAGCAGTATTAGATTTTCAGGATCAGGTCCTAGTACCGTAAATGTGAGTTTTGCCAATAGAACTACGTGGTGTTTTCAAAGATTGACAAGCTGGAGTTAAGAGTGGAAATCTGCCTGTCCAATCACTTCTTACCCACAGTACCTCCTGTAGAAAAGTATTCACCTGGCTTTGCAGACTCTTGGGTCTCTTGGGGTGAAGTATTGCGCTTTAGCGTTGAAAACCAGGAAGATGTATTTGAGTCATTGCATGCCTGTGTGGAAGAGGCCCTAATGATGCAAACCAAACAAATCACTTAAGTCATTGTGTACATGGAGCGGGATATCCTCTCAAAGTCATTATGGACTAGTCCTGGCTTTCAAATGCATTAAGATGAGTGTAACGGTTTTGTTTCCATTGAACAAATTAGTCTAACCCCTGAAAACAATGATGTTTAGTTGAAAAGTTCAGGAAGGAAGAGCTGGGCCATAATTGATTTGCATGTGTGACGTCAGAGAGGCTACAGCTTTCTATTGGATTACAGATATTCCGGATTGTTTTGAAAGAATGGAAGTGTGGGGAAACCTTATGGTGGACGAGAGAAGGAAACCTAAAGAACGAGAAGCATTTTGGTCAAATGAATACTAGTTGAAAGCAAAAACTCATTTTGCGCAGGCTTTCGATCCAAAGGTCTGACGGAACAAATCTTAAACTGTTGGGAGCATGAAGTGTCAGCGTTATTAAAAGCATGGGCAAAGCATTCGAAACAAGCGAGGGCTTCCGTTATTGAGCACAATATAAATGACAAATTAAGAAACTAAGCAGATTCCTTCTAAAGTGACATCAATGAACACCTTTAAGGACAAGGCCTCCAAGCCTTGAAAAAAACGTATTCTTACCGGCCACTTGGAAAGCTAGATTTTTTTCAATACATGTCACAAAAGATGGGCTTGCTCCTGCCAGAAAGGCACTTACTTCAATGAATAGGAATGTGTTTTGGGAAAGGACGGGGTAATGGAGGTCACCAACGCGGATACCTGCTTTTAACTGTCTAATGAAGCCCGGAGAGTAGGGCCCACGATCTGCCCGCTCCTGCGGCAGGTCTGGTCTGCTGCTACACAGATGGCGCGCTGTGGGGAGAGAAAGAGAGACATCAAGCAGCCGTCCCTTAATGAGCATCTTTAGGCCATCACAGAGCGCTAGAAGAGCCATTTAGCTCCCTGCTGGCCAGGTTCAAAAACTCTAAACAAAGCATTTGCCAAGCATGCAGGCTAAACCTTCCAATTCCATTTTCAAAAAATAGTAAAACTGCTTTCTAGATCTGAAACATTAGAGCAGATGTTGGTTTAACAAATAGTTATTTTAGCAGGTGGCTTTACAGTATGTTAATTATTGTTCTTGGATGAGTCTCGCCAGATAATTTCTCAAAAGAAAAATTTCTCTGCAGAAAATGTGCTTTCCAGCTGAGGGAAAGGATATCACTTTTCCAGTACTGCTCAAAAATTCTCCAAGCGCAACAATGGGCAGAGTGTAAGGCATACATATTCCTATGAAGGTAGACCAAATCATAGGCTGCCATATCCATGAGGCCCACACAACGTAATCAGAAATTGAAAGATGACAACAATGTGTTACTGTAATGGTTGGTGGAGGCCTTGTGGCGCCCTAAACCAGAGTGAGACGACCCCCTCTTTACACAGTAATCTTGATAGAAATCAATATTTTCGTTTAAGAGACCCATTTGGGAATTGTCCCTGGGCCCCACACCAATCAGTCTTTACCGATTAACACTTCAGGTGAGCCACTGTTGCCCACACCTCTTTATTCAGAGACCGAAGAAACAGTGTCAAGATCATACAGATGTCTTGAATGGTGGTCAGTAAAATAAGCAGTGCACAAACCCGATGCATTTCTTTAATAAGCTATTGATATTAGTTGCTGAAGCTTTTACCGCTGAAGCAATCAATATCTTGGCTCTTGGAGGTTAAATATGCGATCTAACAAACCCAGAAGTCAAAGGATTATTGTAGTATACAACAAATACGTTTCTTTAGTTAGTCTTGTTATAACAAGAGTTGGCATAAATTCATCCGTTGTGGCCGACAGGGGTTAGCAATAATAATCCATCAGGTTTGTATGGTGTGTATCACCTACAAATTGCTTGCCATGGGCATTTTATTTGTTCGGTTACATAATCTAGAACTAAAGCTTTAAAACATGCAAAATACAACCAATCTCAAATGGTACAGATTCCTTCAATGTAGAGAGCGTTACTGCGATTTCCGTTCAAAATGTGCAGTAATATCTTAAGGCGAATGAATTGTTGTGCAGGTCAATCTACAAACCATCAGACAGGGAAGGATTTACACTGAATAGGAAATGACATTCATTGTATTTAGAGACAGCAAAAATGTGATATGAAGTAGAAGTTATATCAATTTAAAAGGGCAGACATGCATCATTGCATTCATCTGAGGATGGTCATGTACACAGCAAAGGAACTGGTCTATATCCAACAAAGAACGTGGGTAAAAGTTACTTTTAAAAAAGGTCTCAAAGACTAATTTGATTGTCCACCTTATTCTGAAAGACCCTGCTTTAATTGGCATGACTGCTAATGGTGCTTTTCCAATACTAGCATCTTCAACAGGTACCCATGCAATAATTAACTGGGAACGGAGTCTGCCAGACAGCTGATGTGGAGAAGGAGTAATTGCAGCACGGAAACCCTTGGAAGGGCAACCTTGGAGACATAGGTTAACCCTATATTTCTGGGAAACTAAGCATTAGGGAACTGAGAGAAAATGTATGTGAAGAGCAAAGCCAAGGGAACAGCTTGGCTCTAATAGCCAAACCACGAGCCAAGTCAGCCCAGAGTGTGGGAATGGGTCTTGAGAGGGCTTGTGGGAAATCTGTGGCAGACTGGTGCATGCTGGAGATGGACATGCTGATGGATGCAGCAACATTTCACTATTGACAGGTTGGTGTGAAAGGCAGGAATGGATGGGGGGGGGGGGAACAGTCTCACCACTCTGCCATGACATGTCTTTCCTTCCCATTTTCTTTCCTCACATTTCTTAATGCTACCACATGACAAATCTCCATCTGTTCTCCATCCTATGTCCCTTTGCCAGCTTTCATCTATATCACTGTATACCATATTTCTTCCCAAATACCGTCCCTCTTCCTCCGTCCTATTTGTCTCCTCGTGCAGCCTGTGCTGGAGAAGGTAAGAGTAGGCGCTCAGAAGGGTAGCACCCGAAAGCAAAGACAGCATCATAGGAGCGTAAGAGTAGGCGCTCAGAAGGGTAGCGTCCGAAAGCTAAGACAGCATCATAGGAGCGTAGCAGCTACACAGACGAGATGGTGTGTGGGTGCTTTGAACTGGTTGCACTCACTGCGTGGCGAGTGTACAAAGAAATTTCAGGCCATACCACAGTAGAGCCAGGCGCGAGCGTCAGTGGCTCACCCACTTCCACCTGACACAGCCTCTTGCCACCCACCCTCTGTTCCGGGGATAATAAAGATGGCAGCAGATTGATTACTAAGAACCAGATCCACTCTTTCATTTCCAATACTAAACCCCAAGGCGCAGGTTGGAAGTGTTGTGCCTCAGACAAAAATGTATAAGTTCTGCAAGAATAGGGTAGGACCCTTCACAAAATATTCTGACTGAACGTCCACAAGCCCACTTTCTTTCGAGCTGAGGTGCCAGGCGTGTATATAAGGCTGTCATTCAAAGCGGTTTCTCATTCCTATAACTGCCCAGCTCTAACACTCAAGTTCGAGCATTTATTGTACAGGAGAAAAAAAAATTCTATTAAAATTCAGGAAGTGTCCCTAGTTTTAAATTGCAATTTAGCCTCATTCATAAGTTGGTCCTTGCATAAGTGGAAAAGATATGTACGTGATTTGTTAACATTACAAAAATCTTCATTTCATATTTGCATTGGGATAATATAGTGGGAAAATAGACAGGAGGGCCTCTGTAAGGCACTTTTAAAAGGAAAACATGGTCGCCTACATGTTGTTCATAGAACAAAAGTATGCACTGTAGATGCACATTTACATGCAAATATAATAGTGTTAAGATTGTATCTCACCTATAACTGTGAAGGAGGGCACAAACCGGTTGTGACAGCCTTCTGCTAAAGTGACACTGATGTACATAGCATAGGCAACTATCTTTATTAGAGCTTGTTCCCTACTCTCAGGGTTCAAGGGAGAGCACTGGCGCCGAGGTGCACAAATGGAAAAATACGTTGCTTTTACATTGTTCTTGTGTTAGTGTGAGTTCTTTCATTCCAAGGTTTTCTGCATGGGCCATTGGCATATGGTAGTGCGTAAGGGCCTACGCCCCACATAGATTCCCCTCGAACTGATCTTGTGCCCCGCGCCCCACCAATCACATGGTGAAGCGGGTCCTCTGCTCGGGGACTGTGGTGAAGAGGGAGGACGGACGGCAGAGGCGCAGGGAGGGCCCGGCCCGACAGGAGCAGATGGTGAAAGGTCAGGCCCAGACTTAGCGCGCCGGACACAAATAGAAGCGGACAGGCCTCATCCCCGGCCTCGGGTTCAGCACCAGGCCTTCATTAGCTGTTCCGCTCGGTAATCCGGCCCCTCGCCGCGGTAGGCTGGCGCTAATTGAGCACGGCCCACCCCGGGGCGCGGGAGGCGAGCAACAGCACCCTGGTGCCATCAAATGCCAGAGTGAATGTCACCGCGCCCCGCGGCTCCCGCTAATGAGGGGCGAGGCGGGCGGGGGGAAGAGGAGGGGGGGGAAAAGAAGCAGACAAGATGGTCGGGGCAGATGGGAGACGATGACTAAGGAGAGAAAGGGGGCGATGAGATGGGAAGAAGACGGTGTCAAGTATAGAGGGATGAGAGTGAAGACTCGAGCGAGAATAAAAGGGAGGGAGACTGAAGAGAAACGAGGAAGAGAAGTTCAACAAGAAATGGGAGAATACAAAGGGTACATGCAAAATGTATAGAAATGACTACGTCAGGAGAGAAAAGGCGACAGCAGGAGGGTCGCGGGATAGGAGAGGGAGGAGAGAAGAAACCCCTTTCCGCCATGCAAATTCCTCTATGTTCTAATCTACATGGTCAAATATGCTTGAGGGAAAAATCGCAATTGCAATGGCAAATTGCGCTGAACTCGACCATTTTGGGAGCACAGCTGCACACGCAGTTTGCACCAAAGTTAACATTTACCCCACTTTTTTTTTTTTTTTTTTAAGAGGGGCAGGGAGCTCTAAAGACACCGTTGCCAGGTTCTTAGTGCTGCGTGCAGTACCCAGCATCCCGGGTGGACAGTGCTAGCGGTCATTAGCTTCAAATGTTCGTTGAACCCTATAGTGTATTGAATGGGTTCTCTTTTAGTACAGTGTAACAAACACAATGACAAGATGGCTGTGCCTGCACACGCAGCTATCCTTCAATGTTTAGAATCCTGTACTAAAAAGCACTGGCAAAGCCAATAGCTCTAGCCTTCGCAGGAGCAATTGGATTTGCCAATGTGTTCTAGCCATGTTGTGCACCAGCGCGGCTGCTGTTCAACATGTTAAATTAGCAGTGCAGAGGAGTGGCATGGAGTATTAGAGTGGAGTAGTATAGTGTGTTGTGTATTGGAGTGGCACAGAGTGGAGTTGTGCAGAATGGTGCACATTTAAGTGCCATAGAGCAGAGTGAACTGGTGTAGAGAGCACTGGCGTGGAGTGTTGCGGAGTACAGTGGCATACAGTGCAGTGGCGTAGAGCAGAGTACAGTGGCATACAGTGCAGTGGCTTAGAGTGCAACAGCATAGAATTCAACCTCGTACAATGCAGCGTCCTAGATTAGAGCGTTGCATAGTAGAGTGCAGGGGCATAGATTGCAGTGGTGCAGAATGTTGCAGAGTACAGTGGCAGAGTGCAGCAGCATATAATTGAGCAGTGTACAATGCAGTGATGATCAACAGAGTGCAGTGGTGTAGAGTAGCAGAGAGTGCAGCGGCACAGTGCAGAGTAGAGCAGAGTGCAGTGGTGGTGATTAGAGTGCAGTGGCGTAGAGTAGATCATTTCAGAGTAGTGGCGCAGGGTAGAGTTCAGTGGCATAGCGTATAGAGGCATAGGTTAGAGCAACGTACAGGTGAGCGGTAGAGTGCATTGTCACCGGAAGCATTGGCGCAGGGTACAACTGCTAAGGGTTATGTTATAGAATTCTTTAACAGAATTCTTCTTACTTGGAATCTGCACCTCAGTGTAACACGTTTCTTCCTTCCTTTCATAAAGGGGAGACACCTAGCACACAACTTTGAGCTCAAGCCAGTTATTAACATTTTAGCTGTGCCTAGTATTTTCTAATGAGCCCATTAATAACAGTTGTGGGTTAGTTCCTTGCATAAGGTACCTGTTCTCTCTAAGCCGCGGTTAGGTGTGGCCTAGAGATTCTCCACCCCCCCCCCCCCCCCCCCCAATATAAAAAAACTAAAAATACATATGTAGAGGTTGTGTTGGCCGCCTTCTTCCACTAGACTGTCAACTCTTTCACGTACTGTTTTCACCACAACATGCAGCCATTGGCTTTCTTCCCACTGCAACATTCAGCACTTTGTCTGTTCATGTGTGCACATCCAATTTATTTTATTTATAAGATTTTATATAGCGCTGGCTAGACCCAGAGGTATCGGAGCGCTTTACATGAGCATCAGATCATAGTTACAGGTTACATCGTTACAAGGTTACACAGTTATTAGAGCATGGCAACATAGTTACTTGTAAGGTCAAGATAAACTATAAGCACAAATACGTAAGGGGAAAAGCAGGCAAGGGGAAAGATTCAGGGGAGGGGGAAGGAGCTGGGGAAGTAGACAGGTAATGAAGGCAGGAAAGAGGAGGGAAGGGTGAAGGACACCACAAGGAAAGAGGAGGGGAAGGGTGACTGGGACACAAACCGGTAGACGAGTCACAGCAACGTCCAAAGTCCAGTAAGCTGTGATCCCAGGGGAAGTGGTATCACTTCCCTCTCTGTTGCGGGAGTTTCCCTTTACACAGTGGACTCTCTTAGAGGGGTCTCTGAGACTCCAAGGCCTACACACTGGATCCTTCCCCAAAAAGGGGAGAGGGAGTGCTTTGGCAAGGGGTGCCATACCATACCTCAGCTGTGAGTGGCTCCTTTGGCGCAGTGGACTCAGCGGTACGCTGAGACTCCAGAGTATAAATACTGGATCTTTCCCCAACAAGGGGAAAAGGAGTGCTGGATCTTTCCCCAACAAGGGGCGAAGGAGTGCTTAGTCAAAGGGCACAAAAGGACAGGGGGCTAGGCAGACTAGCAGGCAAGGTGAGAGATTCAGGAGAGAGTGGAAACAAGCTAGGAGCTTGTTGTTTCCACTTTTATCCCTTTTTAGGTCTTGCCTAGGCAGCACTTAAGCTGTCTCTTCGAGACCTGCTGTATTCAGGTATGGACTTTAAGCTCTGCCCATCTTTTCAATTTGCTCCGGTTACTGTCAATTTGTGAATGGTGGCTTTTGATTCGTGACTAGGCTTAGTAGTCGCTCCTTAGTACCTCCTTTTCTCCTGTTGTAACCTCCCATGAAGGCGGCCCCTTTTACACGTGTTGTTACTCTGGATGTTTTAATTACAAGTCTGTGTGCACTATTTTCTGAAAGGACTTTCTCCTGCCTGCTGTTGCTAGCGGAACACTCATTCACAACCCCACGCAGCTTGTTTGTATTCTAAACAGCTGCTCTACACGCCCTCTCATGGGCTGCAGCTGCCTCCTCCTCCTCCCTACACCCTCCCCTGTTAACGACGTGAGGAGAAAACTCTTCTGCGAGTCTCGCCGAGCTCCATTTCTTCAATAGCCATGGTTTTTCAAATCCGCGTGGCAAGCCGCACTTCAATATCCAGCTCGACCCAGCACTGCGTCTTTAACCCTTTGCATGCTCATTACGGCCCCTGGCCGTGATGAGTCAGTTGGCGTGTCCTCACGACAGCCGGGGGCTGTCCCAATCCCGCCCACTATGTAAATTGCCCGTATTGCGCGAAAATTCGCCACGCATGCAAGGGGTTAAAGCAGCGCGTGACACTTCGCAACGACTAAAGATTCATTTAACGTTTTTTCAACACTGTACTAAGGACCTCGATGCTATCTGAAGGTAACAAAACACTGAATATGCAGCATTAGTGTTGCAATTTAGAGGTAAGCAAGTACCCAAAACACATGTTGCCATGAGATCGGAGGAGTTACCATCATCGTTTTGCCAGATTCTTGCATTAGGAGCATTGAAACCAGGCGCGCAACACCCATTGGACTCACCGGACTTCAGCCCGCCCCCCCCCCCCCCCGTCGTGTGTGGCAGCCCTGGATGAGACAGATCCAGGGCACACACAGAGCCGCACCCGAACGTTTCACAGGTCTTTAAAAGACCATTTGAACGTTAATTAGGCCTTGCTGTTTCACCCCTTGTTGGAGGCCCTGCAGCTCCACTCTGCCGACTGATTAAAGGTTCAGCCCCCCCCCCCCCACGAAATTTGGCTCTAGTTGCGCCTCGGATTGAAACTAATACTTGTGCTACACGAGAGCACTTTTAACACTGAGGATATTTTTAAAAGTATTTCCAATCCAAATTGTTTTTAAATATCTGGCAAAGGTTTGCTGTCAGAACAGCCCACATGCTCCCACTGCCCCCTCCCCCTAGGCATATTCCTGCAGACGACGGTTAAAATAGCGATTGGCATTTTATCATCAGTTCGAGGCAGCTTGCGTGCTATTAACCCTCGAGAGGGATGCTTTTAAAACCATGCAGGGTTTATAGCAGATGTATTCTGCCGCACACGCGGTTTTACATTTTAAACAAACTAGTTGTGCCCCTTTTTATTTTTTATTCTTCAGCACTTTTTGTATTTTAACATTTAAACAAATGCAGACATAACACATGCTGTTAACCATAATTCGCTCAAACAGCAACCATAGGCCACACCTTTTTGATGATCGCTTTGTAAGAACCATGGTCATTAATTTGCTAAGCAATACCCTCCCTTGCACATTGCTCGTAAAAATGAAGGTCGAGTCGCTCAGACACCTCTGCATCCTTCACAGTGCCTAGGACAGCACTCATATAGACAACAAATTAAATGCTATTCAAATCAGTCACATTGTATCTAGTACAACATCTATACAAGAAAAACACGTCAAATAGTCACTCCACTACAAACAAAAAAACATTAAAAAAACACTGTCATTTACAACGCCAATAGATCTAACTTCCAAAATGCGAGACCTAGTGCATTGCAAATGTTTGTTCTTTGCAGCCACAGGTTTATCTTTCAATATGTGAAGCACAGGCTGATAAAACGCTTCCCAATGCCAGACCAGTGGCTTTAGTCGGTGCTCGTTTTCTATGTAGCAGACTAACTGCATGCGCTTACCTACTGCTCGTGGTAAAACGGTGCCCCCTAGTGTTCTCTAGCCGATATGATCAACATCTTAAAACTAGAAACCTCAAACCGTGGACGTTTCACAAGTTATTGTGCTTCATCATTGATTGTGAAGTTGCATGCGTTGTGTGGGTGATTGTGTTTTAGAGTACATAGAGAGAAAAATTAGGACTGGAAAAGTGAGTTCATGGATGAATGACTAGATGAGCGAGTGCAATGACAGATTCAGACTAGTTATAACAATCTTACAGACAGTCGAAAGGATGCTATTCAGCCTTTCAATGCAGATCTTTTTGCACCTCTGTCAAAGAGCTTTTTGTTTAAACAACTTAATTGATTTTTAAACGCTAGCATCTCTTTGACTGCCTCCGCACCCATGCATGCAGTTTTTTTTGTCAGAGGGCTATAGATGGGCAAAACCTACAGCAATCCCTCATAGCAGCCTGAAGATATAATGGGAAATGACGACAATATTGTCATTACTTTTTAATGCTGGTCTGAAACTGAATCCTAGACCACTGAATGCAATACAGGAAATGTTGCCCTGAATGTCTGTAGTCTGGCAGAAATATGTGCACCTTTTCCGTGGCAATGTAGCCACAAAATCAATATAAGCAAAAATTAAACTGACAGAATCACTTTGTGGTGCTCTATTTATTTCATGACCAGATCAACTAACACGAAAACGATATATTTTCTAATTCTGTACCACCTCCGGAAAGTTCGATAGATTTTCAGAATTGTGTTTTCCATAGTATGGTGAATCCCTCCACTCCCCCTCACGCAGGCACACATCCACGTCTAGGCTTGGCCCGCATCTATTCTCCCCTGCAAACTCCTAAGCGTGAGGTTACCAGATGTATATGTGCTCCTGATAGCTTAAGGCCCACAGACCCCTAATAGATTGGGAGGACTTCGAGGAAGGGGTTGTGTTTAGATAATGAAATATTAGCAGATTAAGAAATCAGATACATAAAAAGATCAACTGCAAAAAGGGAAGCATTTTAAACGCTCCATAAAGCGGAAGAAATTTGAAATTGGAGGCTTAAAATGAAGTTGATAGCGTTAGCGTGATTCGTGGAAACAGGGCAAGTAGAGCAAACAGAATGTAGTATGGATGACTGGGCACCTCAGGAAGGCATCGACGAAGAGATACCCAGCATTTGGAGCAAACAAGAAAAAAGGTAATACACTAGAATTTAGGGAATATCAAAATTATCATTTTTGCATTTGTTTGATGTATACTTGCTTTGATATTTTTGTGCAATGTTTTGAGGTTCAAATAGTTGACAGTACAAGTCAGGATACCTGGCTTACAGTAGTGATGTAATTAGTGTCCACAAAAGTTTACAATCCGCTGGGTTATAGGTTTGTGGTGTCCACAGGGAAAATAATAATAATTGGTGTAGTGCTATAAGGATATATACAAAACAACTGAAAGCAAAACGCACGAGTAGGACCCCGTCTTTTCGTTACATGATTAAATGTACCACATCTTCACAGAATAAGGTTTGTATCGTTGGTGGCACACTTCCTTAGTCCTGACTGGCTGGGCGAATGCTAGGAGGAACAAGTTACTTACCTTCGGTAATGCATTATCTGTTAGAGACTATCTAGCTGCAGATTCCTTACCTTTGATTTCCCAGGCGTGAGGCTGAATCCGGAAACTTTTGCTGAGCAATAGCCCTTGCTTAGGGTGGCTCCTGGGCAAGGGTTAGAATGAGTAAAAGGACAGTAGCAAGAGAAGCAGAAAGAGGGTCAATGGACCTTTCTTCGAAATTGAATGCTGGAAGGACCATCTTCCATGATAGTATGCCTTCATATAATTTATGGAGGCTCTTCCCCCTTCTGTTTCTTGCACTATTTCTTTCTTACAGACAAGGCATTGTATATTTTAATATCATTATTAATATGACTATACATTAGGGTCTACTTCTAATTAACTTTCAATAGGAAGTTGGTCACTTTGTACATGTAATATATGGATATCCTTCATGTGGGTTCTAAAAACGGTTATTACTTTACTTTTTATCAGGGTGATTACAGACACCACAGGAATGGGTTGTGAATAATGACACCGTTCTGATGACTTACCGACTTAAATGAACACCTATTGTGAAGAATTGACTAGTTTCTTTTAGGAAAAGTTATGTGACACATCCACTTGTAAATTGATTAGCGCCCCATTAATAACTGTATAAATTACAAATGAATATTGTATCTCTCCCCATAATAGGCTACTATTGCCACAAAATATTCGAAGTTCCGCATCAAAAAAAAGTTTTGGAACAAAAAAACTGGTGACATATTCCCAATATCTTTCGGTAAGATAAGGTCTTGGACTCATTTCCAGTCATGATTAAATTGTAAACCTAGTTTAAATTCCCTCTTCATCTAAAATCTCCCTCCAAAAACTTAATACTAACTGCTCATAAAAAATCATAAGCTCGATACACGATAAATCATAAGCTCTATGATTAAATTGTAAACCTAGTTTAAATTCCCTCCTCTTTATCTAAAATCTCCCTCCAAAACCTTAATACTAACCGCTCAAAAAAAAATCATAAGCTCGATACACTCCCGGAATGTATCAATTCCCTTGCTTTTCTTAGACTTTTTCCTCATTATTTCGTTATTAAGAGGATAAATTGTAAATCTTGCCAGTAGGCTAATCATGTTTAGGGATCGTGTAGTATGCATATCATGCTTTTGTAATTATGATTTATCACAAACTTGGTTTTTAATTGTAAATAGTTTTGTATAATATGTGTATTTTGTATATCTGTTTGTTGTAGCCCTGAAGAAGTCCTTCGGACGAAACGCATTGGCTACGCTTTGTATGAAGATTTTGAATAAAAGCTAGAAAGAAAACCTTAAGGCCTACTGAATTGATTCCTTCATATTATTGATTTGATCACTATTGTTACTGTGTAGGGTGCTGAACTATTGTGTTTTAGCTCAATGGACCTTTCTGTAAAGTATAATATAAACTTTTGCCAACGGAAGGCGTATACCATCTTCGTGGAGGGCTGCTTGGCAGGCAGAACATTACAGACTTAGGGAGGAAGGTCAAAAGCGGTCGCTGCTCAATCTCCACACATGGAGGCGCGGAGTCTACAGGTTCGGGTGGAGAACCCTCCTCTGCTGCTGCGACAGAAGATCCTCCCGAAGGGATAGCCTGATTAGAGGATCAATACCCCTGCTCAGAAGCTCGAGATACCATTACTCCTGGCCCAGTTCGGAGACAAAAGAATGACTTGGGCCCGGTCGCTCCTGATCTTCAGAACCCTGGGTAGGAGTGGTATGGGCGGAATGGTGTACAACAGGCCAGAGCCCCACTCGCAATGAAAGGCATTGCATAGCAATAGCCGCCTCGGAAACTCCAGCGCGAAGTACTGCCAACACTACACGTTCTTTTCGGAGACAAACAAATCTAACCAAGGTTCTTCCCACTGCTGAAAGACCGTGTGCCACCTCTGACTGGAGACAACATTCGTGATCCGCTAAGCATAGACGGCTGAGTCCGTCCTCCCTGGCGTTCAGACAGCCTGTCAGGTTTTGACCCACCAGGGTTACGCCCTGCTGTTCCAGCCATGTCCAGAGACGCAGGGCCTCTCGACAAAGGGTCCACGACCCCACCCTGCCATGCTTGCTGCAGAACCACATGCAAGGGGTGTTGTCTTTGATCACCTGCACTAACTTCCCTTTGTCAGAGGGAAGAAATGCTTTCAATGCAAACTGAATTGCTCGGAGTTCCAATACATTTATGTGGTGCTCCGACTCCGCCGGAAACCAGTGTCCCCTGATCTTCACCTCTCCCAGATGGCTGCCCCATCCCAGAAGTGTTACATCTGTCATGACTGAGATATGGTTGGAGAAGGGGTAAGAGGGGTCTGCCATAGACCCATTCGCGGATCGTTAACCACCACTGCATATCTTTCGCAATTCCTTCCGAGATCTAAACCAGGTCGTTGAGATTTCCCCGATGCTGTGCCCATTTGAACTTCAAGTCCCACTGCAGAGCCCGCATACACCATCTTGCACGTCTTACCAACAGGAGGCCATTAGACCCCTAAGCCTTAAACTGCAGTGTCCAGAACAGCTCCGATGAAACCGAGCGTCTGAGAAGGAGTCAGGTGTGACTTTGGCACGTTTATAGAGAAACCCAGCGAATGCAGGAGGTTCGCCGTATTCTGAAGGTGGGAGACACCTGCCTGGGACGAGGACTCCAACAGCCAGTCGTCCAGGTAGGGGAAGACAGACACCCCTAACCTGCGCAGATATGCTGCGATCACCGCCATCACCTGGGTGAACACCCAAGGGGCAACGGTAAGGCAGAAGGGTAGCACAGTAAACAAAGTGCTCAAGACCTAACTTGAACCGCAGGTAACGCCTGTGGCCAGACAGGTTGGGAATTTGAAAATACGCATTCTGCACGTCCAATGCTACTATCCAGTCTTCCTGGTCTAGGGCAGACCAGACCTGAGCCAGAGTGAGCATTTTGAATTTCTCCTTTGAGGAAGAGATTAACGGTCTAAAGGTCCAAAATGGGTTACAGCTCCTTGTTCTTCAATCTCCAAGACCCACTTGTCCGATGTTATGGATCAGCAGTAGGGGAGATGATGAATTCTCCCACCAACTGGAGAAGTGTGGTCCTGCAGAATCATCAGCCTAGGAGTGCTTGGAGGCTGCGGCTGCTGGGGGCAGTGCGTTAGATGACTTCTGGCATCCATTCAGAGAACGGAGTGCACCGCGTCCACATCCACGCACGGCTTTGGCAGTCTGTGCCCGACGGTGGTTAGGATAGGGCTGATGCGGCTGGAAACCCCTTCAGTTGTCACAAAAGGGGCAAAAGGAAGACTGGCCACGAGGAGTGGAGGAAAGGCCCAAGGATCTGGCAGTAGCACGAGAGTCCCTGAACCGGACCAGGGCAGAGTCTGACTTTTCCCCAAAAAGGCAGGTTCCAACAAAGGACAAGTCCATCAAATTGGCTTGGACATCGCCCGAGAAGCCAGTTGTATGAAGCCAGGCGTGGCGTCTCAGGGCCACAGTCGTTGAAATAGATCTTCCCAGTGAATTGGTCGCATCTAACTCACACCGTATAGCGAATTTTGCTGCATCCCTCCCGTCCTTGACAGCTTGGGAGAGCACAGCCCGGGCCTCCTCTGGGACTTGTGGCAGCACTTGCACAACCGTCTCCCAAAGGGAATGAGAGAACAGCCCAATAAGCATGCTGTATTCACCGACCGCAATGCCAGGCTGGAGGAAGAAGACTTCTTCCAAAGTGAATCCAGCCTCTTGGGATCTCTATCCAGAGGGGTGGAAGGGAATTCGCCTTGGAACGTAGAGGCCTGCACAACTAAACTCTATGGTGGGGTGTTGGCTGAGGAACTTTGGATCACCCAGAGCTGGGCGATGGCGTTGTGCAATCGTCCTATTCATAGGTGCCCCAGTGCTATGCTTGGACCATGTTCCTAGAGGAACATCCGTAGGTGCCTCATTAAAGGCCAGCCGGGGTTCAGAAGTGAAAGCCCCACGTTGAAGCACCCCAGTAAAGAGATTAGTCCTGACCTGCTCCAGTCCGAGTACCTCAGATGCCCTCTTTACCACCATGGCATAGGACGACCCCTCCTCCGTAGCCACCATAGGTGGAGAGAGTATGTCAGTATCTGGGGGGGCGGGGTGCTCCTTACTTCTCAACGGCAGTTGAGGTGAAGTCGAAGTCCACTTGAACTTCAGTCTTGTGCCTCTTCCCAGAGTGTCCCGAGGACCTTGAAAGGGAGGAATAGGACTTAGGGCTCCGCGACCACCTCTTCTTCGAATGGAATCATGACCTCCTCAGACTCTCCCTTGAGTTGGCGGCCGGGCTGAGAGTAACTTCATTGTTCGCTCCCTCAAAGTCTTTGGAGTCATCGCCCGACAGCCTGAACACAACTTCGTATCGTGGTTGCGCTTAAGACAGACATACGCCGTGGGGATTGGTAACCGACATCATACGTGAACAAGTCCCGCATGGTTTGAAACCGGTCTTCCTTGAAGACATCCCTCACACAGAAAGTTGCATTTCCCAAAATTTTGAAAAAAGTTGAGAAAAAGCCTGCCAAAAAGTGGCAGAGGGGTAGCTCTTCCCAGAACGGTGCTTAACTGGTGCAGGAAGAAAAGACCTGACGTTCACGCGCTTGGGTGGCACCTATATAGCAAAACAACTTCATAACAGACGCATATGTCTTGCGGAACTCAATGGAGCCACTGATGCGGCGCACAAGGGGTATTACTCAGCAAAAGTTTCCAGATCCAGCCGGACGCCTGGAAAATTCAAAGGTAGGGAATCTGCAGCTAGCAGTCTCTATTAGATCATGATATTTTGTACTTTCTTCCCAAAACAAGGTAATCAATGCCAGTCTCTTTCAAACACCACATGACCCTCATTGTGTAGACTGATGACAGTGAAAAAAAAATCAAGCATTTGAATGTATGAAAGATCCTATGCTGGAAAAAAAGTAGCTTACAGTGAATACAGTTCTCCTCCATTGGTATCTTTCGTAAGTACACATGCTTGAATTACTCCCAGGCACTGGGCTGGAAACCCTCTGTAGTCAATGTTAACATAGCAGTATTTTAAAACCGCAACTGGCAATGAAAACAAATTATAAAACATACAGACTCTCCAAATAACCCATCAACTCAAATTCATGACCCAAGGTCAAACCAACCAGGTGGCAGGACAGAGATCCAACCCTCCTCAGAGGAACCAACTGAGATTTTTATATATTTTATCATGAAGGGTTTGGCATCCTCATGAACCTAAGAGGAAAAAGGGTGCATGTGAATCTGAAAAATATGAATGCAGAAGAACTGTAGTTTCAGAAAAATAAATGTTTCTTCTCCAGCATGGGATCTTTTATGGATTCACATGCTCAAAGATTTGACCAAAGCAGCGCATTATGTCACAAACCTGCAGAAACAAGGGTTACCTTAATGGAAATGGGGTGCACTATACTGTTTGTCCCACTGCCACCTCAGTTTTCGACTGTACATACAATGAATAATGCTTGGTGAAGGTGTATGTTGAAGACCAAGCCACCGCTTTGCATAGGTCTAGTACGGAGAGTCAAGTGAAGAGAAGTTATGGCAGCCAAGGCTCTTTTTGAATGCAACTCTGTTTTGAGAGGGAACCCAGCTTCGGCATTGCACATCAAAAGATGCATGCTGTGATCCAATGTATTATGATAGTGTTTCAGAAAGGATGATGTTTGCTGAAACATCAGTTTTGCAAAAGTCCTTTGTTCTATCAATATATATAGTTTTATATAGGGGGATCAATATTCGCCAACAAGAAGGCAGTGCTGCTTGAGAGCATCTGAAGAGAAACCTTATGTATAGGCTTGAAAGAATGTTTGATTAATGCTCCTAGCACCGTATAAAGTATGTACGCTGACAAACTTTGGCAAGCGGGGGAAAGTGGAATGCTGACCTCTCAAATCCCTTAAATATCCTCGCTGAGAAGGATGTATGGCAGAAGATATGAAAAAACTTCCTATGGCCTTGAGATGTTTCCCGATGCATGAGTGATTGTTCTTGCAGGGGGTCTCATTCTCAACTGATACTGCAGAATCATTTCCAGAATCATTTCCAGAAAAAGTTTGTATTTTTTTTACTGTAACCCAAGTCCTTGGACCAGTTTTATAAATGTGTCTTTTCTCCTGAGAGAGAAAAGCCTTCAGAATATAGATAGATGAAGATCAGATGAGCTTGAATGAGGACAGGTTTTCTTTTGTTGAGGGTCAAACCTAAATCTATAAGCATAGTGTCTATTGAAGTACTGCATGACAAAGGAGCTTTGATGAGCTAGTCATCAAAATATGGATAGACGCTCACACCCCTTGGTTAGACAACGAAGCCTGGACAGACTTCCTCGAGCAGGAAAACATCCGTGCCTTTCCCTCGTGCAGGAACACACCGTGGCCATTAGGGCATTACATCAAACACACAAAAGGTAATGGGAGATATGCAGGCAGCTTGTCTAACCACTGGCAATCTCTCAGGGTAGCATTCCAACTCCATTCTTTTTCTTACCATGCAACCTCAGATTAGACCCAGTTATATACCCACCTAGCTTTCGGTTTTTAATTTTCCAAGAGGCTAAAATATGTCCCCTTACCACCTGCCCCCATTCCCTGACTCTCCCTCTCGCCCCCCACTAGCAGGCAAGGTAAGCAGGAGAAATGGGCTGTCCAGAAAGTAAGCTGTGTCGGAGCCTGTTTTGGTTCAGTGTGCTTGAAGGGCCTCTATTATATTGCAGTCATAGGCAGGATAGGTGGATGGGTCAAGTTTCTCACTCAAACTGGATGAAAAGTCAAATTCCACTCGCAATACCGGAAACTGGTAGCTGATTTTTTATAAGGCGGAGGAGAAAATTCCTTCTAACATTTCCACAGATAATGATATGCTCATGGACTAACTTCGCTGTAAAGTATTCGGGAGGGAGCAGTATTAAACACCTTCACCCCAGGCTCACTCGAAAATTCAGTAGCTGGCATTCTGGCAGCCAGCTATGGCTCGCCTTTAGATACATGTCCGAGTGGTTATTAAAGAGAGCATCTCCATGTTTAAACTTATCAATAAAGTATTTAATCAATCTGCATGTGTTTGAAACAAGAGTTAGTGCCCCCATTATAAGGGGAAAAAAATTAACACTGACATATCCATTCTTAATTTCAGACCTATTTCTCTGCTTCCGATGCTGGCCAAAATCCTTGCAAAAATGGTTAATAAACAACTGATACACTTTTCAGAAGCCATCAATATTCTGCATGCCACACAGGTGGATTTCCGCCCTAGGCATGGTACTGAAGCTGCACTTTAAGGTCTCTGAATTTGTCAAATTGAGTATGGACGACAGAACTAAAGCGGTTGACATCCCTACAGATTTGTCTGCGGTATCCAACACTGTATCCCGCAATATCTAATTAGAATGCCTTTAGATGGGGCACAGAGCAAATGTGGTCAAATCTTTCCTTTGCCAGCGAGGACAAGATGTCCTTCTCTCCAAGTTTACCTCCAGCTTCAGAAATGTAATATACAGTGTGCCTCAGGGCTCGGCATGAAGCCCTACTCTATTCAATATCTATATGGCTCCTCTGATGGAGGCAGTTGTGCCAAGTGGCTTTAAGAGTGTATTGTATGCAGATGACACAATTATTAGCTAACTTTTCAACAAGCCGACAGCTCACTGGTGGAGCACTTCCGGGGCTGCCTGAATGCAGTAGCAAAGCAGATGAGCTGCCTGAAGCCTAACTCTTACAAGTCGGAGGTTTTGGCTCTCCTTTCGATCTGAATTGTCTCTAGCCGTAAGCTTTAGACCCACCCTCCACCGAGCGCTTCATCAGTTAGAAATCTTGGCATAAAAATGTAATACGGAACCCTTTCAATTTCCACATTCAGGATATCACTAGAGTTAGCTTTAAACTTTTAAAACTACTATACAAGTCTTTAAAATCCCTACCAGTGGACACTAGAAAGCAGATTGTGCAAGCCTTGGTGACTCTGCCATGAATACTCCAATGCTCTTAGTGAGTCACCCTGCAAAAATAATTCATTACAACTTCGAAAAGTACAAAATGCTGCTGCTCCGCTCATCTTAAGCATCCTCAAGAGACATTCTATCAGTCAGGGGTTTTATCGGGTTCACTGGCTACCGGTAGAAAAATAAACTTATTCAAATATTTGCTGTTTTACTTGTAATGCTGTACATAAGAAAGGAGATCTTTTTTCAGCACAGATTTTGCTGGTATAGGCCGAAGATAGATCTGTGCTCCAATAATGAAAGCCTTATGATCACTCCTAGAACAAAGCTGGCCTGAAGCAGGAGATGTACTTTTTCACGATTGACAGCCGAACTCGGGAATAGCCTGCCCCTGGATCACAGGAAATAAGACCCTGAACCTCGATTTAAAAAAGGACTAGAAGACATTCCTTTTTAAGCAAGGCTGAGTGATGGTCAGAAGCAACCTACTGATAAGTGCCGGAACGCTTCACGGAAGCAGCAGTTCACGTTTTAGAAGTATTTCATTCATTCATCCGTGCATGCTGGAGATACCCTGCTGTAGAAATCTGCCATACACTTCTTCATAACTATTAAACAATTCAAGGGTACCTCACCTATCGATTTGCCTGGATCTGCTGCCATTTCCATTCCTAAGGGTCAACCATAATAGAACTGTTCTCGGTGGCTATATAGCTCGTCTAAAGTGCCAGCTTCATAAGGGATATTAAGGACATGAGGTCACTACACTTGAAAGGTAATTTCAGTCTCTTATCTGAATAGGTGTGATTTTGATTGTGCCCACCATTACTGTTATGATCACTTTATTCCTCGCTATGCGCAGATGCGGAGGAAGAATCAAACAAATTTAGTGCATGTGGCTTGGGCGTGATTCTGAATGGGAACGCAAGTTGCAAAGCAGTAATGCTGGAGTCCTTGTTGCAATCTGTGAAGTAGATGTTTTTCCAGTCAACACCGTTTGGGATATTGCTGTTGGTGCTAGGAGAGCGACTGCCACTGAACTTTAAGGTGGAAGATGCAGTGGCATCACAAAGCAATCTTACTGAGCAACAAAGGTGTCCTCTGGGTTGATGGTGAGCCTGGCTTTGTTGACAATATGGTATGTCATTGATGGTGTTCTAGTCGACTGAGTCTGTGGTACCATGCCACTCGGGGCATTCTAGCAGAAGTCTGCTCCGCTAGTCTGCTCTGGCGTTCAGGGACCCTGCTAGGAGGTTGGCAGAAAGATCTGCTGCAAGTTTAGCCACCTATAGAGATGTGAACCCTCCTGGCACAGGATCCAGGACCTCACCATCTTACATTTCAGTGGTGTTGTCCATTTGAATTTGTGTATTGCCTCAAACAAGGACGAATGAAACACAAGCCTCTATAAAAGTAACAATCTGGGGCCTGCCCCATCTTGGCTCATTTTCTTCAATACAAAGTATTTTTCTATTTGGTCTGGAAAAAAAAAATCTGAAAACAGACTCCTAGAGTAAATGTAAATGTACATGTATTTATATAGCGCAAATCGCCCACATCGCAGGCATCTAAGCGCTTGCTTAGGGAACCCGTCCTGGTATTCCCCTGTGAGATAACCCCGGCAGGGTATCCACAAGGTGAAAGTCAGGCATCCCGCCGCGAGGGGCCGTTGTGGAGATTAAGCAAGCTATTGCCCAGAGTCGCAGAGTGTGAACCCGTGAGTCGAGTAGGCACCGGAGCGAGAATTATCGAGTCCGTGGAATTATTGAGCCCAACCCCCGTCGAGGCGGGGAATTGAACCTTGGTCCAGGGCCGATCTCAGCTTCCGGGTCTGCTGCCTCTAACCCCTGAGCCACACTTGCTCACAGAAGATGACAAATGCTTATTTGTGTAGATGGAAGACATTGAGTGCTGTGGGGTATTCTCAAGTCTCATGTGTGATGTTAATGATATAGAATGCAGCGGATTATGTTCAGTAGAATGAGCAGAAAAACATATCTACGGTCGAGCACTCGTATCGTGCCATCAGGGACTTTTAAATCAGCTGTCTGTGCTGCTGTTGGGGCAGAACCCAGACTGGTAACTTTTGGAAGATGTTTTCTATGTATTTGAAGTTAAATAGAGATGGCTTTTTCTTAGGAAAGGTAATTTAGAAATCGGTTTTAAGTTCTGCAAGTCTTCTGGGTCTGATCTTTTTTCAGCATAGGAGTGATCTGACAATCTGAGAGAAGAGGGGAATACTCCATTAAGTGTGGAGACAACTATATCGGGGACTAAGAGTGAACGGTTTTAAATACGGAGTTCTAATAGTCTGGCTGGAATAGGGCTATCTGTATTTGAGGATAGTCTGGTTTAAAGGGGATTTGTGTTTATTTCAAAATGTATGAAGATTGCCAAGAAAGACTCTGTATTGTGTATACATAGATGTCACAAAGTTTAATGTTAATGGAAGAGGTTATATTCTGGGAACGTTAAAAGATAGAAGCAATAAAAGTTCCTTTGATTTGACCGGATTACTAGGAATAGTTCCAGAAAGGAAAATGACGTACAGTCAATCAAGGAAGACCAGCCTTTCTCATGGATGATTGCAACTCTGCCTCCTTTTTTGTGGACTATACATTTGTTGATGGTGTATTGTTCTGGAACTAGGATGTCAAACTACACGGAGGATGTTTGTAAGATGCTATGTGAAACAAGAGATCTAGAGTGTGTCGAGTTCTGAAATACCACAAGCAGAAGCTTGTGCTGATACAGCGTTGACTTTATGGTTAATTTGCTGGTGCAGGATTGGTCTGTCAAGTGACTGCAAGCGATACAGGTTAGATTTTCACAGTACATGCCCTGGTTTTGTTGAATTGAAAGGCTTCTCTTCATTTGAACGGATAGTACTTATTGCATCAAGCGACTCTGCCCGGACGCTGTCTGTGTACATGACGTCAGTGAGGTCACAAGTCCCACCCCGGCGCACCTACGTCAGTTTTCTTCAGAGAACTTTTCTGCGCCACAACGCAGAACCATCAGACAAAACTGAGTATAGGAACAGTGTGTGAAAGAAAAGAAAGTGGAAGGAATGGTGAGGAACCCACCATAAAAAGCAGTGCTAGGCGCTGCAGTACCCAAAGGCAGGGAAAGAATAAAGAACAGAGCCCAGCCCTGAGCAGCAACCTTGCCAGTACGTAGATGGCCCCCCTGGAGACAAAGAACATAAGTAATAATGTAATGATAACATGTAGCAGGACTACAACTCCAACCAAAAGCAATGAAGGGGAACCAGTCCGGGACAAACAAGGAACGACAAAACTACAAGACCGCCCCATCAGAGTAAGACAACCCCCAAAGAACAAGGGGCCGAGGCACAGCCAAACGACCCCAACCTAGAGGATTGCAGAGGCCCCAGAACCCTAGTAATAAAGGCGGACGGGGAGGGGGCAGGGTTGTAGGATAGGCTTCAACCTGGAGCAACCAGAGCATAAGGGCACAGAAGTACCCATAAACCCATCCTCCAATGTGCCAAACAGGGGAGGAAAAGGAACAAATAAACAGGACGAACATCCTGTCAGAAAGAGGGAAAGAAAGCACTCACAGAAGACATAGCCACCCACAGGTAGGAGTGCAGAAGACCAAGCCAAAGGTCCTCACGGAAGGGGGAGGAAGGGCAGGCCGTGAAGGAATCTGAGGCTATAATCGTCTCTACAAGATACATCGTTAACTAAGGTAAGTAACTCACATCTGATAGAGACTACGAGCCGCAGATTCCTGAACGTAGAATAGATACCCTAGCCATACCCAAGGGGAAGGAGGGTCTGCGAGAGGACCCCACCAGCCTGGACATAACAGAGCGTCCGACAGGGGACGAGTTCCAAGGAGCCCTGTCCCCCCAGGCAAGGGGAACCCCTACAATCAGAAGGCCACGACTCCAAAGGGGATGCGGGAAAAACAAGACTAGGTTGCCCGTCCTCACTCAGCAGAGGAAACTAGGGCAAGGCGAAAGAAGGCCAAAGCACCCCACACCCATACAAAGCAACAGAACCTCCGCCCACAGGCCAAGGCAAGGAAAAGGAGCACAGAGGAAGAAGATCAACCTAGAGACTCCAAGGAGAAGAGGTAGAGCAAAGGCAAGCCTCCCCCACACCGGGAACACACCCAATGAAAGGGGGGGCAGCTGAGCCCATCACTGCCAGAAGACAATAGAACAGATAGAACGGCGCCGTCAGCAATAAAGCAGGTGGAAGCAGAAAGGGTAGCCCAAGGTCACCCAGGAAGAACCATCCAATGCTCCACAGGGACAGACTGCACCCGAAAGAAGGAGGAACTCAAGAACCATCTCAGCCCTCAGGGAGGAGAGGTAGAACTGAGTGCAGGGTCCAGCAAAAGTAACGGGCAAGGCAAGAATGGCTGACCCACTAAAGCCCCAAGAAGGCACAATGGTGCAGAAAAACAATTTGTCGGCACCGTCAAGCACAGCCAGAGGCAGAGAACACCACAGGACAATGCACCCAGGGCAAGCCAGACACCAGCTGAAGACAAAGCAGGAAGGCAAAGAAGGGCCCAGACACGCCCCAGGAACGAGTCTGCACACACGAGTCAAAAAGAAGCGGAACTAGACAGAGCCATGACATCATGCCGCAGACAGTGGGCCAGGCCAGACTAGGCTAACAGCGCAGCGACCCGGAGAAAAGCACCCCGGGGAACAACCCAAGGCATTGTAAGCCATTAGCAAGAGGATTGCACCTGCAACACGCCTTAACGCCACAGAGAGCAGAGACCCGAAGGCGACCACAGCTCCCGAGCACATGACAAGCTATATAACAGCTACCACTACCCCACATAGGGCATGTTAAGTCCCAAGACATGGGAACCCTCTTAGGAAGAAACTTCTGCAGCAGAGGCCAACAGAAAATATCTGCGGAAAAACCAGCAGAAGGCTTGTCAAGCAGCCAAAGAGAAAAAAACCAGAAGACCTAGTCACAGGGCCAGCATGGTATATAAAACCCAAAGCAAAAACAGTCAAGAAGGGCAAGCCAGCAGCCAACAGAACCACAGTCCCAACAAGGAGGACTCAAATGCACGCAAAGCGCACAGATTATACAATTGGGGCGACCCGCCTCAATGGAAGAACATCTCCGAAAACCAGATCAACTCACAGGTCACTGAGGGGGAGAAGGAGGGGTGGGGGGGGGGGGAGGACGAGGCGGAGGCGGTCTAAGCCCCACCAAGAACCTCTGAATGGCAGAGTCCGCAGGGGCTTGGAACAAAAGATCAAAGGAAGGTCCACCATTTCCCGAACGTTCTCTGGAAATACTGTCCCGAAGCCAGGCATGGGGGCGAAGTGCAACCGAGGAAGCCATGGCACGACCAAGCACCGAGATGTCCAGAGCAGAGCGAAGAACAAACGCCGCCAGCTCCCGGCCGTCTGACACATGGTGCCTCAAATCAACACAAGCACCTTCCTGAGAAGCGGCTGACACAAGGGACTCTGCCGAGTCCCACAAGCAAGAAGTGGCCCTAGCCAGAACACAGTGTTAAGGACCCGCAGAGCCGCACTGGTCGAGGCCAACATAATGCACCCCCAAGAGTCCAGCCAGCGGGCCTCCCATGACGGGGGGAGTCCGCAGCAGCAGGGAGGAAAGGCATTCTGCAAAAGAGGGCCTCTGGCAGAGGGGTGGAGGGAAAGACATCGGATCACGTGGAGCCAGATGGTGGCGGTGAAGAAGGTGTTGAGGCACCGGGTCCCCCGTGGCGGGACGACCCAAAGTCCCCAAAAGAGAAGAATGGAGCGAACCCTTGAAGGGAAGCAGCAGCTCCCTACTACCAGAGCCCTGATGGAGAACCTCCAGAAGATGATCCCCGGGGAAATGGGCAGCTGGATCACCCATGAACAACATTCCCACAGCTGTGGAAACAGCGTGAGTGAAGGCCGCACCCGCCTCCATAGGGCCCAGCGGAGGGGAGAGCAGCTTCTCGGTCCGCGACAGCTGCTAGCTAAGGTGGCCGTCCCCCAAGCCAACTGGAGGGAGAAAGGGCCAGGTCTGGGAAGAGGGACAGAGGAATGGGGGACCTGCGGCTCCTCCGGGGAACACCGCAGCCGCAGAGACGGCGAGGAGCCGTCCTTAGAAGACGTCAGGGAAAAAGCCACGACACGGCTGCCCGTCTCCAGCGAGGACGACACCAGCAAGCGCCAAACCTCTGGAGAAGAGGAGGAGTCTGAAGAAGAGTCAATGACCGAGCTTTGGCCTGGCATCGTAGAGTCCGTAATCTGAGGCAGGACAGTCGTCCGGCGCCAGAGGAGACGCTGGGGTGGCGAAGGAACGGCACTGGCCTAACCTCAGAGGCAGCCGCCTGCGTGGAGGGACGAGAGTGACCCGGGGAAGGACGAGGAGTCCCCTGCCAACCTCGACCCATAACTGGATGAGAGGGGCCCCCTGTGGCACCGTCAGGGCAAGCAGCCACCTGTGCCGTAGAAGCGTCACCTCGGTGCGCTGTAGAAGCGTTACCTCGGCCTCAGACAAGATCGCCGCCTGTACAGAGGGCCGAGAGGGGCTCGGGGAGGAGTCCCGAGCCCCGGCGACTACCCGCGACACCACAGGGACTCGCACAGGAGTTTGCGGCGAAGCAGAGGAGCCGTGGGCCGAAGGAGGGACCCCCCCGAAGGGCCGCACCTCAAAGGCGCCACATCCTCCAAACCTGGATCCGAACCAGTCAGCGCCGGAGCTGCAGCGGAGGGCCCGCACACGGCAAGGGATCCGCTGACGCCCCAGGAGGAGGAAAAGCCAGCGAGGCCTGCAAAACCCCTGCATATGTCTCCATCTAGGCTCTAGTCACCCCCCCCACCAGGAAATGGCAGATAGGACGACACATGGGGCCGCATCACCCACGGAGAGCCCACGCCCCCAACAGGCCGGCAACTGACCCTAGGGGTTAAACTGCAACACTTACCGACAGGTGAGCGACGCTCTCGCGGCCTAGGGAGAAGGACGAGAACGAAGACGGCGGCAGCGGTTCTGAAAACCCTACACAGGGGCCGGTCGAGGTGACGATGCCAAACTGGACATGCGAGCTGGGAGAAGTTTCATCCAGCGCTCCCGCCGGGACTTCGGTTTCATCTGCGGGCATGCCTCACAGTCCGGTGAGTCGTGATGCTCCCCCAAACACCACATGCACATGAGGTGAGGATCCGTTGCAGACATCAGGCGTCCACAAGACGAGCACGTCTTAAAACCCAAAGGTATTCGCACACTGTTCCAACACAATAGCGAAAGGCCTGAACAGGCACGATCTGGATCTGCGTTGCATGCGGAAAGGGGGGGGGGGGGGGGGGGGGGGGGAGGGGGAGTAGGCGCGCCGGTGTGGGACATGTGACCTCACAGACATCTCGTACACGGACAACGCCTGGGCGAAATCCCCCCCACCACCACCACCACCCCCCCGTGCACAGGGACGCTGTGGCAAAATATTTCTGGATCTAGTCTCACGCCTGGAGATATTTCTACGTTAAGGAATCTGCAGCTAGTAGTCTCTCAGATTCTTTTCGCAACTTTCAATGCCAGAAGCGTGGAGTAACTAACACTGATCCCTGGTTCGTTGGGAGGATAGGTTGGTCGGTAAGGAATTACCATGAAATAGAGACTCTACCAGATAAGGCACTACCGAAGGCAAGCTACTGGTTCATCTGATAGAGACTTTTAGCTGCTGATTTCTTACTTTAGAATAGATACCAAAGCAATACTTCCCTGAAGTAGGACTGCGGTACGGATTAGACTGCCAAGTCCTGTAGTACCGAATTGACAAAGTCACTATCAAGCCAGAGCCGACTGTCCAGGCAGTAGAGTTTTGTTAAGTGTGTAATGAGGCCCATGTTCCTGCCTGACAGATATCGAAGACAGGAGCTCTGAGAGCGAACGCAGTGGTTGTAACCTAGATCTAGTAGAAGGAGCTTGCAAACCTTCACAAGAGGTTGCTCTTTGGCCAGTGTGTAGCAGAAACTGATGTAGAGCACTATCCAATATGAAATAGTCTTTTCTGCAACGCCCTACCTTTTCTTGGCTTCAACTTACCCCACAAAGAGCAAATTGTATACCCGGAACTCTTGTTCGTTCAAGGTAGAACGACAAAGCCATTTCTTGGGTCCAGCCAATGTAATCTCTCTTCTTCTTTAGAGGAGTGAGGCAGAGTGTAAAAGGTAGGCAAAGTATTGGACTGGCCTATAGGAAAGGGAGTTAACACCTACAGTAAGAAGGATGCTCTAGTTCTAAGGACCAGTTTGTCTAGATAGATGTAAGGTACAGAGGATGTCCAGATAGTGTGATCAGCTCACTGACCCTCCGGGAAAATGTTGCTGCCACCAAAAAGACTGTTTTCATTGTGAGGAGCCTGAGTGGGCAATTATGTAGAGGGTCGATATGAGCACACTTTAGAGATGCCAGGACTAAATTAAGGCCTAACTGTGGTATAATGAAGTGTGCAGGTGCGAACATGTGTTGTAGCGCTTTTAAAAAACCATGTACAATAGGGGACTTGAAAAAGGGATGTCTGACCTGGCAACCGTAGAAATGCTGATGGCAGAAAGACTGCCTTTCAATGTGTCCAAAGTAGAACCCTGCCGGGCTAACGTAAGAAAGAATAGAAGCAGGGAAAGAGGCTCAGAAAGAGTCAAATTGTCTGTACACCATGCCACAAACTCGCTCAAACAGCAGACATACTGTTGGAGGACGGATGCCAGTCTGCCAAGATAGCATTGAAGCTTTGGGCAGAAGGCCTAAAGCTGAAATCTGTCACTGCTCCATATCCACACATGAACGGGGAATGTTTTCAGGTGTATAGCCCTGCTCGCCTGCAGCAACAGAAGATCCTCCCAAAGAGGCAGCCTGATTGGAGGACAGATGCTCATGCGCAACAGCTTGGGATACCAGACTCTGCCCAAGTCGAAGCCACAAGAAAGACTTTGGCACAGTCGTTTCAGATCTCCTTGAGAACTCCGAGTGAGCAGGGGTGTTAATGGCGCAAAGGGATACAGGAGGCCTCAGCTCCACTCGAGATGAAGAGTCTCCGTGCAAAAGCAGCAGTGGAAATCCCAGCGCGCAAAAATGCTGACAAAGGCAAACCGATCTAACCAAGGCTCTCCCCATTCGTGAATGAGACCTTGTGCCACCTCCGGATGGAAACGCCATTCGTGACCCATTTGGCATCAATAGCAACGTTTTCCACCTTGGTGTTCAGAGAACCGGCCAGGTGTTAACCACCAAGGATATGCCCTGATGTTCCAGCCATATGCAGAGGTGCAGGGCCCCTCGACAAAGGGTCCACTACCTCATTCAACCCAGTTTGTTGCAATACCACATGGCTGTAGTGTTGTCCCTGAACACTTGAACCAGCATTCCCCTGATCAAAGGAAGAAAAGTTTTCAATGCCAACCAGATCGCATGGAGCTCTAACAGAGTCCGGATTCCGCTGGACACCAGTCCTCTGATCGCCACCTCTCCCAAATGACCTCCCCAGCAGAGACGCATCTGTCAATACAGTAAGCTCTGGTTGTGGAAGGGAGGAGCAGTCTGCCACTGCAGATCTTTTGCAGTTCGCTCTGAGCTCTGCACTATGACTGAGGGATCCCCCTGATGCTGGGCCAACTGGAACCTCAGGTCCCATTGCAAAGCACCCATAGGTCAACAGGCATGCATAACAAGAAGAATGCAGGAAGCCACGAGGCCCATCAGCCACAGTGTTAGTCTCACCAAAATCCAGGATAGAGGCTGAAATATCGAAATTGTATCCTGAATATCCAAGACTTCCCGCTTGGGAGGATATGCCCATAATTGCACTGTGCCTAGAACAGCTCTGATGAAATGGAGTGTTTGAGGAGTTAGGTGTGACTTTGGCATTATGATCGTGAACCCCAGCAGGTGAAGGGGGTTTGATGTAGTCAGACATCGGGTGACAACTGCCTTGGGAGAGTTCGCCTTCAACAGCCAATCGTCGAGGTACAGAAGGATTGGAATTCCTGACCTCCGTAAATGTGCTGTTACCACCCCCATCACTTCGTGAACAGCAGAAGGGGGCTGGTAAGGTCAAACAGGAGTAATGCAAGCTGAAAGAGCGCTTGGCCTATAGCGAAATGCAGATAGCGGCTGTTGGCAGGCAAGACGGGGATGTGAAAATAAGGATGCAGTAAGTCCAGTGATATCAACCAGTCTCCTGGGTGCGGGCAGACAGGACTTGCAGTATTTTGAATTTCTCCTTTCTTTTTCAGGAAGAGACTGAAAAGGAATAGGTCTAGATTAGGACAAAGGCTTCAGTCATTCTTGTGCACCAGAAAGTAGCAGGAACAGCAACCACGGCTTACTTCTGATGCCAGCACCTTCTCTATAGCTCCCTTGCCTGAGACAGTTAACACCTCCTGATAGAGCAAGGAGAGGTGGTAGTTAATCAGCTTTCAAAAAGGTGGCATAGGTAGGAGGTGCATATAAAATTGGGGGTGGTGAGAGGCACACCTCATTTTTTCTTCCATTTCGTTCTTTCATGTTTTTATCCAAGTTTAAACTGATTTCACTTTGATGGCGTGCAAACTTGTTCTGCGCTTCGCCTCTTGCGCTGCATTCAAAACAAATCTAAGGGGAACCATTCCTGGTTCCACCAAGCTGCACTGCCTTTTCCCAGTATGAATCCAATGAATTAAATTCCACCAATATTTTAACTCTTTTTCTACTTTTTTATACAACTATTTCTCTTCTCTTTTTTTGATTATTCCTTCCAATTCATTATATCCAGGCCAATTACTTTCACGTGATTAAAACTGGGTTGTCCTCTGGATCTTCTAACTGGTATCCATAATGGTGCGCAGACCCTTCCCAATCATCTTCCAAACCAAACTGGTCATTAGAATAAGGACCTGGAACCTGATATGGGAAGTCCGCTCCAGTCAGCACCAGAGCCGGCGTTAGACAACGCCCGTCCAGCTCCGTATTGGCGTCAGGAACGATGATGGGGCAGCACCACCGATGCTTGGCATCTGCACTGAAGAAGGAACCAGGGAAGGTTGGGGTTGCTCGACTGGCACTGCAGCAGACCAGTCATTGGATACTTGGAGGCCCGACTGCTGCCAAGGGAGAACCAGTGTGTGTCGACGGCGCTGCAACTCGTCTGAAGACTTGTGTGGTGAAGTCAAACACTTCTTTGACAGCTTTTTGTGGGACTTGCCCAACGAGTGAGTGGGACCACGGTCATCTGGTCCGAAATCACAGGCCATCTCTGGACCTTCCTCAAAAGACTTGGATTATAGTGAGTCGATGAATGCCAGGCAGCGAACAGCTTAAGGGTCCACTCCCTCATCGCCTTCGGGTGCATGGCGCAGCAGTCCTAGCATGTATTGGTGTTGTGGTCCCACTCAAGACAGAGACAGACCAAATGCGGTTCCGTCACCAACATCTGTCGATAACAGACAGCATAGCTTAAAACCTGCCTTTCTGGTGTACATCCTACACACTAAGACAGTCTCAAACCTCTTAGAAAAAAGAGTTGGAAAAAGGTCAGTCAAAAAGTGACTGGGAGTAGCTTTTCTCTAGATCTGAGCTGACTGGTGTAGAAAGAAAATAAATGAAGTCAGCACACTGGTGTGGCCCCTATATAGGTCATTTCTGGTGCCAACAATACCACGTGGACCCGAACCCAATGGCATGCAGAGATACTTGCACGAAAAAAAATCATCCAATTTGATGCCTAGGGATTATTCTAAGGCAAGAATCTGCAGCTAGAAGTCTACCAGATAGGCTGTTTAAAGCGTGTTGAGAATTAGGGTGTATGTGGAATCTGTTCCATCCTGATGCACTCAGTAATGAGACAGGGGAATATTTAGTACTGTGGATGGCAACTTGGCTATGGCACAATAAAGTTAAGTAGGGAAGCTCAATAAAGAGTAAGGAAAATGCTGCTTACCAGTATGCATCTGCTCTTGGCATGTAGAGCTGCAGAGTCACACACGGTGCATAGATGGCCACCTAGTGTTGGGCCCGGATGTTTGCAGTTTGTTTTTGTTCTAGAAAGTCTTTGGAAGTCACAGGATAGGCGACTCCTTTTTATCATACTGCGCATGGGCATCGGCTCTATCCCCAGATTGTTTTTCGCCATTAGGTAAGTGATGGAGTTTCTGCAAGAAAAGTAAGGATGTCCATGTAATTTGTATCTAATTAAGATAATACTGGAACAGAAAGGTTGCCGGGTAGGCATGTGTAAGTCTGCAGCTCTACATGCCAAGAACAGATGCATACTGGTAAGTAGCATTTTCCGTTCGAGGCATATGAACTGCAGATTACACACTGTACAGAGATTGTATAGCAGTACCCACATTTAGCAGCGACCACCAGTATCTGTTGCAGTGGTTTGAAACAGGGGTTTTAGTACAGCTTGGCCCAAAGTAGCTTGTTGTCTAGTTTGCACATCTACACAATAGTGTTTTGTGAATGTGTGCGGTGTAGACCAAGTAGCTGCTTTGCATAGGTCGTCTAGGGGAATGTTCCCTAAAATGCCATTGAAGCCCCTATTTTTCTAATAGAATGGACTTTGGGAAGAATAGATAAGGTACGTTTAGCTTTGTGGTAACAAATTTGTATGAATTTGACAATCCACCTAGCTATCCCAGATTTTGATATAGGGTTACCTTTATGTGGTGGTGAAAAAGACACAAAAAGTTGTTTTGTCTTAGGAAAAGTTTGTGTCCTTTCAATGTAGTAAAGCAATGCTCTTTTGACATCTGAGGTGTGAAGAGCTCTTTGAGACTCTGGCTGCGAGAAAAATACGGGCAGCTTAGATTGATTTAGATGCAAGGTTGAAATGACTTTTGGCAGAAATAAAGATTAGTACGGAGAACCAGTTTATTATGGTGCATTTACAGAAAGGGTTCTTGAATGGCGAATGCTTGTAGTTCACTAACTCTTCTGAGAGAAGTAATAGCTACTAGGAAAGCTACTTTCCAAGTTAGGAATTGCAATTCACATTTATGTAACAATTCAAAGGGAGGTCCCATTAAACGTGGGAGAACAATATTTAAGTTTCACACTGGTGAAGGTGGTGTTCTGGGAGGGATTATTCTTTTGAGTCCTTCCATAACAGCCTTTATGGTAGGCTTCTAAAGAGATATAGATGTCTATTTTGTAGGTATGCTGCAATGGCAGCAAGGTGCCGTCTGATAGACGTGTATGCTAAATTACATTTTTTAAAGAGTAATAGGCATCCTATGATGTGTTGAATAGACCATCTAAAGGATTGATGTGGTGGTTTTGACAGTATATTACAAACCGTTTCCACTTACCTGCATAACATGCTCTGGTGGTGGGACGTCTAGCTTCTTTAATGATGTTCATACAGTCTGGAGGGAGGTTAAGGTAACCAAACTGACTTCAGGAGCCACATCGCTAGGTTGAGCTGAGCTGGGTCCGGGTGTCTGATCTCTCCATGGTTCTGCGTTAATAGGCGTGGAGATGGGTATAGTTTTTGGTATGGTAACACAGAAAGTTGCATCAGCATGGTGTACCACGGTTGTCTAGCCCAAGTTGAAGCAACTAGAACAAGTGTTGGGGAATGTTGCTGTACTTTCCGTACCACTAATCGAAGTAGTGGGAGAGATGGAAAAGCGTACGCAAATTTGCCGGACCAGTTAATCCATATCGCATTGCCTTTGGACAATGGGTGTGGATATCTGGTGGCGAAGCTTGGTCATTTTACGTTTGTGGGTAGCAAAGAGGTCTATTTGAGGTTGTCCTCACAGTTGAAAGAACGTTTGAAGAACTTGTGGATGAAGTTCCCATCTGTGGACCTGCTGTGTCGGTCGACTTAGCCGATCTGCTATGGTGTTTTGTACTCCTGGAACATGCTGGGCTAAGAGGAAGATCTTTAGAGGTATAGCCCATCTCCATATCTGCTGCAATAACAGCTGTAGAGAGTGTTCCCCCTGGTTTGTTTATGTAGTACATGGCTGTCATATTGTCTGTGCGGACTAAGACAGCCTTGCCTGATACTTGCTTTTGGAATGCTTTTAGGGCTAGAAATAAAGCCAGTAACTCCAGGTGGTTGATGTGGAGTGACTTTTGTTGGTGTCCACCTGCCTTGCATGGTGTGATGCAGTAGGTGAGCTCCCCAGCCGGAGAGCGATGCCTCACCTGTTATGACTATTTGAGGAACTGGCTCTAGGAACGATCGGCCTTTTGAAAGGTTTTTGGTGCTCCACCATTGCAGAGAGCGAGGAGTGTGACTGTCTACCAACACTAGGTCTGTTAGTTGACCGTGAGCCTGTTTCCATTGGCGTGCTAAGCACTCTTGAAGTGGACGCATTTGTAGTCTTGCGTGAGGTACTATGAATATGCAAGATGCCATCATTCCTATGAGCTGCATGAACACTCGAGCTGGAAGAGAGTGTTGCGGTTTGAACTTCGTTAGGAGAGTTTGTACACTTGTTATCCTGTATGGAGAGGGATAGGCTAGTGCTAATTCGGTGTTTGTGGCACTGAGGTATTGTTGTACATAGGACGGTTGCAGATGGGATTTAGGGTGATTTACTGTAAATCCCAAGTTGTGGAGTAGTTGGATTGTAGCGTGAGTGGGTTGTAAACACTGGCTGTATGAGCTGCCTTTTATGAGCCAGTAGTCTAGATATGGGAAGACGTGAATATGCTGCCTTTTTAGATGTGCTGCTACTACCGCTAGGCACTTGGTAAACACTCTCGGTGCTGTTGTGACTCCGAGTGGGAGTACTTTGAATTGGTAGTGCTGTCCGTCTAGTACAAATCAAGATATTTTCTGTGCACTGTGTGGATAGGAATGTGGAAGTAGGAGTCTTTGAGATCTATAGTGGCAAGGAAGTCGCTTTGTAACAGGAGTGGAAGGACCTTCTGGAGTGTGACCATATGAAAGTGGTCTGATTGTATGTACAGGTGTAGGGGTCTAAGGTCTAGAAAAGGCCTCGGAGATCCGTTCTTCTTTGGAAGGAGAAAATAGAGGGAGTATACTCCTTTGTTCTGCTGATGCAGTGGAACTATCTCTATTGCATTTGTCTGCAGGAGGAATATTACCTCCTGTCTGAGCAGTATCAAATGTTCTTGTGACATTGGACGCTGTTTGGGTGGTATGTTTGGGGGGGGGGAAGGAGGGGGGTAGAGGTTAGTTCGAGACAGTAACCTGACTGAATTATTTCTTGCACCTGTCGGACGTGATATTTTCACAGGCTGGCAGGTATTGTTGTAGCCTTCCCCAGACTGGAGTGGAATGTGGCGGGGGGAGGGAAGTCATTGGGCAGGGGTGGAGGCAGAGCGGGAGTTGTTTTTATCTCTGCTTTTATTGTTACCTCTGTAACCGCCTCTTTGGTAGCCCCTACTATAGGTGGATTGTGTGGGGGCTTTGTAAGAAATAGAGGGTGTGTCTGAAGAGTATCCCCTGGTGGTGCCTCCTTAAGATGAGCGGCGAAAAGTACATCTGGGAGCCTGCGACTGCAAGGTTCCCATAGATTTGGCTGTATCTGTATCCTTCATATTTAAGGGATACGTCCACATTAGGACCGAATACGTGTCGCTCAAAGGGCTGATTGAGTATGGCACTTTGGACTTCAGGTTTAAACCCCGAAATGCATATCCATGCTTGTCTATGCAACAGAACACTGGTATTAATTGCTCTGGCGGCAGTGTCTGCTGCATCTAGTGCACAACTAAGGTGTTTGTGATTCCTCCCCCGACCCCCCCCCCCCGTATAAGCTAATTTGCCCTGTTTTTGTACTTATCGGGGAGGTGCTGCATTAATGATTCTAATTAATCATAATGGGCCCTGTTGTATCTTGCCAGTAATACTTGTGTATTGGCAATACACCACATGTTTGCTGCCTGTGACAGTTCTTTTAGTGGATGCGTAATGAGCTAAGACTCTTTATCTGGTGGGGAGCTTCACCTGATGTTTGTGAATTCGCTCTTTTGCGTGCATTAGAGCCCACAAGAGTCTAATGGTGCTGGGCCTTTAATATATACTGGATCTGAAGGAGCAGCTTTATATTTCTTCTCAATTCGTGGGTTGATGGCCAGAGTACTAACTGGGTCTTTGAAGACTTCTGGAGCATGCTTAATAACTCCCTTACGCATGGGAAAAATTGACACGGACCTTTGTGCATTGTCAAAGATATCCATTAGGAAGTCTTCTTCCACAGGGGCAGTATGTAGGTCAACCCCAAGGTATTGTGCAGCACTATGTACCAATTGATTAAATCAGTGTCTTCGGTGGGGAAGGCCTAGAGAGATATATGTCGTCTAGGGGGACATAAGGGACGTCTGGAGTGTTATAATCATTCCAAGGGTCAGGTGAGCCCGGAGGAGTAGACTGATCTGGTGGCTCGCTATCTGCACCACCCCCTGTGTCATCAGAGCCATCATCTCTGTTGTCATCTTCTATGGGAGAAGGTGGAGGGGAGTGATGTGGTAGGGTAGGAAGAGGGGATGGTATATGTGGAGTAGGAGAGAGAGGAAGAGAAGGAATTCTTAGAGGAGAGGTAGCAATGTCCTTTGGATGAGGAGCAGGTGTAGGAGTGTCCAGTGGTCATTTCTTTGAACTAAGAGTTAGTCTATCAGTCTTTGGATCTTTAACTAGAGTCTTTTGTGCAGGGTCTGGATGAAATAAGTCCTCTGCGGGAGGCAGATCTTTTGGTGCTGAGTGTTTGTGGCACAGAGCTGTGAGCTTCTTTTGGCTTTGAAGCTTGTTGTTTGGCAGTCTTTAGCCGGGAAGTATATGCCTTTTTCGGCTCCGATGGGGTTTTCGGCTCCGAAGCGGGTCTGCTTGGTTCAGAGTGTGGTTTAGGTGCTGAGGAGCTACCACTAGTTTTCGGCGCCGATTGTTTAGATGCAGACAATGGTTTTTCAGTACCCATAGATGTGCGCCGGCTCCGTGAGCAGGCTGACTCGAGCCCGAGTCGCCTGAAGGATTATTGGGCTTCTTAGCCGAGCCCGAAGGCGGAGCATTGGAAGCAGTGTCTCGGTGTGCATGCGAGGGTGTGACCGAAGCCTTTTTGGGGTGTGTTGAGGAAGGGCCGGGCTAGACGTTCTTACTTACGACCCTTTGTGCTGGAGTGATGTCCTCGACTTCGGAATGTTCTGCCTTGAAGTTGCTGTCGACGCCATGTTGTTCCGGGACGTCGACGCCCTCTTGGAAGAGGTCGTCTGGAATCTGAGCTGATGAAAGAGCCATTGTTCTCCTAGCTCTTCGGTCCCGGATCGTATTCTTGGAGCGGAAAGAGGCACAAGCGGAACAGTCTCTGGCCTCATGCTCCGGTGAGAGGCAAAGGTTACACACCTCATGTAGATTGGTGTGGGGAAACTTCGACCCACATTGAGGACACCTCTTAATGGCGTTCTTTCCATGAGCTGGAAGTTGAGGCCTAGGTAGGCCCGAAGGACTTGATCGACGACCGGAATCGAAGACTTCGGAGTTGAAGAGTATCGTCGACTGGAAAACGTGTTTGAAACAATACTGTTGAAGCTGGTGGGGATTGCGTGCCAAAGGAAATTGGTTCCAACAAGGAGCGCTGAAAACACATCCGAGCCCGGTGGCAGAAAAAATCAACCTGGGGATGGAGCCGGTGACCATGCGCAGACTTTCTAGAACAAAAACAAACTGCAAACATCCGGGCCCAACACTAGGTGGCCATCTATGCACAGTGTGTAATCTGCAGTCCATATGCCTTGAACATATTTTTTTTTTATAGTATTGCCTTAAGAAGTCGTGGTTGCATGGCACAGGTGCGGTGAATAAAAAGAGCAGGTGATGGAGGAAATTACAGGAGGCAACTTGAGAACCATTATACTTTGTGACCCTCTCCTTGCTTTTTTAGAGGAAAAGGTAGAAATGTAAGGCATTTCTAACAACAAACCCACTTTAACTTAACCTGCACAATTCATAAGGCAGTACATCCTCACAAAGTGGTAGACAATATTCTATAACAACTGAGTACTGAACATATCAAATGGAGAAAAACCCTGGGAGTGGACTGCAGAACATGCTCGCTGAATTAATATGTTTGGCAATAAGTGCTACTCACCTTCTCCAGTACCATCTAAGGCATGTACATCTCTACCTAGGTCCGCAGGGACTGAGAACTATGAACACTTGCATCTTATTATGCATTTTCTTTTGTCTTAGAGACTTTGGCAGACAGGTAATCCATCAAAAACTCTAAAACATTGCAGTATTATCCAAAGACAGTAGCTGCCTCATTCTCGGAATTCCTCAACTTGGTAAAGTATTTACTCTTAGCATCAAAACATGCCCTCATAATAGGCAACCTGAATATATGAATTGATATTACCAAAACTCTTTAGCGTCAGAAGGGATTATGACCCTGGTCAACCCGGGCTTCTTAAAATTTGATGAACATCCAGCAAATTAAGATTATCACACTCTTAACTGCCTGCTCTCTCGGAATACCATAACCACAATTACTGGTCTTGATACTTCCTCGTTGACTACCAAATTGAAGGACAGATCAGTCCCAACATCAAATCACATATGAAGGCAAATATCCTGCATTCCTATCACAATTTGCCTCCAGGCTCTTACAGGTCTCTCAAAGAGATTTAAAAAAAAATGCTAACACAACCTTGCACACTGTAGCACCCCCTCACTAAGACAGTAGCCCTTACCCCAACAACACACCCACCAAGGCACACTACAATCCTTGAGTCATTATACCATGAAATCTCAAAAGACAAGGGCAAACCCTTGTTGGGCCGTGGTGGATAACCTCTTTCTGCAGGTTGCATTAACTGTATCTCTAAAGAACCACTATCCTCAAAGGGAGCAACACCCAATTCCAAGGTAGGATTGCAGAGGATCTTAACCCCTTCGCTGCTGATGAGCTCGTAATCAGCCACGGTGGTCGTGTGCGGATGACGAACTGAGCTCGTCATCTAACGCGGCTTTTCGAAAAAACCCGCACAGCGGAAAAATAACCGCCGCAGCGATGCGGTTAACATCCATTCCACTGCAATTAGGCTGGTATCACAGAGACCTAGGTCTCTAAAGTGACTTTATTCCAGTGTGGAAAACAAAAGTCACATTTGGATGTTTAACAACTTTCATATGGTAAGGTCACACAAAAAGAACTTAATCTGCCAACATAGAGAATATTTATAAGGTAGATTAAATAAAGTTAAATTAATCAAAATGAAAACATTCAGCCCTAGCTCCTGTAACTGAAACATGCAACAATGCTACAGTCTTTGAGTTAATCCTCTTGGCTCCTCAGCCTATTGATATCACATGGACAAGTTACCTCAAAAGCCCTCTATGTGATGGACAATCTCCCTTCCTGACCTCTCAAGGTTTCACATCCATAGATTTGCACTCTGCTACATTGTCTTACTTGACACCTCTAGCCACTCTTTCAGCTTTCGTACATTTCACCTCACTTGTCCATTCTCTGGAGTCTCAGCCTTCTTGAAATGGTCAGCTTCAAAGGCCTGGTTTAATATTAGCTGTGCAACTGACACCCACACTGTGTGTCCTGGCCGGACACTTAAAAGTTGTACCTCAAACACAGACACCTAGCTCAGTAAGGGGTTAAGGGGATTTCTAGTAGCCAAAAAGCAGCTGAAAGTCCATATTAGGTTGTCAGACTTTGCATAGTAACTTACATCTGCTCACAACTGATCATTCAATTGAGAGATTCAAAGGAACGCATGCAGTGTAAAAGAGCAATTACCCACAAGCCAATTCTATGTGATCCTCGTGGTCACAGATAAACCTATTTAACTGCAGGACCACAGAATACAAAGTACTTGCCATCTACGTAGTAAAAGGTAGAAATACAACCACTGTGCAAAACCCACTACTTGTACCTTGCAAATGTTATTCCTCTAAGCCAATCAATGTTTGCTCCAGATCACTCTACCTCCACAGCAAAGAATGTCATTTTGGTAAAATGAGGCATAGGCTAGGGCAAATACTTTTGGTGAAAGTCCAGCAGCTGGTCCCTTCTCAATGTCTTCAGCCATCATATAGTGAGGCATTTGAAAGACATCTGTTTACAATCGTAAGTACTCTAGGCAAATGTAAGGGGAAATAGTTTACAATTTTGTTTCAGCGAGGTACCAGAGATCCCCAACAACCACTAAGCTAGCTGTAAATAATCTCTACATTAAACCAGAGGGTTGATCATGACCAGAATATCTTGATCATCTAATACAGCCATGACCATGGCAGCTTCTTGTGCAGTGCCAGTAAAAGTTAGGTGCTAAGCAGAGTAGCAATGATAAGCACTTCAGCTCCTACCTGTAGACAATCCGGTCTCATCCGGCTGAGGCTCAAGAGGATTAAAGCTCATCTGGCTTGCGAAGCTGTAGTTCAGCAACTGACTAAGATCAGCTGTGAGATGACCACTGGCGATAAGAGGATAGAAATGGCTCTGGTTAGCCAAAAGGAAGTTACGATAATCTTCAGACCTGTTGTGACAGGGACTGGAAACGCTGCCTCCAACAACACTTCGGGGGCCATGACCACTCAAACTTGAGGGATGCTCTGGTTCTTTATCAGGTAGTTTCTGGGAAGACCTCTGGTTTGCTGGGTGTGAAGAGACAGCCTGTGAGACCATCGACTCAGAACTCAAGCTGTTATGAGTGATGTGGTCATGACTTCCTCCCATAATACCAGAGTCTCCTGATATCTCAGAATGTCCACGGTGGAAAGACTGCACTGCTGCCTTCGGCTTTCCATTGACTGAAGCAGTGGTTCGCAATGACCTATTAGGAATATTCTCCCCTGCTTTTAGGTCTGAGGCTGCACTGCTCAAAGAATCCATTAGATTGGCCTGAAACAGTTTCTGCTGGGTGTATTCAGAGTGAAGCAGCGGTTCAGACTTAGATGGTGGTACAGCCATTGTCTTTTGCATTGAGGAGTGTTTAGGGTCATGTAGAGCCAAGCAGGAATCCGAAAGCCTCTTATCCACCTATCAAGACAGAATGACTTTTAAATGACGAAACAAAACATCAGGGATAAGACAGTTTAAGTCAGCAAAATCAGTATCTTGCCAGAACTGATAAGGAGATCAGACAGCTCAAAAACCATTCTTCCTCAAAACAGGCCATTTGCCTACCACCCCAAAGTCAAACCCATAACTTTCTGCCACCACAATCTGGTGATTGTTTAATAACAAGTTTATATCATTTACCTTACCCCCCCCCAACCACACCCCATCCTAAAGTTCCCCACCATATATTGTAATGGTTCACAGTGTGGTGCTCGCTAGGTCTTGATTCCCATATTAGTATATTGTCTCTCAGGCCCAGTAGGTGGCAGTGAAATGACTTGTGAAGGCACCAACAAAATCATTTATCATAATGGTGGCCAAGATTGCAGTTAAATGGGAAACATTTAATGACCGTGGTGGGACAACTTTATAATTAGCTATTCTCGCCTCTCTCCATTGCTTACATCAACAGCCTAAAAGGCTGCGTTTCTTGATAAAGGGTGGGTACTAGTGGTTTTTCTTGCCTTTTGCATGGGACTCACCTGGCAAACTTTAATGGCCTGTGGGGATTGTTCAGCCATTAACACCCGAAGTGCCTCATTCCAGTGAGACTGCATCAGGTTTTGCAGTCGACCCACCATCTCAGAGCGCTGTGACTCCAGTTTTTTCTTGGCTGCCTCCAGCTCGCGCGTCTCCTCCTGACATTTGGCCAACCTATACAATCAGAGTCAGGAGTCATTCCTTAACAGAAAACAAGTGAGCATCTTGTCATTAAGCACAATACACATGCCGGATCCTGGTGCACTTTGCAAAATATATAGATTTGTATAATGTGAAAGTCCTTTTGTAGACAAAAAAAATGAACATCCATAAACAAATGACTTTGCAGCCTAGAGAAGGCTAGTAATGGGGGAAAAAAATGAATGTTGAAAATCTCTAAATATAGGAAGAGAGTCATTAAAAACATCTAACATGCCTAGAAATTTCACTACCAAACCTCCCCTGTTTTCTGACTGGAATCTTAGTTTCCTAGCCAGACTGTCTTCACTTTTCGTGAAGTACCCAGTCTGTGGCAAGAAGCCCATTCAGATTCCCATGCCCTCCATCGCATGCATTCCAGAAGATCACTATCCTGAAGGCTGCGTTTATTGTCAAAATATTCCCAGGAGGACCCTGAAGGGTAGACAGAAAATCAAGCTGCACCGTTTGCAGGAGAGACTTAAGGAAGTAGCTTCAGGATGTCGCGAGGGGTGAGGAGAGGACTTGCGATTTACCTCAGTGCTTTCCTCTCGCTCAAGGGACAACTCAAGATCGAGCTGCGTCAACCCCAAGGACATACTGTTTCTCCTTCATAGAGGCTTTAGTGGATTGGTTAAGTCGCATTAAAAAGAAATCAGTACTATCTTCTATAGAATTTCAGTAGGCCAGGGCGTACTCACCCACCAGAGAATTGACGTCTTTAGTCACTTTGTTACCTACTCCTACCCCATGAAGATCTATCTTGCTATTCATTTTTCAAGCACCTCCTGCTACTTCTCTACCTTTGTCACCAGTGGTCCCTCAGGTGCCACCTAATTCAGCTGCTAAGTAGATTACGAAAACTGAGTTACTGTATTAGATAAAGATCAAGTTTTTTCTGCTTTACTTTTGCAACCTACCTGCTAGCATTGCCCTGCATTCCTTTAATTTTCCTTTATTCTAAATAAGTTTGCCAGTGATATTTCTAGTCACTTAAGATGTGTTTACTATTTTCTATAACTGGAGATATTTTTAGAACAAGAAAATAAATGAAAGTTGGCCCTTCCTAGCCTTATTCAGGCTGCAAAGTTAGCTTTTTGTCTACAAAAAAGGCTCACACAAACAGATGTATATGTTGCAAGGTTCTCCAAAATCCTGCATATGGGCATGACAATTAAGTGGTTATGATTACTGAGGAAGATTCCCTGGAACCAAACTCTCAAGTTCTAAGATCTACTGGTTTCAAGAGAACTAACAGTCCTTGAAAGAGACATCTTCCAAATTGTTGAAGTGTTTTGAGGGAACACATCTGTCCATCATTGTCAAAAATGGGTCTGAAGAAAATCCCTGCAGCACGGCTTATCAGTGGAGATGAAGTATATTCAGGTGGTTTGCAGTAGAGATTTCAGAGTTTAAGCATGCATACAAGAAGATTTTCTGCGATTCAAGGGGCATGCGCAGAAATCTATTACAAACCAATTTCCTTGCATAAGCAAATGGAGGTAACTTCTATAATGCCACAGGGCCTCACTAAATTCCAAATAGACTAGTGGTCCTTTTCACACATACAAATGTCAGCATTCATCCCACGCTGAGGACTTAAATTGACAATATGGGACACAACTGCAAGCTACTTAATGTATATACACTTCTGTACTGCTCCAATACACCTGCACCAATAAAACTTTCCTTTATTAAAAATCTCTTGCGTCCCACTGCAATATGTTATGATAAGACATATGGAAGCTTAATTTCTATTTTACCTGGCGTATTCCAAAGAAATCAGGGCATACCCTTTGAAAAAGAGTAGGTGGTTTTATCTGTACTACAAAGCACCAGAGGTTAAAGTACCACAGCTTCTCTGTTGCAAAATACGGTCACTCACACTTTCTCACACAAACATACCTGAATTCAGTTCCTCTACACCGCTCCCCACAAACTCACCTGGTCTCATAATCCTCAGTGACATGTCTCATCTTCTCATCACGTTCCAGCAGCTCGGCCTTAAACTGGGATAACTGATTAGCCAATTCCTTCTCTTGATGGGAGCTGAGCTCCAACAACTGCTTCCTGGTGGGAGATGGAGAGAAACAGACATTCAATGAGGCAGTCCCACAGAGCAGGAATAGGGTTGTCAATTCTAATAAATAGGGGGTTCCAAAAGGGCTATTTGTACATTGGCACACCGCTGAAAAAGGCATGAAGAGTTTGAGTCTGCTGCACTTAATTCTCACATAATCAACTTAGAGCCATAAAAGTAGCCTTAATTAGTTCCTGTTCTTGTACCTGGGTCAGCAACTGTCGACATGCTTAGTGAGAAGAAATAGTGCAATAAAAATGTAAGTGTATCTGTCTGTTCCATATTGAGATTCAATATACCAGTCTTCTAGTTGTGTTCAGCGCTAAGAACCATTAGTAACATGGTAGATATTTGGATTAGATCCCAAGTTAAAAAAAGAAAAATCAGTTTTCAGTGCAATTTTATCTAGATTGTGCCATGAAAATGCCCTTGGGAGAACGGGAACAAGGAACAGCTGATACCCATATGAGCAGTCCACACTGATTTGCAGATTTACTTGATTACCTATATAGTTTTGAGCATCTACTGAAGTAGTAGTTTAGTTTAAGATGCAAAATTAAAAAACCAAGAATGGGAAAAGTTACAACCCTCCTCTTAATATATTCTGTATCATTTTAACTTAGTCAGTTTATTGATGAAGATCCCATGAAAGAGTAGGGTCAAAAAAAGTTATTTGCCTGTAATATCAGTTCTACAACTAAGCATCTTTCATAGATTGACATGTTTGAATTCTTTCCCGTCGTACTGCTGAGAACAGTCAGTAAACAAGGTTAACAAAGCAGTGTATCTTTGCACTCAATAACATTGAAAAATGCAACTAAATTTGCATCCAACATATTTCGACCCAAAGACTCAATCTTCAGTCAAAGACCAGCACCCTCATTTGGTCCCGTCAAAGGCTTTTAACTGTCC